>NC_081553.1:18101774-18813536 GCF_963082655.1 Stomoxys calcitrans
CCGATAAAGGGTCTAATGCTCATAAAAGATTTATTTTTTATCCGATCTGGCTGAAATTTTAACCAGTGAGATTTTCAGATCGGACTATATTTAGATATAGCTACCATACAGACCAATTTGCCGATAAGGGGTCTGAAGCCCACAAAAGCTTTATTTATTACCCGATTTCGCTGAAATTTGAATCAGCGAGTTGTCCTAAGCTACCCGCCATCTGATCCAAATATAGTAAATATCGGAATGTATTTAGATATGCCGATTAAAGGCCTGAAGCTCATAAAAGTTTTATTTATTATCCAATTTCTTCGCAATTTGAAATAGTGAATTGGTTTAAGCCTCCCGACATTCGACCCACATGTGAGTCAGATTAGACTTTATAGATATGGCTGCCATATAGACTCATCTTCCAATTTAGGGTCTTAATCCCATAAAAAAAAAGATTTATTGTCTGAAAATATTGTTTATGTATGAGTTCTCGGATTCTGAATAAAATATGATCCAGACCAGCCACTATTAAGATATTACTACGGATATAGTAGTGGAGTTATAATAAAATAGTATGATTATTATTTCCTTGTTTAATTTGGTCCAGATAGGTCCAGATTTGGTTATAAGTGCCATATAGAACGATCACGACATAAAATCGATCGTTCTATATGGCACCTATAACCAAATCTGGACCTATCTGGACCAAATTAAACAAGGCCCTATAAAAACGCATTTCTTATCCGAATTCGTTGAAATTTGACGCTATGACTTATGTTAGTTTTTTCGGTTTATATTTGGCTAAAGCTGCCACTTAGGCCACTCAATGTCCGTGCCGAATTTGGGTGTTTAAGTTATCCAATTTTCACCGGATTGTGACGAAAGGGGGTTTACATATATACCCGAGGTGGTGGGTATCCAAAGTTCGGCCCGGCCGACTTTAAAGCCTTTTCACTTGTTTTTTTATACCCTCCACCATAGGATGGGAGTATACTAATTTCGTCATTCTGTTTGTAACACCTCGAAATATGCGTCTGAGACCCCACAAAGTATATATATTCTTGATCGTCATGCCATTTTAAGTCGATCTGTCTATGTCCAAGTCCGTCCGTCTGTCTGTCGAAAGCACGCTAACTTTCGAAGGAGTAAAGCTAACAGCTTGAAATTTTGCACAAATACTTTTCATTAGTGTAGGTCGGTTGGGAGTGTAAATGGACCAAATCGGTCCATGTTTTCATATAGCTGTCATATAAACCGATCTTGGGTATTGACTTCTTGAGTCACTAGAGGGCGCAATTGTCGTCCGATTTGATTAAAATTTTGCCGATAAACCGATCTTGGGTCTTGAATTTTTGAGCCACTAGAGGGCGCAATTGTAGTCCGATTTGACTGAAATTTTCCACGTAGTGTTTTGGTATCACTTCCAACAAATGTACTCAGTATGATTCAAATTGGTTCACAATCTGGTATAGTTGTCATATGAACCAATCTGGGATCTTGACTTCTTGAGCCAATAGAGCGCGAAATTCCCATCCGATTTGGCTGAAATTTTACATGAGGTGTTTTGTTATGACTTCCTATAAATGTGCTAAGTATGGCGCAAATCAGTACATAACCTGATATAGCTGCCATATAAACCAATCTGGGAACTTGACTTCTTGAGCCGCTAGAGGGCGCAATTCTCTTCCTATTTGGCTGAAATTTTGCATGAGGTGTTTTGTTATGACTTTCAATAACTATGCTAAGTATAGCGCAAATCAGCACATAACCTGATATAGCTGCCATATAAACCAATCTGGGATCTTGACTTCTAGAGTCTCTAGAGGGCGCAATTCTCATCCGATTTGGCAGAAATTTTGTACAACGGCTTCTCTCATGACCTTCAACATACGTGTCTCATGTGGTCAGAATTGATGGATAGCTTGATATAGCTCCCTATCTGCTCCCTACAATGATCAGCATTTATTTATATTCCGAATCGGACTATAACTTGATATATTGGGTTGCCCAAATAGTAATTGCGGATTTTTCATATAGTCGGCGTTGGTAAATTTTTTGACAGCTTGTGACACTGTAATTGCATTCTTTCTTCTGTCAGTTATCACCTGTTACTTTTAACTTGCTTTAGAAAAAAAGTGTAAAAAAAAGTATATTTGATTAAAGTTCATTCTAAGTTTTATTAAAAATGCATTTACTTTCTTTTAAAAAAAATCCGCAATTACTTTTTGGGCAACCCAATACATTAGGATACCTCTTTTCTAACTCAAGTTAGAATTTTTCTAAGGCAGCTCTATTCTTTGATCTTTTTCTACCCATTCGTCTTTAATGGGTTAAATTGACTTTGGACTAAATTATCTTTAGAAATAATATTACAAAAAAAATCTAGAGACATTAAATTTTTAACAAAATATCCAGAAAAAATATTTTTAATATTCTGTAGATGAAATGTCAAAATTTTGTTTTGAAATAAGGATGTTTAGTCAAAGCCCCTACAAACTTCCCCTTTGGGTTCAATAAGGCAACTATGATGTTGTGTTCAATAAGTTTGCTCAGCTTAACGCCATTTTATTGTTTATTCTCATTGTATGTATTCTGTTAAGTAAGTTCTTAACCATATTCATGATGGCCATGTTAAAATTGATTTCATTTAATCCATTGCAGTCTCAATCATTTGAAATTCAAGCATTGATCCCTCCAAAAAAAGTCATCAATCATTTGTAATTAAATATATGTGCAGCTGCTGAAACGTGTTATATTTTTGAGTGTTGTTTCGTTTCTTCTCCCTCGAAACAAATAAACAGCACCCAAATCAAAAGAACAACAAATACCAAAAATCACAAAAGTGACAAAACTTATTAATACTTAATAACACCAAAATCAGATACGATCAATTTTGCCCACAATAATCCAATCTATATGCATTGCACGCTTATCATTATTTGGTAGAGTGTTCATGGCGATACCTACTCATTTTTTTTTATTAAACATTCTTTGTGCGTTTTACGGGATTATGGCGATTAGCGAAAACAAAAATTGAAACAAAAAAAAAAACTTAAGCGCAAATAAATCTGTTGTCATTCGCACAACATACTTCAACAAAAAAAAAAAAAAACGAAATACAAAAAATTAGTTAAATGGCTTACCATCTACTGGTGCTCGTATTGTTGTTTGTTTAAAGCAAAATTATTGTAGCTCCACGAAGCCACACCTTGAAAAACGGCAGAAGTAATTAGGTAATGAATGGTGCTTTAAAGTCAATTATTTGAGACTTGGGCTACCTACCAACCATTATGGTGCTTTCGATGGGGGTTTCCAACAATATGGCAGCCACAATTGCCAAACTGTTCATCAATTGAGTTTTTACAATGGAAATGGGAAATAAAAACTATTTGCTAATTATTTATGCTAATTTAGTGGGGTGATTTAAAAACTGAATTTGAATGGACAAGTTTAACGGCCATACTCAATGGCCATAACAAATTTTAGGGGAAATTGGTTTTTGAAAAAAAAACCATTAAAAATTTGACTGTCCCATCCTATAAGGAAGAACATTTTCTTTTGCAAAAAGAGAAACCCATAAAGTTCCCTTTTGGTCCTTATAAGGGAAAACGTAATATCATGACGATCGGTTAACGATAACACATGCCGCAACCACATCCAAAATTGGCAAAACTGCATTTTTATACCCACCACCATAGGATAGGGGGTGTATTTATTATACCCTCCACCATGGACCGATATAGCCCATTACAATCCCAAACGACCTACACCAATAAGAAGTATTTGTGCAAAATTCCAAGGCTCAAGGAGTCAAGGTCCCAGATCGGTGTATATGGCAGCTATATCAAAACGTTGACTGATTAGGCCCATTTACAATCCCAACCGACCTACAGTAATTAGAAGTATTTGTGCAAAATTTCAAGCGGCTAGCTATACTCCTTCGGAAGTTGGCGTGCTTTCGACAGACAGACGGACATACCGTCGGACATGACTAGTTCGACTTAAAATGTCATGACGATCAAGGATAAAGTATATATTATGGGGTCTTAGACAAATATTTCGAAGAGTTACAAACAGAATGACGAAATTGGTATACCCCCGAAATTAGTATCGGGTATACTAATTTCATCATTCTGTTTGTAACTCTTCGAAATATTTGTCTAAGACCCCGTAATATATATTGGGTTGCCCAAAAAGTAATTGCGGATTTTTTAAAAGAAAGTAAATCAACATTTAATAAAACTTAGAATGAACTTTGATCAAATATACCTTTTTTACACTTTTCTAAAACAAGCTAAAAGTAACAGCTGATAACTGACAGAAGAAAGAATGCAATTACAGAGTCACAAGCTGCGAAAAAAATTTTCAACGCCGACTATATGAAAAATCCGCAATTACTTTTTGGGCAACCCAATACTTTATTCTTGAACGTCATGACATTTTAAGTCGAACTAGCCATGTCCGTCCGTCCGTCCATCTGTCTGTCGAAAGCACGCCAACTTTCGAAGAAGTAAAGCTAGCCGCATGAAATTTTGCACAAATACTTCTTATTAATGTAGGTCGGTTGGGATGGTAAATGGGCTATATCGGTCCACGTTTTGATATAGATGCCATATAAACCGATCTGGGATCTTGACTTCTTGAGCCGCTAGAGGGCATAATTCTCATCCGATTTGGCTGAAATTTTGCATGAGGAGTTTTATTATGACTTCCAACAACTGTGCTGAGTATGGTTTAAATCGGATAATAACCTGATATAGCTGTCATATAAACGTATCTGGGGTCTTGACTTCTTGAGCATCTACAGTGCGCAATTCCTATCCGATTTGGCTGAAATATTGCACGACGTGTTCTATTATGACTTTAAATAATTGTGTTAAGAATAGTTCAATCGGTCCATAACCAGACATAGCTGCTATATAAACCGATCTGGAGTCTTGACTTTTTGAGCCACTAGAGGACGCAATTATTATCCGATTTAGCTAAAATTTTGCATGAGGTGTTTTGTTATGAGTTTCAACAACTGTCCTAAGAATAGTACAAATCGGTCCATAACCTGACATAGCTGCTATACAAACCGATCTGGAGTCTTGACTTCTTGAGCCAATAGAGGGCGCAAGTATTATCCGATTTGGCTGAAATTTTATACAACAGCTTTTTTCGTGACCTTTAACATACGTGTCGAATATGGCATGAATCGGTTTATAGCCTAATACAGCTCCCCTATAAACCGATCTCCCTATTTTACTTCTTCAGCCCCTAAAGTGCGCAATTCTTACTAGATTTGGCTGTAATTTTACACAATGACTTCTACTATGGTCTCCAATATTCAATATTCTTTTATCCTTTGTTTGCCTAAAAAGAGATACAGTCATAAATGGCAAGAGTTCGATAAATGCGATCCATGATGGAGGGTGTATAAGATTCGGCCCGGCCGAATTTAGCGCGCTTTTACTTGTTTAGTCATTCCGTTTGCAACACATCGAAAAATCAATTTCGGGCCTCACTAAGTGCATACATTTCGTATCGTTGTAAAATTATTAGGCGATTTAACAATGTCCGTGTGTGTATCCATATTTTGTAATCATCGTACAGTCTTCAAAAATTGAGATATTAAGTAACCAATCTGCCGGTTAAGAGTCTGAGACCCATATAAGCTTTTTTAATACCCGATTTCGCTGAAAATTTAAATAGAGAGTTGTTTTAAGCCTACCGACATCCGACCCAAATATGGTTCAGATCGGAAAATATTTAGATATAGGTGTCATATAGACCGATCTGCCCACATAGTGTCTAAATCCCATAAAATACACATCTATTATTCGATATTGCTGGAATTTGACACAGTGACTTGAATTAAGCCTCCCTTCTTTCGACCAGAATATGGTGCCGATGAGACTATATTTAGTTATAGCTGCCATTAGACCGATCTTCCAATTTTAGGTCTTAATATAAAAACAATTAAAAAGGCGTAAAGTTCGGCCGGGCCGAACTTTTGATACCCACCACATCGGGTATGTATGTAAATCACTTTTCGTCAAAATGAAAAATGCATACCTAATGCCCCATAAAAGCTATATCGAAATATGTTCCGATTTGGACCAAATACTAATAAGTACAAGTCATTGTAGCTATATCTAAAAATAAACCGATTTGAACCATATACGACACGGATGTCGAAAAGCACAACATAAGTCACTGTGTTAAACTTCAGTGAAATCGGATTACAAATGCGCCCTTTATGGCCCCAAAACCTTAAACAGAGAGATCGGTCCAGATTTGGATATAGCTGCCATTAAGACCGATCTCTCTGTTTACAAAAGCATGTCGAGGGGCTTAACTCAACTCACTGTCCTAAATTTTGGCAAGATCGGACAATAAATGCGTCTTTTATGGACCTAAAACCTTAAATCGAGAGATCGGTCAATATGGCAGCTATATTCAAATCTGGACCGATCTGGACCAAGTTGACAAACGATGTTGAAAGGCCCAACACACTGTCCCAAATTTTAGAAAACTCGGCAATAAATGCGCCTTTTATGGGCGCAAGACCTTACATCGAGAGATCGGTCTATATGGCAGATATATCCAAATCTGAACCGATCTGGGCTAAATTGAAAAAAGATGTTAAAAGGCCTAACTCAACTCACTGTCCCTAATTTCAGCAAAATCGGATAATAAATGTGGCTTTTATGGGCCTAAGACCCTAAATCGGCGGATCGGTCTATATGGCAGCTATATCCAAATCTGAACCAATCTGGGCCAAATTGGCGAAGAATGTCGGAGGGCCTAACGCAACTCACTGTCCCAAAGTTCAGCAAAATCGGATAATAAATGTGGATTTTATGGACCTAAGACCCTAAATCGGCGGATCGGTCTATATGGGGGCTATATCAAGATATGGTCCGATACATCTTCGAACTTAACCTGCTTTTGGACAAAAAAAGAATCTGTGCAAAATTTCAGCTCAATATCTCTATTTTTAAAGACTGTAGCGTGAACAGACAGACGAAAGGACATGGCTAGATCGTCTTAGATTTTTACGCTGATCAAGAATATATATAGTTTATAGGGTCGGAAATGGATATTTCGATGTTTTGCAAATGGAATGACTAAATGAGTATACCCCCTATCCTACGGTGGTGGGTATAATAAGCGATCCGCAACATTCAGTTGCAGAAAAATGTCAATGAAATTTTCCCTTGAGAAAAAATGTCAATGAAATTTTCCCTTGAGAAAAAATGTCAATGAAATTTTCCCTTGAGAAAAAATTTCAATGGCATTTTTCCTAAAAAAAATTCAATGAAATTTTCCCCCAAGAAAACATTTTAATGAAATTTTAATGAAAATTTTAATGAAAAAATTTTTAATGAAACTTTCTCTCAAAAAAATTTTATTGAAGTTTTTACTGTCGGGAAATTTTCCCTGAATCTTACAAAATTTTATATATAAAATTTTATTAAAAATGTAAAATTTTTAATGAAATTTTCTCTCAAAAAAATTTTATTGAAGTTTTTACTGTCGGGAAATTTTCCCTTAATCTTACAAAATTTTATATATAAAATTTTATTAAAAATGTAATCCCCTTTTTTTCTTTTCTTTTTGTCACTGGATTCGTTCGTTGAAACCGGTTGATTTTATAAAGGGAGACCAGCTGTTTTCATTGAATTTGCACCTTCTAGTTCCTACCGTTAAACCATCCATATATCCTTAAAAAGTCCAACAACTTGCGATTGTTCATCCGCTAAATCAGACAAGTTCTCAAAGAAATGAGAACCTCAAGTTGATCTCCATTTGACTGCCAGTGCAGAATACATATACAGCAGATGTTCTTTAGTCTCTTCTTCCTCGACGTCCTCACAGCTTCGGCAAAAGTCAATAATGGCAACCTTCAGTTTGTTAGTGTGTTTTCCGATCGGCTAGTAATCTATCATGACGGACAAAATGTGAAATTTTATCGTTTCCGAAAATTTCATAAAATTTTCTTCTTAAGCAAAATTAAAGCGTCTAATTTTTAGAAAATTTATTTAAATTTTTACTTTGCGTCAGCTAACTCATTGTCATCTAAGGGTTCATTAATCAAATGTTTAAAGGTTTACTTTTATGAGAAATAACCTAACCGGTTTTTTAGAAATGGTAAATTTTCAAGTAATTCGAAAGCCGGGTTAAGGAAAACTTTGGATTCTTGATCACTCTTATTTTGATGGAATTTGAGCATTATATATTCTTATATAAAAATTATCACACTCAAATAACATTTTTCTCGGATTCAGATTTCTTTTATTTATTTAATTACACATCACCAATTTGCCTTTTAAATCTATCTATTATAATAAAACCAATTTTATTTTATGTGCCTAGTTCAATGTACTTTGTACTTGAAATGGTTGCAATTAAAAATATTTTACAGTTAATTGACATCTACTTATGGATTATGTTATTATTTATGATACAAAAAATTGCATTGAAGCCACGACAGCAACGCACAACATTTCATTGTCATCAAGATTGTCATCATCGTAGCTCATTGACTAGGCGGTATATGCTGTGAGTGAGAAGTGCCACAGTGGAGTTTCTTATTTTAGTGTTTTTGTTTTACTCCCTGCCTCATAGTTGCTGATGCTGTGCTTTTTGCTCGTGTGTACTCATATATGATGTGATATGATTGACATCAAACCATTCGCCGATGTCAATCAATCGAAGTGTGGTGAGGTGATGGAGTATCGCAGTATCTATTAATAAAACCATATGTGTGAGTGTGTTTGTGTTTTTGCCAAGTAGGCGAAATACTACTACTACCCATTAAGCTAACACAGTGATCGAATGCCTGTCTGTCTGCTTAACTGTCGAAGTAGTTTCTCCACTTAACAAACGAGCACACAACACTACTCATTCACTGCCGCCTAGATGTGAGTGCCAGAGAAACTATCATCTAAATTGGGACAGACATAAAACAGTGATAATGAGCTCAATATAATTTGCAATTATTAAATGGTGGATAATGGCAGTCCCACCACTACCATTGCACACACACCCAAGAGTAGGCAACATACTCCAACCTTTCTAAGCTCAATGAAAGAATAGCATGAATGCTGTAGTGCCTTTATAAACTGGTGAAGAGAACAAGCAATAGGGTGAGTGTACTCTTTGCTCTAACTGTATGGTATGCATAGTTCATATCACTATCTCTTTCTATCGCTTGTGTGCATAGCGGATTTTTATTTCAACCAATCAGCTTTGCTAAATGTTTGGTTACTAGTTGTTGCTGCTTGTGGATTGTGGAATGTATTGCTACGTATTTCCCGTTCAGTTCTGCTGCCGGCCCCAGCTGCTTTTTATCCATTGCTGTTGTTTGTTGAAGCAGCACATACATTTGTACTTGGTCTGTTTGTCAGCAGTCTGTCGTAGTTCATTTAGTTATTATCTCTCACAGCTCCCATAAATATCGTGAGAGTGTGAGCCGATAATTGTCATCTGTTGGTGGTGTTGGCTGTATCACTTATTTGCCCATTCTCATTTCATTCCTCACAAACAGCATTGCCATTTTGCCAATAGGAACCAAATTATGAAGAAATAAACATAATGTTGGTGTTAAAAATTAAACAAAATAAAATAAATAAATGTTAAATAAAATAAAACAAAACAAAATAAAAAAAAATAGAATAAACTAATATAAAAAATAAAATAAATTAAAACAAAATAGCATAAAATAAAATAAAATAAAATAAAATAAAATAAAATAAAATAAAATAAAATAAAATAAAATAAAATAAAATAAAATAAAATAAAATAAAATAAAATAAAATAAAATAAAATAAAATAAAATAAAATAAAATAAAATAAAATAAAATAAAATAAAATAAAATAAAATAAAATAAAATAAAATAAAATAAAATAAAATAAAATAAAATAAAATAAAATAAAATAAAATAAAATAAAATGAAATAAAATAAAATAAAATAAAATAAAATAAAAAAAATAAAATAAAGTATAATAAAAAAAATAAAACAAAATAAAATAAAATAAAATAAAATAAAATAAAATAAAATAAAATAAAATAAAATAAAATAAAATAAAATAAAATAAAATAAAATAAAACAAAATAAAATAAAATAAAATAAAATAAAATAAAATAAAATAAAATAAAATAAAATAAAATAAAATAAAATAAAATAAAATAAAATAAAATAAAATAAAATAAAATAAAATAAAATAAAATAAAATAAAATAAAATAAAATAAAATAAAATAAAATAAAATAAAATAAAATAAAATAAAATAAAAAAATGAAATAAAATAAAATAAAATAAAATAAAATAAAATAAAATAAAATAAAATAAAATAAAATAAAATAAAATAAAAATAAAATAAAACAAAATAAAATAAAATAAAACAAAATAAAAAAATAAAATAGATCAACAATAAAACAAACAAAAATAAAATATTAAATTCGGCAAAACCAGAGGTAATACAACTACCGGTCGGGCCAAACTTTGGATACTTGTATATCCTACACACTTTATGTATATCCATACAAATTTGAACGAAACCTGGTAAAAGTGGTAATATATGAAGTTTCTTTGGCAGATCGGCATTCATACAACTATGTCAAAAATCGGTCCGATCTGGATTAAATCGATTTAATCTATCGTGGACTCGGAACCTATATAGGGACTCCAAACTATCTGCTATGCATCTCAATCTCACCGTTCTTGAACCCAAGGCCTTGGCATAAAACCTGAGTTTTAAGGGAGGTAAATCGCTTGCCAGAATTTTGCCTGCGGCTACTGTAATGGCACAAACCCCTGCCTGAAAGACCGTACACTCGTCCGGCAGGTCCAGATACATACATTGAGTGCATCGGTGTAGACCCCAATTCAATCCCTGACTTCATCTTGGAACCATCAGTGAAAATCGAGGTCTCATTTTCCTCGAACACAGCATTCGGCCTCCATTCATCCCTCCCAGTAAAACGAGTCCTAAATGCCCTTAATCCAGCCGGTAGTGATGCCAGGTAGTCGCAGTTTCTTCTCAGTCTATCCTACGCATCTATTACATCCATAATGGAACTCTGGCCGTAACTGTACTTCTTCAGCATGCCGAGTTCCCTCAACCTTAGGGCGACCTTGGCGGCGCAGTTCCGAATATAGCCCCAGTGGGCTGCATTTCCAGCATCGCTTCCAGCCCTGCCTGCGGTGCGGATGTCATTGTCCCAGTGACCACGACGCCGGCCAGTCTCTGAACCTTCTTGAATTCCCACGTACCAATGCTCCATAGGTCAGTACAACACTCACAATGGCCGAATACATCCCATTAATCATCTTGGGAATTACCCCCCCATCCTACCGAATATCCTCCTACAGGAGTAAAAACCTCATAATGCCTTACGGCCTCTCTTCTCGGTATTCCTCTTCCAGGACAGCTTCGAACTCCTCAACCCATTTCTGGTAGCTTATCTCGTCAATCTCCCCAGTGATAGAGCTGGCAAACAATCGATAAACGCACCATTCGATAATTTCGATATTATTAATAATAAATATCGATAGTATCGATACTATCGTTAATTTCCCATCACCTATGTTTCAAACGAAAATAAGAAGAGCGATTTATATAGAAGCAATATCAATGACTAACCGATTAAAACCAAATATAATGATGTCAGTTGGTAGTTAAGAAAGAAATCATTGCACAAAGTTTTAGCTCAATCGGAAGAAAATTACGCCCTCTATAGGCGCAATGTATCTTACAGCATACTATCAGTGTCGGATCGCTTATTTTTGTTCAATTTTTCAAAAAATTGAACTTTACCGACAATATCGATAGGGAAAATATCAATATCAACCACTTCCAAGGTCCTGCTGATCGTCGGCAGAAACCTGTCTCGGACCAGCAACAACATCATCCGCATAAGCGATTATCTTCGACGGCCAAATTTCCAAGAACATTCCATTACGGAACAGGGGATATTTCTCCCATATCAATGAGTGCAGTTCCGGTAAAGCTCAATGATAAGGGACCTTCTTTTTTATGCCGAGTCAGAACGGCGTGCCACATAGCGACACCAATTGGACACCTCACCAATGTAGCCAGCATTTGTAAGGGGATAACAACTGCTAAAAAATTTTGTGATGTTTATGCCGGAATTTGAACCCAGGCGTTCGGCGTTAAGGCGTTCATGCTAATCTCTTCGCCACGGTTGCCTCCTTCAATCATAATGCACAACATTAATTATGAGTCACACATTTATATAAATCTCACTTTGAATACCTATTTAATAATGAATATATTTTGATCGCGCTTGATATCATCAAACAATCTATGCGCCTTTGTAGTTCTTGTTGTCTCCAGGCTGGCGCTTCTTTTGTGTGATCATTTTTTCTACCTTAGCGAAATTTGAAAAAAATTTACCTATACTGGCTGCTGTCTAACTTGCTATTACTCAAATGAAAAACCAAAAAAAAACTTATGAAAGCAGACGAGGCAGTGCTTGGAGTATTTGATAGAAAGATTCTTCGTAAAACATAAAGACCAGTTTGCGTTAATGGAGAATATAGGCGACGTATGAACCACGAGCTGTATGAGCTGTATGACGATGATAGCATAGTTACACGCATCAAAATACAACGACTGCGTTGGCTAGATCATGTTATCAGAATGGATGAGGAAGCTCCAGCAAAGAAGTCTTTTGAAGGCAAACACGGTGGAACACGGAAACCGGGAAGACCAAAAGCCCAATGGAAAGATCAAGTGTTGGGAAACAACTCAAAACTTGAATGAGCGCAGAAGATCGAGGCGCTTGGAACGCTATTCTATGTTCGGTGAAACAAATGTTCTGTCATAGGCAATTAAAGTAAATTAAAGTAAATAGGTAATCTGTCTATTCACCGTGCAGATCCAATTCCGATCTGAACTAAAATACGGCAAGAATATGAAGAGTTCAGTTAATAAATGCGCTTTCTTTTGGCCCAAGACATTATATCGAGTAAGCGATCTTTAAATCAGCTATATACAAATGTAATCCAAACCCTATTTGGGCAAGGTTGTCAAATCGGATTAAATATGCGCCTCGCAAGAGATGTTAACCCTCAATCCTGTGAGATGTGTACTACAGCAGCCCCAAGTAAAATATTTATGGAGTCTTTTCCCATTTTTGTGTATGTCGAATGTTCTAACTGCATGTCAACAGAACGCCAAGAGGCTTGATTTTCCTGTCTTAGTTATCGCCACACCATTGCTAGCAATATTTGTCAGAATTACTTCTCAATAATCCTTTGAATTGGGTTACAATATTTTCATATTATTTTGTATTAATAAAAAGACTCATTGTGGCAACTCTTTTCAACAAAACCATTGGCATCTTAAACTAAAGTGAAGATGTTAAAAATAAATCACTCGTTAATTTATTGGTGGTAGTAGGTTGGTGTTGGGCATATTCGATTGGCTACCCATTTAACAGAAATCCAAATGTACAGAATTTTCTTCTTCATAAAATCTAGTCTCCTTGACTTCCCACCATGGCAATAAGAGATTCAACTCAATTATATGTCATACTCTCTCTGCACGTGTGCGTTTTTAACTTCGTTTCGTGTAGCGGTGGTGGGTTCTTCATTTCAAATGGAAGTCAATTAAATTTGAAATTTCATGAGAATATGAATGTCTCTAGTCATCACATCTTTGTTTTGTCATTTAAACATTTTCTTCCTCAATTTCAGAACATCATGCATGTGAGGGGAAAATGACGTGCATGCCTGGAAGCACTTAAATGGTCTAAGTGGGAAAATTGTTAACATAATCGGGTAATAAATTTAATTGCAAATCTTGTTCAAGGACGTTGAATAACATTAGTTCCATTTAAGTTCTTAGGGTAGAGAAAAGAAACAGGACTTCAAAATGTAGTATTTAAATTTGCAAAACTTGGAATTGATAGATCCATTCGTTAGGAAGATAGTGTTTTTTACAGGCACTCTCAAAACATAAAACATTATGAATATCTTTGCGACAATTAATATGTTTTATTAGGGAATTACTATTTTTATACTAACTGTGTAATATTTGCCTCCACAGTGTAAAGTTTGTGATGAACTTGCCATTTTTTGATGTAAAAGCCCCATCATTTATGGTAAAATATTTAGGAACTTCGTTTGCGGTAAAGGCAAAATTCAAAAGTTATTTTAAGACAAAAATATTTCGTTTACAACAAACGATGCGTTGTTACACGAAAAGAAGATTTCTTAACTTGATTCATTTCTTGTGTATCTTCCATTTGGCATAGAGTGTGAGCTCGTGAGAGTAGAGAGACGTACTCTCAAAAGACTCGATTTTGGTTTTTCCATTGAGTAATGGCAAGTTAGACAGCAGCCAGTATAGGTAGATATTTTTCAAATTTCAGTATGGCAGGAAAATTGCTCAAATGTACAATACCACAAAAGAAGCGCCAGGCTGGAGACAACAAAAACTACAGCAGCGCATAGATTGTTTGATGATACTTAGCGCAATCAAGTTAAAATGCATCTTTAGATTGGTATTCAAAGTGCGATTGACATCAAGGTGTGACTCATAATTAATGTCGTTCATTATGGTTGAAGGAGGCCACCGTGGCGAAGAGATTAGCATGTCGTCCAATGGGTCAAACTGGCCTCCGAGTGAACTGATCTACGGTGGGTAACCCATTCAACCAAACCTAGGTAAGGTTAAAAAGAGGATACGGATATTAGTTCATGCCACATGTGTTGTGCGCTCTAAAAACCTAACCTTACCTATCGTTATGGCTGAACCCCTCTTTAGTAGGATTTTCCATAGCTTTTACAACAATTATGGTATATGGTATTTTAACTTTTTGATTTGTTTCCAAGAATGAGAAAGAGAACAAAAAGACGCACCTTGATTTATTTCGATCCACTCAGATTAATTTCCTGATTCTGTTTTGCCCCGCCCGTTTAACAATAGTTCTTGTTATCAAGGTATAGGTCACACATAGAGTTGTCGCTCTGTGGCACACCGAATCGCACAGCACTCATTGATATCAGAGAATTATCATTGATATGAAAGAATCCTTGGTAATCCCAATGGAATGTTCTTGGACAAAATTGCAAGTTTTATCTCTTTTATATCCAGTCGTTGATACGGCAAATCAACTCAGAACAGATATACGAGGCCTGCTATATAAATTTCTGGTCTAATAATGAAAATGCAAATTTTTTTTATCAAAAATGGTTTATTGTTTTTCAAAGTATCATCCAGGATGATTTCTACTTTTACTTTTTCCACCCCGATAAAAACACCTCCAAAACATGGTTATAGAACGCTTCAACAGCATATTCGGGCGACAAAAATCATTGACCACGCATTTTCATCCTAATAACCGGGAATTAAAAATATAAAAAAAGTCATTGGGTGCCAAGTAAGAGCTGTACGGTAAATGACCCATCAATTCGACGCTGGTTCTAGCCGATGTGTGACAGCTCGCATTGTCAGAGTGAACAATAATTCCTCGTCTCTTGTTCGTTTTTCGATTTTCTCCCAAGACTTCAATCAAATTTTGATGTACCACCAAGAATTGACCGTCCTACGGTACTCAAGAGGAACAATCGCTACGTTATCCGTTTTGCCGAAGAACCAGGCGAAAATTTACTGCGAAATGTTTCTTCCACATGGAGGCCACCGTAGTGCAAAGGTTAGCTTGCCCGCCTATGACGCTGACCGCCTGGGTTCGAATTTTTCAGCGGTATTTATACCCTCATAACGCTGGCGATATCTATGAGACACAATGCCATTTTAAATCTTCTCCCCCAAAGAGGTGTCGCACTGCGGCACGCCGTTCGGACTCGGCTACAAAAAAGAGGTCCCTCATAATTGAGCTTAAATTATGAATCGAACAGTACTCAGTGTGATATGTGAGAAGTTTGGTCCAGATCCTTAGTGGAATGTTCATGGTAAAATTTGCATTATCGTTTCTTCCACTAACAGCTGTCACACAGTGGGAGAAAAAAACTAGTAAAAAATATGTCTTGTCAGAACCGGTAGAGATATATCTTTGAAATTTGGAATGGTTAGAAGAACAAAATTTCAAGGCACTATGTTGTCCGGGCCCCTAAAGTTGGTCACCTTGATATTTCGCCTATCTGTTGGGGCTGCCAAATCTTTGTTTGTGGTCCGATTTTGCTGGATAGTGCTCAAAAATCCCTACAAAAGGTCCGTATAAGATCTACAATATCTCGTCTTATTTCGGGGATATTCGAATGATAGATGGTCACAAAGAGGGGACTGTGAACATTCTATAACAAGGAGGCCTAATCTAGACTTGAAGAGGTCAACCGCTTTACTGTCATTGACTAGAACAGACGTCCAGGTCATTTCGTCGGTTATGACAGGTCACTGTCTAATCGGAAAACATGCTGACAAATGATTCAAGGTTGCCAGCAACGACTTTTGCAGAAGCTGTGATGACATCAAAGAAGAAGAGACTATAGAACACCTACTGTGTGTGTGTCCCGCACTAACAGTCAAAAGGAGTTCCACTTTAGGTTCTCATTTCTTTGATAACCCGTCTGATTTTGCGGATGTGAACATTCGCAAGTTTTTGGGCTTTTTTAAAGCGATCTGGATGGTTCAACGGTATGAACTAGAAGGCATCTTCCTTCTTCTGTTACTGTGGTATCACATTGGACGAAAACGTCTGAGTCCGATGACAGTCTGCCACTTAAAACTAACCTAACATTCTGCTGCCAATGTCCAGGTTTATGTCGTTGTGGAAAAAGGATACTTTTTTTTCAGGCAACAGAGGAGCTAAGAAGGGTAAGTTCAGACTCAAGGCCTTCTTGCTGGCGTCCAAATGGTATGAGAAAATGCGTTGACGGACCGTCTTAAGTGGGGGTGGATGGAATTCAATGTAAACTCTGCGGCTGATGGAGAAAGAAGATTGAGAAATCACAATGGGCCACATGGTGCCCCAGCGGATGTCAAAGCAGTGTTTTGGTAATATTCTAAGCTGCGGTAATATTCTATTCTAAAGCACTACAACTTCCAAAAGCTACACAATCTTACATCAAAGCAAAATAAGTAAGACTGGAAAGGCCGAAGAAGTTGCTGTGTTTGTGGTAAATTTCCGAGCATCACATTCTATAATAAGAAAATTTTCTCAATTGAGCAATACGTAAACTCCCAAAGTGAACGTTTTTATACCCACCACCGAAGGATGGGGGTATATTCATTTTGTCATTCCATTTGCAACACATCGAAATATCCATTTCCGACCCTATAAAGTATATATATTCTTGATCAGCGTAAAAATCTAAGACGATCTAGCCATGTCCGTCCGTCTGTCCGTCTGTCTGTTGAAATCACGCTACAGTCTTTAAAAATTGAGATATTGAGCTGAAATTTTGCACAGATTCTTTTTTTGTCCATAAGCAGGTTAAGTTCGAAGATGGGCTATATCGGACTATATCTTCATATAGCCCCCATATAGACCGATCGCCGATTTAGGGTCTTAGGCCCATAAAAGCCACATTTATTATCCGATTTTGCTGAAATTCGGGACAGTGAGTTTTGTTAGGCCTTTCGACATCCTTCGTCAATTTGGCCTAGATCGGTCCAGATTTGGATATAGCTGCCATATAGACCGATCCTCCGATTTATGGTCTTACTCCCATAAAAGCCACATTTATTATCCGATTCCACTGAAATTCGGGACAGTGAGTTGTGTTAGGCCCTTCGACATCCTTTGTCAATTTGGCCCAGATCGGTTCAGATTTGGATATAGCTGCCATATAGACCGATCCTCCGATTTATGGTCTAAGGCCGAGAAAAGCCACATTTATTTCCCGATTTTGCTGAAATTTGGGACAGTGAGTTTTGTTAGTCCCTTCGACACCCTTCGTCAATTTGGCTCAGATCGGTTCAGATTTGGATATAGCTGCCATATAGACCGACCCTCCGATTTAGGGTCTAAGGGCCATAAAAGCCACATCTTTTATCCGATTCCACTGAAATTCGGGACAGTGAGTTGTGTTAGGCCCTTCGACATCCTTTGTCAATTTGGCCCAGATCGGTTCAGATTTGGATATAGCTGCCATATAGACCGATCCTCCGATTTATGGTGTTAGGCCCATAAAAGCCACATTTATTACCCGATTTTGCTGAAATTTGGGACAGTGAGTTGCGTTAGGCCCCTCGACATCTTTCTTCAATTTGGCCCAGATCGGTTCAGATTTGGATATAGCTGCTATATAGACCGATTTCTTGATTTAAGGTTTTGGGCCCATAAAATGCTTATTTATTGTCCATGTCGCCGAAATTTGGGACAGTGAGTTAAGTTAAGCTCCTTGACATACATTTGCAATATCGCACAGATCGGTCCAAATTTAGATATAGCTGCCATATAGACCGATATCTAGGTTTTACGTTTTGGGGCCATAAAGACGCATTTATTGGCCGATGTCGCTGAAATTTGAGACAGTGAGTTTAGTTAGGCTCTTCGACGTCCTTCTTCAATTTTGCCCAGATCGATCCAGATTTGAATATAGCTGCCATGTAGACCGATCTCTCGATTTAAAGTCTTTGCCTCGATTTAAAGTCTTTGCCCCATAAAAAGCGCATTTATAATCCAATTTCACTGAAATTTTACATAGTAACTTATGTTAGGTTTTTCAACATCCGTGTCGTATATGGTTCAGATCGGTTAATTTTTAGATATAGCTACTGTACTTATTAGTATTTGGTCCAAATCGGAACATGTTTTGATATAACTGATATGGGTCATAAGGTATGAAATTTTCACCGAATTTTGATGAAAGGTGGTTTACATATATACCCGAGGTGGTGGGTATCCAAAGTTGGGCCCGGCCGAACTTAACGCCTTTTTACATGTTACTATTGGGTTGCCCAAAAAGTAATTGCGGATTTAATCAAATATACTTTTTTACACTTTTTTTCTAAAGTTAGCTTGCTTTGTATATTAATTAACAGCTGATAACTGACAGAAGAAAGAATGCAATTACAGAGTCACAAGCTGTGAAAAAATTTGTCAACGCCGACTTTATGAAAAATCCGCAATTACTTTTTGGGCAACCCAATAAATCAAGCGAACATGCGAGAATTTGTAGTAATCTTCCATCTCAAGTGATGGTATGCCCAGCTGAGACCGCCTAGGACCAGTATCCAATCATGTTCATCAAGCCTGGCATCAATTTATGTGTGACTTGTTATCACGAAAATATTTATGCTTTGGTACTAAGGGAACGCAAACATTTCGGTTGTAGACCATGAGCGTGCTAATAAGACTAGGAACCGTCATATGAAGCACGCTTAAAAGGTAAAAAAATCATGTTCCGCACTTTATTTCATCCACACAGTGGCTGTCCAATTCACCAGATGCCACTCCGATGGAGGAAGGTAAGAACAAAACAAGTAAAAGCGTGCTAAGTTCGGCCGAGCCGAATCTTGGGAACCCACCACCATGCTGAAAAATCTGCTAAAAATTTACACAAAATAAATTTAGTTGAAGGGCATAATTTTATTGTACATACCAAACTTCTGTCAAACTAGCAAAAATTTAAGCTTCTAGGAGCCGAACAAGGATGATCGAGAGACCGGCTGTACATGGAAGCAATATCAGGTTATAGACTGATTTGGATCGTATTTGGTACATTTAATGGAAGTCGTAACAGAACACCGCATTCAAAATTTCAGCCAAATTGGAAAAAATTGAGGCTTGTAAGGACTCTAGAAGTCAAATAAGGAGATCGGTTTATATAGGGGGCTATATCAGGTTATAGGCCGATTTAGACCGTAATTGGCACAGTTGTTGAAAAACGTAACAAACCGTAACACCAAATGCTTAATTTCAGCCAAATCGGGCGAATATTTCGTCTTTTAAGAGTTCAAGAAGTCAAATCGGGAGATCGGTTTCTATGGGAACTACATCAGGTTATAGGCCGATTCGGATCGTATATTCGCACAGTGATTGGAAGTCATAACGGAACATCACATGCAATATTTCAGCCAAATCGGACAAAAATTGCAGCTTGTAAAGGCTCAAAAAGTCAAATCGGGAGATCGGTTTATATGGGAGCTATATCAGGTTCTAGGCCGATTTAGACCGTTTACTCGCACAGTGAATGGGAGTCAAAACGAAATATCACATGCAAAATTTTAGCCAAATCGGACAAAAATTGCGGCTTGTAAAGGCTCAAGAAGTCAAATCGGGAGATCAGTTTATATGGGAGCTATATCAGGTTAAAGACCGATTCGGATCGTATATTCGCACAGTGGAACATCACATGCAAAATTTCAGCCAAAACGGTAAAAAATTGTGTCTTGTAAGGGCTCAGAAGTCAAATCGGGAGATCGGTTTATACGGAAGCTGCATCAGGTTAAAGACCGTTTTGGACCGTAATCAACACAGTTGTTGGATGTCATAACAGAACACTACATGCAAAATTTCAGCTAAATTGGACAAAAATTGCGGCTTCCAGGGGCTCAAGAAATCAAATAGGGTGATCGGTTTACATGGGGGCCATATCTAAATCTGAATCGATATGGCCCATTTGCAGTCCCCAATGACCTCTATCAATATTAAGTATCTGTGCAAAATATTATGCGTCTAGCTTTACGCACTCCACCGCTGTCGTGATTTCGACAGACGGACGGACGGACATGGCAAGATCGACTCAGAACGTCGAGATGATTAAGAATATATATACTCTATGGGGTCTTAGACGAATATTTCGCGATGTTACAAACGGAACGAATAGATTAGTATACCCCCATCCAATGGTGGTGGGTATAAAAATATGCCAGTATGGAAGCACTGGAGAAAACCATTGTATGGGCATGGATCAAGATACCGGCATATTACCTTAATACAGCTTGGAACTCCTTATTTAATCGACTCAGAGCAATAGTCAAGGCAAAAAAGGGTCATATCGAGCACAACTAAATGGATTCTGAAATCTGATTACTTTCACACATTTTTTGTCATTTAAATCAATGAAAACTTAAAGCACTACACTTAAAAATTAGCAAAAAATATTAATTCTACACCATTTAATTTCTTTCTTTTCGCTTTAGAAATGACCAAAAAAAACCTTCTCCAATTTTGAACTCATCTTCCTATATAAAGTCATTCATCGATTTAGCTTTTATAATGCATGTATTTCTCCATCATTTCGATACATAACGATTAATATCAGCTGGCTGGTCACACTGCTACACTTTATAATCGTTATTTCAAGTGCCTATATAAGTTCCCCACTAACTCCATATTTAAAGATTAAAAACTTCCTTCATCTTCATTCAACTCCAAATTACTCCTTTCATGTTAATAAGAAGAACCTCATTGTCGTCACATTTACAACGTCATCTGCAGGAAGGCAGCACATAACCAACACCATTACAAAGCAAAGCATGGAAGTTTTCCACAGCATCCATTCCCATCTCCATTTCCAACGAACATAGCAACTCCTTAAGATGAGGTGTTTATTACCAGGCACTTACTTACAGAAATGAACAAATAACACCTCCGCCAGCTACAACACAACGATGATGGTGATGATGATGAGGACCAACGACATCGATATTCAGCCACCACAGCCAACAGATGAGATGAATCCCCCTTTTTTTCTTAATGGCTGCGCCAAAGTTTAAACTCCCGACACTTTTTGGATTTGCAGCGCCAATGTTACAACAGCCATACACTCGTTTAGGTAACGCCCACATTTTCAAATAAATTTTTCAGGCAATGCCAACCAGAAAAGGTATGAAGCATTTCTGTAGGTATATGTGTGGACTGTCATACCATTGCATAGGTAAGTGTGTATGCAGACACATACATAATTGCTTGCAGAGTTATATGTACAGTGGCTATATGTACAAGAATCGGGTTGAGGATGATGAACAGTGTTTTAAAATCACAACAAAATAAACTCTTAGGTAGATGGAACTAGGAGAAACCTGCACCAGATTATGAGACTTGTAACTGGTATTGGTTTTGAGAAGAAAGTCTAGCTAGTAGCCTTCAATCTAATATCAAGGGAATAAAAAGGCTGGAAGTAACCATGATCTGTACACATCTGTGTAACATATTAGTTAACGTCGCCGTGTTTCCAATCTCTCCACATCTGTATTTCGGGGAGATCAGTCGTTGCGACCACCTGCCCCGACTCTCATTCATCCACCTTTGTTACCTAAAACTAACAAGTAAGAGCGTGCTAAGTTCGGCCGGGCCGAATCTTATATACCCTCCACCATGGATCGCATCTGTCGAGTTCTTTGCGCAATATCTCTTTTTAGGCAAACAAATAATAATGAATATGGACGGAGGAGGAGGTGGAGCTATATCAAGTTATAGTCCGATTCGGGGCTCAAGAAGCAAAATCGGGAGATCGGTTTATATGGGAGCTGAGTCAAGCTATAGATCGATTCAGACAATATTGCACACGTATGTTAAAGACCATGGGAGAAGCCGTTGTACAATATCTGTGCCAAACCGGGTGAGAATTGCGCTCTCTAGAGGCTTAAGAACTCAAAATCCCAGATCGGTTTATATAGCAGCTATATCAGGGTATAGACCGATTTGGACCATGCTTCGCATAAATGTAGGAAGTGATACCAAAACACCAAGTGCAAAATAACAGCCAAGATCGGTTTAAATATAACCTGATATAGCAGGTTAAGGACCGATCTAAACCATACTTCGCACAGTTGTTGCAAGTGATATCAAAACAATATGTGCAACATTTCAGTCAAATTGGATGAGAATTGCGCCCTCTAGGGGCTCAAGTAGTCAAGACCAAAGATCGGTTTATATGGCAGCTATATCAGGTTATGGACCGATTTGGACCATACTTCGCACAGTTGTTGGAAGTGATACCAAAACACTATGTGCAAAATTTCAGTCAAATCGGATTAGAAATCCGCCTACTAAAAGCTCAGGAAGTCAAGACCCAAGATCGGTTTATATGGCAGCTATACCAGGTTATGAACAGATTTGAACCATACTTAGCACAGTTGTTGGAAGTAATACCAAAACACTATGTGCAAAATTTCATTCAATTGCGCCCTCTAGTGGCTCAAGAAGTCAAGACCCAAGATCGGTTTATATGGCAGCTATATCATTTTATGGACCGATTTGGACCATACTTCGCACAGTTGTTGGAAGTGATACCAAAACACTATGTGCAAAATTTCAGTCAAATCGGATAAGAATTCCGCCTTCTAGAAGCTCAAGAAGTCAAGACCCAAGATCGGTTTATATGGCAGCTGTACCAGGTTATTAACTGATTTGAACCATACTTCGCACAGTTGTTGGAAGTAATACCAAAACGCTATGTGCTTTGATATCACTTCATTCAAATCGGACGAGAATTGCGTCCTCTAGTAGCTCAAGAAGTCAAGACCCAAGATCGGTTTATATGGCAGCTATATCAAAACATGGACCGATTTGGCCCATTTACAATCCCAACCGACCTACACCAATAAGACGTTTTTTTCAAGCGGCTAGCTCTACTCCTTCAAAAATTAGCGTGCTTTCGACAGACAGACGGAAAAAATGTCACGACAATCAAGAATATCCTATGGTGGAGGGTATCAAAATCTTATGAACATTCCATTATGGAACAGGGGATACTTCCCTCATATCTCTGAGTGCAGTCCGATTAAAGTTTTCAGCTCAATAATAAGGGACCTCCTTTTTTTATGCCGAGTCTGAACGGCGTGCCGCATAGCGACACCACGTGGTAGAGAAGTTTTAACATGGCAGGATATCTTACAAATATAGCCAGCATTAGTAAGGGGATAACCACCGCTGAAAATTTTCTGATGTCATAAGCGGACATTCTAACATCTGCGACACGGTGGCCACCTTTGTTACCATCTCTCCAAAAGTCTGCTCTAGAATGGTCTGTGTATGATCCGGTTGAGCATCGTGCGGCGTAGAACCTGGCCCGCTCCATTGCCTGTCAGTCTATCGGAACCATTTCAGCTATTGCAAGGGCTATGGACTGCGCCACTGTCCGGAAGGATGATATGACACGCCGTCCTCTGTACCGAGAGCACGGATTTCACTCAGCATGTTGTCTGCAGTGTTTGACCCCATACTTTGCTCCCATAGAGGAGGAAGATATTCCATGTTTCAATTAAGAGTCGGTGCGTCAAGACTCTTAAGTCTAAGAGGCCACCGTAGCGCAGAGTTTAACATGTCCGCCTATGACGCTGAACGCCTGGGTTCGACTCCTGGCGAGACCATAAAAAAAAATTTTCAGCGGTGGTTTTCCCCTCCTAAAGCTGGCAACATTTGTGAGGTATAATGCCATGTAAAAATTTTTCCCAAATAGGTGTCGCACTGGAGGCCCCTTATCATTGAGCCTAAACTCGAATCGGAAAGGAATGTTCATGCGTTTGCATTGTTGTCTAAGATTTTCTCTGTATATATCAGTTTTGTATCCAGTCGGATCTCTTGATTGATATCTTAGTCTCCACTAGTGTGGTGTCTATACCCATGTCCACTTCTACTGGGATATTTTTTCACGTTAGGAGTAGCAACTCCGTCTTTTGCATCGCAAGTTGCAAGCCGTGGGAGTCCAGACAGTCCTTTGTTCTTAGCATCACCTGCCGCAGTTTGCACTCTGCCCCCTTCGTGTCTCTTGACGTGATGACCACAGCAATATCGTCCACATATCCTATATTCACTCGTTCCATCCTCAGGGTTAGAGATCACTACCATGTCACGCAGATAGTTTCTGATTATTATTATCAGATACGCCGGTTTATTAAAAAATGACCAGAGAGCATCAGACCATCTGAAGCTACTGAATATGTTATTCACATCAAAGTGTGGCCAAGGGGACAGTTGGCATAGGGTAGTGGTTTCTACGTTTAGCTTTCTCTACTATGTCCACCAGACCACCACTCTACTACCTCCAGCACACTCTGAGAGTGCCGATAGTGGATTTTCCTCTCGGGAAACCACGTTGTCTCATTGGGAGTCCAACTTCTGAAGCTGTAGCTTCAAGAGTCGCTCTAAAATCTTGCTGGCCGAATCCAGCATACATAGTGGCCTATGTGAGGATGTGGAATTTGACCTTGCTTATGAGAACCCACTTTTGTCTCTCCCATACCTCCGGTAAAACAGTTTCCAATAAGCACCGGTTAAATATTTTCAGAAAAAATTCCGGACTGTTTTCAACATCTGCTTGATGACTTCAGCGGGTATTTCTTATGTACCGGGGGCTTCTCTTTTCTGGGTGCTGTGAGCCGCATTCCTAAACGCATTCTATCGTAAAATCATAAACTTAATTTTCTCTGAGGTCGTGCGGGAAGACTACATCTGTGTCTACATCACCGTCGTTGGGCTGTCTCCGTGTGCCAAGTTTTTCCACCACAATTTTGTACCTATGGCTCCAAAGGCTTCGGTTTATGTCCTCTCTTAATTCCTTCCACTTTTCTTTCCTGCTCCTTTCTATTACGGCACCTATGTCCACCATACTTCCGATGCGCATATCAAAATCATCCTGACTACACCTTCGTAAAGCCAGTGGACCAACGATAAATGCCTAAATGTGGTACTTTCAGTTCCATCTTCTGTCAAATATCGCGTACAAATTACCTCTATCCGATATTGAGATCGTTTTGTTTATAATCGGAAGATGATAGTCCTAACGTCCATTCCTGCATCCTACAGACAGATCTCTGCTGAGACTTCACAGCTTGGCCCAGTCGCATACTAATTTCATATGAGCATACCATTTAGGAGCAGGAAATACTTCTCTCATATCAATGAGTGCTCAATGATAAGGGGCCTCCTTTTTTATGCCGAATCCGAACGACACTACTTGGCAGAGAAGTTTAACAATGTTCACGCCGGGATTTGAACCCAGGCGCTCGGCGCATAGGCGGACATGCTAACCTCTGCGCCACGTTGGCCTCCACATGCCTGTCAAAAGTCCTTTTCGGACACAAAACAATGAATATCCTTGCCCTTCCTCCAGAAGTCAAATTAGTTCATATCCCACCTCGATGATAATCCTTAGGAAGCTGTTTAAAACAATCTCCCACATCCAGCAACACCGGAACTCGAACCTCTTTTGTGAGATCCAAAGGTTATTCCTACAGAAATCTTAATGCATAATTCCTATACACGCCGTCATAATTGATATGGCCTAATACGAGGCTGTGACCCTCTTTGGAGTATTCAGTTCATCTGTCGTTATACTCGACTAGAAGGTCCTAGCAATCCGGCAGCCGAATAGCAATTTCCATCATAACATCACCTCCACACTGGGTATCATGTCTCTCGTCGAGGATAACATGTCTCTCGCCTAGCATAACCCTTCCCAAAATTATGTCATGAGCCTGAAATCTTATCAGGTATTCTACACTTTCCCCAACGCATATCGACCCCACCGTCCTCGAATCCCGCCATCCTCCAGTTGATTCCATGATTCTCTGACAAAATAGTACAGATCCCCACCTTACCATTGCCTGAACGCATGTCATTCCCTCTACCAGGTTCAGTAGTTCACCAAATAACTCGAATGGCAGATTTGGAAGTAGTTCGCTCGCTTTGGAAGATCCATTTTATTATTTTCGTCCATTATTCCATTTCCTAGAATGCCACCGCTTTTAGCAAACCGAGTCAGAGTTGTACCATAAACCTGAACTTTATTCAGGGCATTTTGACCCCATCGACTTTTAAAGTTGATTCCAGAACTCTCTGACAGTAATCCGGCAGGCAAGTACAAATGCACACCCCACCATTGCCTCCACATTGCCAACTGGTGCAAATGCCAAGGACGGCCCATTTCAATTCCTGGAATTTTGATATACAGGTATTCAATAGATTTCGCAACCCATACTGATACTCGTACGTTGTTGTAGCCATATTTGCATGTAGAGGTGGCAATCCTTATCTAGCTCCTGTAGCTCGATCCGTGCCAAAGGGCCGATCGCTGCGGAAACAGGGTGGCCATTGGCTATTTAAAGGCGCCAATAATCCGCCTGGTCATATCGAGCATCATAGGGACTCAGTCTCTATGCAAGAGACGGTGCCGCTCGGCCTCCCCACTGAGACTCTCCACTCAATACAGCTAATTGTCTACGGCTGCCGTTGCAGCTACTCCGAATGGACCATTCCACTAACCGCAACCTGTGGATGCTCGCAGCTAAGCTCCTTGTGACAGCGATGAAGATCTGAACTCGATGTTCCAGCCCGTGTGGTGCTGACAGCTATCCCATGCCAAATAGAAGGGCTTGAGTGCCGCCTTTGTGTCCACTAAATCTTGAAAGACTGTAGAGTCCCATTCGGCACTATTAACGACATGTAGATATCACATACCTCTGAGTAGGCACCGTCGCAGACTTCATCGTGGAGCTATGAATGAAAATCAAAATGTCGCCGTCCTCATATACAGAATCCATCGCCAAAAAATCTGTGTTGGCAATGTGTATCATAAAGATTCTATCTCTCATCGGTCTCGTTCTCAAGTAGTCTGAGGACCATGCATATCATTCTCTGGTATCCATAATGGGTCTATAACCATACCAAGCATTCCGATTCAATTCCATATCTGTTCTTATGCAGCTTTTGGTGTGAACCTCAGTGGCCCCGTGGCTCTGACGTAAATCCATCATGCGAAAGCCCCATATGTCAGCATGAGTCTAGCGGTGGTGACGTACAACTCTTACTCCAACTCCAACTCCCCACTACCTACCGAAAATCTTCCTGCATGAGTTGAAGGCGCAAATTGCCTTAAAGATTCTATCACCTGTCTTCCAGTTGATCATCCTTATACTAACTCCCTACTATAGCGACTGCTTCTTTAATCCATATTTCTTTTCCAGGACAATTTCGAACCATGCCTAGGAAGGTATTACGCCTCCTTTGACAACTGCAGAATGGTCTCGTTCATACACGTGTCTCTAAATGTCGTTGTTTATAATTTAACCTTCTCTTAAACACTGTCTCTTCTCTACAATTGGCTTTGTACTTTGAGGCAGTGTAGCAAAAACTTTCAGCTCCTTGTCTTCTTCGTGATTGTTGTTCTTGTTTAGGATAAATGTATCCAACCACTGTAGTTGTTTGTTTTTTACACAACTACCTACAACCGTTTTGTTCTCCTTTTACCAACTTCATCTACTTCTTCTGCATCATCTTCGCTGTCATTAGCTGGTGTGAAAATGTTTGCAGAAAATATACAGCAAACAAATAAATTGTTCAATACCAAAAAAAAAGAGCCTTAAGGCTGCTCTCATCTCTTGGTATGCAACTGAGTGTGTGTGTGTGTGTGTGTGTGTGTGTGTTTGATGGTGTGCTCCCACAACTCTGTCTGTGGGGCATTGGCAAGAGATTCCTTTCAACACAACACCAATATGTCTCTCTTTACCAATTGAAGTGGGGGGATTTTGTTTTGCATAGGGAGAGAGAGAGCGCGAGTATACAAATCCCTCAACTTAAAGATGTTACCACCTTAGGATTTGTTCGACTCTTTCGCTCTCATCAAAAGCTTTTGGGTGGCATTTGGTGGCAACCGTCAGGCATTGCATTGGTTAGAAGGTAACAGCAAGACATGAGTAGCCAGTCTGGTTGGATTGTTGCCCTGCCGTTTGGCAACGAATGCTACGAGCAACCATTTGTTGTCGTCGTCATCATCGTTGCCGTTGTCGTCGTCGTCTTCGATTGTTCGATGAGTCCATCATCATTGTCCGTGTTCAGCAGCTTTCTGGTGTTCACTTTGGTTTTAGTAGAGTTTGCCAAGTCAATTACCGAACAGTGAACGAGAAGACTTTTAGCGCGCGTTACCGGTTCAAGCGGCACAAAATTCCGTAAAACCTTAGCCTAACCATAACAAAGCGTTGTGTTGTGGAGAGAGGCGCGTGAGAAGAGTAGAAACACTCTCACACACTTATAGAGCGCTTTGGTTGTGTAGTGAAAATGGCCCATTAATTCGAAATCCGCTAATTGCTGCCACAACAAAACAAAACCGGGCAAGGCAGCTTGAGCGTCAGCAACTGCGATAACGACAGAACGACAAATGAACGGCCGGGCCAAACGGACAGACGGGCGAACGAAACGTTATTAGCGTTACATGTCAACCCAAATGTTACAGTTACAAGTTAAACGTTAATGTGCGTGAGTGTGAGCATGTGTGTTTGTGTGCCTGTGTTTGTTGTGTGCATGCAACTTTTCTCTGTCGTGGCAAACATCGCAATTGAGTGAGTGCATGTGTGTGTGTGTGTGCGAGTGTAACGGCATTTAAAACAATTTGTTCAAATTACCTTACATTGCAAGCAAGCCGAAAGCGAACGTTACGCGATTGTCGCCTCATTAGCCGCCTTTGGCTAGTCATCGACCAGAATTGCCAACGCCGAACGTTAACCGCAAAACAATGGTCTCAATGTGCCTACAATTCATTAGCGGCCATCCGAGTTCCCTCTCTGGCTTTTGTATCTCGTTTTGAATAGCGTCGGAGTTTGACGAAAGCGGCAAGCGACTAAACCCCTAAAGGCATTGTTATGATCGCCAACATTTCTAAGTGAATGAGCAATTGACTCGTTGAGTGTTATTAGACCCCATTTAAAAAGTCTGAAAACAATAGTAAAAAAATAAACGTCAATGAATTGTCATACGTTTACAAGAGTTTCTTTTGTTGACATTTCCCTCTAACAAAACAAAAATGTGCCAAATAAATTGAAATAAACGAATTTGTGGTAACTCCTCAAAATAATACAAAAAAATATAACAAAATACATTAAAAAAAAGTGTCATTATAAAACCCATCCCCCACGCTTTGCCAATGGTCACGTGTAGCCGTCAACCATTAACAATGCTGCCCCTGGTGCCGATCAACCCTTTTGCCGTTGCCACCAAGCCCAGCCCGGCCACACCGACGGCAGCTGCACCGGTTAAAAGTGTGGCAACCACTATTCCCGTTAGCACGCATACTAAGCCCAAATTGGCTTTCACCATAGACGCCTTGGTGGGCGAGCGTAAAACGGAGCAGGCTCCTCCGATACCCTTGAACCCTCGGCTAAGAGTTATAGCGCCACCAATACGCAGCCCTCCCCAGGATCAACTGCTGGCTGGGGAGTTACAAGAACCCTTGGAATTAAGAAATAGCCGTTGTGTGGCTCCTCCATCACCTACGCATTCAAGAACCTCTGTGATAAATCAAAGGGATCAGGCAGACCCCGAAGGTTCCTCAGCCTCTCCCATAAGAGAATGCAACAGTTCTTCCAGGGATCAAACTCAATCACCTTTGGCACCTGATAACCAGCCACATAGTAGTCGTTCTACCACCCCCCTACATTCCCCCAGAGAGGCCATTTCCCCGGTAGTGACAGAGCAGCGAATGTTTAAAAGTCTGCCTTCTTTGCCCCCGGGTTTGGTAAGGCCTTTTCCTTTGCCTGCACCCGCCGCTAGTATACCTATAATACGTTCAGCGGATGGCCAAGGGCCAGCCCCATTGGGTCATTCACCTTCAACATCGCTAATGCCACCCTCAGTCAATGGTCCATCACCTTCAAATCCTCATTTGCTGGCAGCCCAATTTCAAATGGCCGCTGTTTTGGCTCATCATCAGCAGCAGCAACAACAACAGCAGCATCATCAACATCCAGGGGGACCACATCCTCCACCTCCACCAGGTCCACCACCGCCACCGCCCTCACACCTGCCTCCACATCTAATGCATGGCCATCATTTGGGTATTTTTCCACCAGGGCCTCATCATCCACCCTTTGGTAATCCTCATCTGATACGCGATACGTATCCCTTGTATCCTTGGTTATTATCGCGTCATGGGCGAATATTTTCACATCGTTTTCCAGGTAAGGCATAGATGTTTTGAAAAAATTTTGGTTAAATAGGATTATTATAACAAATAGTAAAATACATATATTTGAAAACTGAAGCTAATTGGAGAGGAACATAAGGCTCATGACAGATCATTGTCTGATTCTTAGCTCGGATCATATTTGGATATAGCTGCACATATATACCGATTTTCCGATATTATTTCAAATTTCTACAAAATTGAAATTTGATAACTATATCAGTATATTGTCCAAACTGCTCCACATTCGGTTCGGACCACGAAACGCCTAATCCAATTCCTGTTCTAAATTTCTGCAAAGTTTTACTGTCAAAATTTTCTGGAAAAGTACGCGAACAGATCTAATTTAAAGTAAAAGTGTGATAAGTTTAGCCGGACCGAATCTTATATACCCTCCACCATGGTTTGCATTCGTCAAGTTCTTCGCCCAGTATCTCCTCATAGACAAACAAAGGATAATGGATAAAAATGACCATGCTATTGTCGCCATATCACGTTATGGACCGATTCGGACCACACTTAGTTTAAATGCTGGAGACCATAGTAGCCAAATCGGATAATAATTGAGCCCTATGGGGGCTCAAGAAATAATATTGGAAGATCGGTTTATATGAGAGCTGTATCCAATTATAAACTGAAGGTTGTAAGAGAAGTCATTGTACAAAATTTTAGCCAAATCAAATAAGACTTACGCGCTCTCAAGGCTCAAGAAGTATAACGGGGAGATCAGGTTATATGGGAGTTATATCAGGTTACAAACCGATTTCAACAATACTTGCCAAAGATTTCATGCAACATTTTAGCATAAATCGGATAATAATTGCGCTCTCTACAGGCTCAAGAAGTCAAGTTCCGAAATCGGATTATATGATCGCTATATCAAGTTACGAACCGATTTTGATCATACTTAGAACAGTTATTAGAAGTCATAACAAAACAGCTCAGAAAAAAATGTCAGACACATCCCACAAGAATTGCGCCGTCTAGAGGATCAAGAAGTTAAGATCCAAAATCGGTTTATAAGGCAGCTATACCAAAACATAGACCGTCCAACCGAACTGCACTAGTAGGAAGTAGAATTGCCTAGCTTTACTCCTTCGAAAGTTAGACGGACGGACGAGGCTAAATCGACTTAGAATGTCAAGCCGATTAAGAATATATACACTTTGTTGGGTCTCAGATCAATATTTCGATGTGTTACAAACGGAATGATGAAATTAGTATACCCCCATCCTACGGTGGAGGGTATAAAAATGGGCATTGGGTTCCAATTTTTCTGGGCATTATGACCGCAACATGGGCTGTCTTAACACCCAATTCCATTTTTGGCTTTATGACCATTGTCTGTTATGACAGGTCGCCTTTATGTGATTTTTCGGTTCATCAAGAGTATGCTCTCAATATTTACTTAAATATTATAGTTAAACAAGAAAGGACGGCAATGATGAACTTTTGATACCCTACACCAAATGGTATAGGCACAAAGTCGTCAAAATTACTTGAATCTAGCCCACCCTGTAGCAGTGCCCTCTTTTACAATACACGGTACAAAAATTTCCCTATATTTATAATCTAAGCTTGTAGTTCTGAAGGGCACATTTTAGCTTCAAAAAATTTTCACTGCCTCTCTTTCGATTCTTTCAAAAGCTGCGGTTGCTACTTACGGTGCGGTCACCTATGATATCGATGTCGTTTGCATAGGCTGCTACTCGCCTTTGCAGACTCTACTCTTGTGACCGACCTATGATATCGATGTCGTCGGTATAGGCTGCTACTCGCCTATGCCGACTTTTATCTTGTGACCGACCTATGATATCGATGTCTTCGGCATAGGCTGCTACTTGCCTAAGCCCACTGTTCTCTTGTGAATAATGTGCCATATCTAATCACATCTGCATCTCGTATAATCTTCTCAAACAGGATGTTAAACAGATAACACGATAGGCTGTCTCCTTGTCTGAAATCTCGTTTGGTATGAAGATAAAATTTAGCAAGGATACCAAGCTCAGACATGGCTTGAAATACCTTTCAAAGGGTATCGAAAGTGTCTTTGTAGTCTACAAAGAGATGATAGGTATCGATTTTTCCCTTCTCGGGTCATTTCCAGGATTTGGCGCAGTATGAATATCTGGTCCAGGGTGGATTTACCAGGTCTAAAGCCGCATTGTTAGGGCCCAATTATCTCATTGACTTTAATCTTTCACACAATACGCTCGAAAGCATCTTGTATGCGATAGGGAGAGGACTTATTCTTCTGTAGTTGGCACATTCCGCCTTGTCTCCTTTCTTGTGTACGGGACATATTATGCTGAATTTCTAATCATCGGGTATGCGTTCTTCTAGCCAGATTCCGCAGACAAGCTGACACACCGATAAGGTGTATCCCGCCTTGGGTCTTAAATGGTTTAGCGGGTAACCCGTCGGCTCCTGCTACCTTGTTGTTCTTCAGTCGGGTGACTGCTACTTGGACCTCATTCTGACTAGGAGGTAAACATTCTATAACATTATGAGGGATTGCTTCTGCGATATTCTCTTTCCCGCATCGTCGGACACTAACAGTTGGGCAAAATGTTCTTTCTCTATCCTCAGCTTCTTTGTCTCTGCAGGACGATGTGCCTGTACCAAAGCCATCGGTTTAATGTTTAATTCTTTGCCAGATTTTCCGGATTTTATTCAGACTCCTGTACATCTCAATTCGCTCACACCCACGTTGATATTTTTGTTATATTTTATCAAAATTGATTTAGATTTATATTAAGGTCTACATACTTTCATATGTCGCCGTACTTGCACATATATTGGGTTGCCCAAAAAGTAATTGCGGATTTTTTAAAAGAAAGTAAATGCATTTTTAATAAAACTTAGAATGAATTTTGATCAAATATACTTTTTTTACACTTTTTTCTAAAGCAAGCTAAAAGTAATAGCTGATAACTGACAGAAGAAATAATGCAATTACAGAGTCACAAGCTGTGAAAAAATTTGTCAACGCCGACTATATGAAAAGTCCGCAATTACTTTTTTGGCAACCCAATAGAATCCTAGTTATTACAATTTGGAAGTCATTTGCACGAAATTTAATACGGTGTGCTTTACAACCAATTTTTCAATTTCCACTTATAGGATAGGTGTAGCGTATTATATAGTCGGCACCGCCCGACATTTGTCTTTCCTTAATTGTTTTAATTGAAAACATTTTTATTTCCTACGACATTTTTAACTGAAAACAAGTAAAAGCGTGCTAAGTTCGGCCGGGCCAACTCTCATATACCCTCCACCATGGATCGAGTTTGTCGAGTTTTATGCGCGGTATCTCTTTTTGGGCAAACAAAGAACAATGAATAAAAACTGTTATGCTATTGGAGCTATATCAAGTTATAGTCCGATTCGGACCATAAATGAATGAATGCTGAACATTGTAGAAGTCATTGTGTAATATTTCAGTTCATTCGGAAAGCAAAAAGCAAAATCGGCAGATCGGTTTATATGGAAGCTGTATCAAGCAATAGATCGATTCAGACAATATTTCACATGTACAGCGGTCAAAAAAAGTATTCATCATTAGCAAAATTGATAATAAATTCACTTATTTTGGGTAATTGAAGAAAATTTAAAGTAAACAAATAATGCAGTTTTATGCAATAGTTTATTTTTCGTAATATGTTTTAAAATAAATTCAAAAAATAAATTTAATTAGCGCAAAAAATGCAATTTCATATAATAACACCAAAAACAGAACAAAAAAAGTATTCATCATTGATGTGCTATCATCAAAGTCAAATTCAAATATTATTTGGGAATCCCCCTTTTCTGTTTTATTTAGTAAAGGAGGCTTTGCCCTTGACAGCAAATATTTAATTTCATTGAAAATATAGTTTTTGTCAAAATGGGTCGTAAGCAAAACGAGGTTTCTGATGAGGTAAAAGTTTTGATAATAAAACACCACAGGAATGGTTTAACTCAAAAAACTATCAGTGAAATATTAAATAGACCACGATCTACTATACAATCCATCATCAGAAAGTGGACAGAAACGAAAACTGTTGACAATAAACCAAGATCTGGTCGACCAAAAGCACTTTCAGTTGGAGATGTGCGTTGGCTAGTGCGGCAAGTTCAGAAAACTCCGAAGACAAATGCGACCATTCTTCGTTAAAACACTATGGAATATTTAGGGAAGGAAGTTACTACACAAACAATTCGAAATACACTCAAAAGGCATAGTTACAGAGGAAGAACTGCACGTAAGAAGCCCTTTATAAATAAAATAAACCGATTGAAAAGGCTAAACTTCGCAAAAATGTATGTAAAACAGCCCGAATCATTTTGGAAAACAGTCATTTTTGCAGACGAGAGCAAGTTTAATCTTTTTGGGTGCGATGGAAAGGTCATAGTGTACAGAAAACCAAATACAGAGCTTGAAGAACGAAACACAGTTGCTACTGTAAAACATGGTGGAGGTGGTTTAATGGTTTGGGGGTGTATGGCGGCTTCAGGAGCGGGAAATCTTGAAATTATTAATGGAGTAATGGATCATAAGTATTACATTGACATTTTAAAGAGGAATTTAAAAGATAGTGCTGTAAAACTTGGGCTTGGTAATAACTTTCAATATTATCAAGATAATGACCCCAAACATTCTGCTTTAAATACCAAGATGTGGATGCTGTATAACTGCCCCAAAGTCATTAAAACTCCTCCTCAAAGTCCCGACTTGAACCCAATTGAACATCTTTGGGAACATCTCGAACGCAAATTGAGAACGCGCAATTTTTCGAGCAAGAGTCAAATGCAACAGGTGATAATGGAGGAATGGACTAATATAGACCAAAATATAACCGCTAAATTAGTCCAATCGATGTCAAACCGTTTAAAAGAAGTTATAAGACGCGGTGGTCGAATAACAAAGTATTAATTTTTTTAAATTATGTTATTTATTTTTTTGTTTTTTTGCAATGATGAATACTTTTTTTGTTTAATTTTTTGTGTTCAGCTGTAAAATGGCCCTTTTTGTTCCAATAAATACTATTTTTTTCTTTAAAAACAATGAAATTGTGTACATATATATCACACAAGCACTACTGCATCATTAGTTTAATATGTTTTTATTCCAATTGTCTTTTGTAGACTTATTAAAAAAAAAACATTGAATGATGAATACTTTTTTTGACCGCTGTATGTTGAAGGTCATGGGAGAAGCCGTTGTACAAAATTTCTGCCAAATCGGATGAGAATGGCGCCCTCCAGGCGCCAAAAAAGTCAAGATCTAAAATCGGTTTATAGGCAGCTATATCAGGTAATAGACCGATTTGAACCATACTTAGCACAGTTGTTGGATATCATAACAAAATACGTCGTGCAAAATTTCATTTCGGTCGGATAAGAATTGCGCCCTCTGGAGGCTCAAGAAGTCAAGACCCAAGATCGGTTTATATGACAGCTATATGAGGTTATGGACCGATTTGAACCAAACTCAAGACAGTTGTTCGAAATCATAACAAAACACCTCTTGCAAAATTTCAGCTGGAACGGAAAAGAATTGCGTTCTCTAGTGGCTCAAGAAGTCAAAATCCCTGATGGGTTAATATGGCAGCTATATCAAAACATGGACCGATATAACCCATTTACAATCCCAACCGACCTACACTAATAAAAAGTATTTGTGCAAAATTTCAAGCGGATAGGTTTACTGCTTCGAAAGTTAGCGTGCTTTCAACAAACAGACGTATAGACGGACGGACAAGGCTAGATCGACTTAAAATGTCATAGCGATCAAGAATATATATACTTTATGGGGTCTTAGACGAATATTTCGATGAGTTATAAACAGAATGACGAAATTAGTGTACCCCCATCCTATGGTGAGAGTATAACAAGTAAGAGCGTGCTAAGTTCGGCCGGGCCGTATCTTATATACCCTCCACCATGGATCCCATTTGACGAGTATCTCGCAGTATCTCGGTTTATAGGCAAACAAAGAATAATGAATGAGAACTGTTATCAAGTTATAGTCCGATTCGGACCATACATAAATGAATGCTGAACATTGTAAAAGTCATTGTGTAATATTTCAGTTCATTCGGATAAGAATTGAGCCTTATAGGAGCTCAAGAAGCAAAATCGGGAGATCGGTTTATATGGGAGCTGTTTCAAGCTATAGATCGATACAGACCATATTGGACACGTATGTTGAAGTCCATGACAGAAGCCGTTGTACAAAATTTCTGCCAAATCGGATGAGAATGGCGCCCTCTAGAGGCTAAAGAAGTCAAGATCCCAGATCGGTTAATATGACAGCTATATCAGGTTATGTACCAATTTGCGCCATTCTTAGCACAATTATTGGAAGTCATAACAAAACACCTCATGCAAAATTTCAGCAAAATCAGAGGAGAATTGCGCACTCCAGCGACTAAAGATATCAGGTTATAGACCGATTTGAACCATATTTGGCACAGTTGTTGCAAATCATAACAAAACATTTCTTGCAAAATTTCAGTCGGATCGGATAAGAATTGCGCCCTCTAGTGGCTCAAGAAGTCAAAATCCCAGATCGGTTTATATGACAGCTATATAAGGTTATGGACCGATTTAAACCAAACGCAACACAGTTGTTGGAAATCATAACAAAATACCTCTTGCAAAATTTCAGCAAAATCAGATGAGAATTGCGCCCTCCAGCGGCTCGAGAAGTCAAGATTTAAGATCGGTTTATATGGCAGCTATATCAAAACATAGACCGATTTGAACCATATTTGACACAGTTGTTGGAAGTCATAACAAAACACGTCATGCAATTTCAGCCAAATCGGAAATGAATTGCGCCCTCTAGAGGCTTAAGAAGTCAAGACCCCAGATCGGTTTATATGAAAGCTATATCAGGTTATAAATCGATTTAAACCATACATAGCACAGCTGTTGGAAGTAATCCCAGATCGGTTTATATGGCAGTTATATCAGGTTATGTACCAATTTGCGCAATACTAAGCACAATTATTGGAAATCATAACAAAACACGTTATGCAAAATTTCAGCCAAATCGGAAATGAATTGCGCTCTCTAGAGGCTCAAGAAGTGAAGACCACAGATCGGTTTATATGACAGCTATATAAGGTTATGGACCGATTTGAACCAAACTCAACACAGTTGTTGGAAATCATAACAAAACACCTCTTGGAAAATTTCAGCCGGTTCGGATAAGAATTGAGTCCTCTAGTGGCTCAAGAAGTCAAAATCTCAGATGGGTTAATATGGCAGCTATATCAAAACATGGACCTATTTGGCCTATTTACAATCCCAACCGACCTAAACCAAATAAAAAGTATTTGTGCAAAATTTCAAGCGGCTAGCTTTACTCCTTCGAAAGTTAGCGTGTTTTCAACAAACAGAAGGGCGGACGGACTGACAGACAGACGGACGGACATGGCTAAATCGACTTAAAATGACATGACGAACAAGAATATATATACTTTATGGGGTCTTAGACGATAATTTCGAGGAGTTACAAACAGAATGACGAAATTAGTGTACCCCCATCCTATGGTGGAGGGTATAAAAAAGTTTGTGATATTTTTCTCTGTGTCTTAGAGCAACGCTTCAAGGTGGAACAAGACTCTAGTCCATGATTACTCAATTACGATTACGATAATCCAACGATAGATCAATTCCAAATAATTAATGATCTATCAATTGACCAATACAAGAAGATTTAGTCATAAACGCCTCCATGGGCAATTCTAATAACCCTTTTACACAGTACAGATCAAAAAATTCACATAATCATGGTGTGTTTTTTTAATACACGTTTGGTTATGGCTAATAAGAATCTCCTTTTTCCAGAGGAGGAATTTATCTTCTGGCACATTGCTAAGAAATTTTCGAGCGAATGTGCGTGTGTGTATTCTCGCATTCACTCAGTCATTCCTTTGGCCATATGGACGCTTATGTATATCTTTAGGATAATGATTATATTTATGGTCATTTTCTGATATGTTACCCCCAGACTAGGAATTAGAGCAAGAGTTGGTCTGGTAATTGCTTCTTAATTAATGCGTTGTTGCATCTACCACCACATTTGCCACAGTTCAGACTTTGAATTTCAGGTGACTGATTGGTGTTGTTGGGTTTGGTTTGGTTTGGTTCGGTGTGTAAGTGTTTACCAACTGATCTATGGTCTTGACATGATACTTGGCTTGATTATAAGGAGTCGTGCAACACCAGCAACAGCAACAACAACAGCAAAAAACATTAACAAATAATAATAAATGATGAAGTTTAAAGATGAGCATGCGAGTAGTATACCTTTGAATGTGTGTGTGTTTGTGTATGCTTGCTGGCTTGTTGGTTATTTGCTCTGGTAAACCCCCAATTAAAAATGCATTAGCGTTAGCCGCATTTCCACACACACATCATTTAGAGTTTTTATTTTTTGTATTTTTTTTTTCGAGCTGCTGCTGCTGTTCGGAAAAAACAAAAACAAATAAATAAATGCTGCTCAAATACTTGTAGTTATAGCGCCTCATAACATTAACCAAAACCACAAAAAAAAGTCTGGTCCCTGAAAAAAGGAGCAGTCTCAAGTATCCATCCATCCATCCATCTACTTGGAGAGAGCTTCCAAAGATCTTTGCGTGAAGTTGAGACTATCATCATTAGCATAACAACGGCTTGATCGCTAGCTGGCTCGCTCGCTCGTTTGCTGGCTCACATTCAACGCATTCACCAGAACGCCTGACAGCTGGACAGACAAATTGAGTGAATATGTGTGTGCAGCTTGTCTGCCTGACAAAAGTCCAAGAAGCGTTTGCTTGTTGTATGTGCCCATTTGGTTGTTTTTGTGCTGTGTTTTTTTTTTGCTGCTCGTTTTCTACTTCAGTGTTCGAATTTTAACATGAAACGTTTTGGTCTCTGATAATGACGTTTAAACAATTTAATTAAAATGTAATTAATTTCACAGCCATAATATAAACAGGGTTGGGTCCGATTGGGCCCCTTGTTCCCCCCAACCTATGTTTTTCTCTTTATTTGCATCTATCTCGCCCATAAAACTGACCGTGCATGCTTATTAGGCGCCAAAACCTAGTGTTTGATTAGGGGCTTAGTGTTTACAGTTTTTCAAATAAAATCAATAGAAATGGAAGAAAACATGAGATTTTACACATAAGAGACCCAAATTGTGCCATGAGCAAAAAGTAACAAGTGGAAAATCACTCAATTAGGCCGTGTCGAACTTTGGATACCCCACAACCGTGGGCTTATTTATTATTCTATTTATAATAACTATCTACTGTATCCAAACGGCTATGTGTTCTTCTTGCCAGATTGCGCACATAAGCTGATATCAGCGTGTCGCCTCCGATCTTAAATAGTTCAGCCGGTAACCCGTCGGCTACTGCTGCCTTGTTGTTCTTTAGTCGGGTCACTGCTACTTGGACCTCATTCTGACTAGAAGGTAAACATTCTATACCATCATCAGGGATTGGTTCCACGGTATCCTCTTCGCCGCCAACGTCTTTCCATATCCTCAGCATGTTATCTGTGTCAGTTACCAGATTTCCTTCTTTGTCTCTGCTGGAGGATGTGCCTGCACCAAAGCCATCAGTTTGATGTTTATAACTTTGGGAGAATTTCCGGACTTCATTCTCACTCCTGTACATCACAATTCGCTCACACTCACTCACGTCTTTCCATTTTCTTTCGGCGGAATAAACGTTTCTCCTCTCTCCTTTTCTCCTTATACCTCTCCATCATCTGGTGCATTGCTACTGATTGCAGGGTTTCTCTATATGACGCATTCTTGGCTTCAGTAGCATCTCGACACTCTTGGTCATACCATGGGTTTCTTTGAGGAGGCTTCCGGTAACCAAGTACGGATTTCGCGGCATTTTCCATGGTATGGGCAATAGTTTGCCACTACGCCATTATATCGTTGGAACAAGGAGTGCTTTCATCAAGCAGTTGGGTTCGTCGTGTGGAGTATGCCCCTGCCATTTGTTGTGTTTGCAGCTTTTCAATGTCCAGCTTCCGTGCAGTGTCAGATCGTACTTTCCTCGCCATGTTCAAACCGTTGCGAATCTTTGCTGCAACAAGGTAATGATCCGAATCTATATTCGCTCCACGGATCGATCGTACATCTAACACGCTGGATGAATGCCTTCCAGCTATAACAACGTGATCAATTTAGTTTCTCGTGTTTTGAAATCTGGTGCTACTAACTACCATGTTTTCTGCCGCTGCGAAATCTATCAGCCTCAACCCATTACTGGACGTTATCTCGTGGAGTCTAAACTTTTCGACTGTTGGACCAAAAATGTCTTCCTTCCCTGTCTTCGCATTAAAGTCTTCCAGAACGATTTTAATATAATGGGTGGGGCAGCGGTCATATTCTCTCTCTAGACGCTCGTAGAAAATATCCTTGGTCTGCTCGTCTTTGTCTTCCGTCGGGGCATGGGCACAAATAAGGCTGATGTTGAAGAATTTAGCTTTTAAGCGGATTGTGGCTAGCCTCTCATCCAACGGAGTAAAGCTGGAGACGAGGTGTTTCCGTCTCCGACTAACCACAAATCCACAGCCAAATTCATGCCTCGTGTTGTGGCAGCTATAGTATAATTCGTTACCGCTTGGTGTTGTAGTGACGCCTTAAGACGGTAATATCTGCCTTGTACTTCTCTAATAATCCGCCAGCACGTATACTGCACCTTCACTATAAAGAGTGGCAACATTCCAGGTGCTGATCCGCCAACCATGGTCCTTTTTTCGTTTGCGTGGGTCGTCAACGTTGGGGAGGTCCGTTTTTATACCCTCCACCAAAGGATGGGGTATACAAATATCGTCATTCTGTTTGTAACTCCTCGAAATATTCATCTAAGACCCCATAAATTATATATATTCTTGATCGTCGTGACATTTTATGTCGATCTAGCAATGTGCGTCCGTCTGTCCTTCTGTCTGTCGAAAGCACGCTAACTTTCGAAGGAGTAAAGCTAGCCACTTGAAAATTTTCCCAAATACTTTTTAATTAGTGTAGGTCTGTTGGGATTGTAAATGGGCCAAATCGGTTCATGTTTTGATATAGCTGCCATAATAACCGATCTTGGGTCTTGACTTCTTGATCCTCTAGAGGGCGCAATTTTTGTCCGATTTGACTGAAATTTTGCACGTGGTGTTTTGTGTCACTTCCAACAAATGTACTAAATATGATTCAATTCGGTTCATAATCTGGTACAGCTATCATATAAACCAATCTTGGATCTTGACTTCTTGAGCCAATAGAGCATGCAATTCTCATCCGATTTGGCTGAAATTTCGCATGACGTGTTTTATTATGACTTCCAATAACTGTGCTAAGTGTGGCGCAAATCGTTATTGAACATGATATAGCTGCCATATAAACCGATCTGGGATCTTGACTTCTTTAGCCTCTAGTGGGCGCAATTCTTATCCGATTTGGCTGAAATTTTGGACAACGGTTTCTCTCGTGGCCTTGAATATGTCTAATATGGTCTGAATCGATCAATAGCTTGATACAGCTCAATAAAAACCTATCTCCCGATTTTGCTTTTTGAGCTTCTACAAGGCGTAATTCTTATCCGAATGATCTGAAATATTACACAATGACTTCTACAATGTTCAGCATTCATTTATGGTCCGAATCAGACTATAACTTCTTCTATTATATTAAATCCTTCCTATTTTTGCAGAGATATTTATAGCCTACACCACCACTGTGGTACAGGGTATTATAAGTTTGTGCATTTGTTTTCAACGCTAAGAAGGAGAAGAGCTAGAACCATTGATAAGTATACCGATAGACTCAGAATCACTTTCTGATTCGATTTAGCAATGTCCGTCTGTCCGTCCGTCTGTGAGTCCATGTATTCTTGTAATCAAAGTGCAGGTCGTATTTGTTATCCAATCATCATGAAATTTTTCACATATCACCTTTTTGGCCCAAAAACGAACGCTATTGATTTTGGTAAAAATCTGTTCAGATTTAGATATGGCTCCCATATGTATGTATCGCCCGATCTTCACTTAAATGGCCGTAGTAACTACAATTTTTAACCGATCTGAACAAAATTTGGCACGGATTATTTTGTTACTGATCTTAATATATCTGCGAGATTTCATCAAAATCGGTTCAGATTTGGATATTGCTTCTATGTATATGTGTAGCTGTAATAAACACAATTTGTAACCGATCTGCACAAACTTTGGCACTGTAGTAACAAGAATTTTATTTTTTAGATATAGCTCTCATATACGTATTATATATATATATATATATATATATATATATATATATATATATATATATATATATATATATATATATATATATATATATATATATATATATATATATATATACGTATATGAGAGCTATATGTAAAAAATAAAATTGTTGTTACTACAGTGCCAAAGTTTGTGCAGATCGGTTACAAATTGTGTTTATTACAGCTACACATATACATAGAAGCAATATCCAAATCTGAACCGATTTTGATAAAATCTCTATCTATATATATATATATATATATATATATATATATATATATATATATATATATATATATATATATATATATATATATTTAAAAGTGTAGTGTAGGTGTAAGGTATTATATAGTCGGCTCCGTCCGACTTTTGCCTTTCCTTACTGGTTTTAATTGATGTTGGGATTTGCAAATAGGCCAAAACGTTTCACATTTAGAAAAAGTTACCATGAAAAATGGTTCTCCGCCTTGACTAAGTGGGTCTCTAGAAGCCGCATTCATTGTCCTATTTGGTGGAATATCGGCAAGTAGTATCGTTTCAATCGTTTTATAATCAGATATAGCAAAAATCAAAATAAAATAACGTTGACAGTTAGGAAACCGATCTTGGTGCAAGACAACAGTGAACCAAAGTTAAAGTCGCAAAATATATTTAAAATAGGATGGTCTCTAAATGTTTAATTTGTTTAGGTTAAGATGTTAAGTTTAAAAAAAAATGAATTTTTTGAAAAATAATATTTGGAAGTCCTATAGAAGTAAAATAAGATATGAAAAAAATAAGAATCAGCGATAAAAATTTAAAATCGATCGTCACGTCTGTTAGTAAATAGGAAATTAAATTTAAAGATGGCATTGTAATTTTAAAGTTTTGGTTCTTTGTCTAGTTTTCATTTCTTAATCCTACGAATAATGAAAAATCTTAAATTTTGTGGCTAAAGGAACAGTATAAAGTAATTGATATTTTTAAGATTTCAACTCATTTCATTAAAATGCTGTCGACAGAAATTACAATAAAATAGATTTTATATACCCTAAACATCATTAAAATAAATGCCTTTGTCATGACCAGAACTAATCTAATATTTCATTGTAATTTGGGTACAATTTGATGTATTTAATGACATGACATGAAACTCTTTCTTTTTCTAACTTGAAGTACACATCACAGACATGCAACAATAAACCCATGATGGGTTTTCCTTTGTAGTCCTTCAGAGAATGGAAACAATGTTGGGAGCACAATTCAATACCAATGTAACAGACATGCATAACAATTTCGTCCCTAGGCAATGGCGTAGGAATGAAATAAGATTTGAGGGAGAATACAAGAAATTTTGACTTAGCCTATGGAAAACATCTTATCTTATATATAATAAAAATCAATATATGTTTGTTTGTTGGTTTGTCCGTTTGTTTGTGTGTTCCGTATAGACTCAAAAACGGCTGAAGGGGAGGCGGACCCTCCCCCTTACCCTAATTTTCATAAACGCCAGATCTCGGAGATGGGTGATGCGATTTAAGCGAAATTTTGTGTGATCTCTTATAGTAACCTAAAATAAAAGATTTGGTATCTAAATTTCGGATGGGGTACCTAGGGGAGACGCCCCACCCCCAAAACCTACCAAATATATATAAAAAGCAATCACGACAATAGGGGACTCAAGTGAAAGATATTTAAGATTAGAAAACTTATCTGATATCCAATTGTCGGATCAAGTGTTTGGGGGACCGCCCCAACCCACAAAGGAACCCGAAATCGGGCATATATACCGACCATGGTAATATGGTACTCAAATAAAAGGTATTTGCGAGCAGAATACGAATATGGTGTCCAAATGTGCGAGCAAGTGTTTGGGGGGCCGCCCCTTCCCAAAAACACCCCCAAACAGGTCAAACTTACGACCATAACAATATGGGTCGCAAATGGAAGTTCTTTGGGAATAAAGCACGAATCTGATATCAATGATCGGGAAAAAGTGCCTATGGGGCCACCACACCCCCATAACACCATCTGAATAGGACGTATTTGCTGAGGATTACAATATGGGGCTCAATTATGAGGTATTTTAGAACAAAACATGAATCTGATAGATTCACACTTAAATCGGACCTATTTACCGACCCCAGCCCTACACTGACCTGTAGGGCTCAAATGAATTGGCCATTTCCACTTATTTACTGACCATCGTAATATGGGGCTTAAATAAAGGTATTTTGGAGTAGAATACGAATCTGATATCCAAATGTCTGACCATGTATTTGGGGCACGCCACAAAGAGTACAAATTTACCGACCATGGCAATATGTGGCTCAAATAAAAGGTATTTGGGATTAAAAAACGAATTTGATAACCAATTTTGTGGCCAAGTGTTGGGTGACTCCTCATCCCATAAACTCCCCTTATGACAATATGGGGTTTAAATAAATGGTAGGGTATTTTAGAGTAGAGCACGATGCAGATATTTTTTTCAGGCTAAGCGTACCACCTCAACTCTGAAAAAACGCTAAAACGGACATACCTATTTATCGCTCATGGCAATGTGGGGCTCAAATGAAAGGCACTTAGGAGTAGAGCACGAAATTCATACCCACTTTCAAAGATTTAGATAATTAACAAAACAAAAAAAAAATAAATAATGGTTAGGCGGTGCACCCGGACACCTCCCTCTAAAAGTGGACACTAAAATTGTTATTCCATCGAAATCGTAATTTCCGACCCAACGGGGTGTACCGGAGAAACTCGAAAAATCGGGTAAATTACGACCGCCATTGCGCACACACTGATTAAGTAGATTTTTGAAATTCGAGTCCCCTCTTTGCAGCATATCAATTGGTATGTTGGCAATGACTTTGCGAATGTTGTTCTTGAGGTAGTGCTGGCAAACTATCGAAATTCGAAACATTCGATATTTCCGATAATAAATACCGGTAGTATTGATACTATCGTTTATTTTCTATCACATACATTTAAAACGAAATGAGAAGTAAAAATCAGGATATCAGTTTATATAGGAACAATATCAATGCTCAAGAGTTAAAAACGGGATATTTAATAAGGAAGCTTTATCAGATTATGGGCCGATTCAAATCATACTGGTTAAATTTTACAAATAGTGTAACTTTGCCGACAGTATTGATAGGAAAACCAGTAAGGAAAGGCAAAGGTCGGGCGAAGCCGATTATATAATTCCCTACACCTACCCTACAATTATAAATTCGGTCAATAAATAAAAGTATATGAGAACTATACCGTAATCTTTACCGACTATTTTCGAACATATCGTTTGAAAATTGTAGTTACTACAGCCATTAAAGTGCAAATCGGTCGATACATATATATGGGAGCTATATCCAAATCTGAACCGATTTCAATAAAATGTTGCAGATATGTGTAGTTCAGTAGCAAAACAATCCATACCAAATTTTGTGCAGATCGGTTGAAAATTGTAGTTACTACGACCATTAAAGTGCAAATCAAGCGACACATATATATGGGAGCTATAACTAAATCTGAACCGATTTTGATGAATTATTGCAGATATGGGTAGATCAATAACAAATGCCAAAATTGTGGTTACTACAACCATTAAAGTGCAAATCGGGCGATACATATATATGGGAGCTATATATAAATCTGAACCGATTTTGATGAAATCTTGCTGATATGTTAAAATCAGTAACAAAACAATCCATGCCAAATTTTGTGCAGATCGGTTGAACATTTTAGTTACTACGGCCATTAAGGTGCAAATCGGGCGATACATTTATTTGAGAGCTATATCTAAATCTGAACCGATTTTTCCAAAATCAATAGCGTTCGTTCTTCATCCAAAAAAGTGGCATGTGCAAAATTTCGTGACGATTCGACAACAAATAGGACCTCTACCTTGATTACAAGAATACATGAACTCACAGACGGACATGGCTAAATGGAATCAGAAATTGATTCCGAGCGAACGTTATATTTGATAAATGGTTCTAGATCTTCTCCTTCTTAGCGTTGCAAAGAAATGCACAAACTTATAATACCCTGTACCACAGTGGTGGTGTAGGGTGTATATAGCAATCGATATTCAGCCAATAACTAAATTTATCGATAGTGCCATCGATATTTTGCCAGCTTGAGGTGTGCTATGGACCGGTCGATCGACATAAAAAGAAATCACACCGACTCAAATCTGGATAGCGTGCCGGCTATTGAAGATCGCCTCTGAGATAGAGCTCAATAATCGAAATATTCTATATTTTCGATAAATTTAATAATAAATATCGATACTATCGTTAACTTCCCCATTGAAACGAAAACGAGAAGTAAAAATCTGGAGATCGATTTACATAGAAGCAATACCAATGCACAGACCAAATAAAACCACGGTTAATAAGGCCAGTTGGAAGTCATGAGAAAAATTATTGTACAAAATGTTAGCCTAATCGCATGAAAATTGCGCCCTCTATAGGCTCAATGTATCGGATCGCTTATTTTCGTTTAGTTTTGCAAAAAAATTAAACTTTTGCGATAGCATCCATCGAAAAAATATCAATCGATATTCAGTCAAAAAATTTAACATCGATAGTATCGATAGTGCCGTCGATATTTTGCCAGCTCTACTCTAAGAGAGATCACATTTTGAGGGGCAAAAAAATCGCGTTGAGTTAATTCTTGCTCAGCAGCCAATTTATAGAAATAAAATTTTAAGGTCTTGATGGAGAATTCGTCGAACAGAGGTGTTAAAAATTCCCATAGCTGCTGCGTGTCTGCTAGCCGAACGCCCAAGAAAACGCACAACAACTGTGTCACTCTTACGATATTTTCTGGAGTTCTGATGGTCGCTTGAAGTTAATTTCTGGGTTTAGCAACACTTCCACACTCCCGAAATGAGTTAACATACGACAAAATCGAATTACAGCCAGGAACGAGTCTGTAGGAAGGAGTTCCGAAACGAGAGCGGAAGGCGCGTTGCGTAACAACAAGTAAGTGACCGTTAGAAAAGAAGCTCAGACGTCCCTTCGCCTGCAAATTGCAAATTTTGCCAATGAACATTCCACTAAGGAACAGGAACGAACTTCTCACATATCAATAAGTGCAGTCCGATTCAAGTTTAAGCTCAATGGGGCCTTCTTTTTAAAGCCGAGTCCGAGCTGCGTATCGCAGAGCGACACCTTTTTGAAGAGAAGTTTTATATGGCATAGTACCTCACAAATGTTGCCAGCATTAGAAGGGGAAAAACACCGCTGAAAATTTTTTCTGATGGTCTCGCCAGGATTCGAACCCAAGCGTTCAGCATCATAGGGGGACATGCTAACCTCTACGCTACGGTGATCTCAGTTCGTTTATTTATTGAAATAACGCTACATTCTTAAAAACTAAAGATATTGAGCTGAAACTGGCCGCTCGAAGATGGGCGATATCGGACTCCCCCATAGAGGCCCATAAAAACCGCATTTATAATACGATTTGGCTGAAAGTTGGCACATCGAGTTGTATTAGGCCCCTCGATAATCGTTTCCAGTATATTCTAGATAGGACTTTATTTGGATATAGCCGATTTCCCGATTTAAGGTCTTACGCCCATAGACGCCACATTTATTTCCCGATTTCGCTGAAATTTGGCACAGTGAATTATGTTAAGATCCCCTATGGTGCGTCGAGTGTATTCTGGATCGGACCTCTCGATTTTAAGCCTAAGGCCCACTAAAGCCGCATTTATTACCAAATTTCGCTTAAATTTCCACATTGTGTCGTGCAAAGGCGTCCAATATTCGTGCTAACTATGGTCTAGATCTAAATCGGATGCATTTAATACCCGAATCCGCTGAAATTTGACTCAGTAAGCCGTGTTTTGCTCTTTGACGTCCGTGCCGAATATGGTTTAGATCGAACCATTTTGGGTTTATCCCCCATATAGGCTAATCTCGCGGTTGAAGGTCATTCTCCCATTCCCGAATTTGTGCTTTTACCTTTGCAAATTTGACCATGAACATTCCATTAAGGAACCGGGGCAAACTTTTCACATTTCAATTAGTGCTGGCCGATTCAAGTTTAATCTCTATGATAAGGGCTTCCTTTTTATAGCCAAGTCCGAACGGCTAGCCGCAAACACAAATATCGCCAACATTAAGAGGGGATAACCACTGCTGAAAAAACGTTAAGCGTCAGAGGCGGACATGCTTACCTCTGAGCTGCGGTGGCTTTCGAAACCAAAACCAGATATTTATAGCTCTTATATTGTATAAACCGATCTCCCGATTATAAAGGGTGATTTTTTAGCTTGTATCTTTTTGGCAACACCGGTTATGTCAAACATCTTCAGTATGGTGTATAATTTAACAATGAATCATCTTACAAACGCACAACGTTTGCAAATTATTGAATTTCATTATCAAAATGGGTGTTCTGTTAAGAAAGTTCATCACGCGCTCTTTCCATTGAGCGACAATGCATCTTTTGGCTCAATGGGTACGTAAATAAGCAGAATTGTCGATTTTGCAGTGAAGATCAGCCAGAAGAATTGCAAGAGCTACCAACGCACCCACAAGAAGTCACAGTTTGGAGCGGTTCATGGGCTGGTGGCATCATTGGACCGTACTTCTTGTCAAAGCTCATGTCTATAAAGCAAGCCCGCTTCAATTGCCGCAATGGGAGACAACATTGAAGCATTTATTCGTGAGAAACCGGCCGAAATGTAGGAAAGAGTATGAGATAGACCATTTGAGGCGCAGTCACGGTCAAAATTTGCATGAAATAATCTTCAAATATTAAATTACATGAACCGTACTATCGATTCAAATAAAAGCGTCATGCATTTTTCTGAATTTTATGTGTTTTTTTTTTTTTGAAAAACTTTTCTATAGCTCTTAAAAAATCACCCTTTACTTCTTGAGGGAGCAGTTCTTATCCAAATTGGCTTAGGCTTTGAACAATGAATTCTCCTATGATTCCCAATATACATGTAAATATGTATGGCTTGAATCGGTCTATACCCCGATCAAACTTCCAAATAAACCGATCTCCCGAGCTTAATTCTTAGGCCTCTAAAAGGCACAATTCTTATCTGACTTTAGCTGAAATTTTGCACAATAACTTCTACTATACTCTTCAACATCCAAACCAAGTCCAATAGCATGGCAATTTTTATCCATTATCCTTTTGTTTGCCTATAAAGAGATACCGAGCGAAGAAGTTGACAAATGCGATCCATGGTGGATGGTACATAAGGTTCGGCCCGACCAAACTTATTACGTCGTTACTTGTTTGTTGACAATATATTAGCTCTATTGAATATTCATAGAGCTAAGACCCCCTTACACCTACGCTAATGGTCTCAAGTGATATTCCGAAGACGAATAACTCTAATAAAATTAAACGTTCTGTTGCATATCTAATAAAAAAAATTAAACTCAAGAGAAAAAAACCTTAATTCCCAAAGGTGTCGGTGAGAAAGGATTAATTCCAAACTGGGGTGAGATAGATATAAAAAACCAACAACAAACAACAATAGAAATTCCAAACACTCGAGCATGCTGTTTTCACAACAAGGTGTATGATATGTTGATACCCTCAAATGAAAAAAAAAACCAACAGACGGACAGACACTATTTTAATAAAATAATGAAATAGCCCCTAATTTGCTTTGGCTGCTTTGATATCCCAACAGCATCAACATCCAGCCAATATTAGTTCTAATATTTTCCATTGTAGAGCATTGTGTATTCCCAATTCCAGCGGCGCATAACCGTGAAACGCCCTTTCATACCATCGATCTTGTGGCGCAAATGCACGGCAGGGTAGCCGCAAAGGCGCATGGACATCTAAAGCACAGCAGCCAGCGGTGGCGGCGGCGGCGGCATGCTTATGGGTTCACGGGGCTTAACACATATCAACGTCAAGTGTTTCCTAGAATTCCTGGAAAAAGTCATAGGGAAAAGACTCATATTCGTGTGGAGATGATGACGGTAGTCAATCAAAAAAAAAACAAAAAATTGTAGGTGAGTGAGGTGATGCCCCAACTCAAATGAGTTCTTCATTAGGTGAGCATTCTTAGGGAATTAATTTGAAAGAAAAATTCTTCTTGAAATGAACTCTTTTACAAGGAATTTAATGTAGTCTAATAAAGAGAAAAAACATTTAAACATTTAAAATTAAAAAAAGAGTTTAAAAGGGTTTTTTTATAGAAAGACAGACAGAGTTATAGGAAAATCTACCCCCAAACTCTTTAAGAAGCTTGTTAGGTTGCGTGTTAGTTGCAAGGTTTGTTTGGTTGACCTTACTCACATGTGTGCTTATAAGCCAGGCCATCTTTTGGCCTTTTGTGTTGAAGCGCTTGAAGATGTATGCCCTTTGACCATATATACATTTAAACACATATCACATGTGATTGCATTCCCTTTGAAACATGGCCATTAAACAATGGTTCCTTTTGTTGTTATGGTTTTATTGGCATCCTCCACTTCATATTTATTTATGCCCTGCACATTCTTTGACGTCTATCACGATTTATAATGTTACTGTTGTTGGTCTTCATCATTGATTATTGACACTGTAAAAATTCTCAAAAAAAGGGAGTTTAAAACAAGTAAAAGCGTGCTAAGTTCGGCTGGGCCGAATCTTATATACCCTCCACCATGGATCGCATTTGTCGAGTTCTTTTCCCGGCATCTCTTCTTAGACAAAAAAACAAGGATATAAGAAAAGATTTTCTCTGCGATTAGAGCGATATTAAGATATGGTCCGGTTTGGGCCACAATTAAATTATATTTATGTTGGAGACCTGTGTAAAATGTCAGCCAATTCGAATAAGAATTGCGCTCTTTGTGGGCTCAAGAAGTAAAATAGAGAGATCGATTTATATGGGAGCTGTATCGGGCTATAGACCGATTCAGACCATAATAAACACGAATGTTAATGGCCATGAGAGAATCCGTCGTACAAAATTTCAGGCAAATCGGATAATAATTGCGACCTCTGGAGGCTCAAGAAGTCAAAATCCCAGATCGGTTTATATGGCAGCTATATCAGGTTATGGACCGATTTGAACCATACTTGGCACAGTTGTTGGATATAATAACGAAACACGTCGTACAAAATTTCAGGCAAATCGGATAATAATTGCGACCTCTGGAGGCTCAAGAAGTCAAGATCCCAGATCGGTTTATATGACAGCTATATAAGGTTATAGACCGATTTGAACCATACTTGGCACAGTTGTTGGATATCATAACAAAACACGTTGTGCAAAATTTCATTCCAATCGGATAAGAATTGCACACTCTAGAGGCTCAAGAAGACAAGACCCAAGATCGGTTTATATGGCAGCTATATCAAAACATGAACCGATATGGCCCATTTACAATACCAACCGACCTACACTAATAAGAAGTATTTGTGCAAAATATCAAGCGGCTAGCTTTACTCCTTCGGAAGTTAGCGTGCTTTCGACAGACAGACGGACGGACGGACATGGCTAGATCGACATAAAATTTCACGACGATCAAGAATATATATACTTTATAGGGTCTAAGACGAATATTTCGAGTAGTTACAATCAGAATGACGAAATTAGTATACCCCCCATCTTATGGTGGAGGGTATAAAAAATGTTTGTGTACTCTCCACATGCAAATTTTTCCCATGAACATTCCACTAAGGAACAAGGGCAAACTTCTCACACATCAATGAATGATATGGGGCCTCCTTTTTATAGCCGAGTCCGAACGGCGTACCGCAGTGCGACACATGGCATAGCACCTCACAAATGTTGCCAGCATTAGGAGGGGAAAACCACCGCTGAACATTTTTTTCTGATGGTCTCGTCAGGATTCGAACCCAGGCGTTTAGCGTCATAGGCGGACATGCTAATCTCTGCGCTACGGGTTTTAAAACTCTCATAATAGGTTAGATTTGGTTAGGTTGAAAAGAGTTTGCTGATATTAATCTGCTCCATGCCATTATAGACATACATAAGCCAGTAATCGGCTTGTTGTAGGCGGACGGACGGACATAGATAGATCGACTTAAAACGACATGAAGATCAAGAATATATATATATATTTTATGGGGTCTCAGACGCATATTTCGAGGTGTTACAAAGAGAATGACGAAATTAGTATACCCCCATCCTATGGTGGTGGGTATAAAAATACAGAAAACAAGTAAGAGCGTGCTAAGTTCGGACGGTCCGAACCTTATATACCCTCCACCATGGATCGCATTTGTCGAGTTCTATGCGCGGTACCTATTTTTAGGCAAACAAAGAATATTGAATAAGAACTGTTATGTTATTGGAGATATACCAAGTTATAGTCCGATTCGGACCATAAATGAATGAATTGTAGAATTCCTTGTGTAATATTTCAGTTCATTCAGATAAGAATTGCGTCTTGTAGGGGCTCAAGAAGCAAAATCGGGAGATAGCTTTATATGGGAGCTGTATCAAGCTATTGATCGATGCAGACCATATTAGACACGTGTGTTGAAGGTCATGGGAGAAGCCGTGGTACAAAATTTCTGCCAAATCGGATGAGAATTGTGCCCTCTAGAGGCTCATGAAGTCAAGATCCCAGATCGGTTTATATGGCAGCTACATCAGGTTACGTACCGATTTACGCCATACTTAGCACAGTTATTGGAAGTCATAACAAAACATCTCATGCAAAATTTCAGTCAAATCGGATGGAAATTGCGCCCTCTAGAGGCTCAAGAAGTCAATGCCTAAGATCGGTTTATATGGCAGCTGTATCTAAATATATTACATTCTGAACCATATTTGAGTCAGTTATCGGGAAGCCTTAAACTACTCACTGTATCAAATTTCGGCAAAATCGGATGAAAAATAAAGTTTTTATGGGTATTAGACCCTTTTTATCGGAAAATCGGTCTATATAGCAACTATATCCAAATAGGGTCCGTTCAAGAACTTAACCAGCGTGCATAAAAAAGACGTATCTGTGGCAAATTTCAGCTTAATATCTCAGTTTTTGAAGGCTCTAGAGGGATTACAACGGACGGACGGACATCGTTAATCGTCTTAGTATTTTACGACGATCCGAAATATATATACTTTGTAAGGTCGGAAATTAATATTTCGATTCCTACGGTTGTGGGTATAAAAACAATTAATCGTTAACGGTACGCGGTGGCGTTATTTATATTTTCGTTTGCATATTTTTGTATGCATATTTATGTAGATCCCGTCAAACCATTTCTCTAGAGTCCTAAATCATGCAAATCGGTTCAATAGAAATAGACCTGCAAACTATCGAAAATCACAACAATCAATATTTTCGATAGTTTTAATAATGAATATCGATTGTAGCGATACTATTGTTAATTTCAGGAGATCGATTTATATAGAAGCAATTTCAATGCACAGACCAAATAAAACCAAGTTTAATAAAGTCAGTTGTAAGTCATGAGAGAAATCATTGTACAAAATGTTAGCCTAATTGGATAAAAATTGCGACCTCTATAGGTGCCATGTATCTTAAAGAAAATATTCAGTGTCGGATTGCTTATTATATCCTCCACCATGGGATTACTAATTTCACTAATTTCATCATATCGTTTGCAACACCTCGAAATATGCGTCTAAGACCTCAAAAGGTATTTATATTCTTGATCGTCATGACATTTTAAGTCGATCTAGCCATGTCCGTCCGTCCGTCCGTATGTCTGTCAAAAGCACGCTAACTTTCGAAGGAGTAAAGCTAGACGCTTGAAATTTTGCATAATTACTTCTTATTAGTGTAGTTCGTTTGGGGTTGTAAATAGGCCAAATCGATCCATGTTGTGATATAGCTGCCATATAAACCGATCTTGGACCTTGACTTCTTGAGCCACTAGAGGGCGCCATTCTAATTCGGTTTGCCTGAAATTTTGTATAAGATGTTTCGTTATGATTTCCAATAACTATGCTGAGTATGGTTGAAATCGGCCCATAACCTGATATAGCTGTCATACAAAACGATCTGGGGTCTTGCCTTCTTGAGCCTCTAGAAGGAGCAATTGACATTCGATGTGGCTGAAATCCGGCATGACTTATTTTGTTATGACTTCCAACAACTGTGCTAAGTATGGTTCAAATCGGTGCATAACGTGATATATCTGGCATATAAATCGATGTTACATCTTGATTTCATGAGCCACTAGAGGGCGCAATTCTTATGTGATTTAGCTGAGATTTTGCATGTTGTTTTATTTTATAAAAATCAGTCCAGAATTAGATATAGCTTTATATATATATCTTTCGTCCGATACGGCATTTAAAGGCTTCATAAAGCCACAATTTTTGTACGTACATCGTAAGAAAATCTTTCAAGTTTCTATTCGATACTTCAATAGGTATGCAAAATTTAAGTCTGACTAGATTCCTATGAATCCTATGGATTAAAAGTTGTACATAGAGTCGGTGGTGTAGGGTGTTACATAGTCGACTGCAACTGACTTTTAACTTTCCTAACTGGTTTTTATGTATAAGATAGATTCCATAAAATTTTTTTTTTTGGAAAAAATATCATTTAATATTTATACCTACCACCGTAGGATAGGGCGTATATTCATTTAGTCATTCCGTTTACAACACATCGAAAGATCAATTTCCGACCCTACAAAGTATATATATTTCGGATCGTCGTAAAATTCTAAGACGTGTGCCTGTCCGTCAGTCCATCCGCCTGTTGTGATCACTCTAGAATCTTCAAAAAACTTAACGCTGATTAAGTTCTTGAACGGGCCAAATCGGACTATATTTGGATATAGCTGCCATATAGACCGATCTCCCGATAAAGGGTCTAAAGCCCATAAAAGCTTTATTTATTACCTGATTTCGCTGAAATTCGCAACATTGGGTTATTTTAGCCTCCCCACATCTGACCTATATCTAAATATGGACTGGATTAGATCAGTCCATATTTAGATATAGCTGCCATATAGACCGATCTGTCGATAAGGGGTCTGAAGCCTATAAAAGCTTTATTTATTATCTGATTTCGCTGAAATTTGAAACAGTGAGTAGGTTAATACCTCCCAACATCCGACCTAAATATGGTTCTGATCGGATTATATTTAGATATAGGTGCCATAGAGACCGATCTGCCGATAAGGGGACTGAAGCCTATAAAAGCTTTATTTATTACCCGATTTCGCTGAAATTTTTCTGAGTCTAACGATATTCGACCTTAATATGGTTCAGATCGGTTTATAATTGGATATATCTGCCAAAAAGACCAATGTTTTGTTCTACAAATTTGAATAGTGACATATATATTAGACCACTCAATGTCCGTGCCGAATTTGGGACTTAAGTTATCCAATTTTTTACCCGATTGTGACGAAATGGTGTTTACATATGTACTCGAAGTGGTGGGTATCCAAAGTTCGGTCCGGCCGAACTTAATGCCCTTTTATTCCTTACATCACTAGTGTGGTACAAGGTATTATTACTTATATATGTCACAATCCGGTGAATATTGGATAACTTCAGCACCCAAATTCGGCACGGATATTGAGTGGTCTAATATATGTCACTATTCAAATTTGTATAAACCGATCTGAACCATATTAAGGTCGGATATCGTGAGGCTTAGAAAAACTCACTGTTTCAAATTTCAACGAAATCGGTTAATAAATATAGCTTTTATGGTCTTCAGACCCTTTATCGGTAGATCGGTCTATATGGCTGCTATATCTAAATATAGTACTATCTGAACCGTATTTGAGTTAGTAATTGGGAAGCCATAAACTACTCATGGATTAGATCAGTCCATAGTTAGATATAGCTGTCATATAGACCGATCTGCCGATAAGGGGACTGAAACCCATAGAAGCTTCATTTTTTAACCGATTTCGCTGAAATTTGAATCAGTGAGTTTTTCCAAGCCTTACGATATCCGACATTAATATGGTTCAGATCGGTTTATACAAATTTGAATAGTGACATATATTAGACCACTCAATATCCGTGCCGAATTTGGGTGCTGAAGTTATCCAATTTTCACCGGATTGTGACATATATACCCGAGGTGGTGGGTATCCAAAGTTCGGCCCGGTCGAACTTAATGCCTTTTTACTTGTTGGTTTTGATAGTTTTCTCACAATTTAAAAATATGCATAAAAATTTTGTCTTGTGAGAAAATTTTATATATATTTTTTTAAGATTTTGTTTGACACTTTTAAGGACTGAAAGCGGAAGATCAGTTAGCAGATTTTTGTAGAAAACCATGGTTAATATAAACTCCTTAATATACTGGTGTGAATTTTATGCATAAGCGCCTGAATGTATGCACCGTAAAATTTCAGTGCTTTTGCACCATTTTACCAGCCAATATTTCCTTTGTATTGAAAACTCTTCGTTTCTTTAAGTGTACGATTTAGTTTAGTTCTTGGCAGCAGCAAAAAAAAAAATAAAATAAAAACAAACAAATATTTCCAATTGAGCGGATATTTGTATAGTGATAAGACACATTAAAAAGTCAAAGCGCTACCGTTGCACTCGCCCGTTTTATATGCCGCATATTATTATTATTATTGTGGTTATCAAGTTTTCTTGGGTTTTTATTTTGCATGTTATGCCGTTGCAGCCAACTGCAATCCTGCTCCTTCTTCTCTGCTGCGGTTGATAGACTGCAGTGGAAGCCTTAACAACAAACACGACCAGGTCCGCCTCATCCGACCTACCATCATTTGGGTATTGATGATTGTTGTCGATTGGTCGCTGAGGAATTCTAGGAAAAGCAACCAACCGAACTCGTTACCATTCATGGTAACGAGGATTGCTTTGGAGAATAATAAATATTCGTATTCCGCACCAAAATCAATAGCCAGGCAAACGGCTAAAGAACCAATAATGCATGCATCCCATCGTGCGATGGATGGATGGGATCATGTGTAAGGATAAGGAAGAGGTGGAGAAGGAAATGCTAAAATATACAAAATAATTTGTTAACATTTGGTATAAACGCGGTTTATGGCTCGTATTATTTAGAATACGAGTGCTTGTAACTGAAGACGCTGACGCCATGATGTGTTAAACATTGTTGAGAAATCTTTTGTTTGATTTTTGATTTAATAACGAATAAGGCAATGTTATAATTAATCATGAAAGACTTCCAATATTCTTTTAAGCAAATATGTTATTAAAGCAATACATGGAAATTTTAAGAAGAGTAATATGAGTAATCCTTAAAGACGATGGTGAAAAATAATACCAATTTTTAAGGATTTCTTTTTTATATGGAGCTTCAATTTTCTTGGCCCAACTGCTAACTTTATCCTATGAATATTTTCTTTAAACTAAGTTATAATTTACTTTTTTTGTAGGTTTCCTACTGCAACCTTTCCGCAAACCAAAACGAGTACGAACCGCCTTTTCACCCACGCAACTCTTAAAATTGGAACATGCTTTCGAAGAGAATCACTATGTGGTAGGTGCAGAACGCAAGCAATTGGCCCAAAACTTAAGTCTGACTGAAACTCAGGTAAATATGAAAAAATTTTGTATCGTCAACCATCTCCGTGCCAAATAATTCTTGAAAAATAGAAAGGCGTTGATTTCGGCCGGGCCGAACTTTGGATACCCACCACCTCGGGTATATATGTAAACCACCTTTCGTCCAAATCCAGTGAAAAATGTATACCTTATGCCCCATAGCAGTTATATCGAAATATGTTCCGATTTGGACCAAATACTTATAAGTACAAGACATTGTTCTATTGTGTGTAGCACAATTTTGGTATTTTAAGTAGCTTTATCTAACCGATATTAACCGATATGAACCATATATGACATGTATGTCGAAAAGTCTAACATAAGTTACTGTGTCAAATTTCGAGGAAATCGGATTATAAATGCGCCTTTTATGGGACCAGAACCTAAAATCGAGAGATCGGTATATATGGCAGCTATATCGAAATCTGGATCGATCTGAGCCAAATTTACGAAGGATGTCGAAAGACTTAAAACAACTCACTGTCCCAAATTTCAGCAAAATCGGATAATAAATGCGCCTTTTATGGGCGTAAGACCTTAAATCGAGAGATCGGTCTATATGGCAGCTATATCCAAATCTGGATCGATCTGAGCCAAATTGAAGAAGGATGTCGAAAGGCTTAACACAACTCACTGTCCTAAATTTTGGCAAAATCCGATAATAAATGCGCCTTTTATGGGCGTAAGACCTTAAATCGAGAGATCGGTCTATATGGCAGCTGTATACAAATCTGGATCGATCTGAACCAAATTGAAGAAGGATGTCGAAAGACTTAAAACAACTCACTGTCCCAAATTTCAGCAAAATCGGACAATAAATGCGCATTTAATGGGACCAGAACCTTAAGTCGAAAGATCGGTCTATATGGCAGCTAAATCGAAATCTGGATCGATCTGGGCCAAATTGAAGAAGGATGTCGAAAGGCTTAACACAACTCACTGTCCCAAATTTTGGCAAAATCGGATAATAAATGCGTCTTTTATGAACGTAAGACCTTAAATCGAGAGATAAGTCTATATGGCAGCTATCTCCAAATCTGGACCGATCTGGGCCAAATTGACGAAGGATGTCGAAGGGCCTAACAAAACTCACTTTCCCAATTTCAGCAAAATCTGATAATAAATGTGGTTTTTGTTGGCCTAAGACCCTAAATCGGCGGATCGGTCTATATGGGGGCTATATCAAGATATGGTCCGATATAGCCCATCTTCGAACTTAACCTGCTTATGGACAAAAAAAGAATCTGTGCAAAATTTCAGCTCAATATTTCTGTTTTTAAAGACTGTAGCGTGATTTCAACAGACAGACGGACACACGGCGGACATGGCTACATCGTCTTAGACTTTTACGCTGATCAAGAATATATATACTTTATAGGATCGGAAATGGATATTTGGATGTGTTGCAAATGGAATAACAAAATGAATATATCCCCATCCTTCGGAAGTGGGTATAAAAAGAGAAGACAAGAGCTTACTGCTTGCAAAGGACAATTCCATAGCAATGTTAGTGCACATTGTAGTGCAAATGCAAATTTGCTCATGAAAATTCCATTAAGGACCAGGGACAAACTTCTCGCACATCAATGAGTGCTGTCCAATTCAAGTTTAAAGACAATGATAAGGGACCTTCTTTTTATAACCGAGTCCGAAAGGAGTGCCGCAGTGCGGAACCTTTTTATACCCTCCACCATAGGATGGGGGGTATACTAATTTCGTCATTCTGTTTGTAACTACTCGAAATATTCGTCTGAGACCCCATAAAGTATATATATTCTTGATCGTCGCGACATTTTATGTCGATCTAGCCATGTCCGTCCATCTGCCTTTCGAAAGCACGCTAACTTCCGAAGGAGTAAAGCTAGCCCCCTGAAATTTTGCACAAATACTTCTTATTAGTGTAGGTCGGTTGGTATTGTAAATGGGCCACATCGGTCCATGTTTTGATATAGCTGCCATATAAACCGATCTTGGGTCTTGACTTCTTGAGCCTCTAGAGGGCGCAATTCTCATCCGATTTGACTAAAATTTTGCGTGAAATGTTTTGTTATAATATCCAATAACTGTGGCACGTATGGTCCTAATTGGTTCATAACCAGATATAGCTCCCATAAAAACCGATCTTGGGTCTTGACTTCTTGAGCCTCTAGAGAATTCCCGTCCGATTTGACTGAAATTTTGCACATAGTGTTTTGATATCACTTTGAACAACTGTGCAAAGTATGGTCCTAATCGGTCCATAACCTAATATAGCTACAATATAAACCGATCTTGGGTATTGACTTCTTGGGCCTCTAGAGAGCGCAATTCTCATCCGATTTGGCACAAAATTTTATACAACGGCTTCTCCCATGGGCAACATACGTGTGCAATATGGTCAGAATCGATCTAAAGCTTGATTCAGCTCCCATATAAACCGATCTCCCGATTTCGCTTCTTGAGCCCCGAATCGGACTATAACTTGATGTAGCTGCTCCTCCGTCCTTATTCATTATACTTTGTTTGCCTAAAAACAGATACAGTGCAAAGAACTCGACAGATGCGACCATGGTGGAGGGTATATAAGATTCGGCCCGGCCGAACTTTGCACGCTCTTACTTGTTGTGAATAAGTTTTTACAAAGCTGCTATTCCAAATTGTACAGTACTTCACAAATGTCGCCTGCATTAGGAATTGATAACCACCACTGAAAATCTATTCTAATGTTCTTGCCAGAAATCGAACCCAGGCGTTCAGCGTTATAGGCGGTCATGCGCTACGGTGGCACATAGTGGTACCGTTATGTAGAGAGCAAAGGGGTTTATATGGGAGCTATATCAGGTTCTAGACCGATTTGAACCGTACTCGTCACAATTGTTGGAAGTCGTAACAGAACAACACATGCAAAATTTCAGCCAAAGCGGACAAAAATTGTTTATATGAGAGCTATATCTAAATCTGAACCAATATGGCCCACTTGCAATGCCCAACGACCTACATCATTAGTAGGTTAGGTTAGGTTGAAAAGAGGATGCAGATATTAATCTGCCCCATGCCACTATAAACATACACATAAGCCAGTAATCAGCTTGTTGTGCGTTCTAAAAACTAAAAAGTAACCTCGAAAACGGTCTGCGGACCTCTTTCCCAGTATTGCGAATCTCCCCGGTCATCCAGGGTTTTTTTTGGGCTGATTTCCTTTCCCGAAGAGGACAACTATCTTCAAAGGACCCCACCAGTGTAGTCGTAATCCTGTTGAAATTTTCGTCAATGTCTTCTATGCTTGGACAATCTAAATCATCTTGCCCAAGTCTTCTTCCGAGTAGCCTTCCGAATTTTGTCCAGTTGAAAACCATTTATTCCGAAAGCTTATCGGATTCGGCGCTGGCTGTGCTATTCTAAACCTAATGTAGCGATGGTCAAAGAAAGAGTGTTCCATGGAGACCCGCCAATCCAGAAACTAGTCGATAAGATTTTCCGAACATATCGTCACTTCTAGACCACCATAGCGCAGAGGTTAGCATGTCCGCCTATGACGCTGAACGCCTGGGTTCGAATCCTGGCGAGACCATCAGAAAAAATTTTCAGCGGTTGTTCACCCTCCTAATGCTGGCAACATTTGTGAGGTACTATGCCATGTAAAACTTCTCTCCAAAGAAGGCCCCCTATCATTGAGCTTAAAAATTTAAATCGGACTGCACTCATTGATATGTGAGAAGTTTGCCAGCTGTTCCTTAGTGGAATTTTCATTGGCAAAATTTGTTTTGTTTTGTATCGTCACTTCTAATACCTCCTCCCTAAACCTATTAACAAAGGAGTTACCAATATTAAGTGTTATTAGGTCGCTAGTATTCAAGAACCCTGCCAGGGCTTGGCCCTTTTATTGGTGTTGGTACTACCCCACGAAATGTGGTTCGCATAGCGCCCTATTAGAACCTCATTTCCTGTCTGTTTTGCTTCCCCCACAGCCGTTGCAATTCCAATGTGGGTGGCGGTGTCGGAAAATCGAAAGCCAGATAATGTAATGCCAGTTAAGCTTCACCGTCTCTCTGCCTCATTACTGTTGCGTCCGACGTTGACAACTCTGGGGAAAATATACAATTTAAATTTTTATGACAAATAACGCAGTTCCCCGACCTAGTATCAGTGTTTGCATAGAATAATTGGCAGTCCAGAAACTATGTTCCGGGTCGTCCATGGCTCCCGAATTAAGGCAATATGAATCTTGCCCTTGCTGATTTTCTCCAACAGAGCGTGTGTAGCAGTCTCGCTCCGGTAGAGGTTTATCTGGATTACCTCAATCATTGGTCCTGCAGTAGATGGATATCCTGGGAGTAGGTGATGATCTCATCGTCTGCTCCCTGTTCTTTATACTGCATTGACTTTCCTGTCACTGCACTGCCTGATGTCATCGCATTAGATTCTTTGCCTATCCTAGTCCTCCGAATCTTCATAAAGTCAGTAATAGTTCCATCGTCGGGTCACTGTTCGTTAGGCTGTATTGAGTTTCCATTCCCTGCACTGCCTGGTGTTTCAATACTAGGATCTTTACCTATTTAAGTCTTCCAAATCTGAAGTAAGGAGAAGGTGAAGGTACCATCGTCGTCAACTTGTTCGTTAGGCTGCATTGAGACTCCTGTCGCTACTCGGCCAAATGTTTCAATATTAGGATCTTTACTTTTCCTAGTCTTCCAAATCTTGGAGTTGGTGATGAGTCCGTCGTCGAGTTCCTGTTTGTTAGACTGTAAAGTGTTTCTCGCCACTGCACTGCCTATTATTTTAGTATTAGCATCTTTGCTTATCATAGTCTTTCCAATATTGAGAGGTATTAAATCACTGCACGGTTTGATGTCTCAATTTGAGGATTTCTGTCTATTCTAGTCTTCCCAATCTTAAAAAAGGCAGCCTTGCTCCCGTAAAGCGCCATGCCTTTAGGTCCTTTGCATGGTGTCAGAGACGAGTAACACCATATATGCAAAATTCCCATGCCCTCAAGTCTGAGAAACACCACCCATCCTGTAGGGTTCCTTGATTCACATGCTTTGGCATCATGCTATTTGGCATTGTCGCGTTTATAAATCTATTCTGCAGCATGGTAGCTATACAGTTCCAGAGGAAAAATGCCAGGCCAAAGTCAATTAGATTAGGTTAAGTTGAAAATAGGGTGCGGGTATTAATCCGCCCCATGACACTATGGACATACACCTAAGCCGGTAATCGGTTTGTTGTGGGTTCTAAAAACTAAAAAGTAACCTCGAAAAAGAAAATTTTAAATTAGGAATTCCGTGCTGTCCGGTATTGTGTCCCCACCTAAGTTTCGGTGTCTTTTAACCGCAAAAGTCGGTTGCACATCTTCTCCACATGTCCTACACATGCTATCACTTGCCGCACCGATTTTGCAATTCTATGTGTTTCGTTATGATGCTAAAAGCTATACTGATCTCCTTCTTACTTCCTTTCAGTAAAATAATCACCTGCCCTGTTGTGCCCTCCGTTCGTGTACAAGTTAGCCACTGTCAATTATTCGAACAAGGTCACCTCTGTACATAGAGTTGGCCATTGGTTCGCTCGCTTTTCGAGCTCTGTCTACATTTACGTCCGTTTTCTAGTTTTCTGGTATGTTCTCATGACCAGGTACCCAAGTAAATGTAGTGAACTGAACTTTTAATCTTAAAGTCAAAATATGAGTAAAATTTCAATAAAATACTCCTAACGTCGTTTCATTTAAAACATGTTAACATTTTATAAAGATCGCCCATCGAAGATTTTTGGGGGCCTTAACTGCTGGATTAAAGTGTCTCATTAAGTGAAATATGCCCCCCATGGCATATTTTACTTAGTTTTCGATATTGAATAGTTGACTTACTTTATAAAACATTAAGGTGTAAATGACCATCTATCAACCCCTTTCAGCATTTTTGTGGCAATAAAGAACTAACAACTAATAGAAACTTTCAACTCTCCGAAATCGTTATGAAATCAACGCCATTAGGGCCAACACCACCCACCCCCTTAAGAATGAAACAGCAAAACGGGGGAGGTGAAAACAATTTTACAAACATCTTGAAGTAGACGACTTCGTCGTCTTACCAAACCCTTAAGTGATTGCATGTCAACTGGTCGTTAAGTGGGCTTAAGTGGCTTGAATTATTTGCTCTATTCAACCATGCACCGATGGACGGACAAGCCTTTCAAAGAATTCCAAACACCCCATCAACCCATCCTATATTCCCATCCTTCCTTATGGCCCACCATGGCATTAAGGGTTGATTTGCAAATTACTGTTAGCTACCAACCAACAGCCATAAATGACTCCTGACACCCTTTAAGGACAATGCTTACCCGTCGTCGCAACCCTTGTCGAGCAATGAATGCCTCTGATGAATGCCAAGAGCTATTTGCTGTCTCTACCCAACCCTAACTTGTGAGGTGGCAGCAACTATGAAGAGCATTATAAATTGCAAGAAAATTACAGTTGGCAATAAAAGTAAACGCCTGCTAAATATTCCATCGTTATTAAGTGAGAATTTACATGGCCATAACTTGTGTGCACTTCACTCACAGCTGAAGTGGGTTGAGCTTAAAGTTGCTTTAAAGGACTAAGGGTTATGGAATATCAATGGCGTAGGTAAAATTTTTATACAGGGGGTAATAAAGAATCACCATAAGCCCATGGCAGCCGGTTGTACGCACCGGATTGAACCGATGGAACCCTTCATTGGCAAGGACTGCCGACCAAGTGTACGTGTTCTTCTTTTTTCGTTATGGAAGAGGCACATTCCGGAGTGCCTTCTCCGCACGCTTCTGATCCATGCCCTGGACCCCGGTTCTGTTCGGTTTGCCACAACCGCCTCCATCATCGGTCTGTGTCTGTGAGGTGTAACCGGTGCATGGAGTGGGTACATTTCCAATCTTGCTCTGAGCTCACTTCACTACGGGAGTATAGTCGTACTGGATATGTTGCAAGGCGCTGTGTGAACTTAGCCAGCAGTGGGTCACAAGCGTCCTCGTCGTCGCCTTCTGCGTCCTCGTAGTCGGACTACGTGACCCACCCGACCTCTGCCGTGCGGCAATATACGCAACAGCAGCATCCCAGCCCCAATATTGCCAGGTCAGTGCTGGGAAGTGTATAATTTTTGCAACTAAACTGCAATGGTCTCCGTGGAAAGACCGATGAGTCGGAAGAACATATTGGTCGCAGCGATCCAGAGACAAAGCTGACCAACACCTGTAGCTTGCCCAGTTGTCACGAATACAATGTGCTACGTAAGGAATGGAGGTGGGGATTGGTCTTTGTGATACACCATTCCGTGCAATATAGACCCATCTCGCCTGCGCCTGGCGCTAATGGCCCCTACATGGAGTGCATGGTGATAGCAGTCAGGTCCGGTAGTGCCGAGATAGAGCTATACAACGTGTACACACCGCCGGTTGATAGCTGTGTCCCAATTAATGGCCAAGCTTACAACCCCGAGATAAGTGGGTTACTATCTGGCCATAATCGTCTGGTTCTAGGGGACTTTAATGCGAATCACAACTTCATGGCATTCTGCCCTAGGTAACGACCAGCGTTGCATAGCTTTGGCAGAGCAGATTGTAGGCTCCACGTTTTGCACGGTGAATGAGGATGCCCCCACTAGGATTACGAGGAGGTGTAGCCGCTCACTAGACATTTCCATAGCATCCCCTGATCTACCGACTGACCTATCCTAGCAAGCCGTCATCTCTTTGGGGTCAGACCGCCCGACTTCATTACCTCTGAACGCCGGACGTTTATCAATCAGAAGAAGACCGATTAGGCTGGCTTCAGAGAGTATAACAATCGCCGCTTCAGTGAACTGCCACCCCCCTCGGATGTGGTAGCAGCCGAGAGAAAATTCCGAGACATCATTTACGTAGCAGCCTCTCGCTTTATACCAGCCGGTCGAATACCCCAAGTGCGGCTCAATTTCTCGGCGCAGGCAGTGGTATTCGCAGACGAGCGTGATGGGAGCTGAATCTGGAAATAAACAGGTTAGTCAACGAACATAAGCGGAACTTGTGGCTGGAAAACTTGGAGCAATGTAACATAGGCACCGGTTTAGGCAAGCTGTGGTCTACTGTAAAGTCACTCTCGAACCCCGGTGATGGGATGACAGGACCTCAGTCACTTTTGGCGAAGTAACCGTGACTGATCCGAAGAGACGCGCCAGGTTGTTCAACCGTCAATTTATTGTACATCCCGAGAGTGACAGGGCAAGAAGAAGAGCCATTCGCAGTATTCGTGGTTTCCGAGCCGATGGACAACCATCACAATTTACCGTGGACGAAGTTACGAATGTAATCTGTAGCGTCAAATCATCCAAGGCCTTGGGCCCCGACGGAATCTCTACATTGATGTTGAAGTATTTGGATTTACCTGGAGTTGAGAACCTCACTTCTGTTCTCAACCTGTCTTTGAACACTCTTATAGTTCCCGATGTCTGGACATTGGGCTGAGTGATACCGCTACTGAAGCCTGAAAAGGTCCCGAATTTGAGGAGGTCGTACTGACCGATCTCCCTTCTTTCACCAGTAGCAAAGAGGCATGAGGCATTACTCCTCCCGAGCCTCGTAGGAGAATTTCTTTTCGCCGAGCATCAACATGAGTCGCGAATTATCTGTGTGGTCGTCAGTCATTTGTGGAATTTAGGGATAAGAAGTCGAAGTAACGTAGAGTGCAACAGGGAGTTCAGCAAGGTGAGGTGATATCTCCGGCACTTTTTAACCTCTACCTATCCTCCATTCCACCCCCTACAGACGCCATAGTGATTGTATAATATGCGGACGATTGTACGATAAGTTGAACGTCTACCTCAACGAACTTGCCTCATATTTCGCTGCTAAAAATCTGAACATATCTGCCACCAAATTTCAACCACATTGTTCACTACAAATACGCGTGAGGTGAATACTGAGCTGACTGTGATGGTCGATGGAGAAATGATTCCGACCATCAAATGCCCCAAAATACTTGTCGTCACATTTGAGAACTCTTACACATTCTCCTCACATGCCACAGCATTTTGCGATTAAGTCAAAAGTAGAAACAAGGTCCTCAGGTCACTTGCTGGCAGCACTTGGGGTGCAGACAAAGAAACCTTGTTGACCACATACAAAGCAATTGGCCGGTCTGTGGTGAGTTATGCAGCGCCAGTGTGATTTCGCGGAATTTTATTTCCACTTTTATTGTTAACCAAAAGTAAAAAATTGGTATAAAAATTTGTTTGAGGCACTGGGGGACCTCCCCACGAAATTTTATTTGCAACCCAAAACCCGCCAACGGAATATATAGACCAATCATGACAATACGGTACTCAAATGAAAGGTATTTGGAGCAGAAAACGAATTTGATATCCACTTTTCGGGGCAAGCATTTCCGGGTTCTCGCTCCTCTCAAAATGCCCAGCGACAGGACAAAATTTACCGACACGAATGTCGAGTTTTACGCAGATACCAGCCATCACGACCCAAACTTGCGAGGCCCAACGCCCCCACATGTGGTAACCCACACATGAGTACCAATTCGATCCAACGTATTTGGAGGTATTCACCTCCGGTTGAAAAAGCAACTCCACTCCGAGCTAATGCTTTACCCACGATTTGGGTACAAACCACAGCCACCACGTTGCTCCCTATTGGGGCCTCACAATTGTCAGGCTGGAACCGAAGTTCCAGGGGCTTCTGACACCCATGGTACCAGATTAAAGTCTCTGGTCAGACTTCGTAACCTTAAAAGAAGACTACCAGTTGAACCCCAAACAGTTCCGGACTGGTCACCTGGACGAGAAGAAATGCCCTAAGCCGACCTCAAGCCAGCATACAAAAGTATGCATCAAACATACAACAGAACGATATACACAAATAGGACACGACAGCCCTCACAGGCTACGCCAAATATATCAGCATCAACATGGGACTTTACAATCAACGCGGCTAAGGGAACCAACAATGGACAAACGCCGCTGCATCAACATGGGCAAGACAGGTGCCAGGCCATGTCATGCGCAGCACCAAATCACTCGGTCGCACCAGCACAACAAAACCTCGTTATGGATAACTAGCGTGTATTCATCCCTTCACTAAGTCTTGCCCGCCTCCTAAGAAATACTTCCCGCGAAAAGGTGGCCAGCCTTGCAACAGTCGTCTCGTCCTCAAGGGCCCTACTGAAATCCCACACCGCCTCGCTAATCCCCATCGCGCCTAAATTTCTAATGTCTGCATAGTACGGGCATTCTGTCAGTACATGCCTCCAGTCCTCAGGTCTCCCACAGTCGCACAAATCAGTCGCGGACAAGATCCTCTGATGCAAAAATGCATTAAAGGAACCATGTCCCGTCAGTATGAAGCCCATACTTTGGCAGAAGCCAAAGTCAGGGCGGTCTCGTACGAACGTCGCGTCACGAATAAATTCGTAAGTTACCCGACCATTTTCACTGTTCGTCCATCTAGTTCTCCACCTATCATCAAGATGCTCCAAAAGGAGTGCCTTGAGCCGCCCAACATCCCCATCTGCAAGCTCCGAAGCGGTGAGCCAGTCCTCACGCACTAATGAAATTCCCTTTTTCACACTATACAGAACGGCCATATAACTTACGAGTAAATCAAGCGGGGGCGCGCCAAGCAATGCCTGTAGTGCATCTGTCGAAACAGTCCTACACACAGGCAAGCAAGCCAGCATTGCCACCCTCTGACAAGAGAGGATCTTCTTTCGTCCTAAGACTGTCGCAGCAATTCCGTGCCATACAGGCGCTCCATAAGTTGCGCAAGCAACAAATAGACCACCATATATGGACCGAACAGCGCGACGACTAAGACCCCAATCGCTACTCAGAACACGCTTAACCATACCGGCTACTCCAGTCAACTTCTCCTTCACCCGTTCCAAATGGACCAGGAAATCCATTCTCTCCGGAACAGTCACCCCCAGACATTTAACGAGTGCTACATTCCTAATGCTAGCTCTACCAGATCGAATCGCGGGTGGACGATTCCGCGACAAGATGCCCTTGAGCAACATTGTCACGGTTTTGTCCTCTGCGACGTCAACACCAACACGATCGCTCCATTCGCGTACAATGGCCATGGCAAGCTCACCACGAGTTTACAGAGCAAGTCTGGAATCGCCTTCAACCAGGATGAGAAGTATGGATCTTAAATGAAAGCTATATGGGAGTAGATAACGGAATTGATTTGCATTCCGGAACCAAGTGTCTGGGGGTCCGCCGCATGGCCCTAACTCCCCAAACTAGATTTCTTTACTGGTCACGTAAATATGGGGCTAATATACAAGAAATTTGGGAATAGAGGACCAATCTGATACCATACCCAAAACGGAAAAATTCATCGACCATGGCAATATGGGGCTCATTTAAAGGTATTTGAAAGTATTACACAACTTTTGATATCCACAATCGGGCCAATCGTGGGCCATCCCACACCAAAACACCCCCAAACAACATCGACCATGGCCATACAGAGCCCAAATTTAAAAAGAGAAAGAAGGGTAACGGAGCGGGCATGGTTCAGCTAGACCATATATTGGGTTGCCCAAAAAGTAATTGCGGATTTTTCATATAGTCGACGTTGACAAATTTTTTCACAGGTTGTGACTTTGTAATTGCATACTTTCTTCTGTCAGTTATCAGCTGTAACTTTTAGCTTGCTTTAGGAAAAACGTGTAAAAAAATTAAAGTTCATTCTAAGTTTTATTAAAAATGCATTTACTTTCTTTTAAAAATTCCGCAATTACTTTTTGGGCAACCCAATACAAATATTTAGGATCCATAAAAATAGCTTCACACATCTCTGAATTCTGTTTTTCTTTGTAAATCACCAAAATCAAAGAATTTGTTGCTTTCTTTTGTACCACTTGAACATAAAATCATTCCTTCTATCTACGCCCATGCTGACTTAAAATCAACCCTTACTAGTAAAAAAAGAAACTTAATGGCACTATTACCAACATTGAGCTATCATAAGATTATTTATTCAATTGTTTAATGTTCCTTGTTTTCCTTTCTATTCCTTGCAGGTGAAAGTTTGGTTTCAAAATCGTCGCACCAAACACAAACGCATGCAACAGGAGGGCGATAGTGATACGAAGAGTCAGAAAGGCAGTCAGTCCGGTGATAATGAGGGTAAGAATGATGGCTCACAAACTAGCTTTGAGGATCAGGATGACTTGGATATGGCCGATGGCGATGACATTGATGAAGATGAGGATGAAGTTATCGACATGGATGACTATGATGATCATGAGCTGATGGATGCCGAGGAAAGGAAACGCATGATGAGCGAACATTTTCAAGAGATGCAGCAGAGGCATTTTGCCCAGGGCCAAATGTTTCAACAGCAAAGCCAACAGCATCAACAGTTTTTGCAGCAGCATTTTTTCCAACAACAACAGCAGCAGCAACAACAACAACAACAACAGCAACTTTATGCTCAAGGTGAGCACCAAAGACAACAGCAGCAGCAGCAGCAAACACAACAGCAGCCACATAATCAAGAACGTTCTCCACAGCAACAGCAACATTCTTCACCAAAACATTAACCCTGCGCTTAGATTCAACATCCTTTACCCATTAGCATCATTTAGCCAATTGTATTTATTTGTTTCATTTACTATAAGTTTATGCTCCAATTGATAAGAGATTTCCGCATAGCTATTCCGGCTAAGGAAACACAGCCAACTTAAAATTATATGTTGGCACTTGTGGTTGAAACCAGTGTATTGTAAATATTGTATTGATCCCAAATTAAATGTATTGTATGTATTATTATGTTCCTTTAGTTACATTATACGACCCATCTATGTTTTAATGGCTCCCTCGAAAGTAATAGTTTCGTTTATACTCTTAACGTACAAATCAAGAAAAAAAATATTATTACACGTCACCCTCATCCTTTTAGGCACCCTTCTACGAAGATAGACGAACAAAGATTATAAACAATATATGACATTCGTATTTATGAATAATACTATTTGTATAATAATACTATTTGTATAAAATAAATAAATTTAATGTAAGAAAATACTGTACGACATGTTAACTTTTTATTAAAATTAAGGTAAGTGATTTTGTCCGTTGTTTAAAAGGGGATTAGTTTTACTTTTATAAACAAGGCTGCCTGACAGACGAAGATGATACTATACAAGACAAGGTTCCGAGTGGTACTTGTGAAAGCAGACGAGGCAGTGCTTGGAGTGTTTGAGAGAAAGATTCTTCGTAAAATTTAATGACTAGTTTTCAGTGATGACATATGAAAATATAACGGTTGTATTGGCTAGGTCATGAATGAAGACGCTCCAGAGAGAAAGTCTTTTGAATGCGATCACGATAGTAGCCGTAAACCGGGACGGCTAAAAGCTCGATCAAAAAAATTAACTGGTATGAGACATCTCGAAACTTGATGTCAGAAATTATAGAAGGAGAGCCGAATATCGGGCACTTGGAACACTATTCTTAGTTCGGCTAATGTTACATGTATGTAATGTTACAAATATTTTGTCATTGCCAATTAAAGTAAAATAGGTTAGGTTGAAGAGGGTGCAGATATTAATCCACCCCATGCCACAATGGACATGCAACTAAGTCAGTAATCGGTTCGTTGTGCGCTCTAAAAACTATAAAGTAACCTCTAACAAGTAAAAAGGAAGTAAGTTTGGCCAGACCAAACTTTAGATACCTCCCAGCTCGGGTATATATGTAAACCCCCTTTCGGCACAGTCCGATGACAATTGGATAACTTATGCACCCAAATTCGGCACGGACATTGAGTGGTCTTATAAATATAAGTCACTGTTGAAATTTTTATTTCAAAAATCGGGTAATAAATAAAGCTTTTATGAGCTTCAAAACCTTAACCGGCATAACGGTTTATATGACAGTTATATCTAAATTCATTCCTATTTTTGCCATATTTTGGTCAGATGGCGGGTGGCCTAAAACTACTCACTGTTTCAAATTTCAGTGAAATTGAAAATAATGCTTTTATGGGCTTCAGCCCTTTATCCGGAGATCGATCTATAAGACAGCTATATCTAAATACAGTCCTATTTTTACCATATTTGGGTCGGATGGCAGGTGGCCTAAAATTACTCACTGTTTAAAATTTCGGCGAAATTGGATAAAGAATAATGCTTTTGAGGGCTTCAGACCCTTCATCGGGAGATCGATCTATATGGCAGCTATATCTAAATATAGTCCGATCTCAACCATATTTGGGTCACATGTTAGGGGGCCTAAAACTACTCACTGTTTCAAATTTCAACGAAATCGATTAAAAAATAAAGCTTTTATGGGCTTCAGATCCTTTATCGGGAGATCGGTGTATATGGCAGCTATATCTAAATATCATATTAAGGTTCGAAGTTGAAAGGCCTAAAACCACTCACTGTTTCAAATTTCAGCGAAATCAGTTAAAAAATAAAGCTTTTATGGGCTTCAGACCCCTTATCGGCAGATCGGTTTATATGGGAGCTATATCTAAATATAGTCCGATCTGAACCATACTTAAGTCAGATGTCGGAAGGCCTAAAATAACTCACTGTTTCAAATTTCAGCGGACAATTCATAAAGCTTTTATGGGCTTCGGACCCTATATCGGCAGATCGAAACCACTTCCCCTCCTTCAAGGTTTCCTAACGTCGCCTCGATTATTCCGCGATGGTATGAGCTGCTCCCATTCTCAATCCATTCTCCCATCGCCTTACATGTCATAGCCGCAGTGGCCTCCACACACTTAATAATGGGTCGGATATCTAGAATAGTCTCCAGTGCCCTGGTGGGCGTGGTGCTCATCGCTCCGCCTATGCCAAGACAACATGTTCTCTGAACCTGTTGTATGGTATGTTGCGCTTTTTCTCCATAACAGTCCACCAAACTTCTGAGGCGTAAGTAAGTTTTGGTCTAATCACGCTCCTGTAGAGCCAGTGGACTATCCTCGGATTCAGGCCCCATTTCGAGCCTACGGCCCGTCTACATAGTGCCCAACATCTGTAAGACATCTCAGTACGCTTCTGAGTGTGATACTTCCAATTCAGTTACCTGTCCAAGATCAAACCCCACATTGTGCCGATCGGTCCACTTTTGATTTAGGGCGCCCCTTTTGGGTTGGTTTTGGGCTTGGGGTGGCATCTAATTTCCTGGACGCAATTTTTAATACTATATTCTACCAATCAGGGCCACCGTGGCGCAGAGGTTAGCATGTCCCCATATGACGCCGAACGCCTGGGTGAACATCAGACGTTCAGGGTGTTTGTGGCCCCCATGTCCACAATATAAATGATCACCTTTTAAGGTCTGCAGAACGTATTCCGAAACGAATCCATTTCTTCTGTCCAGCCACAGAAGGACCACATGTACTTTCACTTAGGCTGAAGCTAATATAACAATAATCAGAAAGCTGGTTTGTTTTACACTATCCGGATCCGAGGTATACAAAGCAAACAAGTACAGAAGCCGTCAAGTTCGGGCGGGCCGAACTTTGAATACCCACCACCTCGTGTATATACAATATGTAAACCACCTTTCATCAAAATCCTGTGAAAATTGCATGCCTTATGTGTCACAGCAGTTATATCGAAATATGTTCCGATTTGGGCCAAAGACCTTTCATTTGAGCCCCATGTGGCTATGGTCGTAAATGTGTCCCCTTTGGGGGAGGTTTTTGGGGAGAGGCGACCCCCCAAACACTTGGTCTCATATTTGGATATTAGATTCTAATTCTACACTCAAATACCTTTTATTTAAACCCCATATTCCCATGGTCAGTAAGTAAGTCCTGTTTCGGGGGTGGTTTGGGGAAGGGGTGAACCCCCAGAAACGTGGTCCCACATTTGGATATCAGATTCGTATTCTACTCGCAAATACCTTTCATTTGACTCCCACATTGCCATGGTCGGTAAATATGTCCGATTTAGTGGTGTTTTGGTGATTGGAGTGGTCCTAGCACTTGGTTCAACAAATGGATATCAGATACGTTTTCTTATCCTAAATACCTATCATTTGAGTCCCATATTGTCGTGATTGGTCTAAATATATGTTTGGTAGGTTTTAGGTTGGGGCGGCCCCCCTAGGTACCCCATCCGCAATTTGGATACCAAATTTTTATTTTTAGGGTACTATATGAGAGCACACAAAATTTCGCTTAAATCGCACCACCCATCTCCGAGATCTGGCGTTTCTGAAAATTAGGGTAAGGGGGAGGGTCCGCCCCCCCCCCCTTCAGATATCAAAAAATGTAGTACCCTATTTTCACCCCGGGATCATTATGCACCATCTGTGAAAACTTCAAGAAAGTCGGTTTAGCCGTTTCTGAGTCTATAAGAAACACACAAACATACAAACAAACGAACAAACAATTGATTTTTATATATAAGAAAATAGGGTCGGAAATGGATATTTCGATGTGTTACAAACGGAATGACAAAATGAATATACCCCCATCCTTCGGTGGTGGGTATAAAAATTGAGGGTTTATTTACACGTTCTTAAGTTATCTATTCATAAAATGTGCAACCCCTAGGTCGAATTAAACTACCTGTATCTACATTTATCACTGAATTTACCAGAGTTGCCTATATATATTTTCACTTTAATGCCTTCTACACTTTGTAATAAACTAAATTTGCACTTATTTCTAAATAACACTAATTAATAACAACACTGATAATGATTAAACACTCCATTTTATTTTTATAGCTTTTGTACGTGAAAACTATTTTGACCCCTTAAATGTTAAATGGCTGCTAGTGCGAAAAGTTTATAAGCGTATTAAGATGATTAACCATCATTCAGTAAAATGCACAACAACTAAAAAATTAAAAACATAATACATCATTATTAAGACTTTGAATGTACGATTAAAAGACATGCATTACAAATGATATGAGCATTTAATAAAAAATAATAAAAAAAGCGAATGCATAATACGAGACTTCGTAATACAATATCAACTGTAATTATGGGGTTTGTACGCGTCCATTTTATTTTTTAATGACTATTTTCATTGCAAACTGACTTTTTGCTCAAATGACACATAAAAAATATATATTACTTTGCCTCACTTTTGTTCATCATTCATGGCGACAAAGAAACCATGGGGGAAAAAACAAACAACGAACAAGAAAACTATTCAACTGGTATTCATATGTATATCATCATTCAATCCTAATTTCAATTTTAATTATTTTAATGACATTAAACCGGATCATAAGTACCGTGCCATGGTGGGGAGGGGGTAGCGTAACTGACATCAATCTAACAGCGTTTCTTTCGTTTTTGGAGGGGTTTGACGAAATTTAATAACAACATTTTAATGTTTGGTAAACGTTATAATTACCATAATGATGTTATAACAACCTCGTGTGCGCTCTATCCGTTGACATTTGGCGTAACAACTGGTCTGGTCATTGTATAGTTACCATGTCAAATGATGTTGTTTTCCCAGTGACTCCTAAAATAAGACATTCTATTATTTATAGAGCGAGAAGTGTCGCGCATATAATCTGTTAGAAATTGTAACGCGTAGAACGGGCGAAAAGAGAATGATTAAGCAAATGAGTAAGTTTGTTAATGACATAGACCAAGATATATATTGGGTTGCCCAAAAAGTAATTGCGGATTTTTTAAAAGAAATTAAATGCATTTTTAATAAAACTTAGAATGAACTTTAATCAAATATACTTTTTTACACTTTTTTTCTAAAGCAAGCTTAAAGTAACAGCTGATAACTGACAGAAGAAAGAATGCAATTATAGAGTCACAAGCTGTGAAAAAATTTGTCAACGCCGACTATATGAAAAATCCGCAATTACTTTTTGGGCAACCCAATATTTTGGTAAGGAATTCTTCCGTTTAGGGTTGGCAACGATCAAAACTCTGGAACATAGGCCTTATGCTTGGCTGGCCGAATCTTGTATACTCTCCAACTGAAATCAAGTTGCGTACTTACGGACTTTTTTAATTTTACTTTATACAAGCGAAAAAGTTGAATAGAACACTTAAAAAATTTTAAGTTGAAAGTGACATTTGGTGATTTTACTTTAAGTTTTAAAGAAATGTTAAAAATGTAAGAATGACGCCAATCATATTAAAAGATAAAAATTTTAACAGATGAAAAGAATGTTTGTAAGGAATAATCAATTCATTACCAGTTGACTCGTAACATTTTTTAGAAAATTTGGGAATAAAGCGTGAGGCAGCAAATTATGATCCGGAAGTGGTAAATGAATTATAGCTGTGATAGTTTACGATATCGAAATAAAAGCCCAATCGCCCCAAAGACAAGAAAACAGGTAGTCAATTTTAATGGCCACAAGAATGTAAAAATAAAAACAAGTAAAAAGGCATTAAATTCGGCCGGGCCGAACTTTGGATACCCACCACCTCGGGTGTATATGTAAACCCCAATTCGCTACAATCTGGTGAAAATTGGATAATTTATGCACCCAAATTCGGCACGGAAATTGAGTGGTCTTTTAAATATAAGTCACTGTTGAATTTTGTAATTCAAATTTCAGCGAAATCGGATAAAACATAAGGCTTTTATGGGCTTCAGACCCTTCATCGGCAGATCGCTCTGTATGGAAGCTATATCTAAATATTGTCCGATACAAACCATATTCGGGGCGGACGTCGGGAGACCTAAAGCTACCCACTGTTTCAAATTTCAACGAAATCGGACAATAAATAAAGCTGCCATATAGACGGATCTCCCGATAAAGGGTCTGATTATCGGGAGATCCGTCTATATGGCAGCTATTGGTTGCCCAAAAAGTAATTGCGGATTTTTTAAAAGAAAGTAAATGCATTTTTAATAAGACTTAGAATGAACTTTAATCAAATATACTTTTTTTACACTTTTTTCTAAAGCAAGCTAAAAGTAACAGCTGATAACTGACAGAAGAAAGAATGCAATTACAGAGTCACAAGCTGTGAAAAAATTTGTCAACGCCGACTATATGAAAAATCCGCAATTACTTTTTGGGCAACCCAATATATTTGAATATAGACCAATCTGAACCATATTTGAGTAGTATGGTGGGAGGCGTAAAATTACCATTGTTTCAAATTTCAGCGAAATAGATTTAAAAACAAAGCTTTTATGGGCTTCAGACTCTTTAACGGGTGATCGGTCTATATGGTAAATATATATAAATATTGTCCGATCTCAACCATATTAGCGTCAATTCTCGGGAAGCCTTAAACTACTCACTGTTTCAAATTTCAGCGAAATCGGGGAATAAATAAAGCATTTATGGTCTTCAGACCCTTTATCGGGAGATAGGTCTATATGGCAGCTATATCTAAATATAGTCCGATCTAAACCATATTTGGTTCAGATGTCAGGAGGCTTAAAATAACCCACTGTTTTAAATTTCAGCGAAATCGGGTAAAAAACAAAGCTTTTATTGGCTTCAGACCCTTTATCTCGAGATCGGTCTATATGGCAGCTATATCTAAATATAGTCCGATCTGAACCATATTTGGGTCAGTTATCTGGAAGCCTTAAACTACTCACTGTTTCAAATTTCAGCGAAATCGGGTAATAAATAAAGCTTTTATGGGCTTCAGACCCTTTATCTCGAGATCGGTCTATATGGCAGCTATATCTAAATATAGTCCGATCTGAACCATATTTGGCTCAGTTATCTGGAAGCCTTAAACTACTCACTGTTTCAAATTTCAGCGAAATTGGGTAATAAATAAAGCTTTTATGGGCTTCAGACCCTTTATCTCGAGATCGGTCTATATGGCAGCTATATCTAAATATAGTCCGATCTGAACCATATTTGGCTCAGTTATCTGGAAGCCTTAAACTACTCACTGTTTCAAATTTCAGCGAAATTGGGTAATAAATAAAGCTTTTATGGGCTTCAGACTCCTTATTTGGAGATCGGTCTATATGGCAGCTATATCTAAATATAGTCCGATCTAAACCATATTTGGTTCAGATGTCAGGAGGCTTAAAATAACCTTCTGTTTTTAATTTCAACGAAACCGGGAAATATGTAAAGCTTCTATGGTCTTCAGACTCTTTATCGGGAGATCGGTCTATATGGTAGCTATATCTAAATATAGTCCAATATGAACCATACTTGGTTCAGTTGTCGGGAAGCCTTAAACTACTCACTGTTTCGAATTTCAACAAAATCGGATGGAAAATAAAGTTTTTATGGGCATAAAGGGTCTACCCTTTATAGGAAAATCGGTCTATATAGCAGCTATATTCAAATATGGTCCGATTAAGCCCGTTTAATTTTTTTGAAGGCTCTAGAGTGATTTTTGAAGGCTTACAACAGACGGAAGGACAGACGGACAGACACACGGACATCGTTAAATCGTCTTGGAATTTTACGACGATCCGAATACTTGTAGGGTCGGAAATTGATATTTCAATGTGTTGCAAATGGAATGACTAAATGAATATACCCCTATCCTGCGGTGGTGGGTATAATATCCTACGGTGGTGGGTATAAAAAAGTCCAAAGTTTGGCCGGGTAAAATCTTGTGAAGCTACAAGTGGATTTAAATAACGCAAAATTGGAGTCCATTCATGGCACTCTGAGGATTGCAAATGGGCCATATCGGTTCAGATTTGGATATGACTTCCATCTGAACCGATCGCCCGATTTTATTTATTTCTTGAGCCCCTGGAAGCCGCAATTTTTGTCCGATTTGACTGAAATTTTGCACATAATGTTCTGCTACGACTTCCAACAACTGTGCAAAGTACAGTCTCAATCGGTCTATGACCTGATATAGCTTCCATATAAACCGATCTCCCGATTTGACTTCTTTAACCACTGGAAGCCTCAATTTTCATTCGGTTTGCCTTAAATTTTACACACAGTGATCGGTTACGACTTCCAACAACTGTGCTAAGTACGGTCCAAATCGGTCAAAAACTTGATATAGCTCCCATATAAACCGATCCTCCGATTTGATTTCTTGAGCCCCTGAAAGCCGCAATTTTTGTCCGATTTGGCTGAAATTTTGCACATAGGGTTCTGTTATGACTTCCAACAACTGTGGCAAGTACGGTTCAATGGTTTTATTGCATTTTTCTTCTCGGTACTTATGATACTTAAACCAAGTCTACATAAGGCTTGAAACAAGTGTAAATGAGATAGAATTTAACTATGTATGGGATCAAATCAAGTACTAATCGGCTTAATTCAAGTATGGGTAGATTAATTTCTAGTAAGTATAAAGCTTAAACGAATCTAGAACGAACTTAAATTAAGCTGTGTGTATTTAAATCAAGCTGGAGATTACTTAAAAAAAGCAATGGGTCGGATTAAATAAAGTACGATCACACTTAAATCCAGCGCTAGGAAGGCTTAAATCAAGCGCCACCATTTTCAAAAAATTTTAAAATCAAGAAATTCGCACTTCATTTTTCGTACTTGAATCAAGGATGCGCTCGGATTGAGAAACCCGTTCATATTGTACTTATTTTACCGCTGAAGCTAGGGACCCACGAAGCAATTTTAAAGGAACACTTTACATGGGAGCTTTATCTAAATATGAACTGATATGACCCATTTTCAATCCCCAATGACCTACATCAATAAGAAGTATGCGTGCAAAATTTCAAGCTGATATCTTTACTTTTTCGACCGCAATGGTGATTTCCACAAATGGACGGACGAGGTCCCAAATCCATATTTCGATGTGTTACAAACTGAATGACTAGATTGGTAGTTAGGGTATGATGTAGTATGCTATAGTTGATGTGCAACACGCTGTCATACCATGACATACTACATCATACCATAACTATTAGTGGTGGGTGATATAATAATTAAAGAGTTCGATATCAAAAGATTTTCTTTTATTTATAAATAATTAAATAAATGGCTTTTACTATACCTAAATGCTTTCTAAATTTGGTTTTCTCTAAATTGTTTTTTTTTTCTCCGGGTTCCACGCGTATTCGAAAATATTTTGATAGTGTCATGGCTTCTCTTTGTCTTTTGGCTAGCAAGGACCATGGCCTTCAAATACGAATACACTTTCGACTACGTTCACGACCTGTCTGCTATTTCTTATCAACTTTGTGAACCAGATCGGTCACTGTACGTGTCAAGGGACCACCTTCATCTATATCCACCTCTTCGATATTGTCAATGGAACCCAGCATATCAATGTCATCGGCATCAAATAATCCTTCATGGCCAATAAGCGAAGTTCGATTTCCATTCAGAACACTGGCAACTTCCAAAAAGTTCTTAAAACCAGGAGTAGTAACATCAAAAGTTCCCGGCGATTTCGATTCAGGATACATTTTGGCACTAAGGATATAATGTTGATAGGAATAGCCATTGTAAAAATCGACAGCATATTCCACTCGAGGATATAAAGCCCGCGACACCACAATACCATCGGGAGAAGCTAGACCTTCATTGTCATTGCAGGTGACTAATTTGTGATAGGCACAAATGTGATAATCCTTGGAGCCCAGATGATATTCGAAAATCTTCTCATGACCTTGGACATTGAAATCTCCAGTGATTATATACAGGCCAGGGAAGTGTTGTTTGATGTACTGCAACATCTCACTAAGGGCCTTATAGGCATTTGGATGCAAATAACCACCATGGGTTTGGGTCAATTGTATGAAATAGTATTCCTTGTCATCCAAATATCTGCGATACTTAGTCAAATAACACCAATTGCCATTTTTACCCACCAACTTATGGGTCTTGGATATGGGATAGGCCGATTTAAGGGAAACCGCTACATAATCCTCTTCATCCTTTACCTCCCAATAACCTTGGGTATATTGAGGACGATATGTGGTAAAATCTTCCGGTAAGCTATGATGGTGAATATTTCCCAAAGAGTACTTGGCAATGCCGCAATCGTAGACATTCTCAGCCAACAAACGATTCATGGAAATGTAGGTAAGTTGACGATTTGGTGTGCCACCAGTCCATAGCAGATAGTAAAGGAAAATATTGTAAATCGAACGAAAAACAGTCTCCGTCTCCGAGGATAGATGAACTAAAGTATCGTACAGCTCCATAGCGACTGCTGTTTTACCTCACTATTCCCATACTATAAAACTATCGTTGAATTATTTATTCAATCTTTGAAGTTTGCTCCAATATATTCATCAAAGAAGTATGGCGTGAATTTTTTTCAATTAATTAAAAATCATAAAAATACGAGATTTGATAAAACATCCAGAGGCAGGGACACAGTGTTTAAAAAAAATAATTTGAAATTTCGATTTATTGGTGTGTGGGCAATTACAAAAGCTTCGATAAGGAATCTTTGGTATTTTCAGGAATACCACGAATCTACTGAAGCGAAGCGAAGGAAGCATATAGGGGATCACAAGGCAATATGTAAAGGGGTTTTAAACAGCGACACTGCAAAAGTAGACCGTTAGGGACAGCAAACGATGACATGTTTTTGCCGTTCTTTTGACACTTCTCTTCAGTAAGGTTTGCCATTTCCTGATGGAAAGATACACGAGCCAACAATGAGTCGAAATTATTAAAATGTTTTACCGAAATTCGTAGTCTGTGCCCTCAAGCTTAAGAGCACTACGATGAGGATCATTTCTGGCTGATTGGCTTCGTCAATGACCAAAATATGAGTTAATGGTCAGACAGCAATCCACATCCCGAAAAAATTACGGTTTGGTGCGGTTTATGGGCTGGCAGCGCCAATGGGCCATACTTCTTCCGTGATGATCAAGACCGACACGTTACAGTGAATGGAAATCGATACCGTTTAACGATAAAAGAGTATTTTTGGCATCAATTGGATGATATGGACTGGGATGACATGTGGGATGACACAAGCCACACATCGAATGTCACAATCAATTTATTGGAAACCAAATTTGAAGAACGTGCTATTTTACGAAATGGTACAGTCGATTGGCCGCCTCGGTGGCCAAGCTTTTGCCTGTTAGGGCGAAGACCATTTTTAATTTTACGATTTTCGTTTGTTCTCTTTCTTCTTCTATGATATAAATACCACATTAACCTAAGAAAGGTCCAAATCCTGGGTAGCATTCTGCATCTCCGTGGAGGATACATCTGATGCCTCTAGGCTACGGATGATTTTGTCCTCAAGACCTATTACGGTGGGGTATATTCAGAAGTCAGAGAATGTATGGACAATGTTTAGTGAGGAAACACTAGAACTACTCGTTGATATATATTTCCCGGGAAATTCTCCAACGGACAACGTAGTGCCAGACGAAATTGTCACTGGTATGCATTCGTCGGAGGTTATTAGGGAAATTGTTTCTGAGCCGAAAATCCTTTGGGCGATAAGAAGTTTCGACTCCTTTAAGTTGGCAGGCCCTGATGATGTATTACCTGTTGAATGACAAGCTGTGTCTGATAGACTGGTTCCCTGGCTTAGGGAGATATACTCTGCTTGTATCAGAATGTCATATATACCTTTATGATGGACAGGGACACGAAGGTCATTTCCATTCCGAAAGCAGGAAAACCTTATCACAAGAAGGCGAAAGATTTTCGTCCTATGAGTCTGTCATTCTTTTTGCTGAAGACTCTTGAGAGGTTGATAGAAACATACCTTAGGGCAAAGATCCCTGGAAATCGCCTGTCGCGGCAGCAGCATGCCTATAGTAAGGGCAAGTCGACTGAAACAGCCCTTCACGACCTAGTCGGCTACGTAGAGGGTTCTCTCGGAATATACAATGGTAGTATTTCTTGACATTGAAGGTGCTATCAATAATGTAAAACCGATATCAATTGTGAAGGAGATGGAGTTTCTAGGTATCAACTCTACCGGAGTTTCTAGGTATCAACTCTACTTACTAAAATATGCATTACGGCAGGCTGTAGATCTAAAAAGATGGGTCAGCAGAGGAATACCTCAATGACAGCAATCCACATCCCGAAAAAATTACGGTTTGGTGCGGTTTATGGGCTGGCAGCGCCAATGGGCCATACTTCTTCCGTGATGATCAAGACCGACACGTTACAGTGAATGGAAATCGATACCGTTTAACGATAAAAGAGTATTTTTGGCATCAATTGGATGATATGGACTGGGATGACATGTGGGATGACACAAGCCACACATCGAATGTCACAATCAATTTATTGGAAACCAAATTTGAAGAACGTGCTATTTTACGAAATGGTACAGTCGATTGGCCGCCTCGGTGGCCAAGCTTTTGCCTGTTAGGGCGAAGACCATTTTTAATTTTACGATTTTCGTTTGTTCTCTTTCTTCTTCTATGATATAAATACCACATTAACCTAAGAAAGGTCCAAATCCTGGGTAGCATTCTGCATCTCCGTGGAGGATACATCTGATGCCTCTAGGCTACGGATGATTTTGTCCTCAAGACCTATTACGGTGGGGTATATTCAGAAGTCAGAGAATGTATGGACAATGTTTAGTGAGGAAACACTAGAACTACTCGTTGATATATATTTCCCGGGAAATTCTCCAACGGACAACGTAGTGCCAGACGAAATTGTCACTGGTATGCATTCGTCGGAGGTTATTAGGGAAATTGTTTCTGAGCCGAAAATCCTTTGGGCGATAAGAAGTTTCGACTCCTTTAAGTTGGCAGGCCCTGATGATGTATTACCTGTTGAATGACAAGCTGTGTCTGATAGACTGGTTCCCTGGCTTAGGGAGATATACTCTGCTTGTATCAGAATGTCATATATACCTTTATGATGGACAGGGACACGAAGGTCATTTCCATTCCGAAAGCAGGAAAACCTTATCACAAGAAGGCGAAAGATTTTCGTCCTATGAGTCTGTCATTCTTTTTGCTGAAGACTCTTGAGAGGTTGATAGAAACATACCTTAGGGCAAAGATCCCTGGAAATCGCCTGTCGCGGCAGCAGCATGCCTATAGTAAGGGCAAGTCGACTGAAACAGCCCTTCACGACCTAGTCGGCTACGTAGAGGGTTCTCTCGGAATATACAATGGTAGTATTTCTTGACATTGAAGGTGCTATCAATAATGTAAAACCGATATCAATTGTGAAGGAGATGGAGTTTCTAGGTATCAACTCTACCGGAGTTTCTAGGTATCAACTCTACTTACTAAAATATGCATTACGGCAGGCTGTAGATCTAAAAAGATGGGTCAGCAGAGGAATACCTCAATGAGGTGTACTGTCTCCTATACTTTGGAATATAGCCATTAACAATATATTATTATCTCTAAAAGAAAAAGATATAAAAGTGGTCACGTATGCTGATGACGTGGCAATTGCGGTTAGGGGAAGGTTTCCCAACAGCGAAGTGGGCTACCGAAACTGATCTAGGTATAAATCCGTGCAAGGCAGAAGTTGTTCTTTTCAGCAGGAGATACAAGTTGCCTACAGTGGAACCTGCCTCTTTGGATGGAGAGTATGTTACATTTAACGAAAGCGCAAAATAGCTGTGTATTTTGCTGCACAGGAAATTTAACTTCGATATCCCTGGTAACAGAAGTAGAACATAGACTTCTATACGGATGGTTCCAAACTAGATGACCAGGTGGGTTTTGCGGTGTACTCTCAAGATCTAGAAATTGTCATATCGAATGGGTTACCCGACTACTGCATTGTGTTTCAAGCGGAGATCCTTGCAATTAAGGAAGTGGTGGAATGGCTAAGATACGATGTCATAACAACGATTGGCATAAATATCTTCTCAAGGCAGCCAGGCAGCCATTAAATCCCTGCAGAACGTATTTCTGAACACACCTGGCAGAAGAAAGAATGCAATTACAGGGTCACAAGCTGTGAAAAAATTTGTCAACGCCGACTATATAAAAAAACCGCAATTACTTTTTGGGCAACCCAATATATATATGTGATTCATTTTCAACATTTGAAGATTTCTTTTTCATTTCATTTTTTCCTTTAATCTAAATTTTTAGTTTTCAAAACCACTGTCTACACACTAATGATGATTATGAATATTCATAGAAATTTTTCATTATTAAAGATGCATTAATAGATATTTTTGATTGATATGGAAATTAATGCGTAGTGTGGCCAAAAACCACTTTTATGACAATTTATGGCATTCAAGTATTTGTTTGAATATTTTTTTGTAAATACGCATGTATTGTTTAAAATATGTCATGGCAAGATTCGGGTTGAGTTAATTGTCTTAAATAGGCGCTTGTCTTTAGATAATTATTTATTCCCTTTGGAATCATTATTATCACATTTATATGTAGGTGGATGTTTGACTTCTTTGGCTTGACCCAGGTTAGATAAGTTTCGTTGGGTGTTAGTGGGGGGAATGAAATCAAAAGTTTAATGAAAAAGTCTACCCACAATATTAATTTGAATCCATTTTTTATTCCATCCAACACATAAAAGAAAGTGAGACCTGAAAAGAGTTAACAGAGATGGAATAGTTTTTCCATATTAGGGTACAGGTAATATCGGTACCTTGTAGAGCATGATTATACCCTACACCACTACTGTGGTACAGGGTATTATAAGTTAGTGAATTAGTTTGTAACACCCAAAAGGAAGATAGATAGACCCATTGATAAATATACCGATCGACTCAGAATCACCTTCTGATTCGATATAGCTATGTTCGTAAAAAGATATAGCTATGTTTGTGTAAAAAGTACAGGTCGCAGTTTTCATCCGATCGTCTTCAAATTTGGTACAGGCATGTTTTTCGGCCTACAGACGAAGTCTGTTGAAATCGGAAAAAATCGCTTCAAATTTGGATATAGCTTCCATACATATGTTCGTCCGATTTGCAGTAAAACTGCAATAAAATGGTCATTTATTAACCGATTCTCTCGAAATTTGTCAGGAAGGATTTTTTTATGATTACCGACAATACGAATGATTTTCATCGAAATCGATTCAGATTTGGATATAGCTCCCATATATATGTTCGCCCGATTTGCAGTAATAATGCAATAAAATGACCATTTGTTAACCGATTCTTTTGAAAATTGGTAGGAAGGATTTTCTCTCGACTCTCGACATACTGGTGAATTTCATGGAAATCGGTCCAGATTTAGATATAGCTCTCATATATTTCGCTCGATTTTCACTCCTAGAGCCACTGCAAGGGCATTTATTGACTAATCTTCCCAAATTTTCGACGACATCTACAATGTCTGTAAAGTTAGCTAGAAATCGGTTCAGATTTAGACATAGCTCCCACATATATGTTCGCCCGATTTGCAGTAATATTGCAATAAAATGGTTATTAGTTAGCTGATTCTCTTGAAATTTGTTAGGAAGGATTTTCTCTGGACTCTCGAGATTACTGGTGAATTTCATGGAAATCGGTTCAGGTTTATATATAGCTGTCATATATGGATATCGCCCGATTTTTACTTTTAGAGTCACAGCAAGCGTAGTTATTGACCAATCTTGCCAAAACGCTTTCCCCGACGACTGCCACAATAAACATAGAGTTTGGTCAAAATCGGTTCAGATTTAGATAAAGCTACCATATATACGTTCGTCAGATTTGCCATAATGTTGTCATTTGTCAAACGTAGTTTTTTACAGTTTGAACATATTTGCTCGCCGAGGTCCATCAAAATTGGTTCAGAATTGGACATAGGTCCTACATTGTACTTATAGGATAGATGTAGGGTATTATAGAGTTGGCACCGCCCGACTTTTGCCCTTCCTTACTGGTTTTGCATTTGAACTTCTTGCCTTTACCAAAGAGCTTCTATTGGTAACTTATACTCGGTGCAAAAATGATCGCAATAAGTAACAAAGACTTCAGGTTTGGCCGGACCGAATTTTGGATAATCACCACCTCGGATAAATATATCAACCACATTTCGCCATAATAGGTTAAAAATTTATTATTTATAAACCCATACGGTTTCATTTTGCTGTTGGATTCATCCAGCTTAGACCAATGGTCTTAATTTTTTGCCTACTTCAAATGGAAAAGCAAACAATAAAAACCCTTAAAAGAGTTTCAACTATCAATGATCGCGATTTCGTCCTTTGCCAGAGGGCTCATCAGATTGCTATATCAACAAAAGATTACATGCTTCCACCTAGTGGCATAGCAACCAAATTCATCATTGTACCAAATTCATCGGTTAAACAAAGCACCTCTTATGGGCCCAAAAACTTAAATCGGGAGATCGGTATATGTATGTGGCAGCTATATCCAAAGAACCAGCTATAAACTGAACCATATAGGATACGGGTATGGAAGAGCTTTACAGGGCTCACTGGCCCAAATTTCAGCGATATGGGGCAATAAATACGCGTCTTATAGGTTCAATACCTTAAATCGAAAGATCGGTCCATATGGCAGCTATATCTTAATATAGACTGATATTGAGCAATATTGAACACCAATGTCGAAGAGCCTTACCCAGCCCACTGTGTCAAATTTCAGCGAAATCGAATAAGAAACATGCCTTTCTGGTCCCAATAACTTAAATCGGAGATCGGTATATATGGCTGATATATCCAAATCTGGACCGATCTGGACCGCATAGAACAGGGATGTCTAGGAGCCTTACACAACTCATTGTGCTAAATTGAAGCGAAATCGGTTAATAAATTCTCATTTTATGGGCATATATATGGCAGCTACATCCAGATCTGGACCGTATTGAACTGGGATGTCGAGTGGCGTAACACAACTCGCTGTCCCATTTTCAGCGAAATCGGACCATAAATGCGCCTATTATGGGCCCAATACCTTAAATTGAGAGATCGGTCTATATGGCAGTTATATCGAAATATAAATAGATAAATCTTAACCATACTCGATACGAATGTCCAGGGGCTTTACGCAACTCATTGAGCTTAATTTCAGAAAAATCGGTTAATAAATTCACCTTTTATGGGTCCCAAACCTTAAACCGGGAGATTAACACAACTACCAACACACAACCTACCATCCCAAATTCCAAGACCTTAAACAGAGAGGTCGGTCTATATAGCAGCTATCTTCAAATCTGGACCGATCTAGGCCAAATCAAACAAGAATGTCGGGGGGCCTAATATAACTTACTGTCCCAAATTTCAGCGAAATCAGATAATAAATGTGGCTATAATGGGCCTAAGACCGTTAATCGGCAGATTGGTCTACAAGGGGGCTACATCAAGATGTAGTCCGATATAGCACATCTTCGAACTTAACCTGCCTTTGGACAAAACATGTAAAAGCGTACTAAGTTCGACCGGGCCGAATCTTGAGAACCCACCATGTATAATGCCAAAAATGTATACAAAATAAATCTATTGGGTTACCCAAAAAGTAATTGCGGATTTTTTAAAAGAAAGTAAATGTATTTTTAATTAAACTTAGAATGAACTTTAATCAAATATACTTTCTTTTACACTTTCTTTCTAAAGCAAGATAAAAGTAACAGCTGATAACTGACAGAAGAAAGAATGCAATTACAGAGTCACAAGCTGTGAAAAAATTTGTCAACGCCGACTATATGAAAAATCCGCAATTACTTTTTGGGCAACCAATAGTTGTAGGGCATAATTTTATTCTACATAACAAATTTCTGTCAAACCAGCAAAAATTACAGCTTCTAGGAACCGAACCAAGATGATCGATAGATCGCTTTACATGAGAGCTATATCCATACTTGGCACAACTATTAAATTTCACTACTATTACTATTATAAAATGACACTATTAAATTTCGTAGAACAAAATATTGGTCTCTTTGGCAGATATATCCAATTATAAACCGATCTGAACAATATTAAGGTCGGATATCGCGAGGCTTAGAAAAACTCACTGTTCCAAATTTCAGCGAAATCTGGTAATAAATAAAGCTTTTATGGGCATCAGTCCCCTTATCGGCAGATCGGTCTATACGGCAGCAATATTTAAATATAGTCCGATCTGAACCATATTTAGGTCGGATGTTGGGAGGTCTTAACCTACTCACTGTTTCAAATCGGGGAAATCGGTTAAAAAATAAAGCTTTTATGGGCTTCGGACCCTTTATCGGCAGATCTGTCTATATGGCAGCTATCTCTAAATATAGTCCGATCTGAACCATATTTACGTCAGATGTCGGAAGGCTTAAAATAACCCACTGTTTTAAATTTCAACGAAATCGGATAATACATAAAGCTTTTATGGCCTTCAGACCCTTTATCGGGAGACCGGTCTATATGACAGCTATATCTAAATATAAACCGACCTAAACCATATTTACAAAGGATGTCGGGAGGCTTAAAATAACCCACTGTTGCAAATTTCAGCGAAATTGGGTAATAAATAAATATTTTATGGTCTTCAGACCCTTGCAGGGAGATCGGTTTATATGGTAGCTTTATCTAAATATAGTCCGATCTGAACCATATTTACGTCAGATGTCGGGAGGCTTAAAATAACCAACTGTTTTAAATTTCAGCAAAATCGGGTAATAAATAAAGCTTTTATGGCCTTATGGCTTCAGACCTCTATCGGGATATCGGTTGATATGGCAGCTATATATAAAAATAGTCCGATTCTGAACCATATTTACGAAGGATGTCGGGAGGCTTAAAATAACCAACTGTTTTAAATTTCAGCGACATCGAGTAATACATAAAGCTTTTATGGCCTTCAGACCCTTTATCGGGAGATCGGTCTATATGGCAGATATAACTAAATATGGACCGATCTAATCCATATTTAGGTCAAATGTTGGGAGGCTTAAAATAACCCACTGTTGCAAATTTCTGCAAATATGGCAGCTATATCTAAATATAGTCCGATCTGAACCATATTTAGGTCGGATGTTGGGAGGTCTTTACCTACTCACTGTTTCAAATTGGATAATTAATAAAGCTTTTATGGGCTTCAGACCCTTTATCGACAGATCGGTATATATGGCAGCTATATAGTAATATAGTCCGATATGGACCATATTTGGGTCAGATGTCTACTCACTGTTTCAAATTTCAGCAAAATCGGATGAAAAATAAAGTTTTTATGGGCAATAGACCCTTTATCGGAAAATCGGTCTATATAGCAGCTATATCCAAATATGGTCCGATTTGGCCCGTTTAAGAACCTAACTAGCGTGCATCAAAAAGACGTATCTGTGCCAAATTTCAATTAAACTGAACTGAGAAAAAGGCGTATCTGTGTCAAATTTCAGCTCAATATCTCAATTTTTGTAGGCTCTGGAGTGATTACAACAGACAGACGGACAGACACACGGACATCGTTAAATCGTCTTAGAATTTAACGACGATCCGAAATATATACTGATATTTCGATGTGTTGCAAACGGAATGACTAAATGAATATACCCCCGATCCTACGGTGGTGGGTATAAAAAAGCTTCACAACATTGTCATCCCTAATTAAACGCTAAAACCACGACTTCATCAAATAATGTTGGTATTTATGTTATATTTCTAGTATTTTAGACTTTAGTATTGTTTAAACGGCAGCTACTTTTATTTTAGCCCTTTTTATGTTTTGGCTGTTGTAACTTTCCTCTGCCGGTTAACACGGGGAAATGTTGAGTGGAAAAACAAACAACAAAAAGGCCGAATATGTGAATTCAGTCGTCTGTACCACTCATTGGGGCTAATTACTTTATCAAGCTGTTTTTAAGCTAATTTTTTAGGTATGGAGCAGCTTGTTTTTGTTACTTTTATGTTTTGTTTAACATTTGCGCTTCCTCCTTCCGCCACCACCACTGCCAGCGTGCTTGACTTATTCTCCATAGAACTTGATTGCATGTGGCAAACATGTTCCATTGTTTATGCTGATTACAATGATGATGATGATGAAGGCCTCCATTTGTAAGTGTTTTCTTGGGCTAATGTTGGTTGGTCGTCGGCTGTTTGGTTGGCTACTGTAATGTTCCAGGCCATAACAAGCGGACCAACATAAAAAAAATGGGAATTACAAGTCAAATATTAAAAAAAAGGCAACCGGCAACGAAAAAAAAACATAACAACCATTAAAAACACTTAACAATTTCATTTTAAATGAAATTTAATTGCAGCTAAATTAAGTGTAACCACACCAGCCCAAGCAGCCCCGCAACAAAGGCTTTGCGAGCCATGCTATACATATGGGTTGACCAACTCATCTCATTGCAACCTCCATTGTTTTGTGAATGAATGAATTAAAGCGTGCAACAAGACTCCAGTGCAACACAGAACATCCGTGAAGTGAAAATGCTAAACGGGTAAGCCAATCACAATTCAGATTTCATGAAATGATTAATTTATATAAAAAATTTTGTTTTTCTTTTAAAAATATTTTTGGCGGATTTATTTGGTATTTTGCTGCACAATAAGAGGAAAGTATGTAAGTAAATAGGTATGACGGGAAGTAAGTAAATAAGTAAGAAAGTAAGTAAATAGGTAAGTAATTGAGTAAGCAAGCAAGTAAGTAAGTTAGTAAGTATGTAAGTAAGTAGGCAAGTAAGTAGGTAAGTAAGTAGGTGAGTAAGTAGGTAAGTAAGTAGGTAAATACGTAGGTAAGTAAATAAATAAGTAAGTATATACAGTGCCACACACAAATATTCGCACAACCATCAATTTTTACCTTGACCGCTATTTTTCAGCTCCGTCTCTCAATCTACTGAAAAACAAATATTTTTCCGAAAGAACCCATGTTGTTACTTAACTAATGTAGAACATTTTTCAGCTCCGTCTCTCAGTCTACTCAAACAAATATTTTTCTTACTTAACTAATGCAGAAAATTTTATTTAAATTTTTTTTTATCTTTTTTATATTTTATTTATATATTTATTTGGTCACTCTTTTTGCAAAAATATTGGTTCCTAAAATTGTCTACCGTGTTGTTTTACCGTTAATTTAAGTTTTTCGTTAGAGGAATAAAATTAAACGAAGAAAATAAAAAAAAAATGGCCCCAAAGCAAAAAGAAACGATTGTTTTTGAGCGAAAAATTATAATGCACCTTCATAGCCAAGGAAAATTGTTTGCTGAGATCAGCCAAATGATGGACAGAAGCCGTTTTACAATTCGAAGCATCGTCAAAGGTTTGAAGGAGAATCAAATTTACAAAACGTTCTGGGCGTCCCCGAGATTTAAGTGACCGGGAGCGTCAAAAGATAGTGCGAGAGATTCAAAATGACCCCAAAAAAAACATCAACACAATTAACAGCTGAAGTTCAAGTGACTGGAAATAAAATGCATACCATGACGGTCAGAAGGGTGCTCCATGAGGCCGATTACAGTGTCCGAGTTGCTAGACGTAAGCCGCTTAATTCTTTAAAGAACCAGAAGAAGCGCCTAACCTACGCAAGAGTATGTGAGCCGACCGAACAGCTTCTGGGTCCAAGTGCTATTCTCGGATGGGAGTAAGTACAACATTTTCCGTTCTGATGGCCGCACTACTGTATGGAGAAAGCCCAATTGGAATATGAAAAAAAAAATCTTGCACCTATAGTCAAACACGGTGGAGGAGTAGTTATGGTATGGGGTTGCATGTGGTCTGCGGGGGTCGGTGAGCTGGTCTTCATATATGGCTTTATGGACAAAACAGTATATTGGACTTTCACATAAGACAAATAGTGGGGAAATATTACTTCTCCAGGACCTTCTGGTCCCGATGACATATACCCCAAAATGTTGCAAGAGGGCTTTGACTATTTGGGTAGCAAGTACTTCGGGTTTTTTATGGGAAAAGGGAGAAGATAGTTTTCATAATGTAAACAGAGAATATAAAATCCAATCTGACCAAGATCAATGAGTCTCTCCACCTTCTTCGTGTTAGGGGTTAGCTGGGGGAATCTTACTTTCCCATATACAAGCACATATATCTTATATGAAGGGTAGATCAGTCAAAACGGTTTATTTTATTGCGCTACCACCGTAGCGCAGAGATTAGCATGTCGGCCTATAACGCTGAGGGCCTGAATTAGAGTCCTGGCGAGAACATCAGAAAAAATGTCTGCGGTAGTTTTCCCCTCCTAACTCTGGCGACTATTATGCAACGTAAAAACTCGGCTATAAAACGGAGACCCCTCATCATGGAGCTTAAGCTTGAATCGGACAGCACTCATTGCACTCATCTGTGAGAAGTTTGCCCCTCTTCCATAATGGAGTGATAATGGGCAAATTTGCATTTGCGTTGAACCACCTCAATAAGGATGAAATAGTCATGGGCAACACTACCGGGCGGGGTTATTTCACCACTGCTGTGTATTCTTGTGCTTTATTGGATTCTGTGTAGGCTTGTGGCATTGTTAAGGACTCCTCTAGGATAATTTTGTCAGCGATTGTTGTATGTTGTAGAAACACTTTCTCGGTTTTGATCGTACAGGACATGAGGAATGGGTGTTGTTACCTGCAGACGGCAGGGTAATGGACACCTTGGCTCTGACTCTTTATTGACTGCTACGTAATTTTCATAAAGAAGAAGGAAAAGAGTGACACAAAGGACTTTCGACCTATTAATCATTCTTTCTTTTCTTGAAAACTTAGAAGAGGCTTCTGAAGTTTCATATACGACATAATGTAAGAAAATCGAACTTTTTCAAGATGTTACAAAATCGCATTGACTATTTGGCTGGCAAGTACCTCAAGTTGTTTTCGGGAAGAAGTTGATTTTAGTTTTCATACCGTAGGCGGGGAACATGAAATGCAATGCGGAAAAGATCCATGAGTCTCTCCACCTTCCTCGTGAAAACTTTGAAGAGAATTCTGGACTGGCATGTAAAAGGTAAGATGGGGAAATCTTAATTTCCCGTATACCAACACACATATTTTATACCCAGGGTAGGTCAGTCGATATGGTTTACTGTGCCATGCTTCACCTGGAGAGGACTCTTTGGTTTAAGGAGTTTAAGCATTACTTGCGACTTTTGGGACCACCTGCGAAGAGGACCGGCGGAGATGAATGAGGCAAGGGGTGCGGGACAGGGCGGGATTATTTAAACACTGCTGTGAATTCTTGTGTTTTATCAGGGATCACGCTGTGCACTTACTAGAAAACTTTAAATTCACTAGAAAACTTGAAATTGGCTATATCTCCGTAACTATGCATCGTAGAGAGAAATGGACCATAATTTGTGACTCCCTCCAAAAATTCAAAATTGAACCGAAAATCCTCAAAAATTCTAAATTTTACTCTAAAAAGTTTAGATTGACTATATCTACTTAACTATGCGTCGTAGAAGGAAATGAGCCTTAATTCGTCACCTCTTCAAAAAATTTAAAATTTGACCAAAAGTCCTCCAAAAATGGAAATTTCATTAAGAAAACTTTAAATTGGCTATATCTCCTGAACTATGCGTCGTAAAAGGATTGGACCTTAATTCGCAACTCCCTCCGAAAATTCAAAATTGGACCAAAAATCGAAATTTCATTATTATAACTTTAAATTGGCTATATCTCCTAAAGTATGCATCGTAGAGGGAAATCGACCTTAATTGATGACTGCCTCCAAAAATTAACAATTTGACTGAAAATCTTCCCAACATTCAAAGCTTTATTGAAAATTCATCAAAAATCGAAATTTCAGTATGAAAACTTTAAATTGACTATATCTTCTAAACCTTAACTGTAACTCTAAACCTGACCTTAATTCATGACTCCCTCAAAAAATTCAACTTTTGTCCGAAAATCCTCCAAATATCGAAATTTTACTATGAAAGCTTTAAATTTTCTGTACCTCGAAAGCAAGACTGAGTTCAGACCGCCGAGACTCCAAGGGACAGTTTGGTAGCTATGGACATCGGACAAATTCCTTGGTCAGTAAGCTAAACTGAGTCTTGAAATTGGAGTCAAAAATAAGGAAAGCTTTTGTGTGAAAAATTAGTTGGTAACAGAGGGGGTTTACGACCGAAGTAGTACTCAGCGATGTGGTCTGTGGCGAAATACGTGCCTTGGATGGGGTGAATAGAGTGACATTAAGATTTATAAGTGATGCTACGAGTAATAATGCGACCAGGTTCTCGGAGGTATTTTTGGAGGGTCCAATCGACTGACCTATGCATAAGGGAATCGGTGCGGAAGTGACTAGCCTGACAGACTGCAGACTAAAGTTATATACACCTGGAAGGAAGTAAAAGGTTTTGGATCAACGGTGCGGATACCTTATACTTGAGATCGAGTGCGAGGAACAGCTTCCAGCGACAAAGTCTGGGATTGAAAACCCCTGGTAATGTCATCTGTAAGTTCATGGTACAAGGCTTGATCAAAACTAGAAGACAGAATTGGAGGTTTACATTGCGAATCCAAGGACCGCGATCTGACCTATGCATCAGTGAATCGATGGAGATGAAGCGGTTCAGCAACTTGTTCAACTGTGGAAGGGACTATCCAGACAGACCTGCAGACTAAAGTCATATAAACCTGGAAGGAAGTAAAAAGTTTCGGATCGCCGGTTCGGATACCTTAGACAGCGACAGCATAGTCTAGGATTGAAAGAACCCTGGTATTTTCATCTGTAAGTTCATGCTACACGCCTTGATCCAAACTCGAGGATAGAGTTGACCTGGAGGTTTACATGGAAAATCCAGCGACCGCGATTTGTTTTCGACTGTCTGACCCAAATACGGTCCTGCGGGCGGTCGACAGACAGACGGGCGGACATGCCTAGATTGACTTAAAATGTCACGACGATTAAGAATATATATACTTTATAGGGTCTTAGACGAATATTTCGAGGAGTTACAAACGGAATGACGAAATTAGTATACCCCCATCCTATGGTGGAGGTTATAAAAAAAATTAATCTAAATAAGGTAGCCCATACACCTTATTTTGCGTTTAGAGGAGTTTTTTTCCAATTTTTGATGTAAGACCCTTAATATACTTCAATATTAATGGCCATCAAGCAATATATAATTGATCTGTGGTTTATAATACACCTGCCTGCAGTTAACAGCCTACATTCCTGCATGGAATCGCAAAATTATGCAAAAACTATAACTCTTCACCCAAATGTCCTAACCTTACTATGTAAGTAGGTTGAGTAACTCTATTCGTGTGCAATTTGTTGGGTTATTATTTTTCCATTTCCATTCATTCAATAATAGCCCAAAATCAATTAAAAAGCCATTAACTGCAGAGAGAGAGACGAACGAAACAGAGATCCTATATATCTGCATAGCATTTCAAACAACTGCATTTCAAGACGATATGCATCCAATAACCACACCATTCAAGGCATAAATAACTTTTGCACAAATTATGGTAACAGAAATACGTTTTGCCCCCCAGTTTGTTGTTTCGAACAAAAAGTGGCCTTATTATAGCAAAATAATTGCAATAAAGCTTAATTTAATTACCATGTAGTCACCATACCATAACATACTGAACCACAACGTTGAAATTTTGGATAATACATAGTAAACATTTAACAAATTCTTCTAAATACGAATTTTGCACGCGATACCCATCAAATGTGAGAATTTCATGTTCACTGCAGGCAACACAAACGTGGCATGAACGAAATGGATAGCTCTAGGCAAATAAAGGACTTGTAAACTACAGTCTTCCTTTCTTGCACTACTTTGCACTGCATTTAAATCCCTAATAGACTTAGAATAAAAGATATATGGCCTTAGCAGTGTAAATTGTGCCAGAGGCAAAAATTGTAAAGTGAAATGATGTTTGGTAGTTGGAATAATAGTTTTTGTAGTTGACTAGATGCTTAAAGAAAAAAAATTGCAAAGTTCGGCTGGGCCGAATCTTATATACCCTCCACCATGGCTCGCATTTGTCGAGTTCTATGCGCGGTATCTCTTTTTAGGCCAACTAATAATATTGAATAAGAACTGTTATGCTATTGGAGCAATATCAAGTTATAGGCTGATTAGGACCATAAATAAATGCTGAACATTGTAGAAGTCATTGTGTATTATTTAAGTTCATTCGGATAAGATTTCAGTCAAATCGGACGAGAATTGCGCCCTCTAGAGGCTCAAGAAGTCAAGATCCAAAATCGGTTTATATGACAGCTATACCAGATTATGAACCGATTTGAATCATACTTAACACAGTTGTTGGAAGTGTTATCAAAACACTACGTTCAAAATTTCAGCCAAATCGGATAAGAATTGCGCGCCCTATTGGCTTAAGAAGTCAAGACCCCAGACCGGTTTATATGACAGCTTTATCAAAACATGAACCGATTTCAACCATACTTAGCGCAGTTGTTGGAAGTGATACCAAAACACTACGTGCAAAATTTCAGTCAAATCGGATGAGAATTGCGCCCTCTAGAGGCTCAAGAAGTCAAGACCCAAGATCGGTTTATATGGCAGCTATAGCAAAACATGAACCGATTTGAACCATACTTAGCGCAGTTGTTGGAAGTCCTAACAAAACACCTCATGCAAAATTTCAACCAAATCGGATGAAAATTGCGCGCTCTATTGGCTCAAGAAGTCAAGATCTACGATCGGTTTATATGACAGTTATACCAGATTATGAACCGATTTGAATCATACTTAGTACAGTTGTTGAAAGTGACACCAAAACACTACGTGCAAAATTTCTGTCATATCGGACGAGAATCGCACCCTCTATATGCTCAAGAAGTCAAGACCCAAGATCGATTTATATGGCAGCTATATCAAAACATGGACCGAATTGGCCCATTTACAATCCCAACCGACCTACACTAATGGGGTCTCAGACGCATATTTCGAGGTGTTACAAACAGAATGACGAAATTAGTAACCCCCATCCAATGGTATAAAAAGTTAAAGATAACAAATTAAAACGTGCAAAGTTCCGCGGGACCGAATCTTGGAAACTCACCTCCATGCGGTCTGCTTACACTACCTGCAAAATTTCAGCTCAATCGGAAAACATTTGCTGCTCCTAGGAGCTCAAAATGTCAAATCGGAAAATCGGTTTATATGGGACCTATTAAAGGTTATAATTTGATTCAGTCCATACTTTGTACGATTGTTGGAAATCGTAAATGAACGCCCCATGCAAAATTTCAGCCGAATCAAATAACAATTGCGGCTTCTAGGGGCTCTAGATGTAAAATCGGGAAAAAGGTTTATATGGCAGTTGTATCAAGTTATAGACTGATTCGGACCACACTAGGCACGATTGTAGGAAGTCCTAACAGAAAGTGCAAAATTTCAACTCTAGGGCCACAATTGCGGCTTCTTGAGGCTGGAGAATTCAAATCATGAGACTGGTTTAAATGGGGCGCTAGATCCGGTCATAGATTGGTTCGGACCATACTTGGCACGATTGTTCGAAGTCGTATCAGAACTTGAAAAATTTCAACTCAATTGGGGCTAAAAAGGCCCAACCAGGAGATCGGTTTATATGAAAGCTATATACAAATCTGAGCCGATATGGCCCAAGCCTCAACGACCTACATCAATAAAAAGTCTCCGTGCATAAAAAGCGGCTAGCTTTATGCGTTGGACCCTAGCATGCATTCCACAGACGGAAGAACGGAAATAGATAGATCGACTTTGATAAAGAAAGACACTGCACTCTCTAATCCCTGTGACTGTTACTCTCTTATCCCTAGCAATTAAAAAAAAACCCCAGGTAGGCATCGAAGAAAGATCTGCCCGGCGCACAGTCCTTCGCGCGACCAAAGCCACGTAGTCGTTACACTGGGGCAAGGCGAAGCGATGAATGTCACTTCAAATCGTAAGCCTTTGCAGTTATATGATGCATGTGTGGCAACAAAGATCGCCATCAAACTAAGGGTGTCAGATACATGGAGCTTCTCCAACTCAGGCCATTCTTCTGCTCTGCCGGGGGATGGTGTTGCCGCATGGCGCCATGCTATATGCGACGCGACTGATTATATACCATGGGAGCCCTTCTTTGTTGATGGCGGATGGGTCTAAATCGGTTGGGGGCACTGGAGCAGGAGTCTTCATTTAATTCCTTGGAATAAGCAAGTCTAATAGACATATGGATGGGTGCAGCATCTTTCAGGCGGAGGCCTTCCCTATCGTGAAGCCGCTGGAGAGGAAGTTGCTGCGATAGCGGCGGCTCGATCAGACCGTCACGATTTACCTGGACAGTCTGGTGGCGCTGAATGATCTGGCAACGGACCGCGAGACGTCAAAACTGTTTAGAAGATCCGAAAAGCTTATTCGAACCATGGGAGAGGCTATTAGGCTTTGCTGGGTCCCAGGCCCTCGAGGTGTGGCGGAGAACAAAGCGGCAGACGAGCAGGCCAGGAATCTACCGCTGATTGCGCAGATCTTGCTATGGAATCAATAAGACATCTACTGAGCAAGCTTCTTGAAAGAGCGGAAGCCTTCTACGATGACTGCGCGAACAAGGCGTCGGCTAGTGTTGTCGTTTGTAGGGTGTCAAGGGACCTATGAGCGAGTATTTCGCGATACAGGATGTAGTTTATCCTGGGGTCCTGACTGGTCATTGCAACATTAGGTCTGCAGGAAATACAATACCATGACGTATTTCCTGCAGAAGTCCTCTGACCTCTTTTCGAGCCTGGATTCCTTACAAACGCTTAGCGCTCTTGTTATTCTTGTTTTCTGTAAAGGCTTGAATTGGCTGACTGGATCATACTCTCAGGAGTGAATATGATCAAAAAAAAGCGTTTCGATGTTCTGTCCTTATTACTGTCTTGTACCGTTCTGTGGTGTATAATAAAATATTTTTTCTCCATTTTTTGTATTCTTCTTTCTACTAGGGTGAACACAATGTACCTAAGATCTTCAAATGAAGCGTCTAGTAACCGAAGATGCTAGTTGCGTGCCCTCTAACCATACATAACCTAACCCAACCTAGCCTTGTATCGTTTACATCATACAGGGTGGACTCACTCCTTCAGGGCACGGTAACACACTGCTCAAAACACAGCAGTGTACATCTAGTGGACTGTTCCTGCTCTTAATTCCCACCGTTTAACTCTCTCCTCAACGTTCCGTCACCTGTTCAATTTATGGTCAAAAACTGCGCCCTGGTTTTAGCCTCCTGAGAGAGGGGCAGATGACCCCATTTACGACCGGTCCTCTGAATTCGCTATACGTTCTCCATCTAGTGAACAACACCGGCTTTGCCTTTCTGGGATTTATGCCAAACCCATTGGCCTATGACCATCTAGGCTGGAAGTCCTTTCTTGTTTACGGATGTGGATGTTGTTTTCCCAAAATGGGAACTCGAGTATGGAGCTAGCTTCTGAGAGCTTCTGAATTCCGGTCAACAAACAATCTTATAGACTTTTGGACGGCTACAGCGTTTCGGTGGTCCTGAAGCCATTGCTGATGATGTCGTTGCGGGAGCGCCGCACAGTGGGATAGAACCGGAAAAAATGAGTAAAAAAAATATGCCATGCAGTTAGTGAAACCACTTTGAATTTTAAATATTTTGAGCAAAGGTGTGAGTGAGATTGTGTGCACAATTTCAAGGGCCTAGGTTGTCCGATATCCACAATTTCATTTTGCTGGATAGTGCTAAAAAATCCTTACAAAAAAGTTCGTTTGATGTCTATAATATCTCGCCTTTTTCCGGGGATATTTGACTTTTTTTTTGAAATATTGAAAATCGGATCACAAACGAAGATTTTGCAGCCCCAAAATTTTTTAGAAAAACCAAGGTGATCAAATTTAGGTTCCTGCCAAAAGGCACCCGGACAACCTATGCCCTTGAAAAGTTCCCCACGATTTCGCTCAGCTCTAACCATTCCAATTTTTAGAGAGATATCTCTAACCGTTAGCACAAGGTATATTTTTTACTCCGAAATTTTCGGTTCTATCCCACTGTGCGACGGCTTAATCGGAATATTACGATATATGTGGAAAGTCAGGCGACACTGAAGAGTCCGACGAAGGACTTTGTGAAGTCGCAACTGGTTAGCATATGCCAAGAGCTTCTTTGAACCATAGGAAAGGCTGTCAGACTCAGGGCTGCGAAATAGGAATTTCCAGACCGGATACGAAGTTTGCTTAGCAATTGAGCATGCTTGCCCTGACATCCACTGCAACTTCGACCAGAGGTCGGAAAAAAAGACAGGTCCCAAGTCACAATCGGGGCACACATCCTTCACGATGGCATGGACCCTAGCTCTATAGGAATTGAGGCGGCTGCATCTGACGGAACGCAATTAAGCCAGAATTCCTTAGGTTTGCGGGGACGATTTATTTCTTCCGGTGATATGTAGTCTACAAAGACTATATCCAACTGTTCACCGCATCAATTTGTTTATTTTTAATTTGTTTCGAATATCTCAAATGCGAATTGGATGCATTCACCTATTTTTCTTTAACGTTTTGCCGAGAGATTTTTGTATGGAGTTTGACAGCATTTCGCATAAAAAGCTGAACAGAATACCCTGCCTTTGGTAGAAAAATTTAAAACAAAATAATTGCATATCCCCTAACATGGAATGGAAGTATAGTACAATAATTCGATCATTCCTTTCATTACAACTTGAAATATTGGTCTACGACTCTTTAAAGTTTAGTTTAGTTTAGCGACTAGCCTGGAATCTCCAGACAACCCATGGTACCAGGATAAGAACAACGTCAACACCTCCCGCCATCATGAGATCTAACTCTCTAATTGGCAATGAAACTTTTGTGGTGATCATTGCCCTTCCTGTAGGTTTTTGCTATCAGACCATAAATTCCATGAATTTCCTAAGCAAACTGCAAATTGGATCATTATCCCTCAATGTATTAACAAATAAATTGCGGAAATCATTCGTGCTTTCCCCACATTGCCAAAGTATTGCCAACATTCGGTGGAAGGAAGTGACAATGCAACAGCAGCAGCAGCATCACACAATAAGAAAGTGTCATTTATCACGCAAATGCCGAGATGGTATGTAATTAAAAAGTACGCCGTGCAAAAGTACACATGTATGGGCAAATTGAGGACATATGTACGAATGGTGTTTCAACAAATTGTTATTCCAGAGAAGCAGGAAAAACAAAACCATGGCAACATTCGTCGTTAAGACAACAACAAAGCTAACAACAAATGAGCCACTTAAAATGTGATCATCTTTGTGTCGCTGACACTGTTTCCTTGGGATTTTTGCATATTTTCCTTTGGAGTTAAGGGGCTAGAGGAACTATTGAGACTCTTTCAACAAAGAGATCAAACCGTATGCAAACAAAACCAACAACCAATTAAGCTTCTTGGCCAAGTCACATCCTCTCTGGGGGAATGTATGCAGATGCAGGCAGCTATAGCAGAAAATCCACGAACTTGCGGACGGACGGACAAACATATACGACAAACCTCAAATGAAACAACATATTCTGACTTAATTAATTGGCCAGAAAATGCGTGCATGCGCAAAAAGGCAACAATAAATGACCAGATGACAAAGATTCACAGAATCTGCAAAGCCAAAGAATAGCCAAGCAGTAAGCCAAAGTCGCTGCTACTTGGGGACAGGGTTGCCATGTATTTTATTTTATTATACCCTCCACCATGGGAGGGGTGTATACTAATTTCGTTATTCTGTTTATAACTCCTCGAAATATTCGTCTAAGACCTCATAAAATATATATTCTTGATCGTCATAATATATCAAGTCGATCTAGCCACGTCCGTCCGTCTGTCTGTCGAACGCTAACTTTCGAAGGAGTAAAGCTATCCGCTTGAAATTTTGCACAAATACTTTTTATAAGTGTAGGTCGGTTGGGATTGTAAATGGGCCATATCGGTTGATGTTTTGATATAGCTGCCATATAAACCGATCTAGCCAAACGTAGAATAGCGTTCCAAGCGCGTCGAGAGGTGGCCTTGTTTCTAAACTGCTTACTTAGTCCAAAGTAGCATCTGTTTGCCAGTATTATTCTTCAATTTATCTCAAAACTGGTGTCATTCGTTTCGGTTACGGCGGTGCCGAGGTAGATAAAGTTACTAACTATCTCAAAGTTGTGGTTCCCAACTTTCTCCATGTTCTTTATCTGCTCGGTACAAGGCTTTTTGGGAGTGGAAACCATCCATTTCGTCTTATCTCCATTTACTGCCAGACCCATTTTCACTGACTCTCTTTCGATTCTTTCAAAGGCTGCAGTTACTTCTTCCGGTGACCGACCTATGATATCGATATCGTCGGCATAGGCGAGTAGCATGTGCTCTCTTGTGATTAGTGTGCCATATCTATTCACTTCTGCATCTCGTATAATCTTCTCCAGCAGGATATTAAAGAAATCACACAAGAGGCTGTCTCCTTGTCTGAAACCTCGTTTGGTATTAAATGGTTCGGAGATATTCTTTCCTATTCTTACTGAGGAACGCGTATCAGCAAGTGTCATCCTGCAGAGTCTTATTTGCAGGTATACCAAACTCAGACATGGCTTGAAATGCCTTTGAACGTAAAGGAGTATCGAAGGCGGCTTTGTAGTCAACAAAGAGGTGGTAGGTGTTGATTTGTCCTTCTCGGGTCTTTTCCAGAATTTGGCACAGTGTGAATATCTGGTCTAGGGTGGATTTACCAGGTCTAAAGCCGCATTGATAGGGCCCAATTATCTCATTGACTTTAGGTTTTAATCTTTCACACAGTACGCTCGAGAGTATCTTGTATGCGATGGGGAGGAAAACTTATTCCTCTGTAGTTGGCACATTCCGTCTTGTCTCCTTTCTTGTGTACGGGACATAGTATGCTGAGGTTCCAATCATCGGGTATGCGTTCTTCTAGCCAGATAGCGCAGATAAGCTAATGCATACGCCTTATAAGCGTGTCGCCTCCGGTCTTAAATGGTTCAGCGGGTAACCCATCAGCTCCTGCTGCCTTGTTGTTCTTTAGTCGGGTCACTGCTACTTGGACCTCATTCTGACTAGGAAGTAAACATTCTATACCATCATCAGGGATTGGTTCTGCGGTATCCTCTTCGCCGCCAACATCAGACACTAGCAGTTGGGTAAAATGTTCTTTCCATATCTTTAGCATGTTGTCTGTGTCAGTTACCAGATTTCCCTCTTTGTCTCTGGCTATGACAGAAGAAATATTCTGTCATAGCCAATTAAAGTAAAGTAAGTAAGTAAGTGAGCCACTGGAGGACGCAATTCTTATCCGATTTGGCAGAAATTTTCCATGAGATGTTTTGTTACAGTTTCCAACAACTGTGCCAGTTATGATTCATAACCTGAAATAGCTGGCATTTCAAGGATGTTTCATTGGATCTAGTACACAACCATCATACGACCAATGGCAAATCGGATAATAATTGCTAATTGTAGGTCGGTTGGTATTGTAAAAGGGCCATATCGGTCAATGTTTTGATATAGCTGCCATATAAACCGATCTTGGGTCTTGATTTCTTGAGCCTCTAGAGTGCACAATTCTTATCCGATTGAAATGAAATTTTGCACGACGTGTTTGATTATGATATCCAACAACCGTGCCAAGTATGGTTCAAATCGGTCTATAACCTGATATAGCTGTCATATAAAACCGATCTTGGGTCTTGACTTTTTAAGCTTCTAGAGGGCACGATTCCTATCCGATTTGAATGAAATTTTGCACAAAGTATTTTGTTATGATATCCAACAACTGTGCCAAGTATGGTTTAAATCGATTCATAACCTGATATAGCTGTCATGTAAACAGATCTGGGGACTTGACTTCTTGAGCCTCTAGATTTGAATGAATTTTTGCACGAAGTATTTTGTTATGATATCCAACAACTGTGCCAAGTATGGTTCAAATCGATTCATAACCTGATATAGCTGCCATATAAACCCATCTGGGATCTTGACTTCTTGAGCCTCTAGAGGTCGCAATTCCTATCCGATTGGAATGAAATTTTGCACGACGTGTTTTGTAGTGATATCCAACAACTGTGCCAAGTATGGTTCAAATCGATTCATAACCTGATATAGCTGCCATATAAACCGATCTGGGATCTTGACTTCTTGAGCCTCTAGAGGTCGCAATTCCTATCCGATTGGAATGAAATTTTGCACGACGTGTTTTGTTGTGATATCCAACAACTGTGTCAAATAAGGTTCAAATCGGTTCATAGCCTGATATAGCTGCCATATAAACCGATCTGGGATCTTGACTTCTTGAACTTGCCTTCTAGAGGTCGCAATTATTATCCGATTTGCCTGAAATTTTGTACGACGGATCCTCTCATGACCATCAACATACGTGTTTATTATGGTCTGAATCGGTCTATAGCCAGATACAGCTTCCATATAAATCGATCTCTCTATTTTACTTCTTGAGCCCCCAAAGGGCTCAATTCTTATTCGAATTGGCTGACATTTTACACAGGTCTCCAACATATAATTTAATTGTGGTCCATACCGGACCATATCTTGACATCGCTCTAATAGCAGAGCAAATTTTTTCTTATGTCCTTTTTTGCCTAAGAAGAGATGCCGGAAAAAGAACTCGACAAATGCGATTCATGGTGGAGGGTATATAAGATTCGGCACTGCCGAACTTAACACGGTTTTACTTGTTTTTCGCTAACATTCTCATCATAAATTGTGCAGCAAACATTTTCAGCTAACAACAGACATTTTGGGAGGCAGCATGCAGGTCTAAAATTTACTCTAACAGCAGAGCTACTGCTGTAATAACAGCAGAGCTACTGCTGTAATAAGAGCAGATATACTGCTGTAGTAACAGCAGAACTACTGCTGTAATAACAGCAGAACTAATGCTGAAATAACAGCAAAGTTGGCATGTAACAGTCAGCAGTCAGTGCTAACTATTATAAGCAGTCTTGTATCCATGGGAACACCAGGAGGGTCATACGACCGACACCCAAAACCTAATCGAATAAGAAATGCGCTCCCCTGAGATTAAATTAGCCTTGGTTATTTGAAAAGATATCCATGACCATTGTCGTATATGCCCTATTTCCACAAAATGTCCATTGCAATCACATTGAATTTACTATAAATTATTGGCAACACTTTTCGGTTAAAAAAGCATATGGAACTGCGCTTTAACATGGTTTTATTTGGAATTTTCGCCTTCTTTCTTCTACTTCATCATTGTCGGTCGTCGTCGTCATCATCATCATCATCTTGATAGTTGCCGCAACTGAATTGCGATTTAAATTTTGTCGCTTTAACGTTAATGGTAATATTTTATTAAGCCCAGTTTGCAAACAAAACTTCTTTAAGTCGGCTGCCGACACAGATGTTCAGTCTTAGATAAGACCATGAAGACGACTACAACGACTACGAACGATGTGCATTCCGGGTATGTTGAACAACAACAGGATGTTGCATACCGCTCCACTCTTAACCTAATGGCGACTAAATGTCTGGTCAGACACTTTTGTGGCCATGCGTTTTTTTTTTTTTTTGCTTATTTCATTTAGCATAGCTTTCTCGGTTTGCCTAATAAAGTAGTTGTGGCGGCGTTGGAGTATGCGTGCATCCAACCCACCTTCATAGCCACCATTAATGATGGCATCTGGGATTGTCGAGCTTTACAAGTATGTATAAAGATGGGCTTCTCCCTACTACGAGTGTATTTCCGCAGCTTCATGGTTCTTTATATTTGATTCATAACTACTTTATTTGGAGTGTTTTTTGGTCAGGTAAATGAGTAGCAGTCTTTTATTTGCCTAAAAAAGCTACAAAATTAAAAGAAAAATCTCCTGGTGGTAAAAGAAGGTGTGTTGGAGAGACAGTGGTTTAAGGATGGAACGGGTGCAACATGGTTTTACTTGAAAAATATTGTCGAAAAAATGTCATCGGGTAACTTTGCTGAAGCATAAAATGCTTAGCTTAAAACCAGATGAGTAGAAATTCCCTTCCCAAACTAGGTTGCTCCACAAAGTATGACGGTATTCTTTTCAATCCCCGCTCAAAATTAAACGGGGTTCCACCCTAATATCATCGAATAAATTATTTACGCGATCTTGAGAGTAAGCCAGGTCAGCAGTCAAGTGACCAAACCTTTCAAACGTGATCTTAAAAACTGTTTTCCTATTTGACAATAAACTCCCATATCCGAAAAAGTTCCAACGGACACAATATATCTAGGCTTAAACTTCGATTTGAGAATAGCCTGAAAAAAAATACAAGGGAAGGATGGCTTCCTTCCCTTCGGTAGAAGAACATTCGGTAAAAAGTGGACTAGCCCAAGTATGTTTCATTGGATGTAGTACACAACCATCAAACGACCAATGGTGATATATGGGACAGTGGTATGATAGAAGCCACTGCGGAATCGAGATTAGCGTGGCCGCCTATGGCGCTGAACACCGGGCGAGAACACCAGGCAAATTTTCAGCGGTGTTGATCACATCCTAATGATCCAATAATTGTGAGGTATTTGTTCACATGGCATGGCAAGTAAAACTTCTACTTAGGGAGGAGACGCCCTAAGGCTAGATGGCACTATCGATACTACCGATATTTGATTTTTGACTGAATATAGATTGATTTTTTTCTGATGGAAACTATCAGAATTAAATTTTTTGCAAAATTAAACAAAAAAGCAATCCGACACTAAATGCATCCATTAAAATAAATTGCCCCTATAGAGGGCGCAATTTTCATCCGATTAGGCATACATTTTGTACAATTATTTCTCTCATGACTTCCAACTGACTTTATTAGTCTTGGTTTTATTGCTTCTATATAAATCGATCTCCTGATTTTTACTTCCCATTTTTGTTTGATAAATAGGTGATGGAAAATTAACGATAATATCGTTACTATCGATGATATTTATTATTAAAACTATCGAAAATATCGAATGTTGCGATTATCGATAGTTTGCCAGCTCTACCTGGAGGCCACCGTAGCGCAGAGGTTAGCATGTCCGCCTAGGAAGCTGAACGCATGGGTTTGAATCCTAGCGAGGCAATCAAAAAAAATTTTGTCCCCTGTTCCTTAATGAAATGTTCATGAGCAAATTTAAAAAGTTTTGTATGGTGGAAAGTTGTACATATACATCTTGGGATTTTGATAGGGCGACAAACACTATGTTTGAAGACAATGAAGGCGCCTTCGCGATGACTCCAGAATCAAGTCCAGAAATGGAATTGAGGGTCAACTGTGATGCACTATATAGCAGCATATCATTGAAAATGACCGACAGATGTACAACCAGGCAGTGGCTGTGCCAAAATGATTATAAATGATTGATGATTTTTTTGAGGTTAGGATTTTCATGCATTAGTATTTGACAGATCACGTGGGATTTCAGACATGGTGTCAAAGAGAAAGATGCTCAGTATGCTTTGACATTTCATCATGAATAGACTTACTAACGAGCAACGCTTGCAAATCATTGAATTTTATTACCAAAATCAGTGTTCGGTTCGAAATGTGTTCATTCACCGTAACGTTGCGTCCAACAGCATCTTTGAAAAAATACGGTCCAATGATTCCACCAGCGTACAAACCACACCAAACAGTGCATTTTTCGGGATGCATGGGCAGTTCTTGAACGGCTTCTGGTTGCTCTTCACTCCAAATGCGGCAATTTTGCTTATTTACGTAGCCATTCAACCAGAAATGAGCCTCATCGCTGAACAAAATTTGTCAAAATTTGAACACATTTCGAACCGAACACTGATTTTGGTAATAAAATTCAATGATTTGCAAGCGTTGCTCGTTAGTAAGTCTATTCATGATGAAATGTCAAAGCATACTGAGCATCTTTCTCTTTGACACCATGTCTGAAATCCCACGTGATCTGTCAAATACTAATGCATGAAAATCCTAACCTCAAAAAAATCACCCTTTAGCTATCTTAGACAAGAACCTTCCACCTTCAAAACTCACGATTGCACATATGTAGCATAGTATGTAAGCCCTAGTTCAGGATTTTAAGCTTCTAAAAAAGAATGCAAAGAAAAAAGCTAAGAAAAAGCAACGCATGTTGAGTTGGAAATGGTGCTGAATATTAATTTGGCTTAATGAGGTCTATATACGGGACCATGTCATCAAGGCTGAGTGTACACAGCATACTGAAGGAGGAAAAATATAATCACGCATAGGGCCTTGGATTTCCTGATCGGATGAGAGTTATTCAATATTGCAGGAATTAAAAAATCTGACTTATATGCTAGAAAGGGCCCGATTTCGTCAAGCAAACAATCAACACACCAACAATCAACAGGCCACAGTAGCGCAGAGGTTAGCATGTCCGCCTATGACGCTGAACGCCTGGGTTCGAATCCTGGCAAAACAAACAAAAATTTCAGCGGCGGTTTTCCTCTCCTAAAGCTGGCAACATGAAACCTAAAGTAAGTGAGATAATTGGGCCCTATCAATGCGGCTTTAGACCAGGTAAATCCACCCTAGACCAGATAATCACACTGCGCCAAATCCTGGAAAAGACCCGAGAAGGACAAATTAACACCTACCATCTCATTGTTGACTACAAAGCCGCCTCTGATACCCCTTTACGTTCAAAGCTATTTCAAGCCATGTCTGAGTTTGGTATCCCTGCAAAATTAATAAGACTCTGCAGGATGACACTTGCCATTTAATACCAAACGAGGTTTCAGACAGCGTCTTGTGTGATTTCTTTAATATCCTGCTGGAGAAGATTATACGAGATGCAGAAGTGAATAGATATGGCACACTAACACATGCTACTCGTCTATGCCGACAATATCAATATCATAGGTCGGTCACCGGAAGTAGTAACTGCAGCCTTTGAAAGAATCGAAAGAGAGTCAGTGAAAATGGGTCTGGCAGTAAATAGAGATATGACGAAATGGATGGTTTTAACTCCCAAAAAGCCTTGCACAACCGAGCAGATAAAGAAAATGGAGAAAGTTGGGAACCACAACTTTGAGATAGTCAGTAACTTTATCTACCTCGGCACCGCCGTAACCGAAACGAATGACAGCAGTTTTGAGATAAAGCGAAGATGGCAAACAGATGCTACTTTGGACTAAGTAAGCAGTTTATAAACAAGGCCACCTCTCGACAGACGAAGACTACACTTTACAAGACACTGATACGACCCGTGCTGTTATATGGTTCTGAAGCATGGGTACTTGTGAAAGCAAATGAGGTAGTGCTTGGAGTGTTTGAGAGAAAGATCCTTCGTAAAATATATAGACCAGTTTGCGTTAACGGAGAACATAGGCGACGTATGAACCACGAGCTGTATGAGCTGTATGACGACGATAGCATAGTTACACGCATCAAAATACAACGGCTGCGTTGGCTAGGTCATGTTGTCAGAATGGATGAAGAAGCTGCAGCAAAGAAGTCTTTTGAAGGCAAACACGGAAAGCAAGCCGGAAAGACCAAAAACCCGACGGAAAGATCAAGTGGTGGGAGAAACCTCGAAATTTGGTGTCAGAGATTTTGAATGAGCACAGAAGATCGAGGCGCTTAGAACGCTATTCTATGTTCGGCATGTGGAACAAATATTCTGTCATAGCCAATTAAGGTAAAGTAAAAGTAAGCTGTCACATAGACCGATTTTTTAATTTTTGTAATTCTTAATCCCAAACAAGTAAAAAGGCGTTAAGTTCGGCCGGGCAGAACTTTGGATACCCACCACCTCGGGTATATATGTAAACCACCTTTCATCAAAATTCGGTGAAAATTTCATACCTTATACTCATATACCTCATACCGATCTGAACTATATACGACACGCATGTCGAAAAGCCTAACATAAGACACTGTGTCAAATTTCAGTGAAATCGGATTATAAATGCGCCTTTTATGGGGCCAAGACTTTAAATCGAGATATCGGTCTACATGGCAGCTATATCCAAATCTGGACCGATTTGGGCCAAGTTGCATAAACATGTCGAAGAGCCTAACACAAAGCACTGTCCCAAATTTCGGCGAAATCGGACAATAAATGTCTCTTTTATGGGCCCTAAACCTTAAATCCAGAGATCGGTCTATATGGCAGCTATATTCAAATCTAAACCGATCTGGGCAAAATTGAAGAAGGACGTCGAAGAGCCTAACCAAACTCACTGTCTCAAATTTCAGCGACATCGGACAATAAATGCGTCTTTTATGGCCCCAAAACCTAAAACCTAGATATCGGTCTATATGGCAGCTATATCCAAATCTGGACCGATCTGTGCGATATTGCAGAAGTATGTCAAGGGGCTTAACTTAACTCACTGTTCCAAATTTCGGGGACATCGTGCAATAAATGAGCATTTTATAGGCCCAAAACCATAAATCAAGAAATCGGTCTATATGGCAGCTATATCCAAATTTGAACCGATCTGGACCAAATTGAAGAAATGTGTCAAATGTGTCATCTCTCTGTCCCAAATTTCAGCAAAATCGGATAATGAATGTGGCTCTTATGGGCCTTACACCATAAATCGGAGGATCGATCTATATGGCAGCTATATCCAAATCTGGACCAATCTGAGCCAAATCAACGAAGGATGTCGATGGGCCTTACACAATTCACTGCCCCGAATTTCATCAAAATCGGATAATAAATGTGGCTTTTGTGGGCCTAAGACCCTAAACCGGAGGATCGGTCTATATGGGGGCTATATCCAAATCTGGACCGATCTGAGCCAAATTGACAAAGGATGTCGAAGGGCCTAACACAACTCACTGTCCCAAATTTCAACAAAATCGGATAATAAATGTGTCTTTTATGGGCCTAAGACCCTAAATCGGAGGATCGATCTATATGGGGGCTATATCAAAATATAGTCCGATATAGCCCATCTTCGAACTTAACCTGCTTATGGACAAAAAAAGAATCTGTGCAAAATTCCAGCTCAATATCTCTATTTTTAAAGACTGTAGCGTGATTTCGACAGACAGACGGACGGACATGGCTAGATCGTCTTAGATTTTTACGCTGATCAAGAATATATATACTTTATAGGGTCGGAAATGGATATTTCGATGTGTTGCAAACGGAATGACAAAATGAATATACCCCCATCCGTCGGTGGTGGGTATAAAAAAAGAATTTCTTGCCCGATTTCGCTGAAACTGTTACTTGTACTTGAGCTCTCGGGACCTGAATAAAATATGATCGAGACTAGTCTCTATTTGGATATAACTATATATAGTAGTGGAGTTATAATAAAATAGGATGATTATTATATCCTTGGTGGTGGGTGTCCAAAGTTCTGCAAAGCCTAACTTAATACGTTTTTACTTGTTTTAATTGAATATGCAATTTTGGCTAAATTTGTGTATCAAAACAAAATTTTTGCGACATATTTTGCATTATTTCATTTATTTATTTAAAGAAGTAGCCCGTGATCCTGTTTCAAACTTCCTCTTGTATCACAGTGCATGTTTTTTTATTTCTCCTTAAAGTGACTCTCCTTTCGCAGGTGTCAAATTACCTCTCAAGAGATGATCGCATTCTGGTGAAAAAGTCAGCAGCGAAAATGCTCAGCAAGAAGTAGGTGGTTAGGAAATTTATGGCCTGCGTGATAATCACAGCGAAAATCTGATTCCCACCGTCTGTCTCAGCCGGGCTGCAGTGTGCTTAACATAGTCAACATTTTAAATGAGTTCAACGATTTGAACTGAAAACAAAAACATAAAACCAAAAAAGTGTCACAAATGATCTATTGCAAAAGTGCAACTGGTCTGAAAAAATATATTCAATATTACAACAGTTCCTCAAAAGAAGGAGGTTAATAAAAGCGATAATAACTTATCAGATGTATAAAAGTATGGACTCATCAGCATCATCATAAACCGCCTTGTGTATAATAAAAATCTGATATCTTAACCAAGCAATCTGCTATTTACAAGGAATCCTTGCTTCATGCCTTGCCTAACTACCTTGGCTACCAAACTGCGGCCAAGCCTTATAATCATATCCATGATCTGCCTCAACATTGTCATCATACAATTCCATAAAATTATGAAATGAAAATGTACTACTGGCATGTTTTCGGTGTTGATGGTTACGATGATGATGACAATGAGAAGTATCTTGTTTATAGTTTCGTTATAGAGATCTTTGGCATTGTCTTTTTTATCATTTTATGTGGTGTAAATTTAATGTCATTCATAAGCTTCTGTTTTTATCTTATTTCTGGCTGGGTATGCATGTAAGTGTGTGTTTGCAAGGATAAGGCTAACAAGCCATAAAACTTCTTTGCATCATATTTTAAGAAATACAGCCCCACCTCTGTAACTCATTGACCGTGTAATTGGGATTTTTTAGAAAACCATAAAAGTAGAGCTCTTCGCTCGAAATGAGGCACTTAATTGCTACATTAACCATTTGGACAACAAGTACCCACAGCTAGAAACTGGGAGACAATAAACAAGCAAGAAAACCACGTAACCCTAGAGGTCAACCAAAGACAAAACCATTGTCGGTTTTTAAAGGAATTCATTTCATATTTTATAGTTTCTAGAATGATGATCTTGTTCCGTGATTTTCTCTTTTAGATTTCATTGATATGTAGGCTGGAAGAAAGTACTCTCTTAATCTTTGTAGATCATAACGGTAGGAGATCATACAGCATAGTCATAAAATTTGTTATGGTCTTCAAAGGAGCAGAGTTCTGTAGTAGTTGACGAAAACAGAAGTTAGGATTGAAATATGTCTGCCATAGAGATTGTAACTTTTTTAAGAGCATAACATACTTGCTACAAAGGGAATGACAAACGGAAGAACTATTTATGAAATAAGGTAATGTTATGATTCTTAGTGGAATATTCATGGGCAAATTTGCTTGCTATGCATTAGAAATACGGGTATTACCAATTTTTTTTAAGAAAATATTTTTTATGACTTCAAAGGACAAAAATGTATGAAGGTAATCTAAATTTCGGAATCCATTTACTTTTGCTCGTTATGGCCACCTTTTGCTTGGACTATTGCTCTAAGTCGGCCGATATTTTGTCACAATTCCCGTACATTGGCTATGTTCAGTCCTTACTTTGCTCTCTAAAATGTGCCAAATAGAAAACTGCTTCGGATTGTCGTCTTGCGAATTGGATGTGATGGATATGATTTTAAGCCATTCTTAGTTCCCATGGGCTTTATGTGACGGTGGCGAGTCTTGTTGGTCACTGTTAACAACACAAATGATGGTCGTAGTTCAAAACTTCTGTTTACGATTTTGCTAGAAAATGTTAAACTTTCCAATAGAAATGTCAGATTGGACCTGGCAACACTTTGTGTTACCTAGGTCAGCAAACAGATTTGTTGCCGCAACCAATTTTTTGCCAACCGCAACTTTGCTGTTGTGACAACCAACGTTGGTGTTGAGGTTATTGTCTAGTTTATGTTATGCTACCAAAAATAACAAGTAAGAGCGTGCTAAGTTCGACCGGGCCGAATCTTATATATAGGGTATAATTACTATGGGTGGCCGTTAGCAGTCTTAAATTCTCGTACATGCGCTCGGTTCAGTAAACACCATCATTTAGGGAGTTTACGAATTGCTCAACTGGGAAAAATTTTCCGTTAGAGAACACGGTTCACCACTATCGGGAAATCGAAGCAACCCATTTGGCTTTTCGAGTCTAACGTTTTGCTTTGGTGTAAGGTTGTGTGCCTTTTGGAACTTGTAAGGCTTTACTAATTTCGTCATTCCGTTTGTAACATCTCGAAATATGCGTCTAAGACCCCATAAAAAATATATATTCTTGATCGTCATGACATTTTAAGTCGATCTAGCCATGTCCGTCCGTCTGTCTGTTAAAAGCACGCTGACTATGGAAGGAGCAAAGTTAGGCGCTTGAAATTTTTAACAAATACTTTTTATGAGTGTAGGTCGGGTAGGGATTGTAAATGGGCCATGTTACGATGTAGCTGCCATATAAACCGATCTCCCGATTATATTTTTTGAGCTTCTAGAAGGCCCAATTCTTATCCGATATGACTTCGAACAATTGTGCTATGTATGGTTAAAATCGGTTCATAACCGGATATATAAACCGAAACTTCTTGAGCTTCTAGAGGGCGCAATTGTAATCCGATTTGGTTTTGATTTTGATCGATTTGAAATTTTGCACGTGGTGTTTTGGTATCACTTCCAATAATTGTGCTAAGTAGGGATCAAATCGGTTCATAACCTGATATAGCTGCCATATAAACCGATTTCCCGATTAGATTTCTTGAGCTTCTATAGAGCGCAATTCTTATCTGATTTGGCTGAAATTTCGCATATATTGTACCAAGTATGGTATAAATCGGTTGATAACATGATAAAGCTGTCATGTAAACTGATCTCCAAATTTGACATTTTGAACATCTGAAGGGTGCAATTATTACACTATTTGCCTGAAATTTTGGAGGTTAAAATCGGTTCATAACCTGATATAGCTGCCATATAAACCGATCTCCTGATTAGACTTCTTGAGCTTCTATAGAGCGCAATTCTTATCTGATTTGTTTTGAGGGAGGAAAGGTTCATCTTTAATATGTTGGCAAAGGTCAATACAATTTTGGCAACGCTCTTATTTAAAAATTGAAGTAAACATTAAATTGAGTCAAAGTAAGTACATTTGTGGCTACACAATGCATTTAAAAAATGAAATAGTTGGTGGAGAGTTAAAACAATAAAAGGAAAGAGGGGGCACTATTTTTGTACACATTAAATGTTTGCAAATGTTTTGTGTTTGCATATGATTTAATAAATCGATATCTTTCTGTATGTTTCTATGTTCGAATAGATTTAGATTTAAATGCAATATTCAGATAGTTTAAAATGATCATGTGATGAAAATTGCGCACTTTATATTTCAATATCAGAAGGGGGTTGTGGGAGTGATTGCCCGGCCTTTAAACAACCCAATGCGGCATGTATCTGGTAATATGGGATCTCGAATGGCAGGCTGAACTAATTTGACATAAAAATATGAAGTGTTTCGGGATCATCCTTTTTTTCTTAAACCATATATAATGACAATGAGGGTTTTACAAGTAGAGTACGAACCATACTTTGAAACATGGATTCACACCAAGGGATATTGATCCTTACTGTAATAATATGGAGCTTGAATTCAAGGTATTTACGAATAGAGTAGGAATTTGATATCGAAAATGTTAATTTTTATACCCACCACCGAAGGATGGGGCTATATTCATTTTGTCATTCCATTTGCAACACATCGAAATATCCATTTCGGACCCTATAAAGTATATATATTCATGATCAGCTTAAAAATCTAAGACCATCTAGACATGTCCGTCCGTCTGTTCGTCTGTCTGTTGAAATCACGCTACGGTCTTAAAAAATAGAGATATTGAGCTGAAACTTTGCACAGATTCTTCTTTTGTCCATAAACAGGTTAAGTTCGAAGATGGGCTATATCGGACTATATCTTGATATAGCCCCCATATAGACCGATCCGCCGATTTTGGGTCTTAGTCCCATAAAAGCCCCATTTATTATAAGATTTTGCCGAAATTTGGGACAGTGAGTGTGTTAGGCCCTTCGACATCCTTCGTTAATTTGGCCCAAATCGGTCTAAATTTGGTTATAGCTGCCATATAGACTGATCCTCCGATTTAGAGTCATAGGCCCATAAAAGCCACATTAATTAATTTTGCTTTTGCCGATTTTGCTGAAATTTGGGACAGTGAGGTGCGTTAGGTCTTTCGACATCCTTTGGCGATTTGGACCGATATAGACCGATCCTCCGATTAAGGATCTAAGGCCCATAAGAGCCGCATTTATTATCCAATTTTTCTGAAATTTGGGACGTTAGGCCCTTAGACATCTTTCTTTAATTTGGCCCTGATCGGTTCAGATTTGGAAAAAACTGCCATATAGACCGATCTCTCGATTTAAGGTCTCGGGTCCATAAAAGGCGCATTTATTGTCCGATGCCGCCGAAATTTGGGACAGTGAGTTAAGCCCCTCCACATACTTCTGCAATATGGCACAAATCGGTCCAGATTTGGATATAGCTGCCATATAGACCGTTCTCTCGGTTTAAGGTTTTGGGGCCATAAAAGGCTCATTTATTATCCGATGTCGCCGAACAGTGAGTTGTGTTAGGCTCTTCGACGTCCTTCTTTAATTTGATCGATCCAGATCGATCCAGATTTGAATATAGCCGCCATATAGACCGATCTCTTGATTTAGGGTTTTGGGCCCATAAAAGGCGCATTTATTGTCCGATTTCGCCGAAATTTGGGACAGTGCGTTGTGTTAAACTCTTCAAAATTTTTCTGCAACTTGGCCCAAATCGGCCCAGATTTAGATATAGCTGCCATGTAGACCAATATCTCGATTTAAAATCTTGACACCATAAAAGGCGCATTTATAATCCGATTTCACTGAAATGTGACACAGTGACTAACGTCAGATCGGTTTATTTTTACAAATAGCTACTAAAAAGATCAGTATTTTGTTATACACAATTGAACAATGACTTGTACTTATAAGTATTTGGTCCAAATCGGAACATATTTCGATATAACTGCTACATAATAAGGTATGCAATTTTCACCTGATTTTGATGAAAGGTGGATTACATATTGGGTTGCCCAAAAAGTAATTGCGGATTTTTTAAAAGAAAGTAAATGCATTTTTAATAAAACTTAGAATGAACAATCTAAAAGTAACAGCTGATAACTGACAGAAGAAAGAATGCAATTACAGAGTCACAAGCCGTTGAAAAAATTTGTCAACGCCGACTATATGAAAAATCAGCAATTACTTTTTGGGCAACCCAATATATACCCGAGGTGGTGGGTATCCAAAGTTCGGCCCGGCCGAACTTAACGCCTTTTTACTTGTTATTCTGTGTATTGTGCCTACACAATGGGGATTTTTCATTAAAGCGTTTTTGTGGTTGTAGCCACATACTTTCATGTGGGGGTAGCGATCTTTGGCAGCTCCCGAAGTTTTTCCGGTACATAATTCCGATTGCTGGGGTAACATTAACTACCATCAATTGCTGAAAATTATTATTTATGTTTGTTTTATGAAAAGGTTATAACAAAATTAAAAATTCAAATCCTTATTACGATATCTTTGATTAAATACAAAAATAACTTCCTTAAGGCGTCAGACCAAGACTAAATATCTAAAAACAGTTTTACCAACGTATTGTTTGTCATTTCCTCTGAATTTTATTTCAACAAATATTGTTACCATGTGTTGCATAATTTATGCGAAAAAGCCACGAAAACGAGAAAAAAATCCACATTCAAAGTGAAATAAATGCAAATAACAAATCATGCAATTAAACTAAAACTAACGACTTCTTTGTCAGTTTGAAAGGCAATGCCACAAAGACAGGGACCACCAAACTGAGCTCCAACACCACCACCACTGCCAACAACACCGCCGCCACTTGTGGCACTTCTTGGTACTTTGGTGAACGAAGAGTATTCAATTTGAAATTGAAAGCATAGTAAAATATGTAACGCTTTCGCAAATGCGCGCGAATTGTCCAAATGAAGAGCAAAATAAAAAAGTCAGACCAACATGTTGGCCAAGAAGATACAATGCCAAACAGCCACAAGTGAAAAAGAATTGCCAAACTCGGCTAAGGCGAAGCCTTAAACTTAGCATAAACAACTTGGACTAAACCAACTGACCAAGCGACCGATGAAACGACGACCGGTCAAATGTACGACGTCTTGATGTCTCGCAGGGGTCGGTCGACTCATCTCTTATGCTGCTTAGCCAGACACCAACAAAAGCGAATTAAATGTACAATGGAGTGCGCTTGTTGTTGCTGTCTTAAATTGCATACAAATCGCTTGTTTACAATGCCCTCAAATCTTGTGGCCAGGGAATTGAAAGCGCCTTCAGTGTGCTGCTCCCCAGTCAAGTCATTGCCACAGCCCCAAAAACATACAAAACCAAGAAGAAAAGCAGCAGAAATGAAATGCGAGCATGCGCAACAGCCAAACCGCATCAATAGCTACAACAGCTATGGGCCACCAACACTCACACACACACACAGACACACACACACACAGACACACACTACGTTGCATTGCCATAGTAACATAACAAACAATAGGCGTTTGGGTAGACACAATTTATTTAAGATACGGCGCTAGTCAGCACACTTTAAGGGTCCATTGTATTCACAATCGATAACCCAAAACAAAAAATCCCGGCCTCAGAAAAATCAGCGGCTTCAAGAAGAGCTGCTGAACAACAAGCCCCAAACAAGAACATGACAATGACATGTTAAAGATATCGCGCAGCACCAACTACAACAACAATTACATATTTACCAACAACAAATAATCAATTCGAATTTGGCAAAAGTGACCAAACAGAGAGACTATGAGACTATGTCAGCTGCATGTCATCGTTTATTCCATTTTGTTGTACAAAATGCACTAGGAAGGACTTTTTTGGTATATTGAAAAAAGGATAATTACATAGTAATTCTCAAAACTGACAAAATCGCCCAAGTTCATTGACCCTCATATGGTACGGCCTATTAGAGTATAAATGAATTGTTGGCCAGTAAAAAAAAAGGAAAACAACATGGCCTATAAAAAGGAAATACGTGATCACAAGACTACCTAAAATTTTGCCTCCAGGACTCTAAAAAGAACAAGTAAAAGCATGCTAAATTCGGCCGGGCCGAATCTTATATACCCTCCACCATTAATGACATTTGTCGCTAAAAATTTACTAAAAAAATTTTTAAAGTAAAAATTCATTAAAGAAATTTTTACAGTAAAAATTTACTAAAGAAATTTTTACAGTAAAAATTTACTTTTACAGTAAAATTTACTAAAGAAATTTTTATAGTAAAAATGTACTAAAGAAATTTTTACAGTAAAAATTTACTAAAGAAATTTTTACAGTAAAAATTTACTAAAGAAATTTTTACAGTAAAAATTTACTAAAGAAATTTTTACAGTAAAAATTTACTAAAGAAATTTTTACAGTAAAAATTTACTAAAGAAATTTTTACAGTAAAAATTTACTAAAGAAATTTTTACAGTAAAAATTTACTAAAGAAATTTTTACAGTAAAAATTTACTAAAGAAATTTTTACAGTAAAAATTTACTAAAGAAATTTTTATAGTAAAAATTTACTAAAGAAATTTTTACAGTAAAAATTTACTAAAGAAATTTTTACAGTAAAAATTTACTAAAGAAAATTTTACAGTAAAAATTTACTAAAGAAATTTTTACAATAAAAATTTACTAAAGAAAATTTTACAGTAAAAATTTACTAAAGAAATTTTTACAGTAAAAATTTACTAAAGAAATTTTTAGAGTAAAAATTTACTAAAGAAATTTTTACAGTAAAAATTTACTAAAGAAATTTTTACAGTAAAAATTTACTAAAGAAATTTTTACAGTAAAAATTTACTAAAGAAATTTTTACAGCAAAAATTTACTAAAGAAATTTTTACAGTAAAAATTTACTAAAGAAATTTTTACAGTAAAAATTTACTAAAGAAATTTTTACAGTAAAAATTTACTAAAAAAATTTTTACAGTAAAAATTTACTAAAGAAATTTTTACAGTAAAAATTTACTAAAGAAATTTTTACAGTAAAAATTTACTGTAAAAGAAAAATTTACTAAAGAAATTTTTACAGTAAAAATTTACTAAAGAAATTTTTACAGTAAAAATTTACTAAAAAAATTTTTACAGTAAAAATTTACTAAAGAAATTTTTACAGTAAAAATTTACTAAAGAAATTTTTACAGTAAAAATTTACTGTAAAAGAAATTTTTACAGTAAAAATTTACTAAAGAAATTTTTACAGTAAAAATTTACTTTTACAGTAAAATTTACTAAAGAAATTTTTATAGTAAAAATGTACTAAAGAAATTTTTACAGTAAAAATTTACTAAAGAAATTTTTACAGTAAAAATTTACTAAAGAAATTTTTACAGTAAAAATTTACTAAAGAAATTTTTACAGTAAAAATTTACTAAAGAAATTTTTACAGTAAAAATTTACTAAAGAAATTTTTACAGTAAAAATTTACTAAAGAAATTTTTACAGTAAAAATTTACTAAAGAAATTTTTACAGTAAAAATTTACTAAAGAAATTTTTACAGTAAAAATTTACTAAAGAAATTTTTACAGTAAAAATTTACTAAAGAAATTTTTACAGTAAAAATTTACTAAAGAAATTTTTACAGTAAAAATTTACTAAAGAAATTTTTACAGTAAAAATTTACTAAAGAAATTTTTACAGTAAAAATTTACTAAAGAAATTTTTACAGTAAAAATTTACTAAAGAAATTTTTACAGTAAAAATTTACTAAAGAAATTTTTACAGTAAAAATTTACTAAAGAAAATTTTACAGTAAAAATTTACTAAAGAAATTTTTACTGTAAAAATTTCTTTAGTAAATTTTTACTAAAAGAAAGAAATTTTTACAGTAAAAATTTACTAAAGAAATTTTTACAGTAAAAATTTACTAAAGAAATTTTTTGCCGTTAACAATTTACTAAAGAAATTTTTACAGTAAAAATTTACTAAAGAAATTTTTACAGTAAAAATTTACTAAAGAAATTTTTACAGTAAAAATTTACTAAAGAAATTTCTACAGTAAAAATTTACTAAAGAAATTTCTACAGTAAAAATTTACTAAAGAAATTTCTACAGTAAAAATTTACTAAAGAAATTTCTACAGTAAAAATTTACTAAAGAAATTTTTACAGTAAAAATTTACTAAAGAAATTTTTACAGTAAAAATTTACTAAAGAAATTTTTACAGTAAAAATTTACTAAAGAAATTTTTACAGTAAAAATTTACTAAAGAAATTTTTACAGTAAAAATTTACTAAAGAAATTTTTACAGTAAAAATTTACTAAAGAAATTTTTACAGTAAAAATTTACTAAAGAAATTTTTACAGTAAAAATTTACTAAAGAAATTTTTACAGTAAAAATTTACTAAAGAAATTTTTACAGTAAAAATTTACTAAAGAAATTTTTACAGTAAAAATTTACTAAAGAAATTTTTACAATAAAAATTTACTAAAGAAATTTTTACAGCAAAAATTTACTAAAGAAATTTTTACAGTAAAAATTTACTAAAGAAATTTTTACAGTAAAAATTTACTAAAGAAATTTTTACAGTAAAAATTTACTAAAGAAATTTTTACAGTAAAAATTTACTAAAGAAATTTTTACAGTAAAAATTTACTAAAGAAATTTTTACAGTAAAAATTTACTAAAGAAATTTTTACAGTAAAAATTTACTAAAGAAATTTTTACAGTAAAAATTTACTAAAGAAATTTTTACAGTAAAAATTTACTAAAGAAATTTTTACAGTAAAAATTTACTAAAGAAATTTTTACAGTAAAAATTTACTAAAGAAATTTTTACAGTAAAAATTTACTAAAGAAATTTTTACAGTAAAAATTTACTAAAGAAATTTTTACAGTAAAAATTTACTAAAGAAATTTTTACAGTAAAAATTTACTAAAGAAATTTTTACAGTAAAAATTTACTAAAGAAATTTTTACAGTAAAAATTTACTAAAGAAATTTTTACAGTAAAAATTTACTAAAGAAATTTTTACAGTAAAAATTTACTAAAGAAATTTTTACAGTAAAAATTTACTAAAGAAATTTTTACAGTAAAAATTTACTAAAGAAATTTTTACAGTAAAAATTTACTAAAGAAATTTTTACAGTAAAAATTTACTAAAGAAATTTTTACAGTAAAAATTTACTAAAGAAATTTTTACAGTAAAAATTTACTAAAGAAATTTTTACAGTAAAAATTTACTAAAGAAATTTTTACAGTAAAAATTTACTAAAGAAATTTTTACAGTAAAAATTTACTAAAGAAATTTTTACAGTAAAAATTTACTAAAGAAATTTTTACAGTAAAAATTTACCAAAGAAATTTTTACAGTAAAAATTTACTAAAGAAATTTTTACAGTAAAAATTTACTAAAGAAATTTTTACAGTAAAAATTTACTAAAGAAATTTTTACAGTAAAAATTTACTAAAGAAATTTTTACAGTAAAAATTTACTAAAGAAATTTTTACAGTAAAAATTTACTAAAGAAATTTTTACAGTAAAAATTTACTAAAGAAATTTTTATAGTAAAAATTTACTAAAGAAATTTTTACAGTAAAAATTTACTAAAGAAATTTTTACAGTAAAAATTTACTAAAGAAATTTTTACAGTAAAAATTTACTAAAGAAAATTTTACAGTAAAAATTTACTAAAGAAATTTTTACAGTAAAAATTTACTAAAGAAAATTTTACAGTAAAAATTTACTAAAGAAATTTTTACAGTAAAAATTTACTAAAGAAATTTTTACAGTAAAAATTTACTAAAGAAATTTTTACAGTAAAAATTTACTAAAGAAATTTTTACAGTAAAAATTTACTAAAGAAATTTTTACAGTAAAAATTTACTAAAGAAATTTTTACAGTAAAAATTTACTAAAGAAATTTTTACAGTAAAAATTTACTAAAGAAATTTTTACAGTAAAAATTTACTAAAGAAATTTTTACAGTAAAAATTTACTAAAGAAATTTTTACAGTAAAAATTTACTAAAGAAATTTTTACAGTAAAAATTTACTAAAGAAATTTTTACAGTAAAAATTTACTAAAGAAATTTTTACAGTAAAAATTTACTAAAGAAATTTTTACAGTAAAAATTTACTAAAGAAATTTTTACAGAAAAAATTTACTAAAGAAATTTTTACAGAAAAAATTTACTAAAGAAATTTTTACAGTAAAAATTTACTAAAGAAATTTTTACAGTAAAAATTTACTAAAGAAATTTTTACAGTAAAAATTTACTAAAGAAATTTTTACAGTAAAAATTTACTAAAGAAATTTTTACAGTAAAAATTTACTAAAGAAATTTTTACAGTAAAAGTTTACTAAAGAAATTTTTTTTTTTTTGTTTTTTAATTTCTAATTCTCCCCCATCTTCCGTCGTTATGAAAAAACCCCAAAAATCTTTCATTCTAGGAAAAAAACACATATTTTAAAAATTACTGCGACTATGTGTCTATAGAAACATCTGACTGACTGATTACCACAAATTACCACGTTTACACAGTCATCTGCATGCATCAGCGTTTAAAACCACGTCCACAATATGATGAGGGTTTAAAGTATCAAGGCAGCCATGGCCTAGCTGCCCGCTAGCCAACTAGCCATACACCAGCTATGCGGTCAATGAGTGAGTGTATCGTGTAATTCCCAGTAATGAAGGAAAAAGATTGGAAATCATGTCCATCTTAATAAACACACATTTGGGTAACAAGCACTGGCACTAGTACAAGTGTCCGTCCAACTATCAGTTGTTTGGTTGCCTCCCAAACGTGCGATTTCATTAGGCATAGAATAAACTGAGGCGAATGCTGACGCTGATGATGGTGATGATGATGCTGCTGGTATAGATGGCGCACAGCATAGCTAACAAATCGATTTGAAAACAACATCATTGTAATCATCATAGATAGAAGGCATCCTTGCAACCGATCCAAACTACACCAAAAAGTATGAAGAAAGGCCATGATCGCCATGCCATCATCGAAGCATTTCACTGTTTTTTGTTTTCTTCACAGCTCCAACCAGGCAAACCCAATTGGTCAAATAGTTGATGAGTATCATGAACAAGAATCAATAGCATCATTCATTTCTGTAGCCAAAACCTATCCACCAGCATCATCATAAACTGGTGAGGGGTGGGCAACTAACAATCCCATAACATTGAACTCAACGCCAGTCGTGCCACAAAACTAAATACTTCAGGAGTTTGCTCCTCGAGCCTAACCGGTTATCCATGCCATCATCATCATCATCATCGTCATCCATGCATTCTATTCCTTTACTGCTTCAAGTGTTGTCCATACAATTGACAATTGATAACCGATATCAATTTTCTTTGCCAAACGAGTCACGGGGGGAGGAGTTTTCACAAAATAATTTTCCACTGTAAAATACACATTCACTCGCCAAGTTTTATGAGGTGCTCATCACATTTTGACTAATTTTTCACGATGAAGGTGTTGCAAGAAGCATCATTGGCGTGTAGTCATGATTCTTAGATTTGGCAAAAGTGTGCACAGTGGTGGTGCTGTTTTATGAGTTCAAATATTTAAAAAAAAATGCAGAACTGACATGTAGATGGCGGTAGTAGTATGAAAATAAATATCTTCGTAAAAAGTGGCAACCTTCTAAAGCATATGTTATAAATGTCATGCCGCCACGGTAATTACTTTTTTTGTTCTTTCTTTGGTATCTTCCTCGCCAACCGATAGTTCATTTGGCTCCTGGAAAACCCAATTCCTACCCTGTCTAAAATCAACCTTTAGCTAATATTTACGCATTTTTATTTGGCTTTGTGGAAAAATGTAAATGTTATGTTTCGACCTTACAATCACCCTCTTTTAACTACGCCTCTGACCAATTGACTATCTTAAAATACAAACATACTCCATAACAATGATGAATACGTTCATGATATTCCAAACACATTAGAAGGTGCATTGACCAATGCGCCCGGCTACACGTTGATGGAGATGAAGATGGCGATGTGGTGAGATGAGGTGTTCCTTTGCTACGCTTTACAGTTGGAACAAATTACACCAATCTCACATTACAGCTCCATGTCAGTACTGTGAGCGGAGTCGTGTTTTTTTTTTCTTTTTGGCAGGGAAAAACTACAAGCAAACATTTGTCTTAAACTTTGTACAAATATGAAGGAAAACAACAAGCAAAACAACCCCAGCATTATTGGAGCTGTCCCAGACGCTTCTGCATCAGGATCGCAAGGCAAGGAGATGAGATGTAAGATGTAGTAGCGTCGGCATTAACCAATGTTTCATGAGCTCATGTTGCATTTATTTGTGGGTACTCATCTCATCTCTCATTGTGGATGTGGTGTTGCTTTTTCTGCTTACTTACTTACTGTGTGTGTGTGTGTTGTTGCGTTTTCGGCTATGGCTGTTGTTTATTTTCAAGCTATAATTTATTTCTAAATTGCCAGCCAACGGCCAGGATTTCCAACTAAACTGCAAATTAGCAGCCAATTTCCAAGTCGATTAATAACCATAATTATGGCCTACAATGCACCTCCACCAGTACTATCACATCAGCACCACTACTACCACCAATACCATGGCGTCGCCAAAGACCACGAATGTGAATTGAATTGCCCCTTCCTATGGTCTCTACCGAAAATTGGGGAAGGAAAAAATAAGACCTCATACGTAACAGCACAAGAGAAGTGTTGCCAAATTTACGTTGGCATAAAAATTTTATTAGAAAATTAAAATTAAAAAAAATAAAAATCTTAGGTAAACAAATCTCTTAAAATATTTTTTGAATATATTTTCGAAAAAATTAAAAACAAATAAAAAAGTTTTAAGTTCGGTCGTATTCAACTTTGAATACCCATCACCATGGATAAATGTTTTATCCTCTTTTATAACAACTTCACTACCATATCCATTGTGATATGCATATAGGGGCTGGTCTGGATCATATTTGATTGAGGTCCCGAGACCTTTTATACAAGTCACAGTTTCAGCAAAATCAAGTAACAAATCAGCTTTTAATGGGATTAAGACCCTAAAGCGGAAGGTCGGTCTATATGGCAGCTATATCTAAATATAGTCTGATCTGGACCATACGCTGGTCGGATGACCGGAGGTTTAATACAAGTCACTGTATTAAATTCCAGCGAAATCGGGTAATACATGCGGCTTTTATGAGCTTAAGACCCTTAATCGGAAGATCCGTCCATATGGCTGCTATATTTCAATATAGTTCGATCTGAATCATATTTGGGTCGGATGCTGGGAGGCTTAGAACAACTCGCCATTTCTAAATTCAGTGAAATCGGCAAATACTTGCGAGTTTTATGGGATTAAGACCCCAAATCGGCAGATCGCTTTATATGGCGGCTATATCTTAATAAAGTCCGATCTTAACCATATTTGGGTTGGATGTCGGGAGGAGTAAAACAACTCAACGTTTCAAATTTCAGCGAAATCAGGTAATAATTGCGGTCTTATGGGCTAAAGACTCTAATTCGGCAGATCGGTTTATATGGCAGCTATATCTCAATATAGTCCGATCTGAATCATATTTGGGTCGGATGACGGGAGGTTTCAAACAACCCAACGGATACCGGAAGGCTTAAAAAAACTCACTGTTTCAAATTTCACCGAAATCGGATAATAAATTCACCTTTTATGCGCTTCAGACCCTTAACCGGCAGATCAGTCTATATGGCAGCTATATCTAAATTTAGTCCGATCTGAACCATGTTTAGATAGGATATCGGGAGGCTTAAAATAACTCCTTGTTCCAAATTTCCGCAAAATCGGGTAAAAAATAAAGCTTAGACCCTTTATCGGCAGATCGGTATATATGCCAGCTATATCTAAATATAGTCCGATCTGAACCATATTCGAGTCGGATGTCGGGAGGGTTAAAATAACTAAATTTTTCAAATTTGAGCGAAATCTGGTAATAATTGCGGCTTTTATGGACTAAAGACTCTAAATCGGCAAATAGGTCTATGTGGCAGCTATAACTAAATATACTCCGATCTGAACCAGAATTAACTCAGATGTCGGGAGACTTAAAGCAACTCACTGTTTGCAATTTCAGCGAAATCGGATAGTAAATGCGCCTGTTACGGGCTTAAGACCCTAAACCGGCATATCGGTCTATATGGCAGCTATATGTAACTATAGTCTGATATACACCATATTCCGTTTGAATATCGGGGCGCCTAGTACAACTTCCTGTTTCAAATTTTAGCGCAATCGGGCAGAAACTGCGACTTTTACGAGCTTGAGACCAAAAATCGCCAGTTCGGTCTATATGGCAGCTATATCAGGTTATGGACCGCTTTGAACTATTCCTTACACAGTTGTTAAAAATCATATCCTCATGCAAAATTTCAACCAAATCGAATAATAATTGTGGCCTCTAGTGGCTCAAGAAGTCAAGACCCAAGATCGGTTTATATGGCAGCTATATCAGGTTATGGACCGATTTGAACTATTCTTGGCACAGTTGTTGGAAGTCACATCAAAACACGTCATGCAATATTTCAGCCAAATCGGATAAGAATTGCTCGCTGTAGAGGCTCAAGAAGTCAAGACCCCAGATCGATTTATATGGCAGCTATATCAAGTTATGGACCGATTTAAACTATTCTTAGAACAGTTGTTGAAAGTCATTACAAAACACGTCATGCAAAGTTTCAGCCAAATCGGATAAGAATTGCGTGGCTCAAGAAGTCAAGATCCCAGATCGGTTTATATGGCAGCTATATCAAAACATGAACCGATATGGCCCATTTACAATCCCAACCGACCTACACTAATAAGAAATATTTGTGCAAAATTTCAAGCGGCTAGCTGTACTCCTTCGAAAGTTATAATGCTTTCGACAGACAGGCGGGCGGCCGGACGGACGGACATGGCTAGATCGACTTAGAATGTCATGACGATCAAGAATATATATACTTTATGGGGTCTTAGACGAATATTTCGAGGAGTTACAAATAGAATGACGAAATTAATATACCTCCATCCTATGGTGAAAAATAACTATTTTTTCACAAAAAAAACACACAAAAAAATCAAGTTTTTCGAATAAAAAAAATACCGCAAAAAATTAACTTTATCCAAATAAATAGAATTTTCCGAATGGAAAAATCAAGAAACAAAATTTATCAAAGAAATAAAAGTTTTCCCAAAAATTTAATTTTTCTGAAAAAAAAAACAAATTTCCGAAAAAAAAATTTTAATTTTTTATAAAATCCAAATTTTACCAAAATTATCTAGAAAACCAAATTTGTTTTACTCATATTTTCTTAAAAAAAATTTCCAAGTAGATGACTTATTTTAACGAAAAAATAAACTTTCATTCGAAAATTTAATAAAAAATCTAAATTTTAAAAACATTCCAACAAATAATGAAATTTTTCTGAAAAAAAATTATTCAGAAAAAAAAATTTTCAAAAAAAATATATACATTTTCTAAAAAAGTAAAATTTTTATATAAAAAACTAAAAAGTTTCCAAAAAAAATTTAACTTTTTTTCAAAATCAAAATTTTAACAATATTATCTAGAAAACCTTTGTTGAATTTATACAAAGAAAATGAGGTTAACAATTTTGTTTCCTCTGGCAACACTGCTCATGTTGAAATACTCTCACATAAGAGATACTTCTTTAAAAAATTTTGATTTTTTACAAAGTTCAAATTTTAACAAAATTATCTATAAAACCAAATCTTTCTTACTTTCCCTTTCTGTTATTATTCTTCTTCTTCTCTTCTTCTTCTTTCCCTTTTTGTTATTTTTTTATCAAAAAGTTGCTCAAAAATTATTTTGCTTTGGCAACTCTGTTTATGTTCATGTACTCTGACACTTGAGTTTCTTCACAGTGCAGAAATTTGAAGCTTAAGCGCCCATGAGGTCGAGGGGAGCATTTTAAACACTCTTCTGTGCTTTGTTTTGTAAAATTCCATTGTGGCCATTAGTATTGGCACTAATAATCACCAGCCAATGTTTGTGTACTTTCCACACAAATATTCCATTTGGTGGGCCACAAATCTTGGCTTACCCCTCCATTTGAGCTACTTCGGTCTATAGGTAGGCTATACTTATGACGGTGTTGTATTTAAACCATGGGCTTCTTAATGTTCGCTATGGTTAATTAATGCAGTTTACAGGTTTGAACGATTTTAGCTAGCTTGATCTAGACTCATAAGATTAGAAACAAAAATAAACGAAAAATGTCCAATAAAAGCGTGAAAACAGAGACCTGTACCAGGGATCCCTTAACAAATTCAAGACTAAGCCGAAGTCGGCCAAAGGAGAGAAGGGGACTCATCGATCTGTTTTTGCGAATCTAATGAGGGAATGAACGAGTTCCGTAGGATACTCTAAGGACCCGAAAGTCCTTGGGAGCATTCTGAGGTTTGGTGGATTTTGGTCGGACTCTATAATGCTTGGTATAAAAGGACACAAGACCGTGTCGACCCTCACTGTATGGTTGACAACTTGCTATCGTAGGAAAGATAGTCTGGGCGATGAACTCGTTTGAATGTTTGTCATACGACTCGTTCAAATGTTTTTTAGAAACTACGTTTTGCTGGACTACGTACCGAATGGTACGAATGCAGGGACAAATTTTCTCACATATCATAAAATTAGTGCTGTCCGATTAAAGTTTAAGCTCAATGATAAGGGACCTCCTTTTAATAGCCGAGTCCGAAAGGCGTGCCGCAGTGCGACACTTTTTTGGGAAGAAGTTTTTTTCAAATTTCCTAGCATTGGGAGGTCATAATTCTGCAGAAACTTTTTTCTGGTATTCTCGCCAGGTTTGGAACCCAAGCATTCATCGTCAAAGGCGTACATGCCAAACTCTGCGCTACGGTGGCAGGAGATAAGGGTGATTTTTATCCCCTAGGCAGGGAAACAGAGCCACTCACTATCCAAGGACTACAGGTCAATAACTCGCTCATCCTCCATTTTGAAGTCCCTGGAGAGTCTTAATGACACATGTATAAGGGACCGTTTCGACCCTTCACTGGTATGCGGCTGTCACCATGGATGATCGGTTGATGTGTGCGTGTTATGATGGGGTTAGCTACGTCGAGGGGAGGTTTGGGTCTAGGCGACTTCACTTTGATGGGCTTTTTATAAAGTCAAGTTGAAGTCTTTACATATCTCTGTGAGGGACATAAGGATGCCCTCTCTCTTGATTAACTTGGTTCATACGATGCTAAACGGCCGGAGAACCTTCGCAAGAAATGGTTTTACCCCTCTTTTATGGCTTCTGATTATCAAAGGGATTTTGAGTTAATTCGAGAGGGAAAGGATGAAGGTCATTGCCCACGCGTAGTCATCATCATGGTGGGTGGTCGGCTCTTCTCTACCATTACAGAGCTTGGAGAGGGGGTTTTGAGGAAGCTGTCTGAGTAAACGAAGCCCAACAGAGTTGGTAAAGCTCCCAAAGAAAGACTGAGCTGGTACTTTTCACTAGGAGGACGAAGCTGAATGTTTTCAGGGAAGCTGGCCTGGATGGGATGGAGCTGTCAGAGGCCTAGCACTTGCCCATGTTTCTCGACTAGAAACTCAATTGGAGAAGAAACGACGAAGAAAGGGTCAAAAGGAGACTGGATGTGCTCTTTTCCTTTCGAAACTCAATGGATAGGAGTTGTAGGGGTCGGGGAAAGTACACTAGATTTTAAAGGCGGTGCTTCGGCTTCGTTTCTGGGCCGCTGTGCCCGTACGTAGCATAACCAAGAAGGTACAGAGTACCGTGGCATTGCCGATCTCTGGGAGAAAGAGCAGTGTGCCGAGATAGAGGTGTTGAATGACATGCTTTATATCAATATTTTAACCTTTATATTACGTGCGGCTGGACGTAGTTATGCCGCAAAGAGATCTGGGGTTACTTTTTGGATTTAAGATGGGCTGACTAGATGAAGACGGAGCGAGAGTTTTTATGAAGTTCCTTGGGATTAGAGGAGTATACCTGCTATATGGTCGTAATATTTATCTATAGAATATCTAGACATGTCCGTCCGTCCGTTCGTTGAACTCACTCTACATCATAAAGTTAAAGAATGACCTATATCTATATCATGACATAGCCCTTTGTTCCGAAACCTAAGTTCACAAAAGCCGTATTTTAACCCTTCTTTCAATGAACAACCGTGCCGAGTTAGGATAAATTTTTAATAAAGCGATCTCCTGATTGAAGGGTGTGAGCCCGGATATACGCTTTTACTAGCCATTTTCACCATTACAGTGAGTTGTATGGACCCCTCCTAATCATCTAAGAATGAACCAGATTTGATTTGTATGCAACTGTCCGATTGAAGACATAAGACACAGAAAAGCCGCATTTCTTACTCAGAATTTACGAAATTTTAAACTAGTACCAGTTACACTCAATATCAAAACATACGTTCTTTTTCCTGCGATTTAAAGCCCAAGGAAGACCCCAGGTAACATCATTTGTTATTCAGTGGTTTGTTCAGTAATTAACTTGGTATTTATATTTTAGAAAAACCTACCAAAAATGGAGGTCAGCCTACCAAGAGAATAAAAACCTACAAATTTTGGTAGGTCCCACCAAAAACGGCAACACTGCTCACAGCTATAAAGTCCGGTTAGCCCAACTTCAACTTAACCTGCCTATGAATAATGAGATGTGTTAAGTTTCAGCTTAATATCTTTAAAGACGGTCGATAAAATCTTAAAACTTGGCAAAGATTAAGATTATATAGATATGTTGGATCAGAATGAATATTGCGAAGTGCATTTGTATTTGTATTTGCAGGCGGAATGACAAAAAAAACAAACCTTCAATGAATGAGGTGTTTACTGCTTACGCCATCTATCGACAGTATATGAAGTGTTATTATACCAACTAAACACATCTCTAGGGTGAGAGAATCAGCTAAGACAAATAAAAACTACCCAACAAAAGGTTCTTAACTGCGGTATAGGTTTACTACTCAGAATACAACACCCTGTGTCATAAAAAATAATCAAATAATTTGTATCACCCTGTTTCCAACCTTTTGACAATTTGTGACAAAATAATACCTTGGTTTGATACTCGGGTAATACGTACTTATCGACAGTTAAATTTGTTCATCACTTAAACTTATTCATTTCAAAGAGGGATTAATATATATAGCAGGGGTTTTAAGCGAAAAATATGGGGATGGCCAGTGACCAAGATTAGAGTGCAACATGTGGATAATGCAGTTTATAACCTAACGACGTATTTCGTTCATACTTTCAAACAAGTTTTTGACAGGGAAACCCGCACTATCAATCGATATTGAAAATGTACTACGGTAATCTTACTCAACGTTAAAACAGTTAAATTAAATGCCTAAAATTATGCTTTAGATATAAACTTTACAAAATTTCGGCAAAAAATGCAACTCTGCAAACAAAATCAAAAAAATCAACTCGCAAAAGTTAAACAGTTTTTAACTTTGACGACAAAGAACACTATCTACACGTGACAGCACTGAATGACGATCGCTTTCAAGCGTAAAAGTTAAAAATTTTTAACTTGACCGTGTTGCGTTTGTGGGATTTGTGTGCAGAGTTGCATTTTTGCAACGCGACACTCAAAAACAAAGCTCAACGATGATTATTCTTAAACTTTTGCGTGTTGTTTTATGAGATTTGTTTGCAGAGTTCCATTTTCAACGCAACACCCGAAAACAAAGCTCAACGCGCTCATTCTGTTTTGACCTTTGAGGCCAAAATAAAGAAGGAGGTCCCTTATCATTGAGCTTAAACTTGATATGAGAGAAGTATCACCACTGTTCCTTCATGGAATGATCTTTATGCAAAACTTAGAATACACTTTCGGTCCAAAAAGTACCTGTTTAGTTCCATTTTAATATTTCTGTGTTCCATCTCTGACCTACGGTATTTTACGATTCCCACACTTTTTTAGGTTCGAAAACCCTGCATTTATTCTGCAACTGCATACCCTACAACAAGTGTCATCTTCAAACCTTACAACATGCTGTAAGCAAAGTTGCACACCAGGGATGGTAATTTTGATACTTTTTTACTGTTTTTTGATACTTTTCAGGCACCAAAAGTAAGTCAGCCAAAGAGAGTCCTTTGGTTCTTTTTCGAGATTCACCATATTATATGTATTCGAAAACTCAAGAAAGGAATAAGAAACAAAAATCGTATTAATATTCCAAAAGATTTTCCTGAGTACTATTAATGATAAAAAACTTAGAAACTCCAACAGAGGATTGATGTTTAACTCGAGTGATGAGGATGTTATTTACAGTAACGGTATTTGCCAATCACTAGAACAAATAAAAACGGCCCTTTGTGATCGCAAAAAGCAAACATAGACATGAGAGAAGTATTCCCAGTGTTCTTTAGAGGAATTTTTATGGCCAAATTACTCTAACATTATGTACGAGCGAAATTAACGAATTTATTTGAGAGGAAGTAAAGGTCGTATATAGTCAAAAATGGTACCTTTGGGCCACAAAATGTACCTTTTAACTTGTTTTCAATACCATTTCGCCAAGCTCATTTATCATCCCTGTTGCACACCAAACCAAAGATTGAAGCAATCAGCCGATCATTGATTTCGACATTGGCTGGCTGGCGGGATTCGAATCAGTATCATTATAATCACCACCATAGGATGGAGGTATACTAATCTAGTCATTACGTTTGTAACACCTCGAAATATTGATCTGCGACCCCTAAAGTATTTGTATTCTCGATCGTCTTGATATTCTGAGTCGATCTAGCTATGTCTGTCCGTCCGTCTGTTGAAATCACGATAGCGGTCGAACGCGTAAAGCTAGCCGTTTGAAATTTTGCACAGATACTTCTTATTGATGTAGGTCGTTGGGGATGGATGGAGCCTCCATATAAACCGATTTCCGGATTTGACTTCTTGAGCCCCTGTAAGCCTCAATTTTCATCCTATGTGGCTGAAATTTGTAACATAGACTTGTGTTATGACTTGCAATATCCATGCCAGTAAGATCCGAATCGGTCTATAAACAAATATAGCCCCCATATAAACCGATCACCGGATTTGAATTCTTCAGCCCTTAGACGCTCAAATTTTCACCTGATTTGACTGAAATTTGGCCCAAAAACCTACGTTATAACTTATAACATCAATGCCAAGTTTTATCCGAAACGACCAATATGGTGACATAGCAAATTCAAAATTTGACATGCTCGAGGTGACCATATTTCAAGCTCCATGGTCCCTTGACTCAATAGGGTCCCCAAATATTGCATACGTATTGAAAAACACCTCAACATTGACAATGCAAAGTTTCGTGTACATATCTCTATTCATTCAAAAGTTCCAGTCTTATTTCCAAGATTTTTCAATTTGGCAACACTGTGCATCGCTTTTATGTCTAGCTATGTCCATTTGACAGCAAAGTTGCCCCATGGTGGGGGTAAACATGTAAATGTTTATAAAACACGTTTTGAGGTTTTTTATTTGGAGTTTATTGCACAAAAATTGTAAACCCTATTTTATTCTTGAATTGTAAACCCTAAAACAAGTACCACCTTCAAACCTTACAACATGCTGCGAACAAAGTTGCACACCAAACTAAGATTGAAGCAATCTACCGATCATTGGTTTCGGCATAGGCTGGCGCAATTCGAATCAGTATCATTATACCCACCACCATAGGATAGAGGGTATATAAAGAAAGGGGTATTTTCATTGTCATTCCGTTTGCAACACATTGATCCTACAAATTATATATTTCGGATAATCGTTAAATTATAAGACGATTTAACGATGTCCGTGTGTCAGTCCGTCCGTCTGTTGTAATCACGCTACAGCCATCCTGAATTGAGATATCGAGCTGAAATTTGGCACATATACGTACGCAGGTTAAATTTTTAAACGGACCATATTTGTATATAGCTGTCATGTAGACCGATATGCCGATTAAGGTTCTGAAACCCATAAAAGCTGCATTTATTACCCGATTTCGCTGAAATTTGAATCAGTGAGTATATTTAATTCTCCCGACATCCGACTCAAATATGGTTCAGATCGGACGATATTAAGAAATAACCGACATATAGACCGATTTGCCGACATAGTGTCTAATTCCTTAAAAGACGCATTTATTATGCGATTTCGCTGGAATTTGACATAGTGACTTGTATTACGGCTCCCGTCTTCCGAGGAGAATATGATCTAGATCAAACTATATTTAGATATACACATTTGGACAAAAAATAGGTGTTAATTGTTTTTTTTTTTTTTTTTTTTTTTTTAACGAGTGTATGGTTTTTACATTTTTGGGTTTTCTATTTGATATTTATTTATAAAGTAAACATATTTTGTGTATTTAAAAATTAGTTTGGAGTTAAGATAGGACTAAAAAATTAAATAACGCATATTTAGGAAATTGATCGATTTTAGTGTGGACCGTAAAATAGGTGTATATGAAAAACTTAAAAATAATACAGTAATTTGAACTTGCGTGTTAATTCTTTGAATAAACATCAAACATCAAAGGCATTTAATACCGGTATATCTACCCTTTTTTTTAATAAAAGCTTCAATTCTTTTAGGCATGAATGAAATAACCTTACCGGAATATTCAAAAAGCGTGGTATAAGTGTCTCCAAAAAATTCTTGTAAACAAATCTAGCCATTGAGTTTTAAATAAGATGTATCGGATCTATTCCCTCCCAGGAAAAAGTGTCCCATACCATGGCATTTAATGTAAAACCGTTTTTTTAATAAATCTGATATGAAATTCTTTCCTTTTTGGACGACGAACATTCCTTTCTCATTACCAAACAAATTGACTTTTACTTCGTCGGTCCAAAGGATATATCGCCACTTTTTTACTCCTTCTGGTCCGCACCATGTTTTATGAGCCAAAGCAAAGTTTAACCTCTTCTTTAAGGCGCACTTACAGTTCGATTTTGCCAAAATTTGGGACAGTGAGTCTTGTTAGGCCCTTCGACATCCTTCTTCAATTTGACCCAGGCCGGTCCATATTTGGATATAGCTGCCATATAGACCGATCTCTCGATTTAAGGTTTTGGGCCCATAAAAGGCGCATTTATTGTTCAACCAAATAAATGCCAAAATTTGGCACAGTGAGTTGTGTTAGACCTTTCGACATCATTCTTCACTTTGGACCAGAACGATTCAGATTTGGATATAGCTTCCATATATACCAATATCTCGGTTTAAGGTTTTGGGCCCATAAAAGACGCATTTATTGTCCGATGTCGCCAAAAATTGGGACAGCGAGTTGTGCTAGGCTCCTCAACATCTTCCGGCAATTCGGCCCAGATCGGTCGAGATTTGAGTATAGCTGCCATATAGACCGATCTCTCGATTTAAGGTTTAGGGCCCATAAAAGGCGCATTTATTGTTCGATGTCGCAAAAATTTGGGACAGCGAGTTGTGTTAGAGCCTTCGATATCCTCCTTCAATTTGGATCGATTCAGATTTGGATATAGCTGCCATATAGACCGTTCGCTCGATTTAAAGCCTTGGCCCCATAAAAGAGACATTTATAATCCCATTCATGTTAGGGTTTTCGACATCCGTGTCGTATATTATTCAGATCGGTCTATTTTTGGATATAGCTACCAAAAAAACCAATATTTTGTTCTACAAAATTTAACAATGGCTTGTACTTATTACAACACTCAATGCCCGTACCGAATTTGGTCCAAGGCGGATCATATTTCGATAAAGCTGCTGTTGGGGCATAAATTAGGCATTTTCACCGGATTATGGTGAAAGATGGTTTACGTATATATCCCAGGTGTATCCAGGGTATCCCAAGTTCGGCTTGGCCTTTAGACTTGTTCATTTTAAAAAAACATTGCCAGATGCAAAAGCTTATTATGTGCTTGATACTAGTGATTTTTAAAAATTTGTTAGATAAAATAAAACGTACACCTATTTTTCTGTCCACATGTGTAACTGCTATATAGACCGATCTTCCAATTTAGAGCTTAATCCCATAAAAAACGGTTTTATTGCCTGATTTCGCTAGAACTGTGCCTTGTAAAAGAGTTCTCGGTACCTGAATCAAAAATGATCCAGGCCAGCCTCTTTTTAGATATACATAACTATGTATGGATTTGGTAGTGGCATGATTATTATATCAATAGTGATGGGTATCCACGTTTTTACTTCTTTACGTTTATGGCCGTTTATCATCATTTCATATCAAAATATTAAAAAACTCCCATACAGAATACCAAACTAAGGACCTATGGCAGGGATGGAAAAGTCTTTTCAATAGTATTTTGTTCCGTCTTTTTTTACCCAAGTAGCAGCACCGCGACCGATTTGGTATCTTTTTCAAGCACAAGTCATATCCTTGCGTCTGTCAAACTCGTGTTATGCAGGTCGTTTGGAAATGTAAATGGGCAATACCGGTTTATATTTATTTGACTTCTAAAGCCTCTAGACGAATTAAATAAAATCGAAATTCCCATTGAAATTATCTACCTAAAGTACTCCGAAAGTAGTAAAGTACTATTTTCCCTTCCAATTTAAAACGTGTTTTTGTATTTAAGATGAAGAAACGTACCAAAAAATCGGTGAGGTAGAAAATTATTTTTGATTTCGGCACTCGAATACTCGGGGCAACCGTAGCTCAGAGTTAGCATGTCGGCCTATGACGCTGAACGCCTAGGTTTGAATACCGCTGAGATCTTCAGAAAAATTTTCGACGGGGTTATCGCCTCCTAGTGCTGGCGACACTTGTGAGTTATTTACCTTAAGTAATCAGCCGTGTAAACTTCTCACCTTAAGGGTTGGTATTCTGTTCTTCAACTTATGCGTAAATCAGTCAAACTCTGTATAAAAAAATGTATGAGCTCAAATAAAAACCTTTTTACGCAAATGCCTTAAAGAAGAACTTAAAAACAATCAATGAAGGCATGATTATATTAGTATTTCAGAAAGTAATCGTGAAAACTAAGAGTTTTCAACTGTGAAACACGAACATAGTACCGCCCTAAGTGGTATCGCTCTGTGGAAAGCAAATTGGACTTGGAAATGAAAATTTAATTAAATTTTTATCGGACAGCACTGATTGATATGGCAAAAGTATCCCCGCTGTTCCTTCATGGAATGATCTTTATGCAAAACTAAAAGTACTTTTTCGCTCCAAATAATACCTGCTTAGTACAATATCAAAATTTCTCTTTTCCATCCCTGACCTATAGTATTTCATGATTCCTTCATGTTTCTGGGTTTGAAACCCCTGCATTAATTCTCCAACTGCAAACCCTACAACAAGTGTCATCTTCAAACCTTACAACATGCTGCGAACAAAGTTGCACACCAGTGATGGTAATCTTAATACTTTGTTTTTTTTTTGTACTTTTTAAACATCAAAAGTAAGTCAGCCAAAGCGAATCATTTGATTCTTTTTCGAAATCAAATAATTTTCATTATATGTATTCGAAGACTCAAGAAAGGAAAGAGTAACAAAAATCGTAGTAATATTATAAAAGTTTTTTCCTGAGTACCTTGAATGATATAAACCTAGAAATTCCAACAGAGGATAGATGTTTAACTGGAGTGATGTGGCATTTGCCAATCACTAGAACAAGTAAAACCACAAAAAGGCAATTTAACAAATTGATTTGTGTAAAAAAAATACTTGGAACATGCGTAGATTTGGCTTATATAAACTATACGAAATCGGAGTCTATGGGGATCTATAGAAAAGAGAGCAATATAATAAAAAATACGCTCTTTGTGCCCTAAATGGGTAAAATTTCCTAATTTTCTGTCTATATGGGTTATGGTCAAATTTTCGACTCGACCATAGCAAGAACGTCCCTTATCAATGAGTCAAAAACTTCAATTAGACTCCACTCATAGACACGGGAGAAGTATTCCCAGTGTTCTTTAGAGGAATTTTCAAGGCCAAAGTACTTTAACATCATATACGAGCGAAATGAACCAATTTGTTTAAGTTATGAGAGAAAGTAACAGCCTTATATAGTAAAAAGTAGTACCTTTTGGCCACAAAGAGCACATTTTAACTTGTTTTCAATACCATTTCGCCAAACTCATTTATCATCCCTGTTGCACACCAAACCAAAGATTGAAGCAATCAGCCGATCATTGGTTTCGGCATTGGCTGGCTGGCGCGATTCGAATCAGTATCATTTTAAGTTCGATTTGAGCAAGTGTTACGCGATCGCAACTAACCAACCAACCCAACCCACCAACGCTGGTAGGCTGTTACGCTCTTCTGGTCGCAACTCTTGGTCAAAGACAGCAAAAATAAGAAAAAGAAAAATTGGCTAACACCACAAAAAGTCCAGATCCGCAGATCCAGATGTTTAGTATTTTATGGTGTTCCTTATTAAGAGAGAATATTGTGCTCACAACGTCTTGACCAAGTTGAGGATCTGCAATAAAGTGACATATTAGTGGTTTAGTGCAAATGGAAGTGTTTTATCTGTGTGTCTATAATTTGTGCGTAAATCCCAAGTGAAAGAATCACAAGAGTGTTTTTTGCGTTTCAACTGGAAATTTCTCATCCAAAAGGTGTAACATCGTCATCATATCAGCTTCTTTATCCTCTGCGACATCATAATCGCCATCGTCCAGAGCCATCCACCAGCAACACCTATCATCAAGATCGTCATTAACACCATCGTTGTCACCGGCCATCTCGTCTGTCCTCATATCGGGGAGCTAACAGAGAGTCACCTGGCTCGACTCGGCTTGGCTGCTGCTGAAGGTGCTGTGCTGGTGCTTAGAGCTGGCGAGCTGGCTCGTTAATAGGGTAATAAAAAGAGTTAATGAGGTGTGTTTTGTTTAGCATTTTACATCTGTTTGTAGACATTCAAATTAGTTACAACTGCCTGCCCATCTTGAGTGGTGAAGTGTGAGTAGAGTCCAACCAAAAAAAAAAAAAAAAACCAACGCCAAGAACGACAACAACAATGAAAAAACAATACAAATCAATTCAAAACGAGGCTCATTTGTTAATTGGCAGAAACTCACACATATAGGGGCCCATTGAACGTATGATGTACGAGTATCTGCCTGTGTGTGTGTGTGAGTGTAAGAGTGATTGATCTTTAACGTTGATAGCCCCCACCACAAAACGGAAATTGGAGCACCAAGCAAAAAGGGGCTAAGTGAGCTGCCAGCGCTTTGTATGTATGCATCAAGCGATTCCCTTGGCTCTTGTCTTCTTCGTTGATCCTTCTCACGTTTTTGCCGGTTTATTGTTTAGCCTGTGTCTGTGCGTCTGCGCCCATTTGTCTGACAGTAGTTAAGTGGGGATAGATGGATGGCTGGCTGGCTGGTTGAGTGTGTTTCTTTGTCTGCCTGCTTCGACCAAGTCATCACACTTTATTCCTCGCCAGAGTTGCCATTTGGCTAAATTTGGCAAAATAAATTCAGTTGCAAAAAAATAAAAAACAATACAAAATCCACACCAGTTGTCTAATTTTCAGCATACTCGGGTAATTTATGGGTGAAACACCTTGAATCGGGAGATCGTTAAATGTATTTGTCAGCAATATCCAAATATGGTTCGATCTGAAAATACTCGCACGGACAACGATGCGCCTAACACACCTCACAGTGCTAAATTTTATCGAAATCGGGTAATAAATGTACCTTTCATGGGCCTTAGACCCTAAATCTGGATATCGGTTAATATGGCAACTTTATCCAAATATAGATCAATCTGAAACATGTTTCGAACGGGTAAAGAGGGGCTAAAATTTCGGCAAAATCGGACAATAAAAGGGGCTTCTATGGGTCTACAAGTGGGAGGTCTGTCTATATGGAGGCTATATGAATATATTATCCGCTCTAAACACTATTCGATACAGATGTCGACGGTTCTACGAATACTCACTGTGAGCGAAATCGGGTAATAAATGGGGCTTCATTGGGCCTTAGACCCTAAGTCGGGAGATCGGTCTATGCAAATAAAAATTTGCCCATGCACATTCAATTAAGGAACAGGGACAACATTTTCGCAATGAGTGCTGTCCGATTCAAGTTTAATTTCAATGACAAGTGGCCTCCTTTTTGTAGCTGAGTCCAAACGGCGTGCCGCAGTGCGACACCTCTTTATTGGGAAGTTTTTACGTGGCTTCTTTACCAAATGGTACAGTACTTCACAAAATTCGGCAGCAATGGAAGGGGATAACCACCGCGGAACTTTTTTCTGATGTTCCCGCCAGGACGTTCAGCGTCATTTACGGACATGCGCTAAGGTAGCCTCCGAGTCTAAATGGGGGCTTTATGAAGATATTGCCCGATCTAGACCATATTTGATAACGATGTGGGGGGTTCTAAGACAACTCTCTGTGCCGAATCAAATGCGGCTTCTTGGGGCCTAAGATCTTAAATCGGGAACCATATTCGATACCGATTTTGAGAATCCTAAGACAACTCAATGTGCCAAATTTCAGAGAAATCGGGCAATAAATGCGGCTTCTATGGGTCTAAGACCTTAACTCGGGAGATCGGTTTATATGGGGGCTATATCAAGATATTGTCCGGTCTAAACCAAATTCGAATCGGATCTTGAGGGTCTTAAGACAACTCACTGTGGGAAATTTCTGCAAAATCGGGCAATAAATTCGGCTCTACGGGCCTTATACCTTAAATTAAGAGATCGGTCTATATAGTCCACGCATTTTCTACAGGATACGTCAGCACTCATGAAGACACCGGAATCTTGGAATAATAAGGTTCATCGAACGCTTATCATAACAGGATTTATGGTATAGAAAGCCTTGAGGAGCTTCCAACCATATAAGTTACCCGGACCTGATGGAATATTTCCGACGCTACTGCCAGCCCATCTGGCTACTTTTTTCACAGCGTGCCTAGGTCTTGCATATACTCCGAAAGCCTGGCAGGAGGGATGGGTGAAATTTATACCCAAGTCAGGCAAGGCAAGCTATGCGACACCTAATGCCTAGAGACCTAAAAGCCTTACGTCCTTTCTACCAAAACTATGGAACCAGGGGTCTGAATGTTAACCCATAGACCTGTTCACGGGGAAGACGAAGTTGGATAGGAAACTGATTTTGGATAGATGTTGAACACTATGTAGATGGGCCGTAGACTTGAAATGAGGCCTGAATCTTCGGAGGGTCCACTTGAAGAGCCAGGTGCATGATTGGACCGATTCTTACCTACGCTTCAATAGTTTGGTTGACTGCGATGGAGAAAAAGTGCAACGTAAGGATATTCGTAATGCGACAGGTTCAGAGATCATGTTGCCTTGGCGGCGATGAGAACCACAACCACCAGGGCACTGGTGCCGCAGCCACTGCGGCAATGAGTCTTCGGGCGATGGAAGAATGAATGAAGAATAGGAGCTGGTCATACCATCATGGTAAAATCGAAGCGACGATCAGTGGCACAGTCTTGGATTGACGGAATTCTGGTATTGCCATCCGGAAATTCATGCTGCATAGATGGATTAAAGCTAGAGGACAAAGTAAGCCTGGGGTCTACATTGAAAACTCAGGGACTGAGATCTGTTTTCGACTGTCTGACCAAAATACGAACCTATAGGCGGAGACCCGGCAATTACGGTATGTTTGAGGTGGTGTTGTGTTTACGCGAGGACGTCGAGTGTGAACATTTTTACGGACAGTAAACTGGCCACCGCGGCCACGAACAGTCCTGAAGTGTAAGAAGAAGAATGACAGGATCCGCATTTTTTTTGGTGTCGGGCCATAGCGGAGTAAGGAATGAAAGAGGAGACGATTTTGCGGGACTGCGGTCAATAAACTTGGTTAATCCAAGCCTTTTGGGTCGACGCAGTCCGAGTTAAGTGTGTTGGCGTGGAACGCGTATATAACAGTGTGGATTAGTGGAACTATGTGGACATCCGGATCATGAGAAGGCGAGGTAAAGGATGTAAGAAAGAGGTCAGAAAGCTTTCGATATCACAATAGGACACATAACACTACGAACTCACTTATGCAAAATCAGACCATAAATGAAGTTATGCCAACTCGAACAATTTTTCAAAATACCGAGGTGACCAACTTTAATGACCCGCCAAAAGCTCCCGGATAACCTAGGGCCTTGACACCTCAGCTCTAACAAGTTCAAAGAGATATCTCTACCCGCTCTCAAATCGGTCTAGATGACAGCTTTATCTAAATATAGTCCGATCTGAACCATATTTGGGTCGAATGACGGAAGGCTTAAGACAGCTCAGCTTTTATGGATTTCAGAACCTAAATCGCCAAATCGGTCTATATGGCAGCTATATCTAAATATAGTCCGATCTGAACCATGTTTGGATCGGATCGCTGCAGGCTTACAACAACTCACTGTTTACAATTTCAACGAAATCGGATAATAAATGCAGCTTTTCTAGGTTTCAGATCCTAAATCGGTCTATATGACAGCTGTATCTAATTGTATTCCGATCTGAACCATATTTAGATCGGATCTCGGATGGCTTACAACAACTCAATGTTTAAAATTTCATTCAAATGCAGCTTTTATGGACTTCAGACCTTAAATCGGCAGATCGATCTATATGGCAGCTGAATCCAAATATGGTCTGATTGGGCCCATTCTTTACCTGCGTATCTGTGTCAAATTTTAGCTCAATATCTCAATTTTCGAAGGCTGTAGAGTGATTACAACACATGGAGGAACAGACACACGGATATCGTTAAATCGCCTTAGAATTTTATGACGATTCGAAGTATATATACTTTGTAAGGTCGTAAAAGGATATTTCGATATGTTGCAAACGGAATGACTAAATGTATATATCTAGGGGGTGGGTATTAAAAAATAATTTATTAGCCATAAACAAACTTTTTGACAAGTAAACTTCTTTTACGAAAAACGTTGGGACCTTTGATCGGGACGATCGTGAACCTCCCAATGCTGACTGCTTGCCAACTGACTATCGGGCAATGAAGAAAAAAACTGAATATAGTGTTTTTAGCTTTTCTCTCTGCCAAATTGAAGAGACACAAGATATAGAATAAACCAAAAAAATCATCGTTTAGTGTAACAACTGGTCTTTTGCTGTAAACCAACTATTTTTGGCTTAAAGGAAGTTTTGGACGAATTTCCACAAACGAATTTCCTTAAATGTTTACCATAACCGAAATGACTTTAACGTCAAAATTGACAGATTCACGACTAACGTCCAAAGGTGGAGGAAATGTTGCACAGTTAGTACTCCCCCAATAAAACAGATTTGTTTGTCGTAAAGACATTCCAAACGTTGTATTTTTTTGCGCTTAGTAATGCGAATTAGGGTCGATACTAAGGGAAACGTCTTACCACAAACTGATTAAATGATATGGAGACAAAACGATACTCAAACCCTGCATACATGGTAAAACCATTTCGGCGTTTTAGAGACAACTTTAAAGCTGCACGCAAAAAGCTACCGTCAACGAAATTTTAGACAAACAAATTTCTTTTGTCGTAAACAAGGAGCATGCACGCTCACACTATCTCCTATATGGAAGTGACAAGAGCGATAAGCAATAAAAAGGAGTCATATTTTCATTTGCAAAGCTTCATTTGCAAAACATTTTTGGCTTAAAAGAAGTTTTGACCCACTATTTTACACAGACAAAGTTCCTAAAAGTTCCCGGACACTTAAGAAATCAAATTGGATCAATTCGGCTCCTTATAAGCGTCAACCGTTTCATACCAATATTTTAAGCGTATTTTTTCAACACGTTGAAAATGTTGTGTGTTTTCGAATACCGAAGGATGGACCTCGCAAATTCTACTTAGAATATCATGGCGGTAAAGAAATATAAAGAGTTTAAGGCATCAGATCAATATTAGTATACCTTCTTCATTAAATTAATACTTTTTCAAAAACCAAATCAATGCCCTCAATTTTGATATAATGAAATCAGGCCTTAAAAACCATATTCATATTGGCAACAATGTGGTTCCCATCTCCTCTCCCATCCTCCCAATCTCTTACTCTGCTTTTTGACCACTTTTATCCCACTTGTTGTCTGTATCCACACATCGCCCAACAACCAATTGGCAAAAAAGAAGTCATAATAGCTTTTTTATTGGAAGACGGCAAGCGAGACACGGTGTCGTCTTTGACTTGCCTGCCTGACTGCTATCATCTTCAATTCGTTGTTGCGCCTTTGTCTCTTCTCTAAATGAGAAATGACAATAATTTAAAGTGCTTTGCCGTTTGTTTTTGGAGCAATTTGCAGACACTATGCTGCCCCGAGATAAAAAAACACTGACTGCCAATATTATTTACACAATGAGAGCGGAGAGAATGTGGTTGCGGAGGGGGAGGGAGCAAGGGGTAAATGGTGTTCAATTTAATTTGGGCTGGTTATCGATCGAAAACGTGTAACTTTATCGTCCATCGTTGTCTTGGTTTCAACCGGCCGGCAATGAAGACAGACAGAAAAGCGGACTGGACAGACAACCACTTACTATGTATGTATATATCTGTCGCTTGGCACTCATATGTATGTATGCAGCGATATAGGGATGCCAAATTGAATATTTTTTTTTAGTTTGGTAGATAGAAGGAAATCAATATCAATATGCTTTTAACCCATTAATGGGAGACGAACGGGTAGAAGAATAACCAAGAATAGAGCTGTCTTAGAATAATTGTAGCTCGAGTTAGGAAACAGGTTTCTAATCAAATTTCCATTGGCGTTAAATGGAAGAAACTAGTTAAAAAATATACCCGTCAATAGGGTCATATTTGATGGAAAATTTGCTTAAAAATGTTTTAAAGCTCAAATATCAAAAAAAAGGATTTTTTCTCAAATTTCTTAGAGATTACTTGAAAGCGTTTTATTCTATGTTCAGATCAAAACTGTTTTGGGCAAACGACTTGTTTTTCGTTTATAATGCGCCGAAAACGAGCCGCTTTTCCTTTACAGTTTATAAGGGAAAAACGACTCGTTTGCCACAAAAACGAGTCATTCAAAGCATGTAAGCCCAAATAAATGCCTAAATTGTGTCAAATAAACACAGCCCTGAATAGTGTCAAAAGGTTAAAAAAATCAAATTTCGTCCTAAAAAATTATTAAACAAACAACATTTTGCAGCAGAAGCAAGATACAATAAATCTTAACTATAATGCATCTTGAAATTTGTGTTGAAGTGTTGAAATGAAATGAAATTTGCAAAACATCTTGAACGGTTGAGAAGTTTTTCAAAACAGCATAAGCAAAACGAGTCAATGTAGACATGGCATTAGTGTCAAAGGAATCTAGTGTCAGGAGTTAAAAGGTTAAAGCTGTCATTCACTCAACCAAATTTGTTATTCAAAACAGCAAAAATGTTTGCTAAAACAGCAGTTTTTGTCTGCTGAAGATGGGAAACCAGATGGGAAACCAGAAGAAGATGGGAAAAGCTACTTTTTTATGGTTTCCTGTTACTTGTTTTGATTACTTTAGGGATTTTTTAGAAAATTTTAGAGATGATTTTATTTGTGGAATATAACTGGAAAGAAGCTACCAGATTCATTTCGAAATGTGGCTGAGCTAGCTGTCAATTTTTGTTATTGCTCTACTAATGTGCATATGACTGGCATGGCCTTTTGTATCTAAAGTTAAAGAAATATGGTTATGGAAAGTATACATTCAGAGGGGAGGACAGAGGACAAACATACACATTTCATATGTGTTCTATTTTTTCTTCTAGCATCCCCTTCACAATTAAGCAGTAGTCATATTCAGCAAACAACAGACTTTTCAGCAGTAGGCCTGCTACTCTGAAATTGCAGTACTACTGCTGTAATAGCAGAACTACTGTTATAATATCAGCAAAATTAATTACTAATACTCAGCAGACAGTGTTCGCTATGTTCAGCACATTTTTTTCTATGAGTGTTGGAAACTAGGAAAACAAACACATATAAAAGGCCTCATATTTGGCCGTGCTGAATCTTGTATAGCTAACCTAAGCAAAAACACATAAAGTTCGGCCGTGCTCGGATGTATTTGTAATCCTTTTTATACCCTCCATCATAGTATTGGGGTATACTAACTTTGTCATTCTGTTTGTAACTCCTCCAAAAATTCGTCTAAGTATGTATTTATATTCTTGATCGTTATGACATGTTAAGTCGATCTAGCGATGTCAGTCCGTCCGTCTAAAGCACGCTAACTTTCGAAGGAGTAAAGCTAGCCGTGCAATTATTATCCGATTTGCTTGAAATTTTTCATGAAGTGTTTCGTTATGACTTCCAACTACTGTGCTAAGTACGGTTCAATTCGGTCCATAACCTTGTATAGCTGCCATATAAATCGATCCGATTTGGCTGAAATAGCTATATTCAAATATAGTCCGATCTGGTACACACGTCACAGAAATGAGTAAGGGTCTGGCAGAACTCACTGTGATAAATTTCATCGAAATCGGATGAAAAGTAAGCTATTTATTGTCTCAATACTTTAAGTCTGGAAATCGGTCTATATAGCGGCTACATATAACTAAATTCCGGTTTTATGAGATCAGAAGGTCAGGTTTATATACAAAGAATACGAAATCATCAAAAATTGTTTGGAAAATATTTTTATACCCAAGATATCCCCAAAATTGTAAATACCCAAAAAAGGTAGTTATTGGGTATTTCCCCAACAAATACCCAAGCATTGGGTACTTACCCGGTTCAAAACACATATCTATCCATCCGTCAGTTATAACCACACTACAGGCCTCGAAAATTGGGAAATTAAAAATTTGGTACAGATCAGTATTTTTTTTTTTTTCAAAATACTCAGGTTAAATTATTGAATGGGCAAAATCGGACTATATTTGGATATAGCTGTTATATAGACCGATTTTTCGCAATGGGGTATCTGGAACACAGAAGCCGCATTTATTGAACAATATCGCTGAAATTTGAAACAGTGTGTTGTATTGAACCCCTCGTTATCTGATTCAAATATAGTTCAGATTTGATCATACGACAAATTCTAAGAAGTTCTGTCATAGAAAACCATGGGTCAAAAATCAAAACCAAATTTCTGGAGTTAAATAAAAAAAAAAAACGACGAACTTTGATTTAAGTTTTAATTCCATGATTTCATGTGAAATTCTTCTAAGTATTTATAGTAGATTACGATTTTGACAATAGCTTGATGAGTGTTTTTGGGCCCTTAAAAATTTTTCACCGTATTGCCATTAGTATACCCTCCACCATAGGATAGGGGGGCAAATCGGTCCATGTTTTGATATAGCTGCCATATAAACCGATCTTGGATATTGACTTCTTGAGCCCCTAGAGGGCGCAATTCTTATCCGATTTGGCTGAAATTTGGCATGACGTGATTCGGTATGACTTCCAACAACTGTGCTAAGTATGGTGAAAATCGGTTCATTACCTGATATAGCTGTGATATAACCGATCTGGGGTCTTGACTTCTTGAGCCTCTAGAGAGCGCAATTACTATCCGATTTAGCTGAAATTTAGCATGACGTGTTTTGTTCTGACTTCCAACAAATGTGCTAAGTATGGTTTAAATTGGTTCATAACCTGAGATATAGCTGTCATATAAACCGATCTGGGATCTTGACTTCTTGAGCCTCTAGAAGGCGTAATTATTATCCAATTTGGCTGAAATTTCGAACAACGGCTTCTTTCATGACCTTCAACATACGTATCAAATATGGTCTGAATCGGTCTGTAGCCTGAAATAGCATCGGTCTATAGCCTGAAACAGCACAACAGAGATACCAGGAAAAGAACTCGACAAATTTAATCCATGGTGGAGAGTATGTAAGATTCGGCCCGGCCGAACTTATCACACTTGTATTTGTTTGTATACTTGAACTTCTAATTTAGTCATGTCCGTCCGTCAGTCTGTAGAAAGCTCGCAAAATTTCAAGTGCCACGCCCAAGCGTCAACCTAGAGTCACATGAATGCTTAAAGTTTTGATATTTATTGGGAAAGTGAAAGCTTAAGCAAATCTCAAGTTGTTTAAGTTGATGTTTTCACAGTAAGTTAAATAAAATAGTTAAACTGTGACACAAAGTTGTTTCTGGTAACACTAAAGTATGTTATTAAATAAAACCAGTAGTCATAATAAATAGTTTCTCACAAACAAACAAAAAAAGTTATTTGGAACAATTAAAAGTTTGTTAAGATTTGTTGGGTTGAATCTTATATTCCCTCCACCATGAATTGCATTTGTCAGGCTGTTCTATTTATGGGCAGAAACAGTAAATGATGTCCTCAACTGTGCTTTTTTATACCCTCCACCATAGGATGGGGATATACTAATTTCGTCTTTCCGTCATTACATTTTAAGTCGATCTAGCCAGGTCAGTCCGTCCGTCAGTTTGTCTGTCGAAAGCACGCCAACTTTCGAAAGAGTAAAGCTAGGCGTTTGAAATTTTACACAAATACTTTTTATAAGTGTAGGTCGGTTGAGATTGTAAATGGGCCAAATCGGTTCATGTTTTGATATAGCTGCCATATAAACCGATCTTGAGTCTTGACTTCTTGAGCCTCTAGAGGGCGCAAATCTTTTCTGATTTGGCTGTAATTTTGCATGTGGTGTTTTGGATCATTTCCAACTGTGCTAAGTATGGTTGAAATCCGTTCATAACCTGATATAGCTGCCATATAATCCGATCTTGGATCTCATCCGATTTGGCTGAAATTTGCATGAGGTGTTTTGTTATGACTTCCAACAACTGTGTTAAGTATGGCGCAAATCGGTACATAACCTAATATAGCTGCCACATAAATCGATCTTTAGCTTGATACAGGTCCCGTATAAACTGATCTCCCTATTTTGCTTCTTGAGCCCCTACTAGGTTCATTCTTATCCGAATGGATCGAAATATTACACAATGACTTCTACAATTTTCAGCATTCAATTCATTCATGGTCCGAATCGAACTATAATTTGATATACAATAGCTCGAATAGCATAACAGTTCTTATTCATTATTCTTTGTTTGCCTAGAAAGAGATACCGCGCAAAGAACTCGATAAACGCGATCCATGGTGGAGGGTATATAAGATTCGGCCCGGCCGAACTTAGCACGCTCTTGCTTGTTTTAATGTAAGTAACGTTTTCTCTAGATAATCAAAAAGGAACCTCGGAAAATCATTTAATTTATTATTGATGTTGGAAGTCATAAAAGATCACCGAACCGCAGCCAGAAAGGATTATAATTGCGCTTGAAATTGAGTCACTGATTCATATGGGAACTATATCACACGGGTTGGAATTCTGAGCCCATATTTGTGTTATCATCGTCATCACCAGAAACTTAGTTGAGAGCTACCTGTCGCATCCACAGGGTACGGATAGTGAGATGCTTTGTATACGGAGCAGCTGCGATTGTAGTCGCGGTCTATCAGAGGTATCGTGTGGAAAGTCGCAGTTAGAGATTGGGCGACACCAGCCCTTGCATCAATACTGAGTTCCTATGATGTTCGATACGGCAAGGCGAGTTATTGGCGCCTTTAAATAACAAATGCCCATGATGTTTCCGCGGCGATCGGTAGGTCTTATCACCTAACCGTTTTGTAAATGAAATGTTCTTATTCGATTAAGCTAATTTTGGACAATCACCTACATATTTGGTTGCCCAAAAAGTAATTGCGGATTTTTCATATAGTCGGCGTTGACACATTTTTTCACAGCTTGTGACTCTGTAATTGCATTCTTTCTTCTGTCAGTTATCAGCTGTAACTTTTAGCTTGCTTTAGAAAAAAAGTGTAAAAAAGTATATTTGATTAAAGTTCATTCTAAGTTTTATTAAAAATGCATTTACTTTCTTTTAAAAAATCCGCAATTACTTTTTGGGCAACCCAATATATTATGACTTTTCATATGCATGCCAAGTATGGTCTGAATCAGTTCATAACCCAATATAAATAGCAAATTTTACCCATGAACATTCCACTAAGGAACAGGGGCAAACTTCTCACATATCAATGAGTGCAGTCCGATTCAAGTTTAAGCTCCATGATAAGGGGTCTCCTTTTTATAGCCAAGTCCGAACAGCATGCCGCAGTGCGACACCTCTTTGAAGAGAAGTTTTACATGGCATAGTACCTCACAAATGTTGCCAGCATTAGGAGGGGAAAACCACCGCTGAAAATTGTTTTTCTGATGGTCTCGCCAGGATTCGAACCCAGGCGTTTAGCGTTAAAGGCGGACATGCTAACCTCCGCGCTACGGTGGCCTCCTACTAATTGACTTAACTCCTTAGATGTACAGAATGGTTGTCTTTTAGTAGGAATTACAAAGCATCCATTGTAATACATTATTCCCTTAACCTTCTAATCGATTAATAATAAATTAGTATTCCCCCATAATATATCGATAACAAACAAAAATTGTTACATTAAAACCTAGTTAGGTTTCAAATTCATTTACAGCGTTTTCAATGTCGTTTTCCCTATTGCACGCACACTGAATTGCCAGTGGATCAGCATGTGATCTTACCTTTGGAAGGATGAGACAAATGTGGAGGTAGGTGTCTGTTACCCTGTTTGTTGTAATGCTTCACCTGCCTCTTGTCCATTCACAACAATGACAACAACAATATCAACACCAGAAGTGGATGTGGCTACCGGTGGTAACGTTGGTGTTGCTTGGTGCTATTAAAAGACGACAACACAAAAACAGCAGCAGCAGCAGCAATCAACTCATTAGTAATAAACACAAACACAACAAGTAGAGATTCTGTGTCCTATGGTTAGGGTCGAATTGTTAGACACCCTTGAACGAAAATCAATAACTCAAAATCAGTCCTCAACTGCAATAGGTGTATTGGTATGGGTAATGACCTTTAAAGAGAAAGTGTTATTATTGTAAAAGCTACGGGTATTTACTCATCTTTAGTATCCAGTATGAAACTGTGGCCGTATCTGTCCTCCTTCAGCATGCCGAGTAGTTGGACAAATAGCACATATGCAAAATCGGGACAGGTCGTCCAAGAATGGACGAGCCCTCCCGGAATGCCATCATGGCCGGGAATCTAAGTCAGCGCATTGCCATTAGCCGAGAGATCAATTAAGGATTCCAAAAAATCCGGCAAACACCTCGACTGTACTGTCCTGAAATCCAAGGTTTGAGCTGTCCACATAAGCCATGGGTTTCGTAGGCGTTAAATTCTTTCCCCATATGTCCTTTGCGGATATAATAATGGCATAGATCTCTGTTGAAAAATCACCCACACTATCATCCCCAGACTTTTTTCTATTATATTGGGTTGCCCAAAAAGTTATTGTCGGTAATATAGTAGTAATATAGTCGGCGTTGAAAAATTTTTTCAACGGCTTGTGACTCTGTAATTGGATTCTTTCTTCTGTCAGTTACCAGCTGTTACTTTTAGCTTGCTTTAGAAATAAAGTGCGCGAAATTTTGTTTACATTTGTTTGTTTGGCGTCAATTTTAATATGGGTACCACATGTATTGAAAGAAATTCATTTAACAAACCGAATCAACGCTTGTGATATGCACCTTAAACGCAATGAATTCGATCCGTTTTTAAAACGAATCATAACTCGAGATGAAAAATGGATTGTTTACAACAACGTTAGTCGAAAACGATCATGGTCCAAGCATGGTGAACCAGCTCAAACCACTTCAAAGGCTGATATCCACCAAAAGAAGGTTATGCAGTCTGTTTGGTGGGATTGGAAGGGTGTGATATATTTTGAGCTGCTTCCAAGGAACCAAACGATGAATTCGGATGTTTACTGTCAACAATTGGACAAATTGAATACAGCCATCAAGGAGAAGTGACTATAATTGGTCAATCCTAAAGGTGTCATATTCCACCAGGACAACGCTAGACCGCACACATCTTTGGTCACTCGCCAAAAACTGAGTGAGCTTGGCTGGGAACTTTTGATGCATCCACCATATAGCCCTGACCTTGCACCATCAGACTACCATTTATTTCGATCTTTGCAGAACTCCTTAAATGGTAAAACTTTCGGCAATGATGAGGCTATAAAATCGCACTTGGTTCAGTTTTTTGCAGATAAAGGCCAGAAGTTCTATGAGCGTGGAATACTAAATTTGCCAGGAAAATGGCAAAAGGTTATCGAACAAAATGGCAATTATATTAAAAAGGTTATGGAACAAAATGGCAATTATATATTTGATTAAAGTTCATTCTAAGTTTTATTAAAAATGCATTTACTTTCTTTTAAAAAATCCGCAATTACTTTTTGGGCAACCCAATATCTCCGAGTGTTACGTACCAGCTCGGTCTACCTTGGGTTAGTTCTCAATTAATTTTTCGTAGCCCATCGTAGTAGCAAATATTTTCCACATATGCGAATAATCTCACGCCATCGGGATCTATTGGGACTTCGATTTCCATGTGATTTCAGTCGACTTTTGATCTCACTATCTCTCAAGTCCGCGTTGAGAATCCTGCCGCATAGCATATTTTAATATTCGTCGAAAGATTTTCAGGTGAACTCCCTTGAGGCCTAGGGCGGCGACTATCAAACCTATGTCCCAGTTACTTTTAAAAACATTTTTAACACCCTCAAGGACAATCCATATTTAAATTCCCTCTGGAGAGTATTTTCAAAAATTGCAAGTCCCTTACAGTTATTAGGTAACAATAAGCGTGTCATTATCTCACCCTCGGTCATATACATCAATTCTATGCATTCTTGGCTATGGGAAGCCATATAAAAACAACCATAAAATCATGTCCTTGACTTTCACTTCACCGTCTCCCTTCCATAATGAAGACTTCAAATGAAAGATCACTTGGCAGGAACACTTGTGTGTGTCATTAATCCCTTTCCGTGGGCATTTCCGGTGATGAAGTTGAGTTTTTTTAGAGGTCATTCATTCATTCTTCTAGCCATGCAATTGAAAATCAATTTCCAGATGTTATGCAACAAAATGCAGACAATTGATGCCTTTAGGTAGTGTATAAGTTGGGATAGGGTAAGGTAGGGTAGGGTATGCTGTGTAGTTTTGTGTATGGGGTCATAAAAAAGGAAGATGTGTTAATTTCCACACATACGCACAAGGCTATGGGCAAATGGGTAACTAAGAACCATAAACGGCGACTTACTTACTACCTTTTTAACTCTCACGCAAGTGGTTATGGTGGTGGTGCTTGCTGATGGTGCAAGAATGACAACACCACCAACAATAATAACCATAATAACAAAAACAACAATCTCATTAACAATGAGTTTTCAGACACATTCATCCATCCATCTATCCATCCAGCTATCCAATGGTAATGGTAATGCTTCAGTAGTAACAAGTATCGCTTCCCATTCCCAGATATGGATTTCCAAAGAGGCAAAAAAAAACACGAGCTGCTATCTGATGTCAATTTGGTTGTTGTTGTTGTTATTGCTGATCATGATCACCATGATGACCAGTGGTCTGATGCTGTTGCCGGTTGCTAGTGCTGCAGATATTGCTTCTGCTGCCTACCTACCTTACTACTACTACTACCTGTTGTTGGCCACTTGAACACGTTTCCAAAGTGTACAACAAATACAGAAAGAACACCAAACCAACAACAACTATGGAAAAAGGCAACCAGACCAAAACAAAAAAAAAAAAAGGCAGGAGGAGGCTAAAAAAGTCAACAACAACTTTGACACCCGTTCCACCAAAGAACACTGGGACAACAGCACCGCAATCCAGCCAGTCCGGGCGAGATAGCCTAGCCCAAGCCCATGCTTAACAGCGACTCAGCACAAAACGTTTCCTGCTGCTGTCAGCCGCCAATGTTGTTGCTGTGGCTTTTGCTGCTGTCATTTTAGGCCATGTTTAACTCGCTTATTTAGCTGCTTAACCATCTTTAGTTTTGTTTTTCCCCACGAGTGTTTTGTTTTTTTTTCTTTCTTTTTTTTTAACCAAAAAGTTATCGGTGTCTGCATTTCCACGCTTGAATGGCATTGCCACTTTTGTTACTGAACAGGGATTTATGCGATTTGGATTTTAGGAGTGCTTCAGTTACATGTTTATGACCTAATGAGGGGCCACTATTTGATAAGTGGGCGCAATTCGAAAATATCTAAAACCTTTTGAGTCCGTTCGGCCCCACGCTAGCCTCTGTGCAGAGAGAAGATCATGAGTAATAAGGAAAGAAGTTTACAACTTTTAAACTATTGATCCGAGCAAAACAAAATATTCTAGACATTTAACAGACATCAAAGGTATGCTACGGTACACCCTAAAATACCTTTTTTTGGGTTGCCCAAAAAGTAATTGCGGATTTTTTAAAAGAAAGTAAATGCATTTTTAATAAAACTTAGAATGAACTTTAATCAAATATACTCTTTTTACACTTTTTTTCTAAAGCAAGCTAAAAGTTACAGCTGATAACTGACAGAAGAAAGAATGCAATTACAGAGTCACAAGCTGTGAAAAAATTTGTCAACGCCGACTATATGAAAAATCCGCAATTACTTTTTGGGTAACCCATAGATCGGACGAAAATTGTGGTTTCTACAGCCTTAAAAATTCATATCGGATGAAAGATATATATGGGAGCTATATCTAAATCTGAATCGATTACGTTTGTCCTTGGGTCAAGAAAGTGACATGTGCAAAAGTTCGTGACAATCGGACAACAAATACGACCTGCACCTTGATTACAAGAATACATGGACTCACAGACGGACAGATGGACATGGCTAAATCGAATCAGAAAGTGATTCTGAGTCGATCGGTATACCTATCAATGCGTCTAGCTCTTTTCCTTTTTAGCGTTGCAAACAAATGCACAAATCTATAATACCCCGTACCACAGTGGTGGTGCAGGGTATAAATATTAATTTCAGTAACAACGTTAAAACTTCACATAAATTAAAATTCATACAAATTTGAAGTCACAGCTTATCTCGTACAGTGTACTTTTAATTGAATTTTTTTTCTATTCACGATTTTTTTTGGTAATTTCTGAAGTTATTTTATTCCATTCCTACTGAAGCGTCTCCTTCAAATCCCTTCCATTAGATATTCTATGTTTACGAAAATTTTGGTCCAAAATAGCCCACAAATTATTGATCACGATCATATCCGATAATTGCGGAGGTGGTTTCACAACTCCATATAAGCCAAGTTTCAACAATTCCAGAATTATGCTTAGGGTCATTATCCTGGTAGAAACGAAAGCAATCCCGTATTCCAAGTTTTTCAGAAGGTTGCAGCAAATGTCAAGATATTGGGTTGCCCAAAAAGTAATTGCGGATTTTTTAATAGAAAGTAAATGCATTTATAAAAAAAATTAAGATTAACTTTAATCAAATATACTTTTTTTACATTTTTTTTTTTCTAAAGCAAGCCAAAAGTAACAGCTGATAACTGACAGAAGAAAGAATGCAATTACAGAGTCACAAGCTGTGAAAAAATTTGTCAACGCCGACTATATGAAAAATCCGCAATTACTTTTTGGGCAACCCAATACATATTTTTGTCCATTTACTCATCAATAAAAATCAAATTCCATACATCAACTGCCCACATGCACTGCCACCGTCATGTTTTATCTGGGTATACGATTTTCTTTGTTCAGCTCTATGTTAGGTTTTTGCCAAACGTAAGACATGCCGTCCGATCTATGTATACTTAATTTAGACTCATCTATAAAAAATTACGGTGTTCCAGAAGTCTACAGTCTTATTTTTGTATTCTTTGGCAAAGGCATACCGGCATTGCATATTCTTCTTACTTATGACTGTTTTTTCGTGCTACTCGGCGTTTAAGTCAAGCCCACGAAGAACTTCTAGCGGTTTCCGCACTACATGGTTTACCAAAACTCTCCAGAATCTCAAAAGCTAGTTTTGGAGCTGACAATCTTGGGTTGGCTTTTATTTTACGGATAATCCCTCGTCCATGACTTTTTTATTTTGAGGATTTCTTCCCTTATTTTCGATTCCATTTTCTCTAACAAATCTTTGAATGATGCATTGAATTACTGGAGGACTTAGTTCCACACATTTTGCGAATTCTCGTACAGATTTGTTGTTTTGGAAGTGATGTATGACTAATTCACATCACAATTGCACATCTTTTTATCCATAAGATGTGCACTCCACGAAGTCAAATTTGAAGTGAATTTGTCAATAGCTAATCTTTAACACATTTAAGGATGTAAGTAAACAGAACAAGTAAAAGCGTGCTAAGTTCGGCTGGGCCGAATCTTATATACCCCTCACCAGGGTTTGTATTTCTCAAGTTCTTTGCCCGGTATCTCTTTTTAGGCAAATAAAAGATAATGCATAAGAACTGCCAGGCTATTGGAGCTATATGAAGTAATGGTCGTATTCGGACCATCATTGTAAATTGGATACCATAGTAGAAGTCATTGTGAAAAATTTCAGCCAATTCAGATAAGAGTTGCGCCCTAAAGGAGCACAAGAAATAAAATCGGGAGATCGGTTTATATGGAACTGTATCAGCCTATGGACCGATTCAAACCATATTTAACATGTATGTAAAAGGTCATAGGAGAAGCCGTTGTACAAAATTTCAGCTAAATCGGAAAATAATTGCTCCCTCTAGAGGCTCAAGAAGTCAAGATCCCAGATCGGTTTATATGGCAGCTATATCAGGTTATGGTCCGACTTGAACCATACTTAGCACAGTTGTTGAAAGTCAGAACAAAACACCTCGTGCAAAATTTCAGCCAAATCAGATAAGAATTGCGGCCTCTAGTGGCTCAAGAAGTCAAGACCCAAGATCGGTTTATATGGTAGCTATATATTGGGTTGCCCAAAAAGTAATTGCGGATTTTTTAAAAGAAAGTAAATGCATTTTTAATAAAACTTAGAATGAACTTTAATCAAATATACTTTTTTACACTTTTTCTAAAGCAAGCTAAAAATAACAGCTGATAACTGACAGAAGAAAGAATGCAATTACAGAATCACAAGCCGTTGAAAAAATTTGTCAACGCCGACTATGTGAAAAATCCGCAATTACTTTTTGGGCAACCCAATAAAAACATTAACCTATATCACCCATTTTCAACGAATAATCGCTAAACCATATATGTGTGTGTGAAAAAAGCAGTGGGGTTATTTTCAAAACGTTTGGAAATAAATCCCATTAGAAAACCAAAAATTTAAATTTTTGATTTGTTTTTGGTGTGATTTTTAACAAAGAAATTTTGCCTCATCGTAGCAATTTATGTTAACTGAAATTTTATTTCAAATTCGAAGAAAAACGCTATTTTTTAAAGAAAAATCAACTGTATGAAATATATGGACCAATAGGCCCATTTAGAATACCAACCTTTCGACAGACAGAAGGTCGGTCAGACGCGTGGTCATGGCTTAATCGGTCTAGAATGTCAAGACGTCTAAGTCTATATACACTTTTTTGGTTCTCAGATCAGTTTTTCGATGTGTTACAAACGGAAAAACGGTATAAGTATAACCCCCCTACTATGGTGGAGGATATAATAAAAATTACATAGCTTCGTATTAGCTACACTGCACATAAAATATAATAAGAATTTTGACTCTAAAACCCCAAATCCTTCTTTTTTATACCCACTGCCGTAGGATAGGGGGTATATTCATTTAGTCATTCCGTTTGCAACACATCGAAATACCAATTTCCGACCCTACAAAGTATATATATTTCGGATCGTCGTATAATTCTAAGACGATTGAACGATGTCCGTGTGTCTGTCCGTCCGTCTGCTGTAATCACTCTAGAGCCTTCAAAAATTGAGATATTGAGCTGAAATTTGGCACAGATACGTCTTTTTGATGCACGATGGTCGGGCCAAATCCGACCATATTTGGATATAGCTGCTATATAGACCGATTTTCCGATAAAGGGTCTTATGCCCATAAAACTTTATTTATTATTGTCATCCGATTTTGCTGAAATTTGAGACAATGAGTAGTCTAAGGCTTTCCGACAACTGATCCAAATATGGTTCAGATCGGACTATATTTAGGTATAGCTACCATATAGACCGATCTTCCGATAAAGAGTCTAAAGACCATAAAACTTTATTTATTACCCGATTTCGCTGAAATTTGCAACAGTGTGTTATTTTAAGCCTTCCGACATCTGACCTAAATATGTATTATATCGGTCCATATTTAGATATAGCTGCCATTTAGGCCGATCTCCCGATAAAGGATGTAAAGCCCATAAAAGCTTCATTAATTACCCGATTTCACTGAAATTTGCAACAGAGTGTTATTTTAAACCTCCCGACATCTGACCTAAATATGGATTAGATCGGTCCATATTTAGATATAGCTGTCGTATAGACCGAACTCCCGATAAATGGTCTGAAGGCCATAAAAGCTTTATTTATTACCCGATATTTTTATTTTTTATCCGATTTCGCTGAAATTTGGAATGGTGCGCAGTTTTAAGCCTCCCAACATCGTACCCATATATAGTACAGATCGGATTATATTTAGCTGACATATAGACCGATTTGCCGATAGAGGTCTGAAGCCCATAAAAGCTTTATTTTTTTACTGATTTCGCTAAAATTTGAAACAGTGAGTTACTTTTAGCCTCCTGACACCCGACCTAAATATGGTTCAGATCGGACTATATTTAGATATAGCTGCCATATAGACCGATATGCCGATAAGGGGTCCGAAGCCAATAAAAACTTTATTTATTACCCGATTTCGCTGAAATTTTAAACAGTGAGTAGGTTTAGACCTCCCAACATTTGATCTAAATATGGTTCTGATTGAACTAAATTTAGATATAGCTTCCTTATAGATCCATCTGTTGATAAGGGGACTGAAGCCCATAAAAGCTTTATTTATTTTCTGAGCCTCACGATATCCGATTTTAATATAGTTCAAATCGGTTTATGATTGGATTTATCTGCCAAAAAGACCAATATTTTGTTCTACAAAATCGAATAGTGAAATAAATATTAGAGCACTCAATGTCCGTGCCGAATTTGGGTGCTTAAGTTATCCAATTTTCACCGGATTGTGACAAAATGGGATTTACATATAGGTACCCGAGGACCACTCAATGTCCGTATATACCCGAGGTGGTGGGTATCCAAAGTTCGGCCCGGCAGAACTTAATGCCCTTTTATTATTTGTTCATTTTGCTTCATTGACCTAGACCTTCAGCTTAATTTGAAATTTTCCAACCCTCAGTGATTTGCTGTTGTACATTATTATTCATATTTAGATGTTAAAATTTTTAAAATCACAGAAGGCCTACATTGTTTTAGTTTTACCCTTGCTTCGCTTAAAAAATTTTGAATCCCTGTGTTAAAGAGTAAACTTGCAATCCGAAACCACATTCATAAAAATATAAGTAGTTTAGAAATCCCCCTCAATCTCTAGACTATTCTTGGAATTTTCAAAGTTCTTTGTAATTACCACTGGGATTGTAAACAAAAAATTTCCAATCGGTTACTTATCATTGAAATCTAATTCCTCATTTTCAGAGTTATGATGATGGAGCGATCGTATGACAGTCATAAAAAAAGAATTCCAACGCCAGCCAAATGGTTTGTTTATCTATTGCTAATATTTATGCACTCCATGTGGATTGATGGCATAGAGGCGCGCCAACATGATGGACAAATAAACGAAGCTGGCCCCCATCACAGCAGAAGCATTGGCCGGGGCTCCTCTTATGAGACATATGCCCGCAACAACAATAACAAAGTCAATCATCAGCGTCATCATCATCACCACAATAAAAACCGTCATGGTGACTCGGGTGGAGGACATCGCAATGCTGTTGGTGCCAACAATGAGGGGGGAAATGGTCGTAAACGTGGACGCCACGGTCATCGTAGGGAGCGCAGAAAAGAGGATGGCAATTTAAACTATCAACCTGATGATAATATCTCGTTGTGGATCAACGAACAGCAATTGAAAATCCTAACGGGTAAAGTATGACGGCAACGTCTCCTTCTCCATTAAGCTAAAGACCTAAAACAACGATTGTACTCTTAGCTCTATTCTTTCCTCAGGGCTATGTACAGGGACCAGTGTATGCCATACACAATGGCCATGTGATGAATGACATTAAAGATGGAAGGATTTACAATTATCTGATAATACCTCCCGAGGTGGATCATGTGAATTTTACTTGGAAGGCAGGACATAGGAAATATTTCTATCATTTCGATTTGTTGGAGACCATGGATGAGCGCATACTGAAGGCTCCCACGGTGTCTATAAAGATAAAGGGTCGTATACCCAAGGAGGAGAAAAGTAAGTAGTCGAAAGTGGTTAGAAGTTAACCCATACTCATTTTTTTCTTAAACTGCCAAGATTTTAGTGTCTTCCTGCCTTGTGCTGGCAATAATTCCGGCACCGCCATGTTCTATGTAGGCCTGACCATACACAATCGCAGCAATGAACCCTTACCGGGCACTCCAATACGTTTGCATTTCAAAAAGGAGTGTGCACATAGAGGTGTGTATGACAACCCCGACACATCCAATCCCACACAAAAAAACACCTCTCTCCAAGGTAGAGTATGCTCATGTTCCTCTGTTTCTGTTCCCCTCGCCGTCCCCTTGACTTACCGTCTGACCATATTAACTTTTAATCGACCATTTATTTGTTCAATTTTTTTGGATGATAGCGTTTTAGAAGATGAGTTGAATGAATGTGAAATGTAAGGCAATCCTTTATTACACAAATATCGACTGCAAATAATTATAACAGCAATGAGCAAAAGTATTCGTTTATTTAGCTTTTTGTGGTAATTTGGAAACTACAGAAATTTTTTCGGCCGGGCCGAATGTTATATACTCTCCAAAATGAATCGCATATGACAAATTCGTTAAATGACTTTTTTAAATATATAGGACCAATATCATTTTATAAACCAACCGTACAACCAATGGCTGTAAAAAGTCATACAAAATATGACGTTCACAATTTCGGCCAAGTCGGATAGTAATTGCGCACTCTAGAGGCTCAAGATGTCAAATGGGGAGATCGGTTTATATGAGAGCTATTTTATTTTATGGACTGATTTGAACCATACTCGGCTTCTAGAAGTCATATCATAAAGTAAGTGAAAATTTGTAGCCAAATCAGTTATTAAGTACGCCCCCTAGAGGCTCAAGAAGTCAAATCGGGATATCGGTTTATATAGGAGCGATATATAAGGCTAAAGGTCCGATTTTAATCATTCCCAGCACGTTTGTTGGAAACCCTAACAAAACACCTCGTGTAAAATTTCAGCCAAATTTAATAAAAATTGCGCCCTTTAGAGGCTGAAGAAGTCTCATTTGAAGGTCGGTTTATATAGGAACTATATCAGGTTATGGTATGATTATAATTATACTTAGAAAGTTTGTTGGAAATTATTTATAAAAAACACCTCGTGCAAAATTTCAGACAATTCGGATAATTGCGCATTCTAGGAACTTATACTCGTAGATCGACATGGCCCATTTACAATTCTAACCTACATACACTTATAGTAAGTATTTGTTCAAAATTGTAAGGGCCTAGCTTACTCCTTCGAAAGAGAGCGTGCTTTCGACATACAGGCAGACACAGACGAACGGACAGAAATGGCTAAATAGACTTAGAATATCAAGCCGATCAAGATTATATGGGTCTCATATAATTATTTCTATAACTATTGATACATAAGATATCAAAGCCGTTCAATTTAAATTCTAATATTGAATTTATAACTTAAAATGGTTGTATCTTCTGAAATAGATACCACTTGGGTCCACCGAAGCTCAGAGGTAAGCATGTCAGCATTTGACGCTGAACGCCAGCATTAAAATCCCGGCGAGAACATTAGAAAGAATTTACCATGTTGGTTATCCCCTTGTGAGATATTTACCTTAGGTAATCAGCTGCATGAAAGCATATTCTAAGTGGTGTCGCTTTGCGGCAAGCCATTCGGACTAGCCAATAAAAAAGAGGTCCCTTATCATGTAGCTTAAACTTGTATCTGACCGCACTCATTCATATGAGATCTTGGACTACAGATATTTATTGAAATTTGTTATGAGAGAACAGCTCTAAAGTCGATTTTTTCAGTTTAAACTCAGAAATCATCATTGGCGCGGGTATAAAAGATTGCCGATAGAATGCTGAATATATTTTGATTTCATTGCTGGCTAACTTATGGCTTTTTATTTCCACCACCATAGTAAGGGGGTTTAGTAGTCTTTGCGATCCTACAAAATAATAATTGTCTTGACATTCGATCGACCTAGCCTTTTTTAATTGTTTGATTTACGAACTTAAAAAGTTTGTATCTCCTCAATTTCTGGTCGGTGTATTTGCTTTAGAACTGTTTGCATAGTACCTGAATCCTTCATCATTCCATAGATCTAAAGAAACTATTCTTCACCGTTATGATTTTTATGTTGGCTAGAAAATTTGGACCAATTGATCAATTCATTCAACCATTATTAGATTTTGATTAGAGTGTTGAGTTTTGGTATGACTTCGAATATGTATGCCAAATAAGGTCCGAAGCGGTTTATAACCTGGTTAAGCTTCTGTATATGAAATTGGATGAAATTTCGTCCAGAAACCTGGTCAGATACGATCTAAATACGTTCATATAGAAAGAAATCGTATGCAGAAAGTGACTCCCATTATATAAAATTCGGCGCAGCCCAACTTTACTCCTCGTTTTATATCGTTTTTTGTTTTATTGATCTACTTTATCATAGCTCTTTGCCTATGGGCGTTCTAGATCATTTGTTGGCAGTTATCGCAGATATATGTGACGTAAATATAAGGGAGAAAGTGGCACAGGGGGCATTTCATCGCCACTACTATGGGTGACCACCATAAATGAGCTATTACGGATGCTGACTGAGAAGGGGCTTGAACCCGTCTGCTACGCAGACGATGTTATAATACTTCTAAGGGGTAAGGTTCCGAAACAGCTATGCAGAAGGGCCGAAAGGGTCCTGCAGATGGCATACGACTGGGCTAGACCTAGGGGTATCAATGTTAACCCAGATAAGACCGAAATCTGCTTTAACGCATCACGTTTCTTCAATAGAACGATTTCGATATCTGATAAGGTCAAATACTTAGGAGTGATCTTGGACAGAAAACTGAATTGGAAGTGTCACATTCAGGAGCGTACCGAGAAGGCTCACAGATGTTTGGCACTATGTAGACCTGAATCCGAGGATAGTCCACTCTACAGGAACGTGATTGGACCGATACTTACTTACACCTCAGTAGTTTGATGGAATGCGATGGAGAAAAAGTGCAACGTTAGGATAATACAACAGGTTCGGAGAAATTTTGTCTTGGCATAGGCGGAGCGATGAGGACGACGCCTACTAGGAAAATGGAGACCATTCTGGATATCCGACCCATAGACATACAGATTCAGTGTGAGGCAACCATTGCGGCTATGAGACTTAAGGCGATAGGAGAATCGATGGAGGATATGGGCAGGTCATACCTTCGCGGTACAATCGAGGTGACGGTAGGAAACCTTGAATGATCAAAGTAAGAGGAAAGCGTATGCCTGGGGTCTACGTTGAGAACCCAGGGACTGACTGCCTGACCGTAATGCGGTCCTGTAGTCAGGGATACGGACGATCACGGAATGCATGATGGTGATATGGTGGTAACGCGAGGACATCGAGTGTGAACATAATAACGAAAAGTAAACTGGCCTTTAGATCCGCAACAATCAGGACGGTAGGAACATGAACAGTCTAGGAGTGTAAGAGGGAGATTAAAGACTTCTCTGAGGATTTTAAGATCCGCATTGATCGGGTACCGGGAAATAGCGGACTAAGGGGGAATGGAAAAGCGAACGATTTAAGGCTGGTATTTCAGTTCTTTCACAGGTGAAACACATGTTTTTTTGTAAATTTTTTGAAACACTAAAAAATCTCAATGATAACATAATAATTTTATTATAATTGTTTCATAAGTTATGGGGGAATTTCCCACTGAATTTTTTGCTTAAAAATCCATTATCTGAAAAAATTAATGACGACAAATATCGCGAAACCATTAGCCATGATGGATAGACGACTGCCGTCGAAAGCGCATGTAGCACTGTGGAACTGTGAAATGGTCTGTAGGACGAGATCCTATGGGGAGATTTGCATCGTGAAAAGACGAGGCTTTAACTGAAAGGAAATAAGAAGGAGATCAGAATGGCTATCGGTATAAAAACGGAATATATAGACTACGAGCGCGCTTATGCCGAATATGTGCGGCAAGTGAAAGCATGTAGGCAACAAGGTCTCTTTGTCATCGCCCCTAGGGCCGAAGACAAGCGTGAGATCTTGCTTCTATTTTGGGCAGTTTGGCTTGAAAGCCACGGCAGGCGGTTCTATGTACCGGATTGACCTGGTGGAATTTTCACAACCGCTCCGTAAACTTTTGCGCTTAGGTACATTTTCTTCTGTGGTGACTGACACTTTGTAGGGTGAAAAGACTGATCCATACATGGAAAAAAGCTTAAGGGACAAACTAAAAGAACTAGTTCAGCGAGCTAGTGAACTTGCTGAACGAACTATGTCAGCGAGCTGAACTGATTGGCCACTTGCTCCTACAGAACAAGGATTGATACCAACGTGCAGGATGTGGGCCCTGATTGTGATCTGGGACCATACGACACACGTCACCTGTTTAACTGTGCAACCAGACCCATTCGACTGAGACCCAGATTCCTCAGGAAACAACCCACCTTAGTCGCAGAATTCCGGGATCTGCATATTCAACAGAACCAAGTAGGCTAGAGATATAACACAACACACTGTTACAATTACAAAAACAACTAGTTTTACAGCGTTTGGAAAGGGGGTTCAGGAGGTCCAGTAGAAGTCACTGATCCATTTTCAAAATTGGGTAAAACGTGTACATTTGCCAAGCTCTTAATTTAATTAAACGTGACATCGGTTAATATGGTAAAATTATATATTAAAGTGTCCCAAAAAACAAAAAGTTTTTTTTTTAGAAACGCATACCCCCTAATTTTTTCGCTTTTGTTGTTGTTGTAACAGTGTTGTACACTGAGGCGGCAGCCCTTGTAAAGAAAGGAATCAATCGGGTTAAACCGGTACGCACAACCGGCTACCCCTTTGATCCCAATAACCAAAATACGAAATATTATGGCAATCGGTTAACGATAACCCGTGCCGACACGACGTCCAAAGTTGAATGTAATGCTTTCTTAGGAATCTAGATGAGCATTTTAGGTCCTAACATAAAATTGGGAAACTAAGTATACATTTCAATGGAATTTATTACAAAAACACAAACTGTACCCTGCACCACGACTGTGACTGCGGTAAAATGTGTAGGTGAACTCAAAAATTCCTGCTGATTCCGCCTAGTCATGTCCGTCTATCCGCATATCCTTTTTGTGCTGATAGTCCTTCTGTTATATTTTTATAACTATCAGCACAGAAAGGATATGCGGACAGACGGACATGGCTAGGCGGAATCAGCAGGAATTTTTGAGTCCACCTACACATTTTACCGCAGTCACAGTCGTGGTGCAGGGCTAAGCCGAATCAACAGGAATTTCTGAGTCGAACTAAACATTTTATCACAGCCACAGTAGTGGCGCATGATACAGTTTGTGAAGAAAAAAAAATGGAGGATATGCGTTTCCCTATTTGCAAAAACAAAATTTCGCCTTTGTAGAATGGGACGGTCTAATGTATATCTATGAAAAGACCAAGCTAATGCTGATGAGATTTTTGCGCGTAGGCAAAAAAGCATTAACGTAAATACAACAGAGACCATCGTGTCAGATAGGTTAGCATGTAAGCCTAATACGCCGAACACCTGCTTCGAATTCTAGCGGTAACTTCACAAAAATGTTGCAGTATAAGTTATCCCCTCTCTAAAGCTGCCATCATTTGTGGAGCCTTTAGCCATGTAAAAACTTCTGCACTAGGTGTCTCGACTATAAAGAGGAGGTCGAGCAAAAAACTTGAATCGACTAGTAACGATTGATTCTTCAGGGGAAGTTTGTGGGAAATTTTTAACAACCGCACAGATCACCCACCCATAATCATGCTTTGGCTAACCTACCACACTGGTACCATACACTTTCACAGTAGAATACTTTGTCATTCATTCATTGATCAATGATTGTATACGAATACTTTTGTTCACTACTGTTGTGCAAAACAAGAAATAAATTATTTAAAAGACATTTAGCATATCCTATGAACACAGAAGATAAGTAATAACTCTCTTAATGTAAATTTGCTTTAATTCACAAATCCCACAAAAGTCGCCCACTCATTAAAGCAGACAATGATACACATACAACATTCTATCCATCAATTAAGTTAACTGCAGTTTTTTTGCTTACTTCAAACCCAGAGTTATGCATTTTGTCAACCAATCCAATCATCCATTCATCTTGCAATTGTAAACTTTAACCTGACAAACAAAACGCAGCCTCCTACTCCTACACATGCTTCCTTCCTTGCTAGTCATTTAGAAGAGTCCATTTCTTATCACACATCCTCTCACACGCCGGCACACAGACACACACGCACACACACACATCTCTACTCCTAGGTTGTGCCTACGTCCATACACATCTGTTGTTTCCTCTTTAGCGCTACATCCTGCCTCCATGTGTCACATCAAGTCACTGCTGTTGCTGTGTCTTGTTGACCACAAACAATTAAATCGAGATACGTTGTTGTTCTTCATTACTTTCAAGGTCCTGATCCTCTGTGTCATCTGAAGTGTGGCGAGCATGGTTTCTGCAATCATCACAATGTCTGCCAATGTCATTCCGGTTACATTGGCCAGTATTGTGAGAAGGCCTTTTGTTTTCCCCAATGCATGAATGGCGGCAATTGTACAGCGCCATCGGTGTGTACATGTCCCGATGGTTATCAAGGAACACAATGCGAAGGTGGTAAGTAAACTATTCATAAGTTTCGATTGCATCAAGTAGAACTAGGCCGAAAATATATTCGAAGCTTAGGTCAATAATTTAAAAATAATAAAACTTAAATATTCGAAATTTCCACGACGTTTTTATGAAAATTAAATTTCGTTGCAATTTTTTAAAAATCAATTTTTGTAGCTTTTTTATGAAATTTTTCAAAACAAAATTTCGTTAAAAATGCTGTTAAATGTTCTTCAGAGACAAAATAGCTAAAAACTTAAGAACCCCAAAGCGGTGAGTTGGGTGGGGAGGGGTGGCATCTAGAAGGGGAGGTCCACCAAGTTTGTTTCTCTCCGCAGTCCATCATATTCTGGTCTAGCAGCTTCTTTTCAAACGATCGTTCACATGTTGCTACGCAACGTGCCTTTCGCACTCGCTTTGAAATTACTTCTCGCAGACTCGTTTCTGGCCGTAATTCGATTCTGTCGTGGGTTAACTCATTTCGGGAGTGTAGAAGTGTCGCTAAACCCAGAAATAGACTTCAACAGACCATCAGAACTCCAGAAAATATCGAAAAAGTGAGGCTGTCAATTGTGCGTTCTCCCCAGCTTTCGGCTCGCAAACACACAGCTGCTATGGGAATTTCTGACACCAATGTTCGAGGAATTCTCCATCAAGATCTTTAATTTCATCCCCATTGGCTGTTGTCCAAAAATTAACGGAAAGCAAATTCGTTGCCTTCAAAATGCATGTGAAATGGTGATAGACAACCTGCCTCAAAAATCGGTTGTGGTTGTTGTAGCAGTGCGTTGTACCCCTTATCGATGAAGGGTTCCATCGGGTCAATCCGTTACGTACAACCGGCTGTCATGGGTAGTTTTTTCCACTGAAGAGCCTCACTTTTACATTTTACTTGAAATCCCAGATTTATGTCGATCGACCTCGGATCACATACCGATTGATATGCTGCGAAGAGTGTACATGAATTTCAAACTCCAGCACGGGATAGCTGAGAGCACCACACAGGCTGAAACATGTGTATGGTGTTCATTGCTGTCACGAGAAGCTTAGCTGCGAGCTATCGAACGCATCCACCGATTGCGGATAGTGGTTCCATACGGAGGAGCTGAAACGGCAGTCGGGGACAATCACTGGTATCGAGCGGATAGTCTCAGTTAGAGGTCGGGCGGCACCGGCTCTTGCACAAATATTGAATGGCTATGATGCTCCAAATGACAAGGCGAGTTATTGGCGCCTTTAAATAATCAATGGTCACCCTGTTTCCGCGGCGATCAGCCCTTTTGACCGGAACTTTTGCTCACCTACAGTAGCTTGACGCGAGGATCGTCACTTCCACATGAAAAAGTGGCTACAACAACAACATCAATGGATTTCAAACAATCCCATGGCAGCCGGTTGTACGTACGGGATTGGCCCGATGGAGTCTTTCATTGAAAAGGGCTGTTGCCTCGGTGCAACAACAACAACGAATTTCAAAAATCGACTTATGCATGATGGGGTTCGCCGTTTACCCGATGTCAGTTCTAAGATTTCATGAAAAAATGGGATATTGATGGGATATTTTCTTACAAAAACAAGTCAAAGCGTGCTATCTCGGCGAGGCCGAATCTTGGGAACCCACCACCATGGATTCTGCCAAATTTTATACAAAATAATTTAAGCTGAAGGGCATTATTTTATGGTTTTTTGGACTGTTTTTGGCACAGTTTTTGGAAGTCATAACAGAACAAATGTGCAAAATTTTAACTAAGTCGCACGAATATTGCGCCTTTCAGGGGCTAAAGATATCAAAACGGGGTATCGGTTTATATGGCAGCTATATCTGGTTATAGACGGATTACGACCGTATTTGGCGCAGTTGTTGGAAGTCGTATTAAAACACTGCATGGAAAATCTCAGTCAAATCGGACAAAAATTGCGGCTTGTAAGGGCTCAAGAAGTCAAATCGGGAGAAAGGTTTATATAAGAGCTATATCAGGTTATAGACCATTTCGGATAGTTGTTTGAAGTCATAACAGAACACTACGTTTGCTTCTGTTATGACTTTGTATCGCAGAGACCATCCAATCATCATCTTGCGGAAAGACATCCACCGCCCAGGTAGATCTACATGATCTAGAGCGTGAGGTTTAGCGCTACAAGATAGAACCTCTAGATCAAGCGGCATATCAATCAGGTCTAGACAACATTCATGCAGACACGGTAGCAGATGCGGTAAATGGCTACCGAATGTAGTCCTTGGAGAACGACCGCCTCCCATTGCACCTGAAGAAATTGACCTCCCCCGGCAAAGTAGTTCTGGCTCAATTACGTTCCGGCAGATGCAGCCGCCTCAACACCTACAGAACAAGGATTGATGCCGGCGTGCAAGATTTATGTCCAGATTGTAACCAGAGACCGCACGATACACCTCACCTGTTTAACTGCCCAGACAGATCAACTCGACTCAGACCCAGATCTCTGTGGACGCACCCCATCTTAGTCGCAGAGTTCCTGGTTGAACTCGACATAATCAAGCAGACGAAAGATAGAACACAACAAACTACACAAAATTGCGGCTTGTAAGGGCTTAAGATATGAAATCGTAAGATCAGATTGATTGAGAGCTATATCAGGTTATAGACCGATTTGAATCGTATATATTGTAACACAGCTGTTGGAAGTCACAACAGAAAACTTCACGCAAAATTTCATTCAAATCGGGCAAAAATTACGGCTTGTAACAGTTCAAAAAGTCAAATCGTGAAATTAGTTTATGTAAGAGCTATATCAGATTATAGACCGATTCGTAACGTACTTAGCGCAGCTGTTGGAAGTCACAACAGAATAACACGTGCAAAATTTCAGCCTAATCCGACGAAAATTGCGGCTTGTAAGGGCTCAATAAGTCAAATCGAGAGACCGTTTTTTATGGGAGCTATATCTAAATCTGAACCGATATGGCCTATTTGCAATCCCCAACGACCTACATCGATATTAAGTATCTGTGCAAAACTTCAAGCGGCTAGCTTTACGCGTTCGACCGCTATCGTAATTTCGACAGATGGACGGACGGACATGGCTATTTCGAATCAGAACGTCGAGACGATCAAGAATATATATACTTTATAGGTTCTTAGACGAATATTTCGAGGTGTTACAAATGGAATGATTAGATTAGTATTCCCCCATCTTATGGTGGTGGGTATAAAAAGAATAAAAACAATAACCGAAGTACTTTGTTTTTTTTTTGACTTTTTAAATACGTAAATCCCTCTGGCGCACCTTGTATACCATGCGATAACAGATAATAATAACCGATTAGTAATAGTTTGCGCTATATAGTACTAAAACAAGTAAGAGCGTGTTAAGTTCGGCCGGGCCGAATCTTATATACCCTCCACCATGGATCGCATTTGTCGAGTTCTTTGCGCGGTATTTCTTTCATGGCAAACAAAGAATAATGAATTAGAACTGTAATGCTATTGGAGCTCTATCAATTTACAGTCCGATTCCGACCATAAATGAATTGAATGCTGAACATTGTAGAAGTCATTCTGTAATATTATAGTCCATTCGAATAAGAATTGCGCCTAGTAGGGGCTGAAGAAGCAAAATCGGGAGATGGGTTATATGGGAGCTGTATCAAGATATAGATCGATTCAGACCATATTGCACACCTATGTTGAAGGTCCTGGGAGAAGCCGTTGTACACAATTTCTGCCAAATCGGGAGATAATTGGGCCCTCTAGAGGGTCAAGAAGTCAAGACCCAAGGTCGGTTTATATGGCAGCTATATCAGGTTATGAACCGATTTGAACCATACTTAGCATACCACGTGCAAAATTTCAGTGAAATCGGAAGAGAATTGCGCCGTCTAGAGGCTCACGAAGTCAAGACCCAAGATCGGTTTATATGGCAGCTAAATCAGGTTATGAACCGATTTGAACCATACTTAGCATAGTTGTAGGAAGTGATACCAGAACACCACGTGCAAAATTTCAGTGAAATCGGAAGAGAATTGCGCCGTCTAGAGGCTCAAGAAGTCAAGACCCGAGATCGGTTAATATGGCAGCTACACCAGGTTATGAACCGATTTGAACCATACTTAGCACAGTTGTGGGAAGTGATACCAGAACACCACGTGCAAAGTTTCAGTTAAATCAGACGAGAATTGCGCCCTTTAGATTCACAAGAAGTCAAGACCCAATATCGGTTTAGATGGCAACTATTGGGTTGCCCAAAAAGTAATTGCGGATTTTCTAAAGGAAAGTAAATGCATTTTTAATAAAACTTAGAATGAACTTTAATCAAATATACTTTTTTTACACTTTTTTTCTAAAGCAAGCTTTAAATAACAGCTGATAACTGACAGAAGAAAGAATGCAATTACAGAGTCCCAAGTCGTTGAAAAAATTTGTCAACGCCGACTATATGAAAAATCCGCAATTACTTTTTGGGCAACCCAATATATCAAAGCATGGACCAATTTGGCCCGTTTGCAATCCCAAACGACCTAAACTAATAAAAAGTATTTTTTGTTTGTTTCTCTTACGAGACAAGCTCAATGACCTGAGATGCAAATGGAAAAGGAAAGCCCAAGATAGCAACACACACCAACCACTATGGGATGCGTTTCGTCTTTGGTTAGAAGACTTTTCAACCATATTAGGTGTGATGGCCTCAAGAGCCGTGCGTTGGTATGTTGCATTTGAATCGTATTAATAGCGAAAGCGCATCTATGATACATTTATCACATTCCCCACACTCGAAAACCCTGTCTATTAGCTGTACTTTTCCCGATGCATGTATTTTTGTGTAATGACAGAGATTGTTTCTGTGACAAATTACACTTCTTCCGTACTACGCATGATTTTGTGCATCTGTTGGAAGTTGTATTGATGGCTTCGAACGCTAAGACAACGGCAAAAAGTATTTGTGCAAAATTTCAACTTTACTCCTTCGAAAGTTAGCGTGCTTTCGACAGACAGACGGGCGGACAAGGCTAGGTCGACTTAAAATGCAATGACGATCAAGAATATATATACTTTATGGGGTCTTAGACGCGTATTTCGAAGTGTTACAAACAGAATGACGAAATTAGTATCCTATGGCGGGGGGTATAATAAAACACAGCAATTATAAATCATATCGCTTACTACGTTCATAAATCATTTTCTTAAAAATTTTTGTTGTAGAAAAGTCTGTCTCTATAATACAATCACTCACCATCACTTTTCTTCAGCTTAAAATTTGATATCTTTCTCTTTGCGCTGATTATTAATATGCTCATTGTTCTTGAAGTCTGGATAAAAAATCTTGATTTTCTTGAAATATTGAGTAATTGCATTATTTTTAAATGCTTAGTTTATTTTGTTAAATTTGTTAATTCCTTCATGTTTTAACACAAGTCTTTAGTACACACCTTATTGAAATATTTTTGGGTAAAACTTGCAAAACTTAAACTTAAATCGTTATCACCACATAAAGCTCGAAAATATTTACACTTAACGGCTGAAGCTTAAACAGTTATATCTTTTTCGATATGGCTATGGCTGTCTTGCAACCCAGTTTTATGACCTCAGTCATGGCTTTGTAAAAAGGAGCCTGCTCAGCACCACAATCAATGCCAGTGTCATGATGTTCTTGTTCTTCATCACGAAATTTCGTTATGGTTTTCAGAAGTTCCTTAAATCAAAAAGGAGAAAAATTAATAATATTTTACAAAATATATGTTACTTTGAACTTTTCATACCTCATCTGGCTGTGGTGATTCCATTATTTGTCTTAATTGTTCATTGTAGTGCTCAACAATGACAGTTTCTACAGCTACTGTGCAAGCCATGGCAGCTTTTTCACCCATAAGAGCAGTACCTAAAAAATGCAAAAATATTAAAAATTTATTCGTAATTTGTTTTTTTGGTTTGAATTATTATACCCTTCACCATAGAAAGGGGGAATACTAATTTCGTCATTCTGTTTGTAACACCTCGAAATACGCGTCTAAGACCCCATAAAGTATATATATTTTTGATCGTCATGATATTTTTAGTCGATCTAGCCATGTCCGCCCGTCTGTTCGTCCGTCCGACAGTCTGTCGAAAGCAAGCCAAATTCGAAGGAGAATAGCTTTCCCTTGAAATTTTGCACAAATACATTTTATTAGTGTAGGTCGGTTGGGATTGGAAACGGGCCAAATTGGTCCATGTTTTGATATATATAAACCGATCTTGGGTCTTGACTTCTTGAGCCTCTAGAGGGCGCAATTCTCTTTCGATTTGACTGAAACTTTGCACGTGACATCACTTCCCACAACTGTGCTAAGTATGGTTCAAATCGGTTCATAACCTGGTGTAGCTGCCATATAAACCGATCTTGGGTCTTGACTTCTTGAGCCTCTAGAGGGCGCAATTCTCTTCCGATTTGACTGAAACTTTGCACTTGGTTTTTTGGTATCATTTCCATCAACTGTGCTAAATAGGGTTCAAATCTCTTCATGACCTGATATAGCTGCCATATAAACTGATCTGGGATCTTGACTTCTTGGACTGCCAGAGGGCGCTATTCTCATCCGATTTGGCTGAAATTTTCCATGAAGTGTTTTGTTTTGACATCCAATAACTGTGCTAAGTATGGCGCAAATCGGTGCATAACCTGATATAGCTGCCATATAAACTAATCTGGGATCTTGACTTCTTGAGCCTCTAGAGGGAGCAATTCTATTCCTGATTTTGTCAACAACAAAAATGTAATAGCGCATGCAATTGACTTGTAAAGGATATCAAATGTGCCATGAAGGACTGTTTTAAGAAATTGAGTGATCGGAATAATTACGTCACCAACTCACACATTCAGCTGTCGTTCTGTTCAGTTTATGGATAATGATTTGGTGCCGGATACCTTCAATCTATCTGCAGTGAAAAAACCTAGTATGAGATATTGTTCGCATTTTACACGACGTCGATGTCGTCTGGAGGAGGTGGAATAAAGTATGGGGTTAGGTTAAACATCCCATCTTAAGGAACTCTCTCCCTGCTTCACTATACGTGGCTTTGATTTCTTATCTCTTGATTCTGCATACGAATGGCGACCACACAAATACCACCCAAATAATTGCTGATCCAACGTTTTCGTCGTAACTGGAGTGTTGGTGATGTGTTCAAAAGCATGACATTTCTAACCATATTGAGAGCCACGAGGACCGTGGTTGTTATTCTGGCAAAATTTATATGTGGAGGTGGTGATCCTCTTCAAGCTGCTGTAGGTGAGCAAGCTCGTTGAAGTCCAAAGGACCGATGTACATCACACAGGTCGAAGCTCAATCTTCCAGCCTGTGTGGTGCTCACTACTATCCCGTGCCGGGATTTTGTAAGGTCATGTGCAAATTTTGCCAGCAGTGGGCCGTTGCTAGTAGAGATGTGCACGCTAGTCGTAAATTGTCGTGTCGCGCGTGAGTCACGTGATTCGTGAGAGGTATTCAAATCCAATCTCGTGACCATGCGTAATAGTGATTGAATTAAAAAAAATTATTCGTGCGTGAGCGTGTGTGAGTGAAATCACGACTTCCGAGACACTCACGAAAAAATCACAACCAAAATTTAAAAAAAGAATAACGAAAAACAAAATTTTTTGCATGCTTTTGAATCATACGGCATTTTAACGTAAGAGTCTGTTTATAGATGCATATAAAAAAAGATTAAATAACTGGGTATGCAGGGCTGATACATTTTATACTTTATTTTCGTATGTTCAAATGTTGTATGATTTGAGACGCATGAAAAAAAATATTTTTCGCTTCATGAAAAAATATTTGTTCAACAGTAACTCGTGATTTTCTCGTGAGTGACTCGTGATTTTCTAGTAAGTCGTGATTTTCTAGTGAGTCGTGATCTTCTTGTGAGTCGTGATTTTCTCGTGAGTGTTTTTTGAGTTCCTTGTGAGTCATGATTTTCTCGTGAGTGTTTGGTGAGTCATGAGTAAAATTTTCGTCTAGTGAAGCGTGCGTGAGTAATTATTTTTCTCGTGAGCGTGCGTGAGTAGAAAATAACTCACGCGTACATCTTTAGTCGCTAGCGTTGTCGTCACCTTCGGCTTCTTTATCTTTATCTTTATAGTGGGTCGTGATTTTCTTGGGAGTCGTGATTTTCTCGTGAGTGTTTCTTGAGTTCCTTGTGAGGCATGATTTTCTCGTGAGTGTTTCGTGAGTCATGAGTAAAATTTTCGTCTCGTGAAGCGTGCGTGAGTATTTTTTTTTTCTCGTGAGGGTGCGTGAGTAGAAAATAACTCACGCGTACATCTCTAGTCGCTAGCGTTGTCGTCACCTTCGGCTTCTTTATCGTCGGACTATACGAATATCGCGACTTCTCCCGCGCAGCTATAAACGCAGCAGATGCACCCCATACTACTGGCCGATGAAAGTTTTCATCGGGTTTATTCGGTGCGAACAACAGGCTGCAGTGGGATGCATTTCTAACCGACTGGCAGGCAATCGGACGTATAAATGACTTCATCACATCGATTTAGAATGTCATCTATTGTATTGGGTTGCCCAAAAAGTAATTGCGGATTTTTCATATAGTCGGCGTTGACAAATTTTTTCACAGCTTGTGACTCTGTAATTGCATTCTTTCTTCTGTCAGTTATCAGCTGTTACTTTTAGCTCGCTTTAGAAAAAAAGTGTAAAAAAAGTATATTTGATTAAAGTTCATTCTAAGTTTTTTTAAAAATGCATTTACTTTCTTTTAAAAAATCCGCAATTACTTTTTGGGCAACCCAATATATATGTACATTAAATAACTAAGCACAATGTTTCAAGATTTAGATATGGAAAACGAAGTTGGAATATGATATAGGATAAAAAAGTACCCAGAATCAGCTAATATTTCTTTACATAAATTCCAATAAACCCATCAATTATACGAACCTGCTCCCAAAGCAAATCCGGCAATATTCCATATTGGTGTCATTACGGTGGGACGAACACGATGCTGATTAATAAGAACTTCAAATTTTCGGCGATGCTCCTTTTCTTGTTCCCACATATGGGCAATTGTCTTGCCCATGGGCCCATTGCCTAAAACAGCCATTTGGCCTGCATAAATACGATCGGCACCCAATTCGCCGGCATGATCAACCCGTATTATCTCATCAGTCAAAGCTGAGGGACGTTTAGGGGCAGCTGACGAATAGCATCTTAAGGCTACAGATGAAAGGTTGCGGGAATTTAAAGCTTTCAAATTCGTTAACATCATCTGAAAAGGAGAAAGTATATTTTGAGATTATTACTTTTCAATTTTTTTTAATTAAAAAAAAAAAGGAATTTTTTTAAATTTTTTTTTAAATAATTAAAAAAACTTTTTTAAATATCTTTTCTAGGAATTTGTTCGGAAAAATGCTTGAACGGTGGTAAATGTGTACAGAAGGACAAATGCAATTGTCGCAGAGGATATTATGGATTGCGTTGTGAATATTGTAAGTAGATTTTTTGAACTTAAGTTAAAAAAAAGTAATTTTCATACGCATGATACATAGATTTTTTTTTCACTTCTAGGGCTTTGCATTGAAAGTTATACAAATTTTAAAGTTTTATTAACCTATTTATTAAAAAATATATTTTTTTCTCTTTCAGCAAAATGCGAAATATCCTGCATGCATGGCGGCCGCTGTATTGGCACAAACTTATGCCGCTGTGCTGAGGGTCTTAGTGGCAATCATTGTGAAATTGGCAATCGTCAGCGATCGACTTGTAAACGAAAATGTAGACATGGTGTTTGTATGCCCAATAAGACATGTAAATGTAAAGAAGGATTCTATGGAAGATATTGCAATCAACGTAAGTGATGGCGGCAACACAATTTCATGCTTGTATGATGTTAATGGCATTTTTCTCTATCTTTCCCTCTTTTTTTTCAGGTGTAAAAAAACATTAAGCCATTCGAAGATCCCAGATGTTCGGTGTTTTAGTTATAAGTCGAAAACAATAGAGCTATCATAGTATTTAAATATGAGATTTTTCTTTTAATCAGTCATCGAGATGAAAAGTTTGGCACATTGTGTCCCTGAAATTGCTACGAATAATGCTGCTCTATTAAATTGTATTTTTTTGATAATCATTTTTAAACAAAACAAAATCTTGTGATAAATTATTTTTTATTTAAAATATATATCTTTAATAACTTTATCGTATTTAATATGGAGTTCAATTTATTTGTATCAGTTTTTATAGGATGGGGGTATACTAATTTCGTCATTCCGCTTGTAACACATCGTAATATTGAGCTGAGACCCAACAATGTTTATATTTTCTTGATCCTATTGATATCCTACCCGTCCGTCTGTCTGTCTGTTGGCCGAAAGCACGCATCTTGCGAAGGAGTAAAGCTAGACGTTTGAAATATTTGCACAAATATTTCCTATTAGCGGTTGGTTGATTGGGAATTCACTTTCAGACTTTAACAAGTAAAAGCGTGCTAAGTTCGGCCGGGCCGAATCTTATATACCCTCCACCATGGATCGCATTTGTCGAGTTCTTTTCCCGGCATCTCTTTTTAGGCAAAACAGGATATAAGAAAAGATTTGCTCTGCTATTAGAGCGATATAAGGTATAAGATATGGTCCGGTTTGGACCACAATTTAATTATATATTGGATACCTGTGTAAAATGTCAGCCAATTCGAATAAGAATTGCGCCCTTTGGGGGCTCAAGAAGTAAAATAGAGATCTATTTATATGGGAGCTGTATCGGGCTATAGACCGATTCAGACCATAATAAACACGTATGTTGATGGTCATGAGAGAATCCGTCGTATAAAATTTCAGGTAAATCGGATAATAAGGCCTGATGGCTTCGCATTGCATGAAATGAAATAAATAAATAAAAAAATAATAATTGCGACCTCTACAGGCTCAAGAAGTCAAGATCCCAGATCGGTTTATATGACAGCTGTATCAGGTTATGAACCGATTTGAACCATACTTGGCACAGTTGTTGGATATCACAACAAAACACGTCGTGTCAAAATTCATTCAAATCGGATAAGAATTGCGCCCTCTAGAGGCTCAAGAAGTCAAGACCCAAGATCGGTTTATATGGCAGCTATATCAGGTTATGAACCGATTTGAACCATACCTGGCACAGTTGTTGGATATCATGACAAAACACGTCGTGCCAAAATTCAATCAAATCGGATAAGAATTGCGCACTCTAGAGGCTCTAGAAGTCAAGACCCAAGATCGGTTTATATGGCAGCTATATCAGGTTATGAACCGATTTGAACCATACTTGGCACAATTGTTGGATATCATAACAAAACACGTCGTGCAAAATTTCATTCCAAACGGACAAGAATTGCACACTCTAGAGGCTCAAGAAGTGAAGACCCAAGATCGGTTTATATGGCAGCTATATCAGGTTATGGACCGATTTGAACCATACTTGGCACAGTTGTTGGATATCATAACAAAACACGTCGTGCCAAAATTCATTCAAATCGGACAAGAATTGCGCCCTCTAGAGGCTCAAAAATCAAGACCCAAGATCGGTTTATATGGCAGCTATATCAAAACATGGACCGATATGGCCCATTTATAGGGTGATTTTTTTGAGGTTAGGATTTTCATGCATTAGTATTTGACAGATCACGTGGGATTTCAGACATGGTGTCAAAGAGAAAGATGCTCAGTATGCTTTGACATTTCATCATGAATAGACTTACTAACGAGCAACGCTTGCAAATCATTGAATTTTATTACCAAAATCAGTGTTCGGTTCGAAATGTGTTCATTCACCGTAACGTTGCGTCCTTTAAACGTTGCGTAGCTTTACTCCTTCGGAAGTTAGCGCGCTTTCGACAGACAGACGGACGGACATGGCTAGATCGACATAAAATGTCACGACGATCAAGAATATATATACTTTATGAGGTCTCAAACGAATATTTCGAGTAGTTACAAACAGAATGACGAAATTAGTATACCCCCCATCTTATGGTGGAGGGTATAAAAATGGAGATATTGAGCCGAAAATTTAAAGTTTTTTTTGTCCATAGGCAGGTTAAGTTCGAAGATGGGGTATATCGAACAATATTTTGATATAGCCCCATATAGACCGATCTGGCGATATCATGTCATTTTCAGACTTTAAAAATGGAGATATTGAGCTGAAAATTTGCAAAGATTCTTTTTCTGTCCGTAGGCAGGTTAAGTTCGAAGATGGTTTATATCGGAAAATATTTTGATATAGCCCGCAAATAGGCCGATCTGGCGATTTAATTTAATTTTCAGACTTTAAAAATGGAGATATTGAGCTGAAAATTTGCACAGATTCTTTTTTTTTGTCCGTAGGCAGATTAAGTTCGAAGATGGGCTATGTCGGACAATATTTTGATATTGGCCCCATATAGACCGATCTGGCGATTTAAGGTCATAGGCCCATTAAAGTCACATTTATTATTTGATTTTGCTGAAATTTGCGACAGTGAGTTGTGTTAGGCCACGCGACATCCTTTTTCAATTTGTCCAATATCGGTCAAGATTTGGATTTAGCTACCATAAAGACCGATCGGGCGAATAAAGTCATAGGCCCATTAAAGCCACAATATTTTGATATTGGCCCCATATAGACCGATCTGGCAATTTAATGTCATAGGCCCATTAAAGCCACATTTATTATCTGATTTTGCTGAAATTTGTGACAGTGAGTTCTGTTAGGCCGCTCGACATCCTTTTTCAAATTGTCCCATATCGGTCCAGATTTGGATGTAGCTGCCATATAAACCGATCTTTTAATTTAAGGTTTTGGGTCGATAACAGGCGTATTTATTGTCCGTTTTCGCTGAAATTTGCTATAGCGTGTTGGATTAGGCTCCTCGATATCCCTGTTTAATAGGGCCCAAATCGGACCAGATATGGATGTAGCTGCCATGTATACCGATCACCCGATTTAAGGTTTTATGCCCATAAACGGTGAATTTATTAACCGATTTCGCTGAAATTAAGGACAATTAGTTCTGTTAGGCCCTTTGACATTCGTATGGTTAAGATCGAGCTATAATTAGATATAGCTTCCCTATATCCCGATTTAAGTTCTTGGGACAAAAAAAGCATGTTAATTACTCGATTTCGCTGAATGACTTTTTGCTTGATAACATTGAGGGACTACTACCTCATGCAATCTCATGGCAGCCGGTTGTACGTATCGGATTATAGTTCTTCATCGGCAAGGTATAGTATAGAGTATATGAACAACAAACTGCTGCAACAACAACTGCTTTGCACGCTATCCCTAAACATATTAACCGTGGTCTACATCAGGTCAGGTCATGCGACAGGACGGCCCGGTGGCTCTAGACTTGTCTAAAGCCTTTTTGCCATGCTTTTTGAGGACATCGCTTACACGTCCCTCAGACGGGTCTAAAGCGTTGGTTTACAAATTATCTTTGTGGTAGTCAGTCGAATGTGGAATTTAGGGATGAGAAGTCGAATGAGTCCTTGTAGATCGACAGCCTTCCATTGCCCATGAAGAAGTTATCATTCCTTACTTGGCAAACCAAAGTAGTTCTGGCTCATTTAGGCTCCGGTACATGCAATCACCTCAGCGTTTTGGATGTATGTATGTCCCGATTGTAACCTACAGCACACGCAACCTGTTAACTGTTCAGCCAATTCTACTCAACCTCAGATCCTCCGGGACGCACCCAAATCTGGATATTTAACAAACCCCGCAGAAGAAAGGGTGATCAAAACACACCCATAAGCGCAGCTAGACCTCTGGTTGGTGGGCTAAGCACACCCATAGTGGGAGTGTTCTTGAACAAGGTTGTTGTAGCCACACATTGCAAGTATATTGATTCTTTTTCTGTCTTCCTAGTCCACCCTTCTCTCTGAGATCATTCTGATGCCTCAAAGGTTCTTATATTCAGCTCTCAAAAAACTGACTGCCCGGTCTATAATGCTTATGCGGTCAGAATCGTTGGTTTTGCTGGGCGTCTAAATGGGGTGTAGTGCCGCACTCAGCGCAGATATTGTAATAGTATCGTCTTGAAAGATAGCCAGAACAGTTTTGGCCTTGCTGGGCAGATCTAGACAAGGTCCTCAGTTGTTATTGTTGCAGCCACATTTGGATGTGAAGTTAGCGATCCTCGTCAAGCTCTTTCCTTTAAATGAGCCAATAACTCGCCTAGTCATATGCACTCAGTATTTAAGCAAAAATCGGTGCCGCCCGGCCTCTTACTGAGACTCTCCGCTCGATACCGTATGAAGCATTTCACTATCTGCAACCTGTGGACGCTGTAGTTCCCAGTTAACGATGAACCACTTACATTGTAGCAGTGCTTTGTACATTGAGGCAAACCCTGCCGATCGAGGATGAAAGCCCATAGAGTGAAACAAGTAGTTACGCAAGGAGGGGTGTATCTTTGGTTCACGACCACATGATTATCACATTGATAGTTTGAACTTCAACATTGTTGTTGTTATTGTAGCCGTAGATTTGCGGTAAGTAGTACAAAGAAGGCGGAAATACGGCGGCAACTGGATGGAAGAGTAACGAATACGTAGCGATTCTCTTCACCAATGTTTCCAAAATATTTGATGCCACATTTGACAATCTTTTAAAGTTCTCCACAAAGTCAGAAGCAGCCAAAAGTTCCTGTACCCTGACTAAACACAACACCGGTCGGTATTGATGCCACATTTGACAACCTTTTAAAGTTCTCCACAAAGTCAGTAGCAGCCAAAAGTTCCTGTACCCTGACTTAACACAACACCGGTCGGTAGTGATGAGATCAGCGACATTCAATAAAAAAAGCCAATAGTGTACCATAATTTACCAGATAGCAACCGTCAATCCAAATTTGTATATCTTTCACCATTCGACAAGAAACATATGCGAAAAGGAAAGCATGAAACAGCTATGTATCACGGTCCAGTACTCAATCCCATGGTAGCCTGTTTTACGTACCGCATTTAAACTGACGATTGTGTATTTGCTTAAATGTAAAAAAGGCAACTTTATTCTGTAATTTCTACAAGATAATGGGCACTAGCAATTTCACAATACCGGTTGATGTCTATTGAAACACACTCCGAGTTACATAAACCAGAAAATGAGTTTCATATTAAGAACAACAAATACAAAAATAATTGACCGAACTATTATTAACAACTTACTTTCGATTTAACTGCTTGAACCAGAAAATAATGCAATTCAAGAGATTGTTACGCTTTTTTTTTTTTTTTTTTTGGACTTTAATCGAAATGGCAGAGTACGACTCTATATGCCAGGTTGTACTTCCGAAGTTGGTGTCCCCACCAACTGTAAATTAAAACACGTGTATTAAAAATACAGAATTAAAACCAATGTACAGTTATAACTGTACTGTGTATAACGATGACTAAGCATCGAATCCCGAAGCGTCCGCTTCAGACGAATTCTAAATGCAAAGTTGTTGTTACGCTTTTACTTCGTTCTGATAAAAATAAATAAATAGCTTCTTCATCTTCGCGATGGAGAAGAACAGCTGTTAGTGTCAATGATTGATAACACGAAGTTGCCACATCAAATAGAGATTTAAAAATTTTAACGGTTAAATTTATTTAAAATGAGAGAACAGTTGAGAGAGCTTCAAATTATTTGAATGACAGTTATCTACCAGGATTCATTAATAGAAGATTAGGTCACTTGCAAAAGATAAAGTGGATAGGCCCCATGAACATAATGAAAGATGTCAAATCTGTCGATTGAAAATGTCATCAAATAGGAGAATCGTAAATAATGAATGAATGTAAAAAGAGAACAAGTTGGTATCCTCAAGGCCAAGTACTGCCAAATATTAAAAAATGTATATCGACTGATCGCTTGGCTTAACATTATTTATTGAATCCTGGTTATTTACAAGAAAAAGAGAATTCTGTGGAACACTGAAAGCTGAAAAAACTGAAAGCAAAATCATCAAATGAAAATAAATACAGACATTTTGTTGTTGTTGTAGCCACGTTATTACACATGCGAAGATAGCGGTCCCCGTCAAGTTCCAAAGTTGAGTAATCTCGTTCCGGTTTATAGAACCGATCGTTACGGGTATGTTATGGCCTTTTAAAAATATGGTGTACATCATGACATAATCACCAGGTAGTGTACCGTGAACAGCTGAGTACAATTTTTTTTCGCGAAGTGCACTATCTATCTGTCAACGAGTTTTGGTTGTGTGTGTGTATTATATTTAAGAACTATGACACACAAACTATTATAAATGGCGCGAATTAGTCATATACACAAACCAGAGTTGCACTAATGACTGATTTTGACAGACAGTGCACTCAATATTTTATTGTTGGGCAACTGGCACTACCTGTAAATGAATATGAATATCTTGGTGTACATTAACCAAATTAATTTTTTTGTTCGGACTGACAGCACTGATACGTATGCGAAATAATTAAATATCAACAAAACAAACATAATAAAGGTTAAAACATAATAAACCCGTTAGGCTTGTTTCCGAGCGTTGCCTTGAAAATGTGACTTTGTTACCAAATCCCACAAAAGCAAAGCGCAAAAGTTAAACAAAATATAACTCTGACGCCTAGAAACTCGAGTTCACGTATGGCATGACGCTCGACTTTAAGTATATTCGTTTTTCGCGGTGAAACTTCACATTAAAAAAAATATTGATGAAAAGTGTTCGTTTCGTTTCAAACAGCTGTTAACAGGTAACATGCCAGGTTTGACGGTATGAAGATGTCAGATTTTTGTTTGCATTCTCTTTGTTGTCATCTTCTTTCTCGCATATTCTCTGCCCATGTACGCACACGTATATATACATGTACGCAAATTTCTTTGCCTGTGTTGGCAAAACGCGGACCAGCTTGATGGCAAGATTGCACCATATGATTAGTGGTTGTTGTACAAATGAGACCAAATTTATTGTTTCGCCATGGTAGCCCAGGGGCTAGTAAGATTTTAGACAGAAGCAAAGCTAATTTTGACGTTTATAAAATGGCATAATTAGCAGGTAGCGTACCGTAAACAGCTGAGTATATTTTTTTCTCGCAAAGTGAACTATCAGTCAACGAGTTTTGCTAGTGTATGTGTATTATAGTTAAGAACCATACCACACACAAACAACGAAAAATTACGCGAACTAGTAATATACACAAAATCAGAGTTGCACTAACCACTGATTTTGGCAAATAGTACACTCAATATTTTGTTGTTGGGGAACTGCCACTACCTGAAAATGAGTATATCTTGGTTTATAAAGCAGAGTTCCAAGTTTATCGTTGTGAATAGATAAAGGTCTATTTCAATTTGCGAGCGGTGATTACTAGCCGCACATATTTATTTTTTAATGACATTATAGTGTTAAAAACATTATATTTTCACATTCCCATTTGAAAATTGATGATAAATGATACACTGTTGAAAGAAATAGGCAAAACAAAATGTTTTAATTTGAGACATTTGCAACCTCTGTGTGAAATATTTGTTGGACGGCATCGGCATTAGCAATCATACATCTTTTATATGTTATTAAAATCTTGGTACAATAAAATCATTAATCCAAAGAGACTTTTATCTGTGAACAAAACCTAAGTATTTAATTGTTCTTATTGCAAGTTTACTAAGCAAGCCATGGGTAATTTTCAATAAATTTTGATTATATAAAATAGCTTGTCTTATATTTGCTCAGGCATAAATTTCAAAAATTTGTATAGTGAGAAAGTTACTGTTTGACAAAGCAAAATGTAGTTTTTCTCACCAGTGAAAAAACAACACCCCCATACGTCATTTTAACATATCACAAAAGGAGATTGCTACCGATTGGCACACCCTCATTGTGTAAAAATAAATCCGTTACGTGGTGCAAAAATTAACAAGGAATAGTTTTCTTGTCTGCAATGAAACCAAAAAATATATCCAATACTTTCAATTTTACCCTGCAACAAAAGCAAACCGAAAATTTCGCTAAAGATATGTGAGTTCATTTCTTACGGCAACGAAAATTTCGTTTAAGTGTATACAGCCCTTAATGGCTGGTACTGTGTTCGTTTTTCACCGTTGAAATCCCTTTTTTCGTGATTACTTTTTTTGAAACATTACGAAATTAACAATGGTAAAATAACATTTTTATTAAAATTTTACCATAAGTAATGCTTTAAAATCTGTTATATCAAAAAAGTTTGTTTTTCTCAGTTGAAAAAACATGTAAAAAAATCGTAACGAAACTTAACACAACTTAACACTTTTATTAATATTGTCTGATAAATTATGGGGGAATATTCTACTGAATGAAATCTGCAAGTTTTTTGCTTCAAAATCTTTTATCTAAAAAAGTTATTACGAAAAAATTTCGCGAAAAGCAAAGAAACCATTAATAGTGAAAAAAATATTGGATTTTCAACGCGAAGGACGAACATAATACCATTCTTTAATCTCTAAATATAGCCTACTTCCCCTTTTTAAATGTTACGACCCAACAAATCTGGCTACTCTCTCCATATAACAGTTATCATATGTTTGAGAGAGTGTTTAACAAACCAAACAAACATCGGCAACATACTTTTGGTTGCATTCTGTTGCGCTGTTGCGTGATTTCGAGACAGACGAAATTCTCTCGAACAATTGAGCAACAAACACACAAACTAAAGGGAAAAAATATTATGAATGATACCAATAGATGGTAAATTCTTAGAAAATGAGATTAGGCAGATGGATAACTGTTGGAAGATTATTTTACAGTTAGTTGCATTTCGGTTGCTTGTTTAAGTTAAAAAAAATTAATGTAGACATTTTACAAAAAATTTTAAAACAATATTTTGGAAAATTTCCCTGCAATTAAACTCCCAACCATTTCATTTACAAAATTAATTTTTTACAAAATTCCCTATTTTACCGAAATATTTATCGAGATTTGGCAAGAAATTTAAGATATTTTTATTTTGAAAAGATAGTTCCATTAAACAAAAAATTTTAATTGTATTTAATTATTTTCCAATATTTCGGTTAACTCCAAATCAAATTTTGACATTTTCATGAAAATAAAATTTTGGTCAAACTTTTTTGTAAAGCATACCTAAATTCTCATGGAAACCGAATTTCAAAGAAATTTTCTTTAAAAATTTAAATTTTGATAAAATTTTCTTTGACAAGCAATTCCACAAAAATTTTTTATGAAAATCCAAATAAATTTGTCTGTGAAAACCAATTTTGTCTGTTTTCGCTCGTTTATTTTGATTTTTATGCCTTTTCGTGATACATGGCGTATCAGAAATCACGATCCACCATGCCAGTTCTGTAAGTTTTTTGCTATGCTATTCTTTGAACAGAATGCATTGAATATGATCTCGAGCTAGAATTTTTTCGAAAAAAAATAAATTTCGACACAATTTTCAATTTTTAACGAAATTTTTGTATAAACATTCAATAGGGATAAACTTTTCTACAAGAAATCTAAAACATTTACCTTCTTTAAGAGAAAAAAGGGTAAAATAAAAAAAAAATCTTAAAGATACATGAATATTTTAAATTAATTCATTAATTCCAATCAGCTGTTCGTTCTCACCTGTCTGGAATGCAAACTGCTGCCTCCAAGTGGGTGGACAAACAAATACGTCCAACATTTTTGTTTATTGGTGATGTTGAGCATAAGTTCTATTCGAACACAACTCCTTTGGTAATACGAATGTTGGTTGCTCTCACTCTCTCTCTCAAACATGTTGGCAAACGATGATTATCAAACCAACTTCAATTCTATGCTAAGGCACGAACATGGATGATGATGATGTGAAGTATTTAACATTTAGTCAGTTCAAGAGAGACTTTCGGCACATCGTGGTGAAAATAGCGGTAAAATTTTCGTATTTTTGAGACGGACGGACCGGGAAACGGATAGAAACTCTAATCTAGTTATGATTAAATTAATTTTCCTAAGATACAAAATGAAGGAAACAAACATAACCAGAATGTGAACAATAAATTTTATCCACTCAAATGCCTGCTAATTCATTAAGCAAGAAGTTGTGAAAATCGTAATACATAAAGTGAAGTGTGATGCTTTGATGTTTTATGTGTGTTCGTGTTTAACTTACTGTAGAGCAAGCTGCTCCTTAATCTTTAGAAATATTAATGTTTGTCTATCAGTGAAAAATTTACCATTAAAAGATTGTTAATGTATGTCCAAAATAAAACAAAATAAATTAACATAAAATAGCAGAGCATATGAATTTCTGCTGTGGTGTCTTTGGGTGCACTTTAATTCATCTAGTGTTTGTGGTCTTTAAAAGGTAAAAATTGGTTTGTTTTTTGATAACCTGTAATCGCAAACTTCAAATAAAATTCATTCCTGCCCTATAGCTAAGAGCCATGGCGTTTGTGTATTAAAAGAATTTTTGCCAGTGAAGTGTCGTATTTTTTATTTGCTGTTTCTTCTTTAAAACAAAAACATCATTTTTTTGTGTATACAACCAACCATGAGCACAACAATACCGCCCCTACAAGAAGTTGTGCAAAAAAGAAAAAGGGCAAAACAAAACCCATAAAAAAGAATTAAACCAAGCAAGCAATTATAAATGCTTTAAAGTGTGTGAATTTTCTGCCTAACGGGTGCGGGGGAAAGAGGGTGGGAAAGAGATCTGTATCAGCAACACAGCATAATTGTTATGGTTCCTGACATTACTCTTGTTGTGGCTGTTGGAGTTGTTGTTGTTGCTCGTGTGTGTGTGCCCTCTTGTTATGCTTGATTTTCATTATCCCCCCACATTCCCACTGACTGCATGTCAATGCCGTTTACATAGAAGTCTCATTACTTTGTCATTTCTTGTTTTTGTTGCTGTTCTTAAACGAGAGAAGACAAATCAATGACAATAACAACACACGCGAGATTGTCGTGAGAAGATGACTATGACGATATGTTGGGGCCTGCTTGTTTTGCCTATTATTTTATTGCTGCCAGCAAGAGCAGCAAAGACTGCTGCAATTTGCCTTGTGGGCTGAGTGCATGAGGTGACAAGCAGACCTCAGTAGTCAATGAGTGAGTGAGTGATTGTGTGTGCAAAGTTCTTGTTGCCTTTGCTTTGCCTGTCATTAATTTATGGCTGATTGTCTCTGCCAATTGAAAAGAAAATCATTTAAATTGTGTAAATACAAGACAGGCCTACATACATACAACCAAATGAAAAAAAAAAATTAGAAATCACAGAAGGGAAGAGCAAAAAAAAATCTTTCAAGTTAAGTCAATAATGTTGTGTTGGCATAAAAAACAAATCACCCATCTCTTGGGCCATGACAAGGCGGCGGCGGGTTCCAGGAAGGAACTAAAGCCGAAAAGAAAACAACAAGTTGCCTGGCTGGCTTATTGGAAAATAAAGAAGAGAAGGAGTATCAGGGAGTAGAAGAACAGACGTCAATATTTTTATGTCTGTCTTACTGTCGATTTAAGTCAAGCGAGTCTCTATCGAGGGGGTAATCACTCGTAGTGTGTTACAATTGACAGATGCTGTGTGCCGATGTTGTAGAGTTCTACGCAATTTCCTGCCTGCCTGCTTGGCTATCCTGATGGTGGTGACATTGAAGGCCCAATAGCTATAACAATAAGCAATAAAGGTCAACGGATTAAAGGTCAAATCAAAAAGCAACACAATGTGCGGCGGCGGTGTTATGTTTGTGTTTGCCAAACTGTTGTTCTTGTTGCTGCTGCTGCTGCTGCTCAACTTCAACATCTCCGTGCAATCAGAGCTGAAGAGAGAGAAAAAAAAATAAACCAAAAACAAAAACTAATAAGAAGAAAGTGAATAGAAGAAACAAAATAAGGCAAAGGCCATTGAGAATAGTATGTAGTAGAAAACCTGAGTTGAAACACAAAATAAAAAAAAAACACAGCAATCAACCTTGGTTAGAGGAAGCACAGAGGTAGAGAGTGGTGATGAAGTTAATGAGGGTTTCGACGACGGACGACGACCAATGAAGAGACTAACCGAAATACGTTGAAATTGATGTTGGAAGTCGTTGATGATGATTAATTACTTGCTATATTCATGTGAGAACATAACTTAGAGGTATGTCTCCTCTGTGTCCCCCCACCCCCTCCGCCACAACCACAACACTTATTTTGGAGTATTTGGCTTCTCCACCCAATCAACCAACCAACAACAATGAAACCAAGGAACAAACTTTTAAGTAGAGTAAGAGTAAGAACAGAGCGGAGTGTAGTGTATTTTGTTTTTGAGGAGTAGGTAATGTTGGTGGGTATACTATGTAGTATGCAAGTTTTTAATAGTTGGTAGCAAGAGGAACATCATCATCATCAGCAGCAACAGCAGCATAAAACAACAAAGTTATCAAAAGTCGTTATCGTTGAACAATTTCGTTTTGTGCCATTTTTTGTTGTTTTGCTTTCAACAAAAAAGTGAACCTGAGCCCTCTTAACTCCTAAAATCGAGCAAGAGAAAGAAACAAAAGCAGCAGCAGCAGCATCAGGCAGCCAACTAACGAAACGTTGTGCACACAAGACGGAAAAAAAGTATGAAAGGAAGGAAATAAGCGCCACTAAAACAGGTTTTTTCTTCTCAATCTTCTTAAAGACTTTGTAGTCAACTATGTCTTTTTGGAGGTTCTTCTCAGCAAGCAAGCAGGCAGACAAGCGGCCCAAAACATCCAACCTAACAAACAGCCATACAGTACATGCTGCTGCTCTGTTTATGTATCTTTGTCTTTTGTTGTATAGCGATACAATTTTTCTATCTTGGCGTATATGGGAAAGGCACTAAGAGTGAGCTGGCTGGCTGCTGTCGGTGTGTGTATATGGATTTTTATATTATTTTGCATTGCCGCATTCCCATTCTCAAATATGTGCCCCATTCATACTCCTTGCTTCGTCTCCTCCTGTCTCTCCCTTAACCAATATAAAGTGTATGAGTCCCAGAGCAACAAAATCTCTCCTGCCGAAAAACTCTACTCGCTTGCAAAACAAAGAAGGCACAACATTATATTAAAGAACAACATAGAAATTAAGCCAGAGGGCTAGAGGCCATAGCCACAAATAGCAAGAAGGAGAACAACAACAACCACATCTGCCAAGCCACAGACATACCAAACAACCTGAGACACCAAAAATATCATCCAGTCAACCCCAAACAAACCCGGCCTGCCAGCCAGCCAGCCCAACCAACCATGTATGAAAGCTCGCCAAAATAAAGAAAAACAAACCAAACCAAACAACACACCATAACAATTTCCAAAAATTTCAACTCAAAATTGAATTGTAGGTAAGACACTGTTTTTGTTTTTTGGAGGGGGCAAAGTGGATCTTAAAGTAACGCTACTTGGGAGATACCTCAAGCATCGTTAAGGAAGCCCATTAAGTGTTTTAGGGAGCCTCTTTAGAGTAACTGGAGGGAGTCCATTAAAGGTGTCATAACATCTGTAATCCGACGTTTTCTAATTTTTCGTATAATCATTTTACTAGTTTTCTTATTAGAAAGACTGACTGTGAATTGACATCTTTAGTAAACAATATTCAATTCCTTACAGTTACAAAGGACATCAACATATGAGAATTTCGTAATTTTTTATAGGTTCTGGTGCCTCTCAATATGGTTCTGTCCTGTAGGGTAATTTACTCCTGCAGGGTAATTAACTCCAAGAGCGTATAAAGAATAATTTTAGAGGGTCAGGGACTAGAGCTGGTAAACTATCGATAGTCGCAACAATCGATATTTCTAATAATAAATATCGATAGTATCAATTTAATTTCCCATCACTTACATTTCTAATGAGAAGTAAAAATCAGGAATTCGATTTATTTAGAAGCAATAACAATGCACAGACCGAATAAAACCGAATTTAATAAAGCCAGTTGAAAGTCGTTAGAGAAATTTTAGTCTAATCGGAATAAAATTGCGCCCTCTATAGGCGCAATATATCTTAAAAGATACATTCAGTGTCGGATCGTTTATTATAAACTACCACCGAAGGAATATACCCCCAATTAATTTTGTCATACCGTTTGCAACACATCGAAATATCCATTTCCGACCCTATAAAGTATATATATTCTTGATCAGCGTAAAAATCTAAGACGAGCTGGACATGTCCGTCCGTCTGTCTGTTAAAATCACGCTACAGTCTTTAAAAATAGAGATATTGAGTTGAAACTTTGCACAGATTCTTTTTTTGTCCATAAGCAGGTTAAGTTCAAAGATGGGCTATATCTTGATATAGCCCCCATATAGACCGATCCGCCGATTTAGGATCATAGGCCAATAAAATCCACATTTATTATCCGATTTTGCTGATCCTGAGGGATCTGGGTCTGGCTGGGCAGTTAGATAGGTAACGTGTGTTGTGTGGTCCCTGGTCACAATCGGGACATACATCCTGCACGTTGGCATCAATTCTTACTCCGTAGGAATTGAGGCGACGGATCGTAATTGAGCCAGAACTACTCTGGTTTGCCGGGTGAGGTGAATTTCTTGAGGTGCAATGGTAGGCGGTCGTTCTCCAAGCACCACAATCACCCGGTAGCTATTCACCGCATCTGCTACCGTGTCTGCCATATGTCCTTTTGAATGTGTTTACAAATCGTTATCGATATCGGTTTAGATTAAGATATAATTTTCAGGTATGTTCTAAGTTCTACGACTTCTTAGAATTTTTTTCAAAAGACAACAATACCGGTACCGTTACCGAAAATTTTGTTTGCCTGTACGCAGCTCAAATGAAGTTTTAGAAGCAATAACAATGCACAGACCGAAAAAAACCGAATTTTACTTAAAGCCGTTAGAGAATTTTAGTCTAATCGGAATAAAATTGCGCCCTCTATAGGCGCAATATATCTTAAAAGATACATTCAGTGTCGGATCGTTTATTATAAATCACCACCGAAGGAATATACCCCCAATTAATTTTGTCATATCGTTTGCAACACATCGAAATATCCATTTCCGACCCTATAAAGTATATATATTCTTGATCAACGTAAAAATCTAAGACGAGCTGGACATGTCCGTCCATCCGTCTGTCTGTTAAAATCACGCTACAGTCTTTAAAAATAGAGATATTGAGTTGAAACTTTGCACAGATTCTTTTTTTGTCCATAAGCAGGTTAAGTTCAAAGATGGGCTATATCGGGCTATATCTTGATATAGCCCCCATATAGACCGATCCGCCGATTTAGGATCATAGGCCAATAAAATCCACATTTATTATCCGATTTTGCTGAAATTCGGGACAGTGAATTGCGTTAAGTCCTCTGATATCCCTCGTCAATTTGGCTCAAATCGGTTCAGATTTGGATAAAGCTGCCATATAGACCAATCCTCCGATTTAGGGTCTTAGGCCCATAAAAGCCACATTTATTATACGATTTTGTTGAAATTTGAGACAGTGAGTTATGTCAGGCCCTTCGACATCTTCCTTCAATTTGGCCCTGATGGGTCCAGATTTGGATATGGCTGCCATATAGCCCGATCTCTCGATTTAGGGGTTTGGGCCCATAAAAGGCGTATTTATTGTCCGATGTGGGACAGTGAGTCCCAAATGACATACTTCTGCAATATGGCACAGATCGGTCCAGATTTGGATATAGCTGCCATATAGACCGATCTCTCGGTTTTAACTTTTGGGGCCATGAAAGGCGCATTTATTGTCCAATGTCGCTAAAATTTGAGACAGTGAGTTGTGTTAGGCCCTTCGACGTCCTTCTTCGATTTGGCCCAGATCGGTCTAGATTTGAATATAGCTGCCATATAGCCCGATCTATCGTTATAAGGTTTTGGGCCCATAAAAGGCGCATTTATTGTCCGATTTCGCCGAAATTTGGGACAGTGCTTGGTGTTAGGCTCTTCGACATTTTTCTGCAACTTGTGCTAAATCGATCCAGATTTGGATATAGCTGCCATGTAGACCGATATCTCGATTTAAAGTCCTGGCCCCATAAAAGTTGCATTTGTAATCCGATTTCACTGAAATTTGACACAGTGACTTATGTTAGGCTTTTCGACATCCTTGTTGTATATGGTTCAGATTGGTTTATTTTTAGATATAGCTACTAAAAAGACCAATATTTTGTTATACACAATTGAACAATGACTTGTACTAATTAGTATTTGGTCCAAATCGGAAAAATTTTGATATAACTGCTATGGGACATAAAGTATGCAATTTTCGCCGGATTTTGATGAAAGGTGGTTTACATATATACCCGAGGCGGTGGGTATCCAAAGTTCGGCCCAGCCGAACTTAACGCCTTTTTACTTGTTTTTGTTTTTGAAAATATCAATCGATATTCAGCCAAAATTAAATTATCGATATTTTGCTAGCTCTTTCAGGGACCAGATAGAGTAGCTACATTTACATCAAAATTTCCAAATCCCTTTTTTTGTGTTTCCATACGTGTTCAAGTCTTAAAACACGTACAAATCTGCATCTTCTTGGCATCAATAGAAACCACTTAATAAGTAAACCTTAATGCCAATACTCACAATACTTAAAGTAGCGTTCATGGCGAAACAATTAAAGGTGGTCTCATTTGTACAACAACCACAAATCATATGGTGCAATCCGTTACCTTGTCATCAAGCTGATCGACGTTTTGTCAACACACACAAAGAATTTTGTGTGCGTGTGTGTATACGTGTGCATACATGAGCAGATAAGATACGAGAAAGAACATGACAACAAAGAGAATGGAAACAAAAATCTGACATCTTAATGCCGTCAAACCTGGCCGCTGTAACCAGCTGTTCGCGTGAGACCACCTTTTTAAATCCGCCTTGGTACAGAACATGCTTTTCATTTACTGTCAAGTAATGATTACACATTTCTGTGGAAACGGTAATCGATAGACGCCAATCATCTAAAAAATCAAAACATTTCGATTTTTAGCCATGACTGATGGTTATGTGTACATGTGACGCATACACCCTTATTTTCAATATACTATTGCAATGACCACGCATCACCTGCCATGGAAAATATTCAGCGAAAAACTAAAATACCGATAGTGTCATTGATATGTTGTCAGATCTAGTATTAGTTATCGCCTGATATCGATAACTAACTACCGCAACTTCATTTGCAATGTGTTGTTGTTGTTACAGCGTGTTGTGTTCTATCTTTCGTCTGCTTGATTCTGTTGAGTGTCCAGATTCAGGAACTCTGCGTCAGAACTACTCTGGTTTACCGGGGGAGGTGAATTTCTTGAGGTGCAATGGTAGGCGGTCGTTCTCCAAGCACCACAATCACCCGGTAGCTATTCACCGCATCTGCTACCGTGTCTGCAATATGTCCTTTTGAATGTGTTTACAAATCGTATCGATATCGGTTTAGATTAAGATATAATTTTCAGGTATGTTCTAAGTTCTACGACTTCTTAGAATTTTTTTCAAAAGACAACATTACCGGTACCGTTACCGAAAATTTTGTTTGCCTGTACGCAGCTCAAATGAAGTTTTCTTTGCGTAACAGGGTGGCATAACATGCATTGTTGAATTTTTTTATTACAACCACGAATGGATATGTATGTTCTAATATGTTCCATGCAACATGAAATAAAGTTATTTGCAAATAAAAACGATCAATTACAGCACATATGTACTCAATTTGCCAAAAACGATTAAAATTCGGCCAAAATTATAAATCGATGTTTGTCGCCATCTGATATTATACACAACTATTTTTCAGTGGCGACATAAATGTCTTGGCTGCAACCAAGATTTATTCATTTACAGGTAGTGGCAGATGCCCAACAACAAAATATTGAGTGCACTATCTGTCAAAATTAGTGATTAGTGCAACTCTGATTTTGAGTATGTTACTAGTTCGCGCCATTTTTCGTTGTTTGTGTGTGTTATGGTTCTTAACTGTAATACATACACACAATCAAAACTCGTTGACAGATGGTGCACTGCGCGAGAAAAAATTTTACTCAGCTGTTTACGGTACACTACCTGGTAATTATGTCATGACGGAATGTAGTTGTCTTATAACATGTTAAATTTACCACATGTTGAGTTGTACATTTCATGTGATAAAAACGAAACTGACATATAAAAATCACTTTTCAAAATAACACATGTTATTTTTTTCGATTAGAGCGCGCTCTTTTCCCTTTTGACAAAAACATAAAGAAATTTGAGTTACCTGTGAATACACTGCCACGTTTACACTGCCCTTTAAATCCATATTTATTGGCTCGATCATCTGTTTTTTCCCTTTATGAAATCAGCTGACGAAAGACTTAAATCCGAATTTAATGATCAGTGTACACTGGCTTTAAGACATCTACATGCAGTGTAATAGCGACTTTAGGTCATTTGCGAAAACACAAAGTGGATAGGCCCCATGAACCGCATTAAGGATGTCATTTCTGCCGATAGAAAATGTCATCAAATAGGAGAAAACGTAAACAGAGAACAAGTTGACATCCTCATTGCCAAGTATTGCCAAAGATTAAAAAGAAATGTTAGTGAATCCTAAACGTCTATGAAAAGACATAAAACATTCGATGAAATTTCCTCTTAAGTTGAAATTTCAAAGATTCAAGCGTTTGTAAAAAGGTTCAAACTCACTCACTCATCGTTAGAAGTCATCAAAAAAAGTCATTCTTCCTAAAAATTGCCAACAATTTGTTTAAAACAAAAATAAAAAAATCACTCAAAAGCAGTGATCCTTAAATCCCCAAATTCATTATAGCCATGTTACAAACCAAAATGTTAAACTTAACACACCATCTCCCGTTGTGTAATCTCTTTGGCGCGCTTGAAGGATATTTGGAAAGGGAGCAGTCGTTTTGCTTCAGCATCTCAAAGATGTTTTCTTGGGTTTATCTTCTTTGCTTTACATTTTGTCTGTCTGGTATGGTCTGGCCGGGTGTGGTGTGGTGTGGCAAGCGAGCTTACTTGAGACGCATACACATGCCATAACTTGGTGAATAAAAATGTCTTTTTTTTTTCTTGCTGAGGGTGGGGTAAGGAGGAACTGTAGGAGTTCATCCAAAGCACAAAAGGAGACAATCAACCTAATAACAAAGGCACAGAGACTCCTTAAAAACACACGCATCACAACGAAAGGCAAGACACCGCATCGCACCGCACCGCATTACAGCAACCGCATCACCACAAAATTTTAATGCGAAACAGCAAGGAAGGCGCACAGCAACAGAGAAATAGCGGCAGCAGACTACGGAAGGAACCGCCAGCATCAAAAATAATTTGGTCTTGTTCAAAGGTAAGCAAAAGCATAACAATTACCCCATTGCAGGTCGTTATAAAAAAAAGATTTTGCTGAACAACAAAAGCAAAGCACTAAAATTTTGGTAGTATATCACAAAGAACAAGATGAAGATTAAGCTGATGAGGAAGCCAAAACAAAAAACCAAGTCAGCCCATATGTCGTTGAAATGCATAAATAAATAGAAATTCACTACCTCTTCCAAAAACTGAAGAAAAATAAAAAACGCCCCCATCTTCAACCGATACCACTCAAATGTCCTTCTTGTTATCCCCATACAAATTCAAAATCCAAGCTCGAATGTCATACTGTTTGTTTTCGTAGTAACATTTGTTTTCCCTTTGTATTTTTTGTTTATTTTTTTTGTTTGTGTCTCAGCTCTCTGCCACTGGGTTCAATGTTTATTTTCAATTGAATACTGAAATTAAATGATTCAACAAAAATTCGCTGGCTGCCTAAGGCTACAATGAGCATTGTTTCAGAGTTGTGTTTTTCCTTTTGTTTTCTTGCTTTTGAGTCGCATTGTGTCGCTCGTTGGCTTCTTCATTTGCTTTGTAGTATTTCCGTTGCCAGCTTCCTTGGTGTTTTTTTTTCAGCTGACACCAAATTCTTACAGTCAATCGTCCTGTTTTGTGCGTCAATTGGCTGATATCCAATAATTTTCAATCTGCGAAACCGCCAAACGGCATTGCACCATGTCCCAGCACCACCAACACCACCAACACCACCATCACACTTTTTTTTTTGAATTCTGTGTTGGCTTCAATTGAGCAAGAATTCTGAAATCCACTTTTCCCTTGATTAATGACTTGTGTGGGTGCGTGTGCTTTTGTTGTTTTCCTGACTTTTTTTTGTCCCTCTGCAACACTAAATTTGAAATCATTGTAATTTTTGATTACATCCTTGATTCGACTACACCAACAATCATTTATTATTTTCATATTTTGTTTTCTTTATTCTGTTTTTTTTCTTTGGTTATTCCCAAAAATGATAGATTCATTGTGCTTATCATACGCCAACATCATGATGGGAATCACGCCAAAACGGAAGACTTTACAAATCCTTTAGGCTATGCCGAGTTTTTTGCCAACTCATTTTTTTCCCTGGGAGATAAATTTAAAATAATCACTCAGTTTGCGGGTTACATTCATAATTTTTAAGCAGAACATAAAGAGCATATGAAAGATGAGTTAATGCTTTGACTTTTTAACAGTCTTATCATTTATAAAGCAAAAACAAAAAAACGAGGAGAAAAGAGGAATCATTTAACAAATTTTCTTAAGCAAAGAGGTATATTTCACAGCATGAAATTTCGTAAAACACCAGTGAAATTTTCTTAGAAAAATTTCACAAAAATTCGTCTTGCAGTGACACTTTGTCTTTAAAGAAAATTTCAGTGTGGATTTGTGTTTGGAAAAAGTTTTAGGTAAATTTTGTCTTTAGAGAAAATTTTGGTGAATTTTTTTTTGGCAAAAATTTTAGTAAAATTTGGTATATTGCAAAAATTTAAGAGAACATTTTAGTGAAATTTTTTCTTTACAGAGAATTTCATTAAATTTTTGGCTGTAGAGACAAGGAAATGTTGTTTTTGGATGATATTCGAGTGAAATTTTGTTTTTGCAAAGAATTTCGTTGAAATTTTATCTTTTGAGAAAATTTCAATGACACTTTTGATTTAGAACAAAGGGAAATCTTCGATGAAAATTTGTCTTTTGGGAAAATTTCAGAGAAAATTTATCTTTGGGGAAATTTTCAGACAAAAACAAGTAAATTTTGTCTTTAGAGAAGATTTTAGTGAAATTTTGTCTTTTGAGAAAATTTAAGAGAAAAATATTTCTTAAGAGAAAATTTTAGTGAAATTTTTCCTTTGCAGAGAATTTCATTCAATTTTTGGCTGTAGAGACAAGGAAATGTTGTTTTTAGATAATATTCGAGTGAAATTTTGTTTTCGCAAAGAATTTCGGTGAAATTTTATCTATTGAGAAAATTTCAATAAAACTTTTGCTTTAGAACAAAAGGAAATCTTCGATGAAAATTTGTCTTTTGGGAAAATTTCAGAGAAAATTTATCTTTGGAGAAAATTTCAGACAAAAACAAGTAAATTTTGTCTTTAGAGAAAATTTTAGTGAAATTTTGTCTTTTGGGAAAATTTAAGAGAACATTTTTTCTTAAAAGAAAATTTTTTCCTAAGAGAACATTTTAGTGAAATTTTTTTCTTTACGGAGAATTTCATTAAATTTTTGGCTACAGAGACAAGGAAATGTTGTTTTTGAGAATATTCCATTGAAATTTTGTTTTTGCAAAGAATTTAGGTGAAATTTTATCTTTTGAGAAAGTTTCAATGAAACTTTTGCTTTAGAACAAAGGGAAATCTTCGATGAAAATTTGTCTTTTGGGAAAATTTCAGAGAAAATTTATCTTTGGAGAAAATTTCAGACAAAATCAAGTAAATTTTGTCTTTAGAGAAAATTTTAGTGAAATTTTGTATTTTGGGAAAATTAAAGAGAAAATTTTTCTTAAAAGAAAATTTTAGTGAAATTTTTTTCTTTACAGAGAATTTCATTAAATTTTTGGCTGTAGAGACAAGGAAATGTTGTTTTTAGAGAATACTAGCTGACCCGGGCCCGCTTCGCTGCGCCTTCTTTTACTTTATATGGAACAAAAGTTTCCTTGGCATATTTATTTTCGACAATTAAAGATCTTTTAGTGAAATATTGGGTTGCTCAAAAAGTAATTGCAGATTTTTCATATAGTCGGCGTTGACAAATTTTTTCACAGTAATTTTTTCTCTGTAATTGCTTTCTTTCTTCTGTCAGTTATCAGCTGTTACTTTTAGCTTGCTTTAGAAAAAAAAATGTAAAAAAAGTATATTTGATTAAAGTTACTTTCTTTTAAAAAATCCGCAATTACTTTTTGGGCAACCAATACCATGCTAACTTGACTAACAGTTTTACAATATAAGTGCCTTTATCTGAATCCCATATGATCTTCATTGGTCTACGAATTTAAGTTTGGATGTAAGGTGTACTTCATTCTTAAAATACTTTATTTCAGCCCGATATTCTCATGATGTCTGATTTAGTGGTGTTTTCGGGGGAAAGGTGGTCCCCCAGATACCTGGCCCTGAAAAAATATCAGCATCATGCTCTTCTCTCAAATACCATTTCTTTAAACCCCATTTTGCCATTGGCTTAAGAGGAATTTACAGGATGAGGTGTCCCCCCCACCACATGGCCCCAAAATAGGTAATCAAATTCGTTTTCTAATCTCAAATGACATTCATTTGAGCCACATGTTGGCATGGTCGAAAAATTTTTTCCCTTTGGGGTTATTTTGGGAAAGGGGTAGAACCCCAGAAATGGGTATCAATCCTTGCTATACCCCAAATACCTTTCATTTAAGCTCCACATCGACATAGTCGGTAAATATGCCCGATTTAGGGGTGTTTTGGGATTGGGGTGGTCCCCCAAACACTAAGCACGGAAAATGTATTAGCCCCATACTGCGATGGTCACTAAAAAATTGCTATTTGTGGGGTATTTTGGGAAAGGGGTACATACCCAGAAAATTGTTCCCGAAACTGGGTATCAATTCTTGCTCTACCCCGCAATACCTTTCATTTAAGCTCCACATTGACATTGTCGGTAAATATGCCCGATTTAGGGGTGTTTTGGGGATTGGGGTGGTCCCCCAAACATTAAGCCTGGAAAATATATCAGCAACGTGCTCTATTCTCATATATCTATATATCATATATTTAAACCCCATATTGCCATTGGCCTCAAAATTGGATATCAAATTCGTTTTCTAATCTCATTTAAACTCCTTATTGCAAAAGTTAACAATTATATCCGGTTTGGGGTATTGGCCCTAAAAACTGTGCCAAGTATGGTTCAAATCGGTTCATAACCTGATATAGCTGTCATATAAACCTGTCTTGACGTCTTGAGCCTCTAGAGGGCGCAATTCTTATCCTATTGGAATGCAATTTTGGACGACGTGTTTCGCTATGACTTCCAACAACTGTGCTAAGTAGGGTTCAAATCGGTCAATAACCTGATATAGCTGCCATATAAACCGATCTTGGGTCTTGACTTCGTGAGTCTCTAGAGGGCGCAATTCTTATCCGATTGGAATGAAATTTTGCACGACGTGTTTTGTTATGATAACCAACAAAAGTGTTAAGTTTGGTTCTTATCGGTCCATAACCTGATATTGATGTCATATAAACCGATCTGGGGACTTGACTTCTCGAGCTTCTAGAGAGCGCAATTATTATCCGATTTGAATGAAATTTTACACGAAGTATTTTGTTATGATATCTAACCACTGTGCCAAGTATGGTTGAAATCGGTTCATAACCTGATATAGATGTCATGTAAACCGATCTTGGGACTTGACTTCTTGAGCTTCTAGAGGGAGCGATTCCTATCCGATTAGGCTGAAATTTAGCATGACGTATTTTATTATGACTTTCAACAACTGTGCCAAATAAGGTTCAAATCGTTTCATAACCTGATATAGCTGCCATATAAACCGATCTGGGATCTTGACTTCTTGAGCGTCTAGAGGTCACAATTATTATCCGATTTGCCTGAAATTTTGTACGAGGGATCCTCTCATGGCCATCAACGTAAGTGTTTATTATGATCTGAATCGGTCTATAGCCTGGTACAGCTCCCATGTAAATCGATCTCTCTATTTTACTTCTTGAGCCCCAAAGGGCGCAATTCTTATTCAAATTTGTTGACATTTTACACAGGTCTCCAACATATAATTTAATTGTGGTCCGAACCGGACCATATCGTGATATCGCTCTAATAGCATATATATTGTTTTACCTTTTTTTTGCCTAAGAAGAGATGACTTTTCCCGGCATCGACAAATGCGATCCATGCTGGAGGGCATATAAGATTCGGCCCGGCCGAACCTAGCACTCTTTTACTTGTTTCATACTCATATAACTATTCATGGCGACATTAAAATATTTTACGCCACATTAATAATATTGGTTCAAGATTCAGCCCGGCTGAACTTCTTTTATACTTATTCTTTGTACTTTTACACAAATATGCCTTATGGATGTACCACAAAATATTTGAAAACCATCCACGCCTTAAAGTATGCCACAAAAACCAAAATTCCTTTTTCATTAAACTATTCGTGGTGACATTTAAATACTAGAGATGATGAGAGGTTGGAGAATTTTCTATGCCATTGCCCGGCTTTCGCGACTAACAGACACCGGTATTTAAGTGGGGACACAATTCTAGACATGAATCAACTTAGGGGTGTGTTATGGAAAACAATTAAGCATTTTGTAAGTAGCACATAATTCCAGAATTTGATTTTCTTTTTCGAGGATACTTTATAGTATTTGGAGCGTACAAGAAACCTAAACTACCTAAATATTAAATGTCATTATTCGAAAAATCCCCACCCTTATAGCTTTTGTAATCCCTATTGGATTAAACCAATGCGACACTTAAACTTTTCATCTTGGCGGCGTTTCGCCTGTTCTAAGACAAGTTACGTTTTGCTGTTCCGGTCATTCTGTTGTCTTCCCTGAATCGTATGTAATACATCACATAGTAAACTGCTGTTCTATTAGCAGGTATCCTGTTGTAAAGCCTGCGGATCTCCTTCCCAATTTTGAAAAAATTTCCTGTCAATTCAGGTTTATTTCTTAGAAGAGGAAAACTATCTTCAAAAGACTCTAGTGTTGAAATCAACAGCCTATTGGCTTTAAAAATCTGCATGTAAATTTTTTAGGCCTGGAAGGAAATATAATCCACAGAACAAGACATACGTGATTTATGTTAGAGCAGTCCCTCTGTCAGGATGAACTTTTCCAAATATGCCTTATGGATATATCACAAAGAATTTAAAAACCCACCCATGCCTAAAAGTATGCTACAAAAAACCCCCAAAATAATCCCCTTTTTCTTATTTATTAAACAATTCATGGCGACAATGAAATATTTAATGTCATTATTCGAAAACAAAAAAAATCTCCACCCCTTGATGGCTTCTGTAATCCTTATTGGATTAAAGCAATGCGACAAAAACTGTTTTCGGTATATGTGTGTGCTCATTCTTATTTAAATACTTGCACAGAATAAAATAATTCCCAACATCCTCTTACCATTTGGGGAGGGGGGGAAAAAACAAAACTTATCCCTTTTTGTTGTTGTGGCGTAGACAAACACTTGCATGGCTTTGAAACCGGATAAACAAATCATATTCATCTCGTGTCGATTTTGATATGCGAGACAAATATTGAACACAATTGCTCTCTCGTTTTGTTTGTCAAATCATCAATTCTATGCGACTGCCAAAAGGGGTCTCTCGTACCAAGAACCAAGCATTCATTGCTTCAAACAACCAGCCACCCAGTCATCTGTCAAGTTTTGTTTTTATTTTTTGGGTTATCTGCATGTTGTTTGCTGCGTCTCTCTGTCTGTCTGAGGCTAAATGTTGAATAGCCCTGGGCTAGCACAAATATTTGCCATTATTTCCATTAGAATTCCGATTACGCGCTTAGTATGAGTACTGCACCAGCTAGGCTGCAAAAGGGAGATGGAGGAAAAGCAGATGAAGTAGAGCAAACTCCAAAATCCTTGCCATAGCCTCATGTTTAAATATATATATAAACTCGTCTGTTGTCGTAGTAGTGCTACTCAAACTCAAATTTAACCTCATCACTGTCCTTGTCCTCTACATCGTCGTCCTCGTCGTGTTCGTCGTGCATACATAAATATTGGCGAATTGTTATTTATTTACTAACCAAACACTCCAAAACGGTACAATTGATGCCACACAATCAACATCGTAAAGAGCAAATACGCAAAATATAATTTTTTGCAGCTTCACTCCAATTCCAATACAGGGCCAACCTCCCTTGAACTTTAACAGCATTGAAGATGCAATGAATGATGAATATGTACGTACGTACCAGTTATGGTTGGGTGGGTGCATGCTGCTGAGCTACCTATCATGGGGCAATTTGTAATCCTTTATGGTTGGCAAGTTGTGAAAGAGGAAATAGAATTATTGGTTTGACTACTTGCGGGCAAATAATAATTAATAATTTAGCTTAAAGGCCAACAACACATATGCAATAATGCATACCAATGTTGTTCGCTGCACCTCTTCCTTCCACCTCCCCCACCATCATCCAATGTAGCCGAAAAAAAACCTAAAGTTCAATTGTTGATAAAACTCCGCAATAAACTCACCTCAATTGCAAAATCCTTGGGGCTATACATTTAAATGGGTGCTCTTCTAGCAAAAGGGACAGATGTACGAAAATAATCTCAAAATACCTAACAAACATGTTTACATATGTTTTCCTAAGCTACTAAGTCCCTCGCATAGCGAATGGTAAACCAAACTAACTATCCCTTGTTAGGGTAGAATTGTTCAATTATTGTATCTCTTAATCAGTAGGGAATTATAATCATCCCTTAATGCTTTGGCGAAATTTCGCAAGGGTTGTTATGTCCTTGTTGCCTTTTTTTTTGAGGAAAATTTGTTAGGGGTGTTAAACATTTTCATGCCATTGTGCCCCTTTTTCCATCCCTGACAATAATTAATTTTTTTTAATAAAATTGCAAATCAAATGAAATTATTTTGGAAAATTTTATGATTTTACACATAATGATCATGTCACAATGAGCAATGAACAATGGGCTTTATATGGGAGAAACAGAGAACAAATAATATATTGTAGTTTAAATTGGGAGTTGAAAGGCGTATTATTTTAGGTATAAAATGCTTCGATGTCTATAGAAAATATTAAGGATATCATTACACCATACAAAACCAGTAAGGAGGCAAAAGTCGGGCGGTGCCGACTGTATAATGCCCTACACCCACCCTTTAAAAAATACAAAAGGGGGGCTATATCTAATTCTGATGGACCTCGGCGGATGTATTCAGATAGGTTATTAAAATTACTGTATCAAATTTCGAGCAAAGCAAATGTGTTCAAAGTGTAATACGGTTGACAAATGACAAAATATTACCCAAAATGTGTCGAAAATATAGATTGGAGGTATATCTAAATCTGAACCGATTTCAACCAAACTTTGAGGCTATTGTGGAAGTCGTTGAGGAAAGCGTTGTACAACATTTTGGGAATAATGGTCAATAAATGCGCTTGCAGTGGGTCTAGGAGTGAAAATCGGGCGATATATATATATATATATGAGAGCTATATCTAAATCTGAACCGATTTCTATGAAATTCATCAGTAATATCGAGAGTTATAAGAAAGTCCTTCCTGCCAAATTTCGAAAGAAAGGTTAACAAATGCCTATTTTATTGCTATATTATTGCAAATCGAACGAACATATATATGGGAGCTATATCCAAATCTGAACCGATTTCTATAAAATTCACCACTAATATCGAGAGTCGTAAGAAAATCCTTCCTGCAAAATTTTGAAAAATTTTATTGCTATATTTCTGCAAATCGGACGAACATATATAAGGGAGCTATATCTAAATCTGAACCGATTTCCATGAAATTCACCTGTAAAGTCGAGAGTCAAGAGAAAATCTTTTCTACCAAATTTCGAGAGAATCGTTTTACAAATGACCATTTTATTGCTGTATTACTGCAAATCGGACGAACATATATATGGGAGCTATATCCAAATCTGAACAGATTTCTATGAAATCTACCATGAATATCGAGAGTCATGAGAAATTCATTCCTGCAAAATTTTGAGAGAATCGGTTAACAAATTACCATTTTATTGCTATATTTCTGCAAATCGGACGAACATATATAAGGGAGCTATATCTAAATCTGAACCGATTTCCATTAAATTCACCAGCAAAGTCGAGAGTCAAGAGAAAATCTTTTCTACCAAATTTCGAGAGAATCGTTTTACAAATGACCATTTTATTGCTGTATTACTGCAAATCGGACGAACATATATATGGGAGCTATATCCAAATCTGAACAGATTGCTATGAAATCTACCATGAATATTGAGAGTCAAGAGAAAATCCTTCCTGCTAAATTTTGAGAGAATCGGTTAACAAATAACCATTTTATTGCTGTATTTCTGCAAATCGGACGAACATATATATGGGAGCCATATCCAAATCTGAACCGATTTCTATGAAATCCACCATGAATATTGAGAGTCATGAGACAATCATTCCTACCAAATTTCGAGAGAATCGTTTTACAAATGACCATTTTATTGCTGTATTACTGCAAATCGGACGAACATATATATGGGAGCTATATCCAAATCTGAACAGATTTCTATGAAATCTACCATGAATATCGAGAGTCATGAGAAAATCATTCCTGCAAAATTTTGAGAGTATCGGTTAACAAATTACCATTTTATTGCTATATTTCTGCAAATCGGACGAACATATATGAGGGAGCTATATCTAAATCTGAACCGATTTCCATGAAATTCACCAGCAAAGTCGAGAGTCAAGAGAAAATCTTTCCTACCAAATTTCGAGAGAATCGTTTTACAAATGACCATTTTATTGCTGTATTACTTCAAATCGGACGAACATATATATGGGAGCTATATCCAAATCTGAACAGATTTCTATAAAATTCACCAGTAATATCGAGAGACATAAAAAAATCCTTTCTGCCAAATTTCGAGAGAATCGGTTAACAAATGAAAATCTTATTGCTGTGTTACTGCAAATCGGACGAACATATATATGCGAGCTATATCCAAATCTGAACCGATTTTTTTCAATTTTAAATAAGCTTCGTCTCTATGCCGAAAAACATTCCCATTCCAAATTTGAAGACGATCGGATGAAAATTGCGACCTGTAGTTTGTACACAAATTAACATGGACAGACGGACAGATAGACAGACAGAGGGACATAGCTAAATCGAATCAGAAAGTTATTCTGAGTCGATCGGTATACTTATCGGTGGGTCTATCTCCCTACCTTTTGGGTGTTACAACCAAATGCACTAAGTTATAATACCCTGTACCACAGTAGTGGTGTAGCGTATAATTACTGTGGTGTGGAGGCCTAAAAATGCTCCCTTAAATTATTGTATAATTGATTGTCATAAACAGTTTGATCCTATAGCCGAACAAAGAAAAGTTCCATCGCCTACCTATTCTCCGGTCATTGAGCTTTAACTTGAATCGGACAGTACTTATTGTGAGAAGTTTGCCCCTGTTCCTTAGTGGAATGTTCATGGCCAAATTGGCATTTGCATATTCACTGGTACTTCTTCAATATCTGACATCATCTATCGATACATCTATCACTACTTATTCTTTCTATCGTAGCTATTGTATGCATGGTGCAAGTTCAAGCCTAATAGTCTGATTACAACTGGCTATTGTTGGCGATCTCAAACACCTTAGAGTGAACAAAATGTTTGTGTATCACAACATAAATGGTTATAACCAGAGATGGTGGATGGATTTTTCAGGTTCTCGACTGTCAAAAAGTTGTAAACATCGAAAACATCATATAAAGGGTGATTTTTTTAAGAGCTTTAGGAAGGTTAAAAAAAATCAGAAAAATGCATGAATTCTTTATTTGAATCGATTGTCTTGAATCGGTCTATACAATTTAATCTTTGATGATCATTTCATGCAAATGTTGACCGTGACTGTTCCTCAAATGGTTCATACGCTTAGTCCAAGTTTGACATATATCCAACTTTTCGACCGGTATCGTACGAATAAATGCTCCAACATTGTCTTCCAATTGTCTTCAATTGAAGAGGGCTTGTCTGTATAGCAAATGCAAATTTTGCCCATGAACATTCCACAAAGGAACAGGGGCAAACTTCTCACATATCAATGAGTGCAGTCCGATTCAAGTTTAAGCTTAATGATAAGGGGCCTCCCCTTTTTAGCCGTGTCCGAACGGCGTGCCACAGTGCGACACCTCTTTGGAGAGAATTTTTACATGGCATAGTACCTCACAAATGTTGCCTAGCTAGGCTAGTTTTATCCGCTGTCTAAGCGGCAGAATAAAGCTTCTAGGTACAAGGGTCAATGCTCATTATTCCACATGCAAACTGTTAAGGCGAAAAAATAACTCAGTTGTGTTGATGTTGGATTGACTCCGAAATATTCTTTTTGCAAGTTGACTTAAAGAGTGGCTACAGAGCCTAATGAGCTTGTTGCTTTTGTTTCAAAATAACTCTGCTGGTATTTCATAGGTACCTGCTGCATTTGTAGTCCTGAGCCGAAATACAACTACCATTACCTATGGCTGAGTAGGCGTTATCGTAGTCAGATATTGGTTAGGTTTTTTCCTCATCACTGGTACTATTGGATCCAAAGCAGTTAAATGTCTGATGTTTTATTTTTAGGCTTTTAGATACCTTGATTAGCTTACAATTACCTAAGGCCCTCTAAATGTGCGCCTTAAAATATGCACTGATTTTGGCTTTCCTATCTTCACCACAACATATACTTAAAAAGTATTTGTAATATTTATTTATAAATTATTATTGATCCCCTTAATGCTTTTTTTTGGGTTATTTCAAAAATTAACAACCCCAAGATGATTTATGGCTTGTTGTCCAATGGCGACAGCCATCAGCTTTATCTTGACAAGTGTGAAGTTGTACCTTTTCATATATTGGATATAAAAATGACAATTCTGTGACTACTTTCCCATATAGTGGACTTACATATAAAGAAAGAATTTATGATGATTATTGATTCACAAGTCGCCTGTTGCTGTTGCACAGTGGCATTCAAGTTGGTCGTTCAGTGCTCTTATCGCACTCAGGTGTAAATTGATATAAAAATGTGTAAATATTTGTAAGCTGGTTATATTTTTAGATATGTAGATAGATATGTACAAAGGTATCTTAGCACTCATAAGCGATTTATTTAACTACTCTAAATGTCATGACAAATTGTTGTCGAAACCAATTTAAATGGTTGACAATTTATTTGGTGTTGAAATTACCAACATATTTTAACAATGCGTCACGGAGCGGGGGGGAGAGAGAACGGCAGAGATAGGGAAAAAACCCTTCGTAAAAATCCCTAGCAGACACAGATTAGAGAAAAATGTTGTTGTCTTGTGGAGTTAAAGTTGGCATTAACAATTAACATTAACTTTATGAAAACTGACACGATAATTGAATATGACAACAGCTTTGCTAGTGTTAGTGCCTCTCCTTCTCTTTAATAATGTTGGGGGGATAAATAAGTGGCGACAACATATGTCTGCCACACATAAAGGACAGGGAAGAGGAGAGTTTGTGTGTGAGTGAGAGAGTGATGTATGCTTATAACACACAATTGAAAACTTCTTTTTTTCCCCTCCTGCCCCCCTTACATTGACCATTCTCCCTGGCCTGGCCATTTCTTAACTACTTATCCTTCGCCTGTTGTGACTCATAATGAAACATAAACTTTTTCTTTCCTCTGCCATTAAACGAAGGCAGAGAGTAGAGGAGAGGGAGAAAAAAAATCCTACATGTCAAAAATTATTATGAAACATGGACATTAATAAGAACACATCATAACATACATGCCAGCCAACTTATTACGTACATACGCCTGCACTTATGTATGTCTGGATGTATGTATTTTTGTATATGAATATACATTTGTAGTTATTTGAGCCGTTATGTTATGTTATGGGGAGAACTGAGTGTTAAATGTTAACACACAAATACACACTCACTCATCAAGGAACATATTACAACGACAAAAAGTTTCACACAGTTGTTTTAATAGTACCCCCAAAACATTTAGGCAACAAACACGCACGTTTGTATTTTATAAACATACACTTAGCAAAATAAAACAAGTAAAAGCGCATTAAGATCGGCCGGGGCGAATATTTTATGCCCTCCACCAAGGATCTCATGTGACAAGCTCTTTGAATGACATTTTCAAATATATAAGAGCTATATTAAGTCATAGGCCTATCAAAATCATACTTGGCACAATTGTTGGAATTCATAACAAAAGGCCATGTTCAAAATTACAGCCAAAATGCGTATGAATTGGGCCCTCTAGAGGCTCAAGAAGTTAAATCTATTATATGGAAGCTATGCCAGGTTATGAAACTATTTGGAACATATTTGTCTCATTTGTAGTAGTAAAACGACACGTGCAAAATTTCAGTCATATCGGACAAGAATTGCGCCATCTAGAGCCTCAAGAATTCAAGTCGGGAGATCGGCTTGTATGGGAGCTATAACAGGTTATGGACCAATTTGAACCATAACTGGCACATTGGTAAGAAATCATAATAAAATATCACGTGCAAAATTTCAGCCCTATCGGATAAGAACAGCGCCATCTAGTGGCTCAAGAAGTCAAGTCGAGAGATTGGCTTATATATTTAGGAGCTATATCAGGTTATGAACCAATTTGGACCAATCCTGGCACAGTTGTAGGAAATCATAACAATATGTCACGTGCAAAATTTCAGCCATATCGGATAAGAACTGCGCCATCTAGAGGCTCAAGAAGTCAGGTCGGGAGATCGGCTTATATGGGAGCTATATAGGTTATAAACCAATTTGGACCAATCCTGACACAGTTGTTGAAAGCCATATCAAAACGCCACGTGCAAAATAACAGCCAGCTATATCAGGTTATGAACCGATTTGAAAAATATTTGGCAAAGTTGTTGGTAGTCGAAGTCGAACATATTTGGCACAGTTTTTGGATAAGAATTGTGCCCTCTAGAGGCTCAAGAAATCAAATCGGGTGACTGGTTTATATGGGTGCAATGTCAGGTTGTGGACCAATTAAGACCATACCTGGCACAATTGTGGGTCATAACCAAATGCCACAGCCATATGGGATAAGAATTGCGCCATCTAGAGGCTCGAGAAGTCAAGTCGGGAGATCGGCTTATATAGGAACCTATATCAGGTTATAGACCAATTTGGACCAATCCTGGCACAGTTGTTGAAAGTCATAACAAAATGCCACGTGCAAGATTTCAGCCCTATTGGATAAGAATTGCGCCACCTAGAGGCTCAAGATGGCAAGTTGGGAGATCGGCTTATATGGGAGATACAATATATCAGGTTATAAACCAATTTGGACCAATCCTGGCATTACAATTTGAATCAAAAATGGTCCAAATCGTTGTTGAAAGCCTTAACAAAACGCTACCTGCAAAATTACAGCCAGCTATTTCAATTTATGAACAGATTTGGAACATATTTGGCAAAGTTGTTGGAAGTCGAAGTCGAAGATATTTGGCAAGTTGTTGGATAAGAATTGTGCCCTCTAGAGGCTCAAGAAATCAAATCGGCAGGTCGGTTCATATGGGTGCTAAGTCAGGTTATGGACCAATTTGGATTATACTTAGCATAGCTGTTGGAAGTCAGAACAAAACACTTCATACAAAATTTCAGACAAATCGGATAAAAATTGCGACCCCTAGGGGCTCAAGAAGTCAAGATTCGAGATCAGTTTATATGGTAGCTGTATGAGGTTATAGACCAATTTAGACCATACCTGGTCAATTGTGGGAAATCATAACAAAATGCCACAGCCATATCGGATAAGAGTTGAGCCCTCTAGAGGCTCAGGATGTCAAATCGGGATATCGGTTTATACCAAAACATGAGCCGATTTGGCCATTTACAATCCCAACCGACCAACACTATAGTTGTGCACAATTTAAAACGCCGGACTTTACTCTTTCGAAAGTTAGCGTCCTTTTGACAGACAGACGGATGGACGACATGGCTAAATCGACTTATAATTTCAAGATGGTCAAGAATATGACAAAGGAATGACAAAATTCGTATACTTACTTATTGACTTTAATTGGCTATGGCAGAAGATTTGTTCCACTAGCCGAACGTACAATAGCGTTCCAACCGCATCGATCTTCTGCGCTCATTCTAAAATCTCTGACTCCAAGTTTCGAGGTGTCTCCCACCACTTGATTGGTCTTCCGGTTTGCGTGTACCGCCGTGTTTGCCTTCAAAAGACTTCTTTGCTGTAGCTTCTATATCCATTCTGACAACATGACCTAGCCAATGCAGCCGTTGTATTTTAATACGTGTAACTATGCTATCGTTGTCATAAATGGACGCAATGGTCCATATGTTTTACGAAGAATCTTTCTCTCAAATACTCCAAGCACTGCCTCATCTGCTTTCACAAGAACCCATGCCTCAGATCCATATAACAAAACGGGTGTCAATGTATTTTTAGACCCCCCACTGTACAATGGGGGGACGAAATTAATATACCCCCATCGTATAGTTGGAGGTCTAAAAATACATTACCCCGAGCATAGTATTGAGTTGTGTTAGATCCCCCGACATTGGTACCGAGTATGGTTAAGATTGGACTATATTTGGATATAGCTGCCATATATACCTATCACCCGATTTAAGGTCTTGGGTCCATAAATGGCGCATTTGTTTCCCGATTTCGTTGGAATTGGGCACAGCAAGCTATATTAAGCCCCCAGACATCCATACGGGGTATGGTCATGATCGGACTATATTTTCATATAGCAGCTATATATGCCGATCGCCCGATTTAAGGTATTGAACCCATAAAAGGCGAATTTTTTACCCGATATCGCTGAAATTTCGGGGTATATTTGGATATAGCTGCCATATATACCGATCTCCCGATTTAAGGTCATTATTCCATAAAGGCCGGTTTTATTTTGGATATAGCTGTCATATATACCGATCTCCCGATTTAAGGTCATTAATCCATAAAAGACGGATTTATTTTTCGATTTCGCTGGTATCCTACATTCATACCTTGCATGGTCAAGATCGGACTACATTTGGATATTGCTGCTATATATACCGATCTCCCGGTTAAGGGTATTGCGCCCATAAAAGGTTCAATTATTACCCAATTTCGCTGAAATTTGAAACAGCCAGTTGCATTAGGCCTTCCGACATCCGAACCAAGTATGGTCAAGATCGGACTATATTTAGATGCAGTTGTCATATATACGGATCTCCCGATTTATGGTTTTTAGTCCATAAAAGGCGCATTTATTACCCGATATCGCTGAAATTAAGCACAGCGAGTTGTGTAAGGCTATCCGATATCCATACCTTGTATGGTCAAGATCGGACTACATATGGATATTGCTGTCTCCCGGTTAATGGTATTGCTCCCATAAAATGTGCATTTATTACAAAATTTCCCTGAAATTTGAAACAGCCAGTTGTATTAGGCCTTCCGACATCTGAACCAAGTATAGCCAAGATCGAGCTATATTTGGATATAGTTGTCGTATATACCGATTTCCCGATTCAAGGCCTTGGGACCATAAAAACCGCATTTATACCCCGATTTCGCTGAAATTTGTCACAGCGGATTGTGTTAGGACTCTCGACATTGGTGCCGAATCAGGTTAAGATCGGACTTTATAGGTCGATGCAGCACAGAGTTAGCATGTCCGCCTATGACGCTGAACGCCTTGATTCGAATCCTGGCAGGAACATCAGAAAATTTTTCAGCAGCGGTTATCCCCTCCTAATGCTGACGACATTCGTGAGGTACCTTGTCATATAAAAACTTTTTATAGCCGAGTCCGAAAGAGGTGTCGCTCTGGCGCACCCCCTTCGGACTCGGCTATAAAAAGTAGGTCCCTTATCATTGAGCTTAAAATTGAATCGGACAGCTCTCATTGATTTGTGAGAAGTCTGCCCCAGTTCGTTAATGGAATGTTTATGGGAAAATTTGCATTTATAGGCCTATGTCTCGTTTGAAGGTCTTTTATCCATAAATAGTTTGTTTTTAAACCGATTTCGCTGAAACAGAGTCTAACACCCTTTCACATTCTTCCCTTTGTTGGTAACCCCTTGACATACGTGCCCAGTTTAGTGCAGATAGGACCCTCCTTATATCTGCTATGGGTTCATTGTTCTTGTTTTTTTTGTTGTCTACCACACAGTAGTATAAACCAATGTCTTCTTGTATTTATTTTTGCTGTGTATATTTGTTTTTGCTTGCTTTTATTTCCTCTCCTCCCACACATCTCGAGCCCCAAAGCACTCTCAGGCTTTTACTCACCCACTTTCATAGCCACATAGTTGAAGGGATTTCCGAAAAGTTTTCTCCAAACAAATTTTGTGGATTCACAGGCACTGTTGATAGTCTTTAGAAAAACATGACAGACCCTAATTAATAAACTATGTATGTATGTAAGTGTGGCTACATATGTGAAAGCAGGGCAGGCCAACACTTACACACCCACACACCACTTAGCTTGTTCTAATGAATATCTGTTTGAATGTCATCTTTGGGCCCAAGTGTGACAGTGTTAGCCACCAAGTATTCATTCGACCAACTACTACTAACTACGACTACTTAACAATAAACCCTCTCCCCACAAAGGCATTTGGATGTGTCCAATCAACCACAAATCCATGGTAATCATAAAACAAAGCAGCAAACACACACACAAAAATAAATACAACAAAGAAGAGATTTCCAATGTGTATTAGGATTATGAGACATATTAGAAACACATTCGAAGCTGCTAGGGAAAACAAACGAGACTCTCCTCATATTTCTTGCGGCCCAGCAAATTAGACAGACATTAATGAATATCCATCATTTCACGCTTTATAAAGGCATTAAATACAGACCCCCCCACCACACACACACGCACACACACTCAGTACTCAGTGGTCAATGTTTTGAGCACGCACAGACGGCAGGCAGTTGCCTCGTTCTCTGGCCCTTAGATTCTTTATGCTTTGGCATGTCATTATTCCTCCAAGGGGCATTAATTTGCACGAGAATGTGTCACAAACGTTGGCCCAAGAAGCAATAACAAATTAAATGCCATAATTGTATGTACTCGCCCAATAGTTATGACCCAAACGCCAAATTGCCAGACAAATATAAGACCCAGACTTGGTCATACAACACGACTTGGTTTGTGTGCTGCCAAAGGACATAAGTCCTTTTTGCAGCGAACAGCTCAAACAAAAAAGCAGAGAATAAAAGCAAACAACACAATTTGACCAAAGAAAGGACAACAAAGCGGCAACAAATGTTTTTGTATGTTTCTTGCTCACGCCACAAAAAGAAAAACAAAAGACTCTCACACACACAGCCAAGACATGCGAAATCCCAGACAAAGACCGCAAAATTCGGATAAGACCACCATAGCCAAAGCGTAAAGCAGAAAACATTGAAATATAATGCAAAATGTTGAAAAGAGAAAACAATCATCGGAGAGAGAGAGAGAGAGAAAGAGGTGCAAGGGGAATAAACACAATATCCTTTATAACAATTGTTATGAAATGCGACCACAAGCTGCCCAACGTCAATTGTAAGACCACCAACATGGTGCATTCGAATTCTTCTGCTGGCTTATGTTCGCTACAAAATCGTCTTTGGATATGTGGCACTTGCAAACAATAAGTGCCACTAAGGATTTTTAGAGGATATGTAAAATGAATTTGAAAGTGAAGGGAATTTGTGATATTGGAAGAAATTTCATTTCTTGGGTGACCTTTCCCTATAGGTCAATGAAGAGAATTTCTTTATTTGACACCAATCTCCCAAAGTGAAGGTTTTGGGGACAGTCTGCAGAGATTTTATTGTTATTGCTGATTTATTTTTTAAACCCTCCACCAAAGGATGGGGGTATACTAATTTCGTCATATGCGTCTAAGATCTCATAGAGTATATATACTGTATGAGGTCTTATCACATTTTAAGTCGAATTAGCCATGACCGCCCGTCCATCCGTCTGTCTGTCGAAAGCACGCAAACTTTTGAAGGAGTAAAGCTAGCCGCTTGAAATTTTGTGCAAATACTTTTTATAGGTGTAGATTGGTTGGGATTGTAAATGGGCCAAATCGGTCCATGTTTTGATGTAGCTGTCATATAAACCGATCGTGGGTCTTGACTTCTTGAGCCTCCAGAGGACGCAATTCTCGTCCGATTTGACTGAAATTTTGCACGTAGTATTTTGATATCACTACCAACAACTGTGCTAAGTATGGTCAAAATCGATTCAGAGTCTGATATAGCTACCATATAAACCGATCATGGGTCTTCACTTCTTGAGCTTTTAAAAGGCGCAATTCTTATCCGATTTGGCTGTAATTTTGAACGTGGTGTTTTGGTATCACTTCCAACATTTGAGCGAAGTATGGTTCGAATCGGTCCACAACCTGGTATAGGTGCCATATAAACCGATCTTGGATCTTGACTTCTTGAGCCTCTAGAGGGCGCAATTATCATCCGACTTGGCTAAAATTTTGCGTGAGGTGTTTTGATATACCTTCCAATAACTGTGCTCAGTATGGTCAAAATCGGTTCATAGCCAGATATAGCTGCCATATAAACCGATCATGGGTCTTGACTTCTTGAGCTTTTAGAAGACGCAATTCTTATCCGATTTGGCTGTAATTTTACACGTGGTGTTTTGTTATCACTTCCAACATTTGTGCGAAGTATGATCCAAATCGGTCCATATTCTGTTTAGGTGCCATAGAAACCGATCTTGGATCTTGGCTTCTTGGACCGCTAGAGGGCGCAATTATCATCCGATTTGGCTAAAATTTTGCGTGAGGTTTTTTGATATGACTTCCAAAAACTGTGATGAGTATGGTGCAAATCGGTACATAACCTGATATAGCTACCATATAATTCGAACTGGGATCTTGACTTCTTGAGCCTCTAGAGAGAGCAATTCTCATACGATTTAGCACAAATTTTGTACAACGGCTTCTCTCATGGCCTTCAATATACGTGTGTAATATGGTCTGAATCGATCTATAGCTTGATACAGCTCCCATATAAACCCATTTCTCGATTTTGCTTCCCCTACAAGGCGCAATTCTTATCCAAATGAACTGAAATATTACACAATGTTCTACATTCAATTCATTTCTGGTCTGAATCGGACTATAACTTGATATAGCTCCAATAGCATAACAGTCCTTATTCAATATTCTTTGTTTGCCTAATAAGCGATACTGCGCAAAGAACTCGGCAAATGCGATCCATGGTGGATATGCGGCCCTTCTTTTAGCCTTTCTTCTTTCATAATCTATTTGGATTTCCTAAGAATTACAAGTAAAAGACACAGATATCATACCAATTGGTTTTTTCTACAATCAGCCAACACGCAGGGCATGTCCCATATATATGCAGTGCATTGTGTTAGAGAGGATAGTTTAGGATTGGAGGGGCGAGAGAGGGGGAGTAATGGTTATTGACGGAAGTCGATTCCATTAACGAACGGTCCTTGCGAAAAAATAACTTAATGATTTCGACTGATTTCGTGGTTGGCTCGTCTATCTTTCCATCATGAAATGGCAAACCTTACTGAAGAAAAATGTCAAAAGAGCACCAAAAAATATGGCGTCGTTTGCTGTCCCTATCGGTCTACTTTTATGGCGTCCCGGTTTAAAAACCCCTTTATTCCCTTTATTGTGACGCCATTCCCGGTCCATCGCTCTTCCTAAGAGGTGGTAATATCCGTCTTGTACTTCTCCAATACATCCAGCAGTGCATATACTGTAACTACTGTATGAAGAGTCAGAATACTCCAACTGCAGATTCGGAGATCATGTCCTTTTTTCGTTTTTGTGGGTCGTCAACGTTGAGGGAGTCGGTTTTTACTATTCCTTTGTTTCTCTGAGTAATCCCTATAGATTTCCGTGGGCGGGTTATTGGGTCAGCTCCTCAACCGCATGTGTGGGATCGCACATGCATAACTCGGTGGCGCGAACCGCTGGATGATTGGCTAGAAAGTCTTCAGTATAATTCATCAGATGCTATGGTATTGAAGACGAATAAATATGCTTAGAAAATATGGTTGAATGGTTTTACAGCAAAAATATCTAACTGCCAACTACACTTTAAGGCTTACTAATGATTATTCCTACTTTTGACTACATTTTTTTATCCCATCTTTGTGCTGGCAAAATTTATCTGGATTTGTTGCTTAATCCCAATTTAAAAAAAAAAATTTTGATCTGTAATGCCTTGGTAATCTTATCAAGTTGTTGAAATGAGTGTTATTAAGATGACTTGAAAACTGAGTTAAGCTTCTTTGCCTCCAAACCGCAAGCTATGGGGCACGACAGCAGCATACCTTTCAATCAATAATTCCTGGCTTCCATAACCACACACAAAATTAAAAGTGGCTAAGAAATGCCAAAAAGAAAAATGAATGAGAGAAGGAAGGGAAACAGAAGAAAAGAAAGCAATTTTCTCAGTTAAGCTCAACGGTGAAGTGAACTGAACTCATCTCAAGTCGACAATAAATCTAATGGAGCATTTGAAGCAGCGTTGGAATGCAGTTTAATAAGTAACAACAAAGCAAAAGTGCAACTAACCAACCAACCGAAAGGCAGGCAGCCAGCGACAATGTAGTCGACAATAAAAATAACCAACGACAATGAAGAGGATGGCAGCGGCGGGATGGCATGGATGGCATCAGGGACAGACATACAGATGGACTGTGAGGGACGGACATAATGAATCGTTCACTGGGAACAGGTTTTATGTGTTTTGTAATATGCTGACACTATACGGTTACCGGTTGGCTGGCTGGCTGTTTGGTTTCGCTTGGTCATCTTTGCAGCAGTTCTGTCTGTGTGTGCTTGCCTTTAACCAAAAAACGGCAGATCATTGAAGATCCCAAAGCAACAGCAGCAGCAAAAGCAAGCCACCCTAAAAAATGTTGAAGAATAACAAAATCACACAACATATAAAAGTCAACAAAACCCAAATCGAACTCGAACACATTCTTCCCCAGCAGACTTTTCTTCTCCTGCAACCTGAAAAATGTTTTCTCTATCAAACCATAGTGGACAACTGTTGGCAGGCTATCGCTGCTGCTGTTGCCTGCCTATCCTCTCTTGCGCTTGACATTCCGCCCCAAAATGCCAGTTGGCCCAAGTGGCAGTTTGACTAAGTGACTACTACTCTTGACTAAGGCCCATTGCTTGCCTTGCATTTTGTCCGATAGTGATTTGGGGTGCTTTTGTTGCTGGGAGCGCACTCACTCACGTTTGACGGTGGTTGCACTGTTGGTCTACCATCTTCTTTGTCGGTGGGAATTTTATTTATTTGTTTGTTTTGTTGTTGGCTGTTGATTGTTACAGTGCGCACAGTGACTGCTGTCCGTTTCAAGCTTAAGCTCAATGATAATGGACCTTCTTTTTATAGCCGAGTCCTAACGGTGCACTATGTTGCCAAATCCAAAAATCTCGATCTTTTGAATGGATAGATATATGTACACGAAACTTTTCATTGTCAATATTGATGATTTGCCTGATCTTTTGCATGTAGTGTTTGCTATCTACGGTCCGAACCGGCCTATAACCCGATATAGCCCCATATAAACTGATCTCCCGATTTTACTTCTTGAGCCATTACAAGCCGCAATTTTCATCCGATTTGGCTGAAATTTCGCATGTAGTGCTCTGTTATTACTTGCAACAACTATGCTAGGTACGGTCCGAATCGATGTATAACCTGATATAGCTCCTATATAAACCGATCTCCCGATTTGACTTCTAGAATTCATACAAGCCGCAATTTTTGTCCGATTTGGCTGAAATTTCGCACATAGTGTTCTGTTATGACTTCCAACAACTGAGCTAAGTACGATCTAAATCGGGCTATAACCAGGTGTAGCTCCCATATAAACCGATCTTCCGATTTGACTTCTTAATCTCTTAAAAGCCGCAATTTTTGTCCGATTTTGCAAGTAGTGTTCTGTTATGACTTCCCTTGGAATATTTATTTTCGACAATTAAAAATCTTTTAGTGAAATTCCATGCTCACTTCACAAACAGTTTAACAATATAAGTGCCTTTATCCGAATCCCATTTGATCTTTATTGGTCTACGAATTTAAGTTTGGATGTAAGGTGTACTCAACTCTTAAAATACTTCATTTCAGCCCGATATTCTCATGATGTCTGATTTAGTGGTGTTTTTGGGGGAGAGGTGGTCCCCCAGATACTTGGCCCCGGAAAATATCAGCATCGTGTTCTTCTCTCAAATACCATTTATTAAAACCCCATATTGCCATTGGTTTTGAGGGGGAGTTTACAGGATGAGGCGTCCCAAACGCATGGCCCCAAAATAGGTTATCAAAATCGTTTTCTAATCTCAAATACCTTTCATGTGAGCCACATATTGGCATGGTCGAAAAATTGTTTTCCTTTGGGGGTATTTTGGGAAAGGGGTAGAACCCCAGAAAATTGGTCCCGGAAATGGGTATCAATTCTTGCTATACCCCCCAATACCTTTCATTTAAGCTCCACATCGACATGGTCGGTAAATATGCCCGATTTAGGGGTGTTTTGGAATTGGGGTGGTCCCACAAACACTAAGCCCCATATTGCGATGGTCAGTAAAACATTGCTGTTTGTGGGGTATTTTGGGAAAGGGGTAGACCCCTAGAAAATTGGTCCCGAAAGTGGGACCAATACCATTCATTTAAGCTCCACATTGACATGGTAGGTAGATATGCTCGATTTAGGGGTGTTTAGGGGATTGGAAAATCCCCAAGCCCCGAAAATATATCAGCAGCGTGCTCTATTCTCATATATCTATATATCATTTATTGGAACCCCATATTGCCATTGCCCTCAAAATTGGATATCAAATTCGTTTTCTAATCCCATTTAAACTCCTTATTGCAAAAGTCTGCAAATATGTCCGTTTTGGGTTATTGGCCTTAACAACTATGAATATTTAGTTCCACTCTCTTAAAGACCCAAATTGTTTTGGTGAGCAAATACGTCCCATATGGGGGTTGTTATAGTGGTGGGACGTCCCTTAGACAGTTGGTCCCTCATGTTGATATCCCAAAGACCTTTCATTTGAGTCCCATATTGCTATGGTCGTAAATTTGTCCCCTTGGTGGGATGTTTTTGGGGGAGAAGCGGCCCCCCGAAACACTTGGTCCCATATTTGGCTATCAAATTCGTATTCTACATTCAAATACCTTTTATTTAAGCCCCTTATTCCCATGGTCAGTAAATATGTCCGATTAAGGCGTGTTTGATATCCAAATGTGGGACCCCATAAACGTGGTCCCACATTTGGATATCAGATTTGTATTCTACTCGCAAATACCTTTTATTTGAGTCCCATATTGCCATGGTCAGTAAATATGTCCGATTTAGGGGTGTTTTAGGGCTTGGGGTGGTCCCCCTAGCACTTGGTCCGACAATTGGATACCAGATACATTTTCTTATCCTAAATACCTTTCATTTGAGTCCCATATTGTCGTGATTGGTATAAATATATGTTTGGTAGGTTTTAGGGTGGGGCAGCCCCCCTAGGTACCCCATCCGAAATTTGGATACCAAATTTTTATTTTTAGGGTACTATATGAGATCACACAAAATTTCGCTTAAATCGCACCAACCATCTCCAAGATATGGCGTTTCTGAAAATTAGGGTAAGGGGGAGGGTCCGCCCCCCCTTCAGACATCAAAAAATGTAGTACCCTATTTTCACTACGGGGTCATTATGCACCATGTGTGAAAATTTCAACCGTTTTTGAGTCTATAAGGAACACACAAACATACAAACAAACAAACAAACACAAATTGATTTTTATATATAAGATTGAAAATTTTTTTAATATTTTATTTTTATGCTTTTTTTTAACTTCTTTTATTTTTGTATTAATAATCCCTCTTGCGAGATGAGCTTTACTGATGGGAGATGTTATACAATGGAAAAATGAAAATCAAAAAAAGATACACCACACCAGCATCATCATTTGATGCCTTCCCACCCCTTGGTAAGGGGTCTTTTACATTTTTCTTGAAACTCCCATGTGTAACCACTGTGCCTTCCTTTCGTTTCCTTACATCTTTTGTTACTTTTGTCCTACCATAAATAGTTGGACTGAGTCTGTCGCCTATTTTGTTGGCTGCTATTATTGCAATGTTTGTTGCAATATTTTAGAACATTTGGCCCAATTGCATTGTTGTCCTCAATTGCCGCTAACCTCACCGCCACCCTTTCTACCATCATCACCATTATGCTCATGCATCGTTGTCTCAGTCTCAGTAGCTGCTTGATTGTGTGATGTAGCAGCAGAAGCACCAAATCTTCGTTGTGGTAGCATGGTGCACCATCATCGGCGGCACAATGCCACCAAGATGTTGCACATTCTGCTGCACCACGAAAGGCTAAAGGATGAGCATCGGCAACGAATGATTACACGATGACGATGACTGACATACAGAGTGCAACAGAAAAATGCTACGATTGCAAAAATGGCAACCGGTTTGACTAGTCGCCGTCAACGTCATTGTTTGTTGTTGCAGTTACCGAAGCAGAAGTAGCCACAGTCATAGTAGCGGCAGTACTGGAGAAGTGCACAATTAAAGTTGCTCTCATCTTGAGTTTGTTTGTTGTTGGCGTTATCATTGTTTGTATACGCTTCGATACGGTTGGGAAATGCAATGTTGCCAAATCGTAACGATTTGGAGAGGGAAAACGGGACATAATGTTCCAGATAAAAAAAGAAGAATTTCATAGCCTTTTTTTTCAAAATTTTAATTTTGTGGAAATTTTTTTTCAAAATCAACTTTTCCTAGAAAATTTTGAAAAAATTTAGCAAAATTGTCAATTTTTGAAAACTGTCTTAAAATTTCAGTTTTTGATTAATTTTCAAAATTACCTTTTCATAGAAAGTTTTAAAAAATTAAAATTTTTTGAACATTTTTATTTTCGTGAATTTTTATTTTTTTTTTCTAACTTTGTATCCACCACCGTAGTGGTGGGTATAATACCCACCATTTAGTCATTTCGTTTGCAACACATCGAAATGTCAATGTCCGACCCTACAAAGTGTATATATTTCGGATCGTCGTAAAATTCTAAGACGATTTAACGATGCCCGTGTGTCTGTCCGTCCGTCTGTTGTAATCACTCTGCAGCCTTAAAAAATTGAGATATTGAGCTGAAATTTTATACTGATACGTCTTTTTGATGCACGCTGGTTCTTGAATGGGCCAAATCGGACCATATTTGGATAAAGCTGCTATATAGACCGATTTTCCGATAAATGGTCTAATGCCCATAAATGCATTATTTTTAATTCGATTTCGCTGAAATTTAAAACTGTGAGCAGTTTTAGGCCTCCCGACATCTGACCCAAATATGGTCCATATCGGACTTTATTTATATATAGCTGTCATATAGACCGACCTGCCGATAAAAGGTCTGAAGCCCATAAATGCTTTATTTATTATCCGATTTCGCTGAAATTTGAAACAGAACGTTATCTTAAGCCTCCTGACATCCGACCTAAGTATGGTTCAGATCGGCCTATATTTAGATATAGCTACCATATAGACCGATCTCCCGATAAAAGGTCTGAAGACCATAAAAGCTTTATTTATTACCCGATTTCGCTGAAATTTGGAATTGTGCGCAGTTTTAAGCCTCTCAACATCCAAACCAAATATGGTTCAGATCGGATTATAGTTAGATATAGCTTCCATATAGACCGATCTCCCGATAAAGGATCTGAAGCCCATAAAAGATTTATTTTTTAACCGATTTCGCTGAAATTTGAAACAGTGAGTAGTTTTACGCCTCCTAACATAGGACCCAAATGTGGTCCAGATCGGACTATATTTAGATATAGCTGCCATATAGACCGATCTCCAGATAAAGGGCCTAAAGCCCATAAAAGCTTTATTTTTTAACCGATTTCGCTGAAATTTGAAACAGTGACTACTTTCAGGCCTCTGAACTTCGAACCTAAATATGGTTCAGATCGGACTCTATTTAGATATAGCTGTCATAAAGACTGATATGCCGATAAATGGTCCGAAGCCCATAAAAACATTATTTATTACCCTATTTCGCTGAAATTTGAAACAGAGGGTTATCTTAAGCCTCCTGGTATCTGACCTAAATATGGATTAAATCGGACTATAGTTAGGCATAGCTTCCATATAGACCGATCTTCAGATAAAGGGTCTAATGCCAATAAAAGTTTTATTTTTTAACCGATATCGCTGAAATTTGAAGCAGAGGGTTATCTGAAGCCTCCTGATGTCTGACTTAAATATGGATCAAATTGGACTATATTTAGGTGTAGCTGCCATATAGACCGATCTCCAGATAAAGGGTCTAAAGCCCATAAAAGCTTTATTTTTCAACCGATTTCGTTAACGGTTTATTTTTTAACCGATTTCGCTGAAATTTGAAACATTGAGTAGTTTTACGCCTCCTAACATAGAACCCAATTATGGTCCAGATCGGACTATATTTAGATATAGCTGCCATATAGACCGATCTCCCGATTAAGGGTCTGACGCCCATAAAAGCTTTATTTTTTAACCGTTTTCGCTGAAATTTGAAACAGTGGGTAGTCTTAGTTCTCCCGATATCCGCCCCATCTATGGTTCGGATCGGACTATATTTAGATATAGCTGCCATATAGACCGATCTCCCGATTAAGGATCTGACGCCCATAAAAGCTTTATTTTTTAACCGTTTTCGCTGAAATTTGAAACAGTGGGTAGTCTAAGTTCTCCCGACATCCGCCCCAACTATGGTTCGGATCGGACTATATTTAGATATAGCTGCCATACAGACCGATATCCCGAAAAAGGGTCTGAAGCGAATAAAAGCTTTATTTTTTAACCGATTTCGCTGAAATTTGAAACAGTAAGTAGTTTAGGCCACCCGCTATCCGACCCAAATATGGTAAAGATCGGACTGTATTTTAGATCACTCAATGTCCGTACCGAATGTGGGTGCATAAGTTATCCAATTTTTACCGGATTGTGCCGAAAGGAGGTTTTTATATATGCCCGAGATGGTGGGTATCCAAAGTTCGGCCCGGCCGAACTTAATGCCTTTTTACATGCTTTTTTGTTTATTTTGGTTTTGGCAACACTGCCTCACCCCTTCATTGTTGTAATTCCTTAAATTGTTTTTTTTTTCGTTTGATTTGCAACATCATTGTGTCTGTGCTGTTTTAATAGTTGTCTGCTGCTCCATAGTTGCTTGTAATTGCAATAATGCCATTAGTGTCCAAAAAAGAAAATGAAGCATAACTAACCAAGCAGCGACCACCAACCACAGCAGAAGGAGGAGTATAACCCCGTCCAATGCAGCCAGCTAGTCAAGGCAATGCATACGGCCAACTCATTCATCCATACACTTTGGTCAGCTGCTTCTGCACCAAAAACGCAACAAAAAAACAATGGTAGGAGAAAAACAAGCAAACGAACCCACAACAGCCAACATGTCAAGTTTGCTTCCTACACAACTCCCTGGGACACGGATGTTTTTTCTTCTTCATCTCTACCATTTTATTTTACTTTTTTCTTCGTCTTGTTGGCCCAGCAATGGCCATGGATTTGTTTTTGGTCAATTTATTTTCGTTACAACTATAATAATATTCACTTATATCTGCAATTTTCTTTGAAAATGTCCTATAATTAAGGATAATTGTTGGCCATAAAACATGAAAGAAGCAAAGAAGCGAAACGTTAAGGTCCCATCAGAGTAATTAATTGTTGATCATAGTGGCCGACATTCAAACAACAACAACAACAACAACTTTTTCTTGCTACTCCTGCTGCTCTTGTTACATCTACAATACTATCATCACCTGCCCCTAAGAGTGGTGGTCGCCTACGGCGCTGGCATTTCAATACATCACAAAATTGGCATCTGTATTGATGGCCTACCGAAAAAGGCAACCATTTATTGACATTTGGTGTTATCGAGCGAAAAGCAGAGAAAAAGTAAGCAAAAGAAGGAACCTTCAAAAAATTACAACTCATTGCCGATGACCGTAAATATGTTGAGGATTTTTCATCGGCATTCACATCAATTGCTGCCAATCATTTTCATGTTACCATACGTTAACATTTTGCCAATAGCCAGACAGACAGTCTCACACTCACACATCCTTGTCTTCTCTTTGATTCTGTCACTTTGTTTTGAAAAGTCTCCTTGTTGCAAGATGATACCAGAAGAAGGCGGCTACATGCAATCTGTTGTCCGAAAACATCTGTTTTGACATCTGTTCGCACCCCTTTTATGGTGGTGGTTGGACATGATTTGTAAAATAAAGTTCATTAATCTCAGCTAAGGACAAGAAAAGTTCTTTTTATGCATGTAGCCAAAAGTTTAAAATCTCCGATGACTTGAGAGTGCAGAAACTTATGAGGGTGTCAGGCACGAGAATAAGAAAACCGCCTGTTGTGGAATTAATTTTATACGATACTAGCTGAACCGGGCCCGCTCCGCTGCGCCTTATTTTTCTTTATGTGAAGCAAAATTTTACTTACCATATTTATTTTCGATAATTAAAGAGCTTTTAGTAAAATACCATGCTACGAAAATAGTATATGTATATCGCTTGACTAACAGTCCCTAAATGTCCCATATTATCTTTATTGGACTATGAATTCGCTCGAAGGGGTTAGGGTCATTTAAGTTTGGATGTTAGATGTACTCAATTCTTAAACGATTTTGTTTGAGCTCGATATTTCCATGGGGATTTTGAGTGTGGGAAGGTCCCCAGTGTGGTGGATGATGGGTTTAGCGTTCGGTGTGGATCCCCAGTGTGGAGTCCCGAAAGTGGGTATGAATTTCGTGCTCCCAAATACCTTTAGTTTTAGCCCCATACCTCCATGGTGGGTAAATATGTATGTCCGATTTAGTGGTGTTTTTTGGGGGGTGATGTGGTCCCCCAGATACTTATCCCTGAAAAAATATCAGCATCGTGTTCTACTCTTAAATACCATTTATTTGAACCCCATATTACTATTGTTTTAAGAGGAGTTTATGGGATGAGGCGTCCCCCAAACACTTGACTTCAAAATTGCTTATCAAATTCGTTTTCTAATCTCAAATACCTTCAATTTGAGCCATATATTGCCATGGTCAGTAAATTTGTACTGTTTGGGGTGTTTAGGGGAAGGGGCGGTGCCCCAAATACATGGTCCCACATTTGGATATCACATTCGTATTCTACTCCAAAAGACCTTTATTTGAGCCCCATATTGCGATGGTCAGTAAATAATTGACGTTTGTGGGATGTTTTGGGGAAGGGGTAGACCCCCAGAATGTTTGTTCCAAAAGTGGGTATCAATTTCGTGCTCTACTCCCCATTAACTTTCATTTGAGCCCAACATTGACATGGTCGGTAAATATGTCCAATTTAGGAGTGTTTTAGGGAGTGGGCTGGTCCCCCAAGCACATATATCAGCATCGTTCTCTACTCTCAAATATCATTTTTTTGACCCTTATATTACCATTGGCCGCAAAATTTGATATTAAATTCGTTTTCTAATCTCAAATACCTTTCATTTAAATCCCTTTTTGTAAAAGTTAGTACATATCTACGGTTTGAGTATGGGCCCTAAAAACAATCAATATCGAGCTCCACTCTCTTCAAGACCCAAATTGTCATGGTGAGCAAATACGTCATATATGGGGGTTGTTATGGCGGTGGGACGTCCCCTAGACAGTTGGTCCCGATTTTTGATATTAGATTCTTGGTCTACTTCCAAATACCTTTCATTTGATCAAACAGGTTCTGTTTCGGGGGTCTTTTGGGGATGGGGCGGCCACTCAGTGACTTGGCATGAAAATTTATATCGGTTTCTTATTTGAGCCGCATGTTGTAATGGTCAGCAGATACATCCTATTTGGGTAATGTTATGGGGATGGGGTAGCCCTATAGACACTTGTTGATATCAGATTCATGCTTTACTCCCAAAAACCTTCGATTTCAACAACATATTGCTACGATCAGTAAATTTGTCCTCTTTGGGGGAGGGGTGCCCCCAAGCACTTTGTTCCACATTTGGATATCAGATTCGTATTCTACTCTCAAATAAGGGCATAAGGGCAATAACAACCAGGACGGTAAGGTCACGAGTAGTGTTGGAATGTAAGGAGATAAACGCTTTGAGATTAGGAGATTAACGTCTTGAGATGAACCAACTTGGGGGAGTGGTATTGAAAACCATTCGGGATACTATAGCACGAAATTCCTAACTTAAAATTTTCTTTTTCGAGGTTTCTCTTTATACCCACCACCATAGGATGGGGGTATACTAATCTAGTCAAGACCCCATAAAGTATTTATATTCTTGATCGTCTCCAAGTTCTGAGTCGGTCTAGTCATGTACGTCCGTCCGTCTGTCGAAATCGTGATAGCGGTCGATCGCGTAAAGCTAGGCGCTTGAAATTTTGCACAGATACTTAATATTGATATAGGTCATTGGGGATTGCAAATGGGCCATATTGGTTCGGATGTTGACATAGCTCCCATATAAACCGATCTCCCGATTCGACTTCTTGCGGCCCTGGAAGCAGGAATTTTAGTCCGATTTGCATGAAGTTGAGCATGTAGCGTTTTTTTACGACTTTGAACATATATGTCTAGTACGGTCCAAATAGGTCTATAACCAGATATAGCTCCCATATAAACAGATCTCCCAATTTGAATTCTTGAGCCCTTACAAGCCGCAAGTTTTATCCGATTGGGCTGAAATTGAGTACGTTGTCTTTTGTTATGACTTCTAACAACTGTGTCAAATACGGTCCAAATCGGTCTATAACCAGATATAGCTCCCATATAAACCGATCTCCAGATTTCTTCTTCTTGAGTCCTTACAAGGGGCAATTTTTCTCCGATTTGGTTAAAATTTTGCATTTAGTGTTTTCTTGCGACTTTCAACATATGTGCCAAGTACGATCCAAATCGGTCTATAATCAGATATAGCTCCCATATAAACCGATCTTCCAATTTGACTTTTTGGTCTTTACAAGCCGCAATTTTTGTCCGATTGGGCTGAAATTGAGCTTGTAGTGTTTTGTTATCACTTTCAACAACTGTGCCAAGTACGGTGCAAATCAGTGTATAACCAAGTATAGCTCCCATATAAATCGATATCCCGATTTGACTTATTGAGCCCTTACAAGCCGCAATGTAGTGTAGTAGTTTTGCATGTAGTGTTCTGTTATGATTTTTAACAACTGTGCCGAGTATAGTCCAAATCAGTCTATAATCAGATATAGCTCCCATAAAAACCCATCTCCCTATTTGACTTATTAAGTCTCTGGAAGCCGCAATTTTTATCCGATTGGGCTGAAATTCAGTACGTTGTGTTCTGTTATTACTTTCAACTACTGTGCCAAATACTGTCCAAATCGGTCTATAACCAGATATAGCTCCCATATAAACCGATCTCACAATTTGACGTTTAGAATCCTTACAAACCACAATTTTTCTACGATTTGGCTGAAATTGAGCATGTAGTATTTTGTTATGACTTTCAACAACTGTGCCTCGTACGTTCCAAATCAGTCTATAACGTGATATAGCTCCCATTTTAACCGATCTCCCGATTGGACTTCCTGAGTCCTTGCAAGCCGCATTTTTTGTCCGAATTGGCTGAAATTTTGCATGCGGTGTTCTGTTACGACTTCCAATAACTGTGCCAAATACGGTCCAAATCTGTCAATAACCTGATAGACTGATTTGGATCGTACCGCCGGTCTCTCAATCATCGTTGTTCAGTTCCTAGAAGCTTGAATTTTTGCTGGTTTGACAGAAGTTTGGTATAGAGAATAAAATTATGCCCTTCAACTAAATTTATTTTGTATACATTTTTAGGAGAATCAACGGTGGTGGGTTCCTAAGACTTGACCCTGCCGAGCTTAGCAAGCTTTTACTTGTTAGTTTTTAGAGCGCACAACAAGCCGATTATTGGCTTAGGTGTATGTCGATAGTGGCATGGGGCAGTTTAATATCTACATCCTATTTTCAACCTAACCTTAAATTAAATCAAGCTTTTTTTATTTTTTTTTTTATTTTGTCACCCTTGTTGAATTTTTATTTTTTTTATTTAATTAAAACATTTTTTAATAATCTGAATTTTTTTTTGTAAAATTTTTTTTTTTAAACATTAAAAACATAAAAAATTTTGAAATAAATTATTTATTTTTATTTGTGAAGATTTTTAGGAAAAAAAATGCTTATTTGAAATTATAACATTTTAAAAAATTAAAATATTTTAAAAATTTATACATTTTGGAAAATGTAAAAATTTTTTTGTTTTTTTTTTTTTAATTTTAATATATATTATTTTTTTTGATTTTTTTTATTATTAATGTTATTTTTAGTGTTTTTTCTGACATTCTTCCATTTGATTTTATTGTCTTTCAGTAGTTTGATTCAATTTATTTACCCGTAAAGCTAGATTGAAACATCACATTTCTCATTCCTACAATATTTTCTCCTTTCCTTTTATTATATTGTTATTGATAATTCACATAATAACACTTAGTTTCTAATAATATTTATTTTATTGTTGAAACGTATAACGTTTTCAACATTTTAATTAGCTACTATCGCATTAATATCATCATTTAATTCGTTAAACTTCACACATACACACTCACACTTCAATTACACTTGAACTGTATGAAGAAGTAGAAGAAGCAGTAGAAGCAACAGAGCTGCCTTTGAAATTTGATATGAAATTTGTTGTTGAATGGTTTATTATTGTTTCCGGAAAGTATTAATTTATTTATCATGTCCTAATGACTGTCACAATTAGAACAAATGATAAATAATAAAAGCAAGGGCCACTCACTCATTCTCACATACACACACACACACACACATAAAGACAGCAAGTGATGATCCCCCATACCCATCTACCACTACACACCACACCAATCCACAGCACTCCACCCACCACACACACTTGCTTTGCTTTCTAATCGGGGCCATTGTCGTAAATCAACATGAAGAGAACGCTGACAAAAACCAATTAAACTCTTGCTCTTTCTCGCACTCATTCTTACACACACACACACTCTCTCTCTCTCTCTAGCAGATATTTCGATTGCTCTTATGTTGTATATCCCTCCAAACATTTTCTATCGTGCGAGTCACTAAATCTGCACTCAAGGAAGTTGAAAACAATCTCAGGCGATATCATTTTTTACTCTAATTAGTGTCTCGGTACGGGAGAAAACGTGCCACTTGGCGATATATACCCATGAGTGACTAAATAGGGACTAAAAAAAGTGTAAAATTCGATTATCAACGTCATTTATAAAAATAAATTTTTATTTGCCAAATGTTTTTTTTTTACCTTTTAGAGTGAGGCTAATTTTTATTTCTCTTTCTAATTTATTTCTTTTCCAAATCAAGATTATTAATCGAAGATTTTATTTGCAATGATTTTCCCTGACTGGGATTTGAACAGCCAACCTTACGATTGTGAGGCGTATGCTATCCCTCTGTGCTACCGGCCTTTCTTCATTACAGAAGGCTAAGTTAACATACATTCTCTTGTTTGGGGTTTTTTGAGTTAGCGTCCAAAACAACAACAAAAAATCTATTTTTAAATTTGTTGCAATAACAGTTGATTATGAGAAACTAATTAGCGAAACATGAATGATAGATTTCCGACAGTAATGTATTTTGTTGTTGTAAATCTTGAGATCTCTACAAACTATCATACAAAAGGACCTAAAAAGTGACTATTCTGGGAGGGAGTGAGAAAGTCACTTCCAAATGTTTGGAGGGATATAAGTTGTTCTATTCTATTGTTGTGTTTGGTAAACAAACAGTACGCAGCAAATAAACATAGACTGAGAAGACAAACACTATACACAACTAAACGTATCAACAATACAACTAACAAACCAAAGGACGACAATATAAGAAACTAATAAACTATGTAACAACTGGACTATGGTCAAATTACAAGTCAAGAAAAATACACCACAAACACAAGACAGGCAGGCAGGAAGTACCCTACGATGATGATGATGATGATGCAGAAGAAGAGGAAGCTTAGTAAATTAAAGCAATTAATATTTTAAGAAATGAAATGACACTTAACAGAGTTTCAATTGCATTTTGAAATACATGGAAAAAATTTTGAAAATTTATTTTCGGTAAGACACAGTGGTTTGAAAGGGAAATAAAGGTGTCAATTGATCCGCAACTTTTGAACTATTGATGTGAACAGTATAAAACGGCCCTGAGGAAAATCGATTTATATGGGCATTGGATTAGGCTGTAGTAGGATTCATATCATGTTTGGTAATGATGTTAGAGGAGAGAAAACCTCAGGCACAATGGCAGCCAAATCTGACAAATTATGCTTAAGGTGGCACCTCAAAATAAGGATATTTATAATTTTCAAATATTTTATTCTAGTATACCAACCATATACCAACTGTTTTCCACAGTGTAGGTTAGGTTAGGTTAGGTTGAATGGGTCGCCCATTCAGTTCACTCGTAGGCCAGTTTGGCCCATTGAGGTACCCTAGGGAGAGAAAGGGAAGAAAAAAGAAATTGTGAGACCTCGTACTAGAGGTTATATATGAATAAAAGAAATAGACAGGAGGAGTGTAGAAACCCGAGCGGGGGGTGAAGAACCGCCCTCCCTACGCAAGCACGGATTTACCTACACCGGAGCCAGTGGCACTCCCCCGTCTGAACCATCCTGCTCCCTCAACAAACCTCAGACGGACCAGAGGTACGTTCGCAAGTTCACCCAGATCACAGAAGCAACGGCTTTCCAGAAAGGAGAACCTATGTCTCTGCAGACCCAGACAGGAAAACAGCAAGTGCCCAATAGTCTCCTCCTCATCCTCATCGAGGCAACTCCTACAGAAATGATTGTGCGGTATCCCCATGCGCTCCGCCATGCGGCCTATGGCACAGTGTCCGGTTATGACCATTGTCAAAGTACTCATCGACATCTTATCGAAGGCCAGCAACTCACTAGTCCTCCTCCGGCAACCATCAACCGAGTCCCACCTCGCCACCGACTCCTCCCTGGCCATCCCATCTACTGTATTCAGTAGCTCGACAAATGGCACGTAGGCAAGACCGTAGGTCTGCCCGGCGCAGACGAACCCCTCCTGGCGCATTTCCTGGAGTCCCCTCATGCCCAGGAACCCATGTCAGCGTCACATCCCATCTACAAATCTCAGAAGAATTCTCAGTGGTACGTTCGCAATATTGCAACAGATTGCAAAAGAACTGCCTCCCCCAGTAAAGAGAGCCTGCAGACCCGGACATGAACACAGCAAATGCTCTACTCCTGATTTTCATCAAGACAACTCCTGCAGAAGTCATTGTGCGGTATTCCCATGCACGCAGCAATGTGGAATATGGCACAGTGTCCGGTTATGGTGCCTGTTAAGGTACTCAGCGACCTCTTATCTAACGCCAGTAACTCCTTCGTCCTCCTCCGGTTTTTAACAGGTCAGAGCGCCATATCGGTCCTGCAACAATCCTTGGAATCCCTTCTTGCCACCGATGCTGCTCTGGCATTTCGCATCTACAATATTCAATAGACATAAAGGCAAGAACGGTGACTTATTCGCCCGGCGCTGGCGAAACTCTTCTGGCACATTCCCCGCCAACCTTTCATTTCTTGGAATCTCTTTATGTCCGGGGTATCCGTGCCAGTGTAACATCGTGGACTCGTAGCCTATCCAGGGACTCCAAACAATCCGCCACACACCTCGACCTCAACGTTCTCGAACCCAAGGTCTTGAGCGCCGCCATACTGCCCACATGTATCCTAAATGTTGATGGCGGTAAATCCCTTACCAGAATTTCTCTTGCGGCTACTATAATGGCACAGACCTCTATCTTGAAGACCGTACACTAGTCCGGCAGTCTCACAGATATATTGACATTGAATGAATCAGAGTAGACCTCCAATCCAGTCCCTGACTCCATCTTGGAGGCATTTGTGTAGATCGAGGTCTCATCCCCCTCAAGTACACCATCCGCCTTTCGCTATTCGTTTCTCTCAGGAAAACGAATCACGAAAGCCCTCACTCCAGTTGGCACTGGTGCCAGGTAGCCGCAGATCCTCCTCAGTCTAACCTACGTATGCATAACACCCAGAATCGAACTGTGGCCGCAACCATTCTTCGTCAGTATGCCGAGCTCTCTCAGCCTTAGCGCAACCATGGCGGCGCAGTTCCAAATATAGGCCCCAATGGGTCGCATATCCAGCATCGCCTCCAGGCCTGTCAACGAATCGGGTCTCAGCCCCCTGTAATCCGGACGCAGGCCAGTCTCTGGACCTTCTCAAACTCCTTCGCACGCGTCCTCTTCCCTACGGCGTTCCACCATACCAGTGCTCCATAGACCAGTACTGATCTCACGATGGCCGTATACATTTAATAAATCATCTTGGGAGTCACTCCCCACTTCCGACCGATCCTCCTCCTGCAGGAGGAGATGCCTTACGGCTTCTTTCCTCGGTGTTCCTCTTTCAGGACAGTTTCGAATCGAGGACTATGCCTAGGTACTTTGCCTCCTTCGACAGCCGCAGGGTGACCCCTTCCAAGAACGGGGGAGTCTGAACTCCGGTATCTTATATCTACACGTAAGGAGCACCAGCTCCGTCTTCCCTGGGTTGGTCCTCAACCCATTTCTGGTAGCCCATTGCGTCAACCTCCTCAGTGACCCTTTCATGATCGCGGTTATCGTCGACAGAAACTTGCCTCAGACCAGCAGCACGACGTCGTCCGCATAAGCGATTATCCTCGTGCCGCCATCGAGATCCATCAGAATTTCATTAATCACAAGGTTCCACAATATCGGTGAAAACACCCCTCCCACCTTCTGACCACACAATCTCCCAAATTTGCATTATTAATCCTGCCATAAAGCCTATTATTTGTCCATTGGGAGATTAAGGGGTGAGTCCCCGTGCGGTCCAGTGTGGCGACTTTCCCCCAATCTCCATATTATTGAAAGCCCCCTCAATATCCAAGAGACCCCATAAAGTATATATATTCTTGATCGTCGTGACATTTTATGTCGATCTAGACATGTCCGTCCATCTGTCCATCCGTCCATCCGTCCGTCCGTCCGTCTGTCTGTCTGTCGAAAGCACGCTAACTTTTGAAGAAGTAAAGCTAGCCGCTTGAAATTTTGCAGAAATACTTCTTATTAGTGTAGGTCGGTTAGGATTGTAAATGGGCCATATCGATCCATGTTTTGATATAGCTGCCATATAAACCGATCTTGGGTCTTGACTTCTTGAGCCTCTAGGGGGCGCAATTCTTATCCGATTGCAATGAAATTTTGCACGACTTATTTTGTTATGATATCCGACAACTGTACCAAGTATGGTTCAAATAGGTGCATAACCTGATATAGCTGCCCTATAAACCGATCTTGGGTCTTGACTTCTTGAGCCTCTAGAGGGCGCAATTTCTATCCGATTGGAATGAAATTTTGCATTACGTGTTCCGCTATGACTTCCAACATTTGTGCTAAGTTAGGTTCAAATCGGTCAATAATCTGATATAGCTGCCATATAAACCGATCTGGGGTCTTGACTTCTTTAGCCTCTAGAGGGCGCAATTCTTATCCGATTGGAATGAAATTGTGCACGACGTGTTTTTCTATGATATCCAACAACTGTGTCAAGTATGGTTCAAACCGGTCCACAACCTGATGTAGCTGCCATATAAACCGATCTGTGGACTTTACTTCTTGAGCTTCTAGAGGGCGCAGTTTCTATCCTATTTGGCTGAAATTTTGTATGACGTATTTTGTTATGATTTTCAACAACTGTGCCAAATAAGGTTCAAATCGGCTCATAACCCGATATAGCTGCTATATAAACCGATCTGGGTTTGAGCCTCTAGAGGTCGTAATTATTATCCTATTTGCCTGAAATTTTGTACGTCGGATTCTCTCATGACCTTCAACATACGTGTTCACTATGGTCTGAATCGTTTAACTTCTTTAGCCCCCAAGGGGTGCAATTCTTATTCGAATTGGCTGACATTTTACACAGGTCTCCAACATATATTGGGTTGCCCAAAAAGTAATTGCGGATTTTTTAAAAGAAATTAAATGCATTTTTAATAAAACTTAGAATGAACTTTAATCAAATATACTTTTTTACACTTTTTTTCTAAAGCAAGCTAAAAGTAACAGCTGATAACTAACAGAAGAAAGAATGCAATTACAGAGTCACAAGCTGTGAAAAAATTTGTCAACGCCGACTATATGAAAAATCCGCAATTACTTTTTGGGCAACCCAATAATTTCATTGTGCTCCGATCCGGACCATATCGTGATATCGCTCTAATAGCAGAGCAAATCTTTTCTCTTATCCTTTTTTTGCATAAGAAGAGATGCCGGGAAAATACCTCGACAAATGCGATCCATGGTGGAGGGTATATAAGATTCGGCCCGACCGAACACGCTTTTACTTGTTTTATAATTTTTTTTAAATCCATTTTTTATGAAGTGCCTTCATTTTTAATCTCTAATTTCATATCATTTTGCCATTATTTTTTCAGTGCACTAAGTAATGCAGATTGTTATTGCTTAGAAAAATTGCCTAACTCAGCCACTCCAAATGAACGATAGAAATGAGTTCAAATGCATTTCTAAGCAATTTCTTGCCATAGAATCAAACAGGCAAGCAAATGTTGAAAAATAGGCTTGATGTTGTCCTTGTCAAGGACTGTTGTTTCTACTTTAAGTCAGATTATCGAGCCATCAAAAAGCAACAACCAGTACCACAATTACAACTTTGTTGTAGTTTATGGACACGCTAGAATGTCCCTTGTTGTATGTTATGGTTGTTTATATGTATGCAACCTCCTTCCCTCTCCCTCTAACACTCTCATTATTTGTTTTAAGTTTTTATGAGGCATCAACAATATTGCTCGTCTGGCTGCCTGTCTATTGGGTTGACTGCCTAAACAAATAGTGTTGCTGCGCCCGGAAAATGCTAAAACCATTTTGGAAGTGAGAAAATAAATATTAATTGAAAAACTAATAAAACTTCGTTTGCTGATCATATCAAAGTGTACAAAAACAAAAAACAACAAAAAAAAACACATAAATAAAATAAATTTTCTAGTGTTGTAATTCTTTTTTGACACATGCCTCATGATTATTGCCCTTCCTCGTATCTTGATGGTTGTGCTGCTGCTCTAATGCTGTTAGCCATAGACCATATACCAAAGAGTGGCAACATGTTGCTTGCCGGCACAAAAGGCTTTGAAAACTTATTTGACTGCAGGGGAAAATCCACACAGGGTCTGGTGGTGTCTGTCTGTCTTTCTGGTGTTTTTGTGCCTGGCTTTGGTGATCATGATCAATGGGTTTCGTGGCCCTTATCTCCTCTATACGATCTTGGTCATGTACTTTCGAAATTTGTGCCGTAATGCTCTCCTAATACGCATTTGAAGTCAGCAACTCTGCTGGATTTCGTAAATTTTTTTGTGAAATGTGTCGATAATGTTTATGAAGGGGTATATCTTTGGTTTGGTTTTCCAGTTAAATGACTGATGGAAGATTTTCGGGACATAAATGGTAGGGCACAGAATCAAACATTTTCTGACGCCATGGAGATAAATGTATACTTGGATTGGGCTTAAAAAGTTTGAAAGGTTGTAATTTGTATTTATTTAATTTTTTGATAAGTATATGAAGAAAATTTTATTTGTTTTCGCGAATGCCCAAAGTCAAATTTCAGTGAAATCGGATTATAAATGCGCCTTTTATGGGGCCAAAACTTTAAATCGAGATATCAGTCTACATGGCAGCTATATCTAAATATGGACCGATTTGGGCCAAGTTGCAAAAAAATGTCGAAAAGCCTAACACAACGCACTGTCCCAAATCTCGGCGAAATCGAACAATAAATGCGCCTTTTATGGGCACGAAACCTTAAATCAAGAGATCGATCTATATGGCAGCTATATCTAAATCTGGATCGATATGGTCCAAATTGAAGAAGGGCGTCGAAGAGCCTAACACATCTCACTCTCTCAAATTTCGGCAAAGTCGGACAATAAATGCGCCATTTATGGCCCCAAAACCTAGACCGAGAGATCGGTCTATAAGGGAGCTATATCCAAATCTGGACCGATCTGTGCCATATTGCAGAAGTATGTCAAGAGACTTCACTTAACACACTGTCCCAAATTTCGGCTACATCGGACAATAAATGCGCCATTTATGGCCCCAAAACCTAAAACCGAGAGATCGGTCTATATGGGAGCTATATCCAAATCTGGACCGATCTGTGCCATATTGCAAAAGTATGTCAAGAGACATAACTTAACACACTGTCCCAAATATCGGCTACATCGGACAATAAATGCGCCTTTTATGGGCCCAAAACCTTAAATCAAGAAATCGGTCTATATGGCAGCTATATCCAAATCTGAACCGATCAGAGCTAAATTGAAGAAAGATGGCGATGGGTCTAAGACAACCCACTGTTTCAAATTTCAGCAAAATCGGATAATAAATGTGGCTTTTATGGGCCTAAGACCCTAAATCGGAGGATCGGTCTATGTGGCAGCTACATCCAAATCTGAACCGATCTAGGCCAAATTAACGAAGGATGTCGAAGGGCCTGACACAACTCACCGTCCCAAATATCAGCAAGATCGGATAATGAATGTGGCTTTTATGGGCCTAAGACCCTAAATCGGAGGATCGGTCTATGTGGCAGCTACATCCAAATCTGAACCGATCTGGGCCAAATTAACGAAGGATGTCGAAGGGCCTGACACAACTCACCGTCCCAAATATCAGCAAGATCGGATAATGAATGTGACTTTTATGGGCCTAAGACCCTAAATCGGCCGATCGGTCTATATGGGGGCTATATCAAGATATAGTCCGATATAGCCCATCTTCGAACCTATCCTGCTTAAGGACAAAAAACAAATCTGTGCAAAGTTTCAGCTCAATATCTCTATTTTATAAGACCGTAGCGTGATTTCAACAGACAGACGGAAAGACGGACGGACAAGGCTAGATCGTCTTAGATTTTTACGCTGATCAAAAATATATATACTTTATAGGGTCGAAAATGGATATTTCGATGTGTTGCAAACGAAATGACAAAATGAATATACCCCCATCCTTCGATGGTGGGTATAAAAAGGGTTTCATAAAACATTTCTTCAAATTTTCATTGTAAGGAAAATTTTCGTACAAATCCGATTTTTATACCCTCCACCATAGGATGGGGTATACTAATATCGTCATTTTGTTTGTAACACCTCGAAATATGTGTCCAAGACCACATAAAATATATATATATATCCTTGATCGTCATGACATATTAAGTCGATCTAGTCATGAGCCGCTAGACGGCGCAGTTCTTATGCGATTTGGCTGAAATTCGGCATAAGGTGTTTCGTTATGACTTCCAACAAATGTGCTAAATATGGTCGAAATCGGTCCATAACCTAATATAGCTGCCATATAAACTGATCTTGGGTCTTGACTTCTTGAGACACTAGAGAGCGCAATACTTATCCGATTTGGCTGAAATTTGGCATGAGGTGTTCTGGTGTGACTTGTAAACATTGTGCCAAATATAGTTCATATCGGTACATAACTTTATATAGCTGTCATATAAACCGATCTGGGATCTTGACCTTTTGAGCCACTAGAGGGCGCAGTTCTCATCTGATTTTGGTGAAATTTAGCATGAAGTGTTTTGTTCTGAATTCCAACAACTGTGCTAAGTTTGGCGGAAATCAGTACATACCCTGATAATGCTGTCATATAAACCGATCTGGGATCTTGACTTCTTGAGCCACTAGAGGGCGCAACTCTTATCCGATTTGGCTGACATTTTGTATAAGGTGTTTTGTTATGACTTCCATCAATCGTGCTTAGTATGGTTTAAATCGGTTTATAACCAGATAAAGCTGCCATATAAACCCATCTTGGATCTTGACTTCTTGAACCACTAGAGGGCGCAGTTCGCATCCGATTTCGCTGAAATTTAGCATGAAGTGTTTTGTTATGAATTCCAACAACTGTGCTAAGTTTGGCTCAATTCATTGCATAACCTGATATAGCTGCCAAATAGACCGATCTGGAATCTTGACTTCTCAAGCCCCCTGAGCGCGCAATTTTTAGCCGAATTAGCTGAAGTTTTGTTCAATCGCTTTTCCCATGACCTCAACATACGTGTCCAATATGGTCCGAATCGATCTATAGCCTGACACCGCTTTTTAGGCAAACAAAAAATAATGAAAAGAACTCGACAAATGCGATCCATGGCGGAGGGTACATAAGATTTGGCTCGGCCGAACTTTGCACGCTCTTACCTGTTTTATATTTATTTAAGTTTTTACAATCCGTTTCTAAAATTGTTTTTAAAAGTTTTCTTAAATGTTAATATTGTTTTTTTGAAATGTTATTTCATTGTTTTGAAAAAAATATTATATTTATTTATTTTTATACCCAACACCGAAGGATGGGGGATATTCGTTTTATCATTCCGTTCGCAACACATCGAAATATCCTTTTTCGACCCTATAAAGTACATATATTCTTGATCTTCGTACAAATTTAAGACGATCTGCCTGTCCGTCTGTCTGTCTCTCTGTTGAAATGACGCTACAGTCTATAAAAGAAGAGATATCGAGCTGAAACTTAGCACAGATTCTATTTTGTCCATTGGCAGGTTATGTTCGAAGATGGGCCATATCAGACTACATCTTGATATAGCCCCCATATAGACCGATCCGCCGATTTAGGATCATAGGCCAATAAAAGCCACATTTATTATCCGATTTTGCTGAAATTTGGGACCGTGAGTTGTGTTAAGCCCTCTGACATCCTGCGTCAATTTGGTTCAAATCCGTTCAGATTTGGATATAGCTGGCATATAGACCGATCGTCCGATTTAGGGTCTTAGGCCCACAAAAGCCATATTTATTGTCGGATTTTGCTGAAATTTGGGACAGTGAGTTGTGTTAGGCCAGTCAACATCCCAGTTCAATTTGGTCCAGATCGGTCCAGATTTGGATATAGCTGCCATATAGACTGATCTCTCAATTTAAAGTCTTAGGCCTATAAAAGCCACATTTATTATCCGATTTAGCTGAAATAAGGGACATTGAGTTGTGTTAGGCAGTGGGTTGTGTTAGGCAGTGGGTTGTGTTAGGCAGTTAGTTGTGTTAGGCCCTTAGACAACCTTCTTCAATTTGGCCCAGATTCCAGATTTGGATATAGCTGCCATATAGACCGATCTCTATATATAAGTTCTAGGGCCCATTAAAGGCGCATTTATTATCCGATATTGCCTAAATTTGGGACAGTGAGTTGTGTAAGGCCCTTCGACATGTTTTTCAGATCAGGTTCAGATCAGTCCAGATTTGAATATAGCTGCTATACCTACCGGTCTGCCGATTTAATGTCATTGGCGCATTTATTGTACGACTTTGCTGAAAGTTGGGTCAGTGAGTTGTGTTAAGCCCTTTGACATCCTTTTTTACCTACCACCATAGGATGGGGGTATACTTTTCTGTTCATTCCGTTTGTAACACCTCGAAATATTCGTGTAAGACCCCATAAAGTGTATATATCTTTGATCGTCTCGATGGTCTGAGTCGATCTAGTTATGTCCGTCCGTCTATCGAAATCACGATAGAGTTCGAACGCGTAGAGTTAGCTGCTTGAAATCTTGATGAGATACTTAATATTGATGTAGGTTGTTTGGGATTGCAAATGGGCCATATCGGTCCATAACCTGATATAGCTCCCATATAAACCGATCTCCCAATTTGCCTTCATAAGTCTCTGGAATCCGCAATTCTGATTGTGTGATTGTGATAATTTTGATTGTAGTGTTCTATTATGACTTAACAACTACGCCAACCAAGTACGGTCTAAATCGGTCTATAACCTGATATAGCTTCCATGTAAATCGACTCCCGATTTGACTTCTTAAGGCTCTGGAAGCGACAATTTTTGTCCGATTTGGCTAAAATGTGGAATAAAAACATTTGTTGTGACTTTCAGTAACCATGGCAAGTATGATCCGAATAGGTCCATAAACAGATATAGCCCCCATATAAAATGATCACCAGTTTTGACATCTTGAGCTCCTAGAAGCCTTCATTTTCATCCGCACACAAAGACTTGTGTTATGACTTCAAATATCCATGCCAACCACGATCCGAGTTGTCCTATAAACTGATATAGCCCCCGTATAAATCGACCCCGTAGAAGCTTTAATTTTTGCCGGTTTGACAAAAGTTTGATATGTAGAGTAAAATTATGCCCTTCAACTTATTTTATTTTGTATACAAATCCATGGTGGTGCGTTCCCAAGATTCGGCCCGGGCGAATAGGCTTTTACTTGTTTAATTTGGTCCAGATGGGTCCAGATTTAGATATAGCTGCCATACAGACCGATCTCTCGATTCAAAGTTGTTAGGTTTTTCGACATCTGTGTTCTATATGGTGTTCATAGGATATATTGGGTTGCCCAAAAAGTAATTGCGGATTTTTCATATAGTCGGCGTTGACAAATTTTTCACAGCTTGTGACTCTGTAATTGCATTCTTTCTTCTGTCAGTTATCAGCTGTTACTTTTAGCTTGCTTTAGAAAAAAAAGTGTAAAAACAGTATATTTGATTAAAGTTCATTCTAAGTTTTATTAAAAATGCATTTACTTTCTTTTAAAAAATCCGCAATTACTTTTTGGGCAACCCAATAGTTGCCAAAAAGATCAATATTTTGTGCTACAAAGTGGAACAGTTATTTGTATTTATTAGACCACGGACATTGACGTGCCGAATTTGGTTCAAATCGGACCATATTTCGATATAGCTGGTATGGATGCATAAATTATGAATTTTTCGCCGGATTGGACGAAATTTGGTTTACAAGTATATCCGAGGTGGTGGGTATCCAAAGTTTGGCCCGGCCGAACTTAAGGCCTTTTTTCTTGTTTTAACACATTTTCATTATTTTTCTAAAATTTTGCAGTATCTTTTTTGTCAACAATTTTGAAAATTTTCTCAAATATTTTGTAAAATTTCTGAAAGGTTTAATAATTTTTTTTTGTAAATAAATACTTAATTTTTTTATTTTATTTATTTTTATTTTTTTTTAAATTTTCAAACATTTGGTGGTGGTTTATTGTTCTCTATTTTTTTTTATTTTTTCTAATGCTTTAAATTATTAAAATTTTTTTTTTCGAATTTTTTTAAATTATTTTCAATATTTTTTTGTAAAAAGATAATTTTTTTCAATTAAAAAACATTTTTAAAATCAAATTTTTTTAAAGATTTGTTAAAGAAAATATTAAAATTTTTTAAGAGTGTGTTTTAAAGTTTATTTTTTGAAACTTTTTCAGAATTCTCCCTTATAAATTTTCTTTGAAAGCCCGTAAATTTTTCTATAGCAATACCTCTCAAAATTTGAAGGGAATCTTATCAAAGTGGAGATTTTCCCCACTTTTTTTAATTAATTTTAATGACATTTCTTTTAAACAAAACCACTTAATTCTTTGGGGTTATTTTGGTGGGAATGTTTTCTATTTTCTCTTTATTTACTTTATTTATGCTGATTTTTTCGACACGTTTTCATAATTTTTGGCTTTTTCCTAATTTGGTTTCAATGACTTGCCATTTTTTTTAAGTGAGTTTGGGGGGACGGGCAGACTTTTATTCTTAAAGACTTATCTGTGCTTTCGCCAAGGGGGATTTTACGCATTTATGCTCTTTAGAATTCCTAAACAATTTTGCTGGTATCCCTTCAATGTCGCCTTTGCAATTTACAAAATATCCTATTATGGCTTATTATAATACCATTTAATTTTGTTAAATCCCTTTTTAAATTAAAAAAGGTATGCCAGAGACTTGGGGGCAACCGGCTTGGCCTTCTAATCCTGTATGAGTTGCCACTTTTGGTTTAGTTGTTGTGTTTGTTGACTTTTGCTTAGTTGTTCGTTGGCATATGTGTGTGTGTGTGTGTTGAGAAGCGAAGAGACAAAGAGGAAATGAGACAAATTGAGGCATGAGTAAGTGAGTCAATTTGAAAAGGTTTTTGAGGTCAACCAGAAGTGACGATCAATAACAAAAGAAATGACTTCCTTCCAAAGAAAGAAAGAAAGACAAAAAATTTGACAAAAAATTATAAAAACACGAAATTTTTCCTCAAAAATAAAGAAAATTAGAAAAAGGTGAATTAACAGATGTTTGGTCATTCCACATAATGTGTGTGTGTGTGTGTGTGTGTGTGTCTGACCATTTATCGATGGTAATCAGTCTTCATGACCACACCAAGCATGCCAACCATGCCCTGCGGGCAAAGGCATGAATGAATGACTTGAACACGACCAACAACCCAACGTTGGTAAGTAGTAATAAGAATAATAATAAAAATAATAAAAAACACAAAATAAACAAAAGATGAATGAAAACAATGGAACATGAAGCTCATCGAAAGAAAAAAAGAAATCCATACTCTCACCCCACCACCTCTTCACACCATTCCAAGTTCAATTTTGCCTTTAGAACATTGAAGAAGGTTTCTTGCCTCCCAATATAATCATAATAAAAAATAATAAAAATGCCATAGGTACACGACGACTGACTGACTGACTGACATAAAAAACAATGAAGGCGTAGTGAATGCGTTGCGGTTAACAGCGACACGACCGATAATATCTCAAATCAATTTTTGAAAAGAGCGCCCCTCTAGTGTAGTGACCAGACACCGCATCATGGGCCAGTTGGCTAAGAGGCTAAGGTTTCAATGTGAGACGCGCCAATGTCGTCGACGCCTTAATAAAAAGCTGCTAAATCATGATTATCAGTTTTTCCAAACAAAAAAAAAACCAAAAAAAAAAAGTAAACAAATACCAAAAATTGGGCAAATACGTCCATGAGATACCCTAAAGCATACATGGATATAAGAGCGAAGTGGTAGTATTTATAAGTAAAAAATATTTAAAAATGATTTTATTCTTGAAAACCGGTTTTTCGGTTTTTTGTCTTTAGAGAAATTTTTATAGAATTTTTGTTTAGAGAAAATTTTATTAAAATCCTATCTTTAGAGAAAATTTTACTAAAACCTTATGTTTAGAGGAAATATCTTTAAAAATTTGCCTTAAAAATTTTTTTAAAAATGGTTTAATTTTTTAAAATCGGTTTTTCGGGTTTTTGTATTTAGGGAAAATGTTACTAAAACCTTATGTATAGAGAAAAAGTCTTTGAAAATTTGCCTTAAACTTTTTTTTAAAAATGGTTTAATTTTTTAAAATCGGTTTTTCGGTTTTTTGTATTTAGATGTCTTTGAAAATTTGTCTTAAAAAAAATCTTTTTAAAAATGTTTTTATTTTTAAAACCGGTTATTCGGGTTTTTGGTTTTAGAGAAAATTTGTGTAAAATCTTAGCTTAAGAGAAATATTCATTAAAAATTTGCCTTTAGAGAAAAAAAAACTGCTTAAAAATGATTTTATTTTTGAAAACCGGGTTTTCGGTTCTTTTTTGTATTCGCAGAAAATGTCAATAAAATTTTGTCTTTAAAGGAATTTTATTTAAATTTTGTTTAAAAAAAAAAATATTGAACCGTTTTTTTATACCCACCACCGAAGGATAGGGGTGGATTCATTTTGTCATTCCTTTTACAACACATCGAAATATCTATTCGACCCTATAAAGTCCGACCGTCTGTCTGTTGAAATCACGCTACAGTCTCCAAAAAATTGAGGTATTGAGCTAAAACTTTGCACAGTTTTTTTTTTGACCATAAGCAGATTAACATCGAAGATGGGCTATATCGGACTATATCTTGATATAGCCCCCATGTAGACCGATCCGCCGATTTAGGGTATTAGGCCCACAAAAGCCAGATTTATTATCCGATTTTACTGACATTTGGGACAGTGAGTTGCGTAGGCCATTCGACATCCCAATTCAATTTGGCCCAGATCGGTCCAGATTTGGATATATCTGCCATATAGACCGATTTCTCGATTTAAGGTCTTGGGCCCATTAAAGGCGCATTTATTGTCCAATTTTGACGAAATTTGGGACAGTGAGATAAGTTAGGCCCCTGAACATCTTTCTGAAATATGGTCCAGATCGGTCCAGATTTGGATATAGCTGCCATATAGACCGATCTCTCGATTTAGGGTTTTGGGCCCATAAAAGGGGGATTTATCAACCGATGTCGCCGAAATTTGAGATAGTGAGTGAAGTAAGGCCCCTGGACATCTTTCTGCAATTTGGCACAGATCGGGCCAGATTTGGATATAGCTGCCATATAGACCGATCTCTCGATTAAAGGTCTTGGGCCCATAAAAGGCACATTTATTTTCCGATTTTGCCAAAATTTGGGACAGTGAGTTGTGTTGGGACTCTCGACAGCTTTCTGCAATATGGCACAGATCGGGCCAGATTTGGCCAGATTTGGGCTGCCATATAGACCAATCTCTCGATTTAAGGTCTTGGGCCCATAAAAGGCGTATTTATTGTCCGATGTCGCCGAAATTTGGGACAATGAGTTGTGTTAGGCCAGTCGATATCCTTCTTCAATTTGTCCCAGGTCTGTTCAGATTTGGATATAGCTGCCATATAGACCGATCTCTCGATTTAAGGTCTTGGGCCCATAAAAGGCGTATTTATTGTCTGATGTTGCCAAAATTTGGGACAGTGAGTTGGTTTGTGTGTGGAGGCCACCATAGCGCAGAGCTTAACATGTCCGCCTATGACGCTGGGTTCGAAACCTGGCGAGACCATCGGAAAAAGTTTTCACCCGTGGTTTTCCCCTCCTAATTCTGGCAACATTTGTGAGATACTATGCCATGCAAAACTTCTCTCCAAAGAGGTGTCGAATCGGACTGCACTCATTGATATGTGGGAAGTTTGCCCCTGTTTCTTAGTGGAATGTTCATGGGAAAAATTTGTAATCTGTTTTTTTTTGAGTTGTGTTGTGTGAGTTGGGGTATACTAATTTCGCCATTACGTTTGTAACACCTCGAAATATTCGTCTAGGGCCCCTAATGATCGTCATGACATTTTAATTCGACCTAGCCATGTTTAACCGTCTGCCCGTCCGTCTGTCGAAAGTTCGCTTACTTTCGAAGAAGTAAAGCTAGGCGTTTGAAATTTTGCACAAGTACTTCTCATCAGTGAAGATCGGTTGGGATTGTAAATGGGTCATATCGATCCATGTTTTGACATAGCTGCCATATAAACCGGGCTTGGATCTTCACTTCTTGAGCTGCTAGAGGGCGCAATATTTATCTAATTAGGCTAAAATTTGGCATAAGGTGTTTTGTTATGACTCCCAACAACTGTTAATGGTATGGTTCAAATCGGTTTATAACCTGATATTGCTGCCATATAAACCGATATTGCTGAAATTAAATTAGGCTAAAATTTTGCACGAGATGTTTTATTATGACTTCCAACAATAGCGCTTAGTATGGTTTAAATCGGTACATAACCTGTTATAGCTGCCATATAAACCGATTTGGGATCTTGACTTCTTGAGCCACTAGAGGGCGTAATTCTTATCCGATTTGGCTGAAATTTTAAACGAGGTGTTTTGTTAGTAATTCCAACAATTTTGTTTAGTATGGTTTAAATCGATACATAACCTGATATAGCTGCCATATAAACCGATCTGCGATCTTGACTTCTTAAGCCTCTAGAGGGCGCAATTCTTATCCGATTTAGCTAAAATTTTGCATGAAGTGTTTTGTTATGACGTTCAACAACTGTGCTATGTATGGTTCAAATCGCCACATAACCTGATATAGCTGCCTTATAAACCGATCTAGGATCTTGACTTTTTGAGCCAATAGAGGGCGCAATTCTCATCCGATATAGCTGAAATTTTGCATGAGGTTTTTTGTTATGACACTAGAGAGCACAATTCTTATCCGATTTGGCTAAAATTTTGCATGAAGTGTTTTGTTATGACTTCCAACAACTTTGCTGAATATGATTCAAATCGGTCTATAACCTTATATAGCTGCCATATAAACCGATCTTGGATCTTGACTTCTTGAGCCTCTAAAGGACGCAATTTTCATCCGATTTGGCTAAAATTTTGCACGAAGTGTTTTGTTATGACTTCCAACAACTGTGCTAAGTATGGTTCAAATCGGTTTATAACCTGATATGGGTGTCATATAAACCGATCTTGGATCTTGACTTCTTCAGCCTCTAGAGGTCACAATTCTCATTCGATTTAGCTGAAAATTAGCATAAAGTGATTTGTTATGAGTTCTAACAACTGCGATGAGTTTGGCTCAAATCGGTACATAACCTAATATAGCCGCCATATAAACCGATCTGGGATCTTGACTTCTTAAACCTCCAGAGTGCGCATTTCTTATCCGATTTGGCTGAAATTTTATACAACGGCTTCTCCCATGACCTTCAACATACGTGTCAAATATGTTCTGAATCAGTCTATTACCTGATACAGCTCCCATATAAACCGATCTCCCTATTTTACTTCTTGAGCCACTACAAGGTTCAACTCTAATCCGAATGGACTGAAATACTACGCAGTGGTTTTCACTATGGTCTTCAACTTTAAAATATTTATGGTCCGAATCGGACAATAACTTGATATAGCTCCAATAGCAACGCAAAGAACTCGACAGATACGATCTTTGAGGAGGTTACATAGGGTGGCTGATGAATATTGCTACAATGATGAATATTGCTACATTTTTTTTTCGGTGTATGGAATACATTTTTCTTTTATTCATGTTAAATTAAATTATTAAATTAATTATTAAATTATTATTAATTAAATTAATTAATTAATTAATTAAATTAATTATTAAATTATTATTATTAAATAGAAAAAAAGTTATTACATTTTTTTTTGGTAGCGGCTTTCATCAGCCACCCTGTATAAGGTTCGGCCCGGACGTATTTAGCAAGCTCTTGCTTGTTATGATTTAATTTTTTTTAATAAAATTTTTTTTATTTTTTTTTTTTAATATTTTTAATTCTTCTTTAGTAAATGTTGTTTTTAGTATTTTAAATTTGTTTTTAATCTTTTAATTTTGTTTTTGAAAAAAATTTGAATTTGAAAAAAATTTTATTTTTTTTAAATATTTTTACTTCTATTTTGGTAGCAGCAACTACAAGTTATGACATCCAATACCATACCAATAGTGTAGGGTATTACAAATACAAAAAGCAATCCAGAAAACGAAAACCAAAACAAAACATTTTTGGTAGATTAAAGTACTCAGCCCTAAAAACGAAAAAGCGAGGAAATATTGGTCTCTTAATGAAGTGTACATGTAACAGAAAACTGAAGACAAACGTCTGCAAACGTCTGTCTTTAAAGATGAAAAGAAGAGAAAGGAAGGAGGCTAAAAAGCCCTAAAACCCTAAGAAAAAAAGCCCACAAATATGAAGTGAAATTCCCTGTTATGCCATACTCTCCCCAGGGGTTCCAATATCATAGCTTAGTTAGTTAGTCTGCGATGGGCTGGGCTAAGGCTATCGATTTCAAACCCTCGGTTTTGTATGTTCACAAGACCCTTCATAACTAAAAACCTGCCAAAATAAGAAAAAAAAAATGAAAATGAAAACAAGCGGGGAAACTTTTAATTTAAAATCTTTGATTATCTTTACGTAAATCTTGGTAGATTGATATTGATGTCACACATTATTTGTTCACACACTGTTGTCTCACGCCGCTTCACACATGAATTTATTGTGTGTGTGTGTGTGTGTGCATGTGTTTGTCAATAAAGTTCTGATGATGTCGCCAATGATGCCATGCCATGTCATGCCATACCATTGATGATGAGGGTATTTACTCGCTTTTGATTTTAATGAATGAATGAATGAAGAATGTAGCCAATGTATCGGCTTTCCATGAATGAATTTTACTAGCAGAGGATGTTCGAAGATGAGAGAGTGGTTTCTGGTTGCAGCGGTCTCAGTCAGCAGTCAGCTAGTGAGTTCACAGTGGTGCTTTCTGTTTGTGGAATGACAGGCCACAAAAATTCCCATAAATAATATGTGTAATTTTAAACTTACCAAGGCAGTTCATTTTTCATTGATTTGCATTTAATGCAGATTTATTTAAAATAAATTTTTAGGACAAGATGCTGGTAAAGAGCATTGAGCCAATAATGCCGGTATGGTTTTAAAGAATGTGTGAAACAGTGCGGTCGCCAAGAAGAACAATTTTAAAGATTTTTGAAAGCAGATACTGAAAAATAGAAAGAGAAGGACAATTATTTGGAGACATAGATTTAAAGCTTAGAAGCTGTAATATTTATGATGAAAGATCATTTATGATGCTTCTTTTTGATTTTTTATACCCTCCACCATAGGATCGGGAGTATACTAATTTCGTCAGATTGTAACTACTCGAAATATTCGTGGGACCCCATAAAGTATATATATTCTTGATCGTCGTGAAATTTTATGTCGATCTAGCCATGTCCGTCCGTCTATCCGTTCGTCCGTCTGTCTGTCGAAAGCACGCTAACTTCCGAAGGAGTAAAGCTAGCCGCTTGAAATTTTGCACAAATACTTCTTATTAGTGTAGGTCGGTTGGTATTGTAAATGGGCCATATCGGTCCATGTTTTGATATAGCTGCCATATAAACCGATCTTGGGTCTTATCTTCTTGAGCCTCTAGAGTGCGCAATTCTTATCCGATTGGAATGAAATTTTGCACGACGTGTTTTGTTATGATATCCAACAACTGTGTCAAGTATGGTTCAAATCAGTTTATAATCTGATATAGCTGCCATATAAACCGATCTGGGGTCTTGACTTCTTGAGCCTCTAGAGTGCGCAATTCTTATGCGATTGGAATGAAATTTCGCACGACGTGTTTTCTTATGATATCCAATAACTGTGCCTAGTATGGTTCAAATCGGTCCATAACCTGATGTAGCTGCCATATAAACCGATCTTGGCTCTTGACTTCTTGAGCCTCTAGAGGGCGCAATTCTTATCCAATTTGAATGAATTTTGGCACGTAGTATTTTGTTATGATATCCAACAACTGTGCCAAGTATGGTTCAAATCGGTTCATAACCTGATATAGCTGTCATATAAACAGATCTGGTGACTTGACTTCTTGAGCTTCTAGAGGGCGCAATTATTATTATTATCCGATTTGGCTGAAATTTTGCAAGACGTTTTGTATTGTTACTTTCAACAACTATGTCAAATAAAGTACAAGTCGGTTCATAACCTGATATAGCTGTCATATAAACCGATCTGGGACCTTGACTTCTTGAGCCTCTAGAGGTCGCAATTATTATCCGATTTGCCTGAAATTTTGTACGACGGATTCTCTCATGACCATTAAGACACGTTTTTATTATGGTCTGAATCGGTCTATAGCCCGATACAGTTCCCATATAAATCAATCTCTCTATATTACTTCTTGAGGCCACAAAGGGCGCAATTCTTATTCGAATTATAGGTCTCCAACCTACAAATTTAATTGTGGTCCAAACCGGACCATATCTTGATATCGCTCTAATAGCAGAGCAAATCTTTTCTTATATCACTTTTTTGCCTAAAAAGAGATGCCGGGAAAAGAACTCGACAAATGCGATCCATGGTGGAGGGTATATAAGATTCGGCCCGGCCGAACTTAGCACGCTTTTACTTGTTTAAATTTATTTGAGTTGTATTTAGGATAGGTAATGTTAGGTTGAATGGGTTGCCCACCATAGGTTAGTTCACTCGGAGGCCAGTTTGGCCCATTGTGATAACCTAGAAAGAACGAGAAGAGAAATAAGATATGAGACCTCGGACCATATCCCGATGTTATAGACGAATAAAAAACAAACGGAAGGAATAAAGAACCAGAGCGGGGGGTGAAACGCCTATTCCTCAAGGAAGCAGTTATGTGCCTTCGACGGATCTAATGGTACTATCCCTCGAACCATCCCGTTCCGTCCACAAATCTCAGGAGAACTTTCAGGGCTACGTTGGCAATATCATCCAGATTGCAAAGGAACTGCCTCTCCAGAAAAGAGAGCCTGCGTCCCTGCAGACCCGGACATGAACAGAGCAAATGTTCAATAATCTACTCCTCAATTTCATGAAGACAACTCCTGCAGAAGTCATTATGCGGTATTCCCATGCGCGCAGTAATGGGAAATATGGCACAGTGAACGGTTATGGCGCCTGTTAAGGTACTCAGCGACATTTTATAGAACGCCAGTAACTCCTTCATCCTCCTCTGGTCGTTAACAGGCCAGAGCGGCCTAACGGTCCGGCAACAATCCTTGGAATCTGCTCTGGCCTTCTCATCAACAACGTTCAATAGCTCCAAAGTGGCACATATACAAGACCTGTGACTGATTCGCCCGGCGCTGGCGAACCTCTTCTGGCACATTCCACCACCTCTTCGTTTCCTGGAATCCCTTTATGTCCGGAAATCCGCACCAGTGTAACATCGTGGACTCGTAGCCTTTCCAGAGACTCCAAACAATCCGCCACACACCTCGACCTCAACGTTCTCGAACCTAAGGTCCTCAACGCCGCCATACTGTCTACATGTATCCGCCATACTGTCCACATGTATCCTACATTTTGATGGCGGTAACTCCCTTACCAGAATTTCTCATGCGGCTACTGTAATGGCATAGACTGGACATTCGTCCGGGAGTCTCAGAGATATACCGACGTTGAGTGCGTCAGAGTAGACTCCCAATCTAGACCCTGTATTCCCAAGCGCCGCCATACTGTCTACATGTATCCGCCATACTGTCCACATGTATCCTACATTTTGATGGCGGTAAATCCCTTACCAGAATTTCTCTTGCGGCTATTGTAATGGCGCAGACCCTACACTCGTCCGAGAGTCCCAGAGATGTACCGACGTTGAGTGCGTCATAGTAGACCCCCCATCCAGGCCCTGACTCCATTTTGGAGCCATCAGTGAAGATCGTGGTTTCATCTTCCTCAAATACAGCATACGCCATCCATTCATCCCTCCAGGGAAAACGAATCCTGAATATCCCTTTCCCGATCGGTACCAGTGCCAGATGGTCGGAGATTCTTCTCAGTCTACCCTTCGTATCCATAACATCCAGAATGGAACTGTGGCCGCACCGCTTATCCTTCAGTACGCCAAGCAGGGCAGTCGAGATTTTAAGGCAGGAATCGAAATTGGTTTCCGACTATTGAGCCGTAGTCGGAGTTCGCTTCGGAGTTGATCACGCTTGCTACGACTCCGAACCGCTCTCCGATTCCGACTTGGACTGCCAGTCGATTCGGAGTCGAATCCTAAATAAACTTATCCCGATTGATACCAAAGCTAGACAGTCAGAGATCCTCCTCAGTCATATCCATAACATCCAGAATAGAACTGTGGCCGCACATGTTATCCTTCAGTACGCTGAGCTCCCTCGGCTGCTGAGTCGAGATTTTGAGTTTGGAGTCGAAGTCGGTTTCCCACTATTGAGCTGTAGTCGGAGTTTGGTTCGGAGTTGATCACGCTTGTTTCAACTCCGAACCGCTCACCGATTCCGACTTGGACTGCGACCAAGGTACGGAGTCGAATCCTGAATATACTTATCCCGATTGGTACCAGTGCCAGATAGTCGGAGATCCTCCTCAGTCATATTTATAACATCCAGAATGGAACTGTGGCCGCACATATTATCCTTCAGTACGCCAAGCTCCCTTGGCTGCTGTCTCAAGATTTTGAGGCTGGAGTCGAAGTCCGTTTCCCACTATTGAGCCGTAGTCGGAGTTCGGTTCGGAATTGATCAAGCTTGTTTCGACTCCGAACCGCTCACCGATTCCGACTTGGACTGCGACCAAGGTATGGAGTCGAATCCTGAATATACTTATCCCGATTGGTACCAGTGCCATATAGTCGGAGATCCTCCTCAGTCTACCCTTCACATCCATAACATCCAGAATGGAACCACCTGTTATCCTTCAGTACGCTGAGCTCCCTCGGCTGCGGAGTCGAGATTTAAAGGCGGGAGTCGAAGTCAGTTTCCGACTATTGAGCCGTAGTCGGAGTTCGGTTCGGAGTTGATCACGCTTGCCACGAACCGCTCTCCCATTCCGACTTGGACTGCGACCGAAATTCGGAGTCTAAGGTCAGCCTCCGTCCTAAGCTCTGTCCTAAGCGCGACCTTTGCGGCGCAGTTCTGAATAGAGGACCCAATGGGCTGCTCTCCAGCATCGCTTTCAGAGCTGCCTGCGTTACGGATTTCAGTGAACCTTTGACTCCAACGCAGGCCAGTCTCTGGTCTCTTATTCATGGCCCCCCATCATATTAGTGCCCCATAGGTCAGTACCAGTCTCAACAAATAAATAAATCATTTTGGGGGTTACCCCCACTTCCTACCAAAAGACCTACTGCTGGAGTGCCTTTCTGCTTTTTTTCCTCCGTATTCCTCTTCCAGGATAGCTTCGAGTCCAGGACTATGCCAAGGTACTTAGCTTCCTTCGACAGCTGCAGGATGTTCCCGTTCAAAGACGGAGCTGTTGCTCCGCTGAAGAGCAACAGCTCCGTCTTCCGCTGTTGCTCCGCTGTTGCTCCGTCTTCCCTGGGTTAGTATTCAACCCATTTATGGTAGCCAATCGCGACATTCCCCTTAGGGACCTTTCCTCTTTCATCCCTATTCCTCTTCAATGATAGCTTTGAGTCGAGGACTATGCCAAGGTACATAGCTTCCTTCGACAGCTGCAGGGTGCTCCCGTTCAAAGGCGGGAGTATAGACTCCGGTAACTTGTATCTGCGAGTGAAGAGCACCAGCTCCGTCTTTCCTGGTAGCCTATCGCGACAATCTCCTTAGGGACCTTTCCTCGCTGATCGTTGACAGAAACCTGTCTCGGATCATCAACACTATGTTATATTTTTTTAGTTTTATACTATTTTATATCTTTTTTATACCCTCCACTATAGGATGGGGGTATACTAATTTCGTCATTCTGTTTGTAACACTACGAAATATTCGTATAAGACCCCATAATGTATATATATTCTCGATCGTTATGACATTTTAAGTCGATCTAGCCATGTCCGTCCGCCTGTCGAAAGCACGCAAACTTTCAACCGACCTACACTTCTTTTTAGTGTAGGTCGTTTGGAATTCTAAATAGGCCATATCGGTCCATGTTTTGATATAGCTGCCATATAAACCGATCTTCGGTCTTGATTTTTTGAACTTCTAGGGGGCGTTATTCTTATTCGATTTTGCTGAAATTTTGTTTATATCGTTTTGGTATGACATCCAACATTAGTGCTAAGTATGGCCTAAATCAGTCTATAACCTGATGTAGCTGCCATATACACCGATCTTGGGTCTTGACTTCTTCAGCTTCTAGAGGGCGCTATTCTTATCCGATTTGAGTGAAATTAAAGTTCTTGTGACAATGAAACCACCTATTTCCGTTTCGCTGAAATTTGACACATTGGGGTCTGTTAGGCTTCCCGACATTTGTGTTCAATATGGTTCGGATCGGTCTATATTTGGATGAAGCTGTCTTATACATATACCGATCTTCCGATTTAAGATCTAAAGTCCATAAAGGTGTATTTTTTACCAATAATTGTAGTACAATGAGATGTGTTCCACCCTTACATAGCCTTCTTGAATACGGTGAAGATCGGACTATATTTAGATATAGCTGTTATGGGGTCATAAATGATGGATTTTTCACCGTACTATGAACATAGTCGGTTGATATATATTTCCGAGGTGGTGGGTATACAAAATTCGGCTCTGCCGAACATAATACCTTTTTACTTGTTTTATTTTATTTTATTAACCTCTAAACACTGTTCCCCATCTGGTATCTTCATCTTGCTCCTTGTGGTGTATATGCGGCGCTTCGCTAGTCTCCGCCGCTATTCCCGCCCGCGTGCGTGACGGATTTTCCGAGAGTTATTTAAATAAATCATCTTTTTTTAATGAGTGCATTTCTAATGTAATCTGATGTCATTTTTCTTAACGTTCTATACTCTCTCCCTCTCTATCTCATTACTTCTCTCTTGCCTAGCCTCTTGCCTATACTCATTACAAATCTCTTGTTTCTTTTCAGAATAAACACTTGATGACTTTAACGGGATGCTGTTGAAATAATTTCACACATTTTTTGAAATGGAGTGATGGTTTGCCTTGTATGTGTCTGTGTGCGTGCTGTGTGGTGCAATGCAAATCCCAATAGACTGACTCAAGAAGCAGTAGCAGAAGAAGAAGCAATAACAGCAGCAAACCCCACAACTTCGTTAAGCTTAGAATTCAGTTCATTTTCATTCATGGTTGACGCTAGAGGTCTTAAAACAAACGCATAACAAGAGAACATAACGGTTTGTTGAAAATAGTGATGTTATGATACTTTCATTTTATGTGCCATGCACATCGGTTAGTGTTCGAACGGCTTGCGTTTTCAAAGTGTTTGCTAAATGCGTGTGAGATTGAAAATAATCGAAATCGTGCAAAAACAAAAGAAAAAAAAACAGAGAATAAAAGTAGCAATCCATGAGACTGACTGACTACTTTTAGGGTCCCTAGAGTGCAGTGGAAGTTATTAAAGGAAATGATTTGGTATTTAAACCTAGAAAATGGCATTCATAAAGAGAAGTGATGATTAAAATCATGATGATGATCATCATCATGTTAACGGGGAGTAGCAGCAAAAACCTATGCCCTTTCCCACTGTAGTTTAATACTCGGGGCTATTATTTAGAGCCTCATTATCATTACTAAGAAGAGAAATAGAGCAAGAGGGTGGCTCCTCCCTCGACAGTGTTAACATATTTCATTAAATGGCGAAATTGTTTGTGAAGAGGGAAAATGTATAAAACAATTCTCCCTTACTACCTTAATAGTAGCAATGAGCTCGTCCTATTGTTTTTAATGATTGGCAACACCTGTCTCATACCAGATTCATTCTCCATGATGGGTGCTGTAAGAGAAGTTGGTAGAGGGCAGGGTTGCCGTTAAAACAAAATCGACAAAATTTATAGAAAATTTAGAAATATAAAAGTGGTTTAATAAAATTTACTAAAAAAAAATGCAAAAAGTAAAAAATAAAAGTAATAGTTGAATAAAAAACTTAATAAAGGGTGATTTTTTTGAGGTTAGGATTTTCATGCATTAGTATTTGACAGATCACGTGGGATTTCAGACATGATGTCAAAGAGAAAGATGCTCAGTATGCTTTGACATTTCATCATGAATAGATCTACTAACGAGCAACGCTTGCAAATCATTGAATTTTATTACCAAAATCAGTGTTCGGTTCGAAATGTGTTCATTCACCGTTCAGCGATGAGGCTCATTTCTGGTTGAATGGCTACGTAAATAAGCAAAATTGCCGCATTTGGAGTGAAGAGCAACCAGAAGCCGTTCAAGAACTGCCCATGCATCCCGAAAAATGCACTGTTTGGTGTGGTTTGTACGCTGGTGGAATCATTGGACCGTATTTTTTCAAAGATGCTGTTGGACGCAACGTTACGGTGAATGAACACATTTCGAACCGAACACTGATTTTGGTAATAAAATTCAATGATTTGCAAGCGTTGCTCGTTAGTAAGTCTATTCATGATGAAATGTCAAAGCATACTGAGCATCTTTCTCTTTGACACCATGTCTGAAATCCCACGTGATCTGTCAAATACTAATGCATGAAAATCCTAACCTCAAAAAAATCACCCTTTATATCCAAATCTGAATCGATTTCGATATAATTCACTCGTAATATCGGAAGTCATAAAAAAATCTTTCCTGCCAAATTTCGAGAGAATCGGTTTATAAATGACCATTTTATTGCAGGATACATATATGACAGCTATATCTCAATCGGAACCGATTTCCACGAGATTCACCAGTAATGTCGAGAGTCCAGAGAAAATCCTTCCTAACAAATTTCAAGAGAATCGGTTAACAAATGACCATTTTATTGCAATATTACTGTAAATCGGACGAACATATATATGGGAGCTATATTCAAATCTGAACCGATTTTTTCCAACTTCAAAAGGCTTTGTCTCTGGGCCGAAAAACATGCGTGTACCAAAATTGAAGACGACCGGATGAAAATTGCGACCTGTAGTTTGTACCCAAATTAACATGGACAGACGGGCAAACAGACAGGCGGGCATAGCTAAATCGAATCAGAAAGTGATTCTGAGTCGATCAATGGGTCTATGTCTTTTCCTTTCGGATGTTACAAACTAATTCACTAAGTTGGTATACCCTACACCACAGTAGTGGTGTAGTCAATATTTCTGCTTTTCTTGTGGCAACTCTGCTCCCAATCACAAAAGTTGATTTTCCTGCTGATTTTGTTGTTGTTTTCTACTTATTTGCAGCAACATTGGTTCAATTCTAAATGAATGTTGCAAGTGTTAAAGTACTTTGAAGTCAGCAGATATTGTGCTCGGATTTAAAAGGTTATCAAAAATGGGTTTGGGGCGAGCAACTTATTGTAGCACCGACACTTTGACAGACAAACAGAAAGACATTGCCATCTCATTTTGGTTGGAACTCTAACCCAAGAGGTGCCTGGTTGGTTTACGTGCCATGACTGTATATTGCTGGCTTTTCGCATACAAATGTGCGCTACATTGTTCGTTTTGACTGTTATTATCAAACAACATCAGAATCGTGGTAGTCGTCGTCCTCAACACCATCGCCATCGCCATCATCATGATCATCATCATCGTTGCCATCATCATTATCATTATTATTAAACAGTTGCTTATTACCAACCACCGCCAATCCAGTAAACTAGACCAGGCCAGGCAGCCAGCCCAGCCAGAGGCAGGCAGCAAGGTTGCTATTGCGCTCAGATTAAGACCGTAAAATATGAACAGAATAATGTGTTACATTTATGGCCCAAACTAGAAGCTTGCAGGATAGATGGGCAACCCACCAACCAGCTAACCAAGCTTGCAATGTCAGTAATTGTACAAGCTATAGCCAAACAACATCTTTGTAACACCGCTACTAGAGAGCACCTACGGCCAACATACAAAAGGCCATGGTAATATCTATTACCACAGCACCTCTCACGGCTACAACAACAACAACAACAACAATAGCAATATCAACAACATTAACATTAACAACCCAACAACCGAAAGAAAAACGTATTCCCCATTTTTCCACCATAGTCCACAATGAATACTGACAAACGGGGCTTCCTTGGTTTTTTGTGGGGGGTTTATATTTGTACTTGCAGTACTTTTAAAGTAAAATGTAACGCATCCTGACATGAGCTTCTCTGAGACCAACGCCACCACCAGTTCTTTTAAGCCATTGCGTTTTTTGCTTTCCCATTTCGTTCTTTACTTCTGGCAACATTATTATTATTATTAACAATTTTGAAGGTACACACACACACACATACACAAACACATATACAAAAACATCTACAGATACACACATTTTGACATGGGGCAGGCATTCTTACATTTGGTGTGGTATAAATGGTAGAAAAACGAAAGAAATGTTAAAAACTACAACCATAAATTCAATTAACGCTAATAGCAACGAAGTACTATTAACACGGCTTCTACCTGCCAACAAACAAACTGAAAAACGTTGCCGATATATGCATATTACCATGGCTTTTAAAGGAAACAGAACAGTGCGATATGCAAGAAGGAGTTTATCCTTGGAGTAGAAAGTTTAAAGTTTGGTTCTAGAGAACATAATGTTTTGATTTAGGGTCAATGACAGCAGACAGCAGAAAGCTTTCTTGCTAAGACAATGGCACAAGTTTCAAATCTTAGCCGAAAACATTTTGAAGGAAGAGAACCAACAGCGACAGCGTTGTGGGAATAGTGGTAAAACCTACAAAAGTCAAATTCACAAATAATTAGCCAAAAAACTCTAAAAATTTTCAAAATAATGAGAAAAAAAAAAAACTCAAAATAAGAAAAATTAGAAAAAACAAGTTACAGCGTGCTAAGTTCGGCCGGTCCGAATTTTGGGAACCCACCACCATGGATTCTGCTGAAATTTGGGAGCTTTATCTAGTTATAGACCGATTTGGACCGTACTTGGGACAGTTGTTGAAAGTCATACAGATTACTATGTGCAATAATCCAGCCAAATCGGACAAAAATTGAGGCTTCCAGGGGCTCAATAAGTCAAATCGGGAGATCGGTTTATATGGGAGCTATATCAGGATCGTGGCTGATTTGAACCGCATCTTGGCACACTTGTTGGAAGTAAGATAACAGAACACTACGTGCAAAATTTTAGCCAAATCTGATGAAAATTGTGGCTTAAAAAGTTAAATCGGGAGATCGGTTTATATGGTAGCTATATCAGGTTCATGACCGTTTTGAACGTTGCTTAGACTAGTTGTTGAAAGTCATAACAGAAAACTATGTGCGAAATTTAAGGTAAATCGGATGAAAATTGCGGCTTGTAAGGGCTCAAGGAGTCAAATTGGGAGATCGGTTTATATGGGAGCTTAATCAGGTTATAGACCGATTTAGACCGTACTCAGCACAGTTGTTTAGAGTTATAACAGAACACTTTTGCAAAATTTCAGCCAAATCGGATGAAAATTGAGGCTTCCAGGGGCTCAAGAAGTCAAATCGGGAGATCGGTTTATATGGGAGCTATATCAGATTCTTGACCAATTTGAACCGTACTTGGCACAGTTTTTGGAAGTCATAACAGAACGCTACATGCAATATTTCAGCCAAATCGGACAAAAATTGCGGTTTACAGGGGCTCAAAAAGTCAAATTAGGAGACCGGATCTATACCAGGTTATAGACCGATTTAGACCGTACTTAGCACAGTTGTTGGAAGAAAGATACAGAATACTATGTGCAATATTTCAGCCAAATCGGACAAAAATAGCGGCTTCCAGGGGCTCAAGAAGTCAAATCGGAAGATCGGTTTATATGGGAGCTATATCCAAATCTGAACCGATATAGCTCATTTGGAATCCCCAACAACCTACGTCAATAGTAATTTTTTGTGCAAATTTTCAAGCGGCTAGCTATATGCGTTCGACTGCTATCATGATTTCGACAGACGGACACGGCTAGATCGACTCAGGATGTCGAGACGATCAATAATATATATACTTTATGGGGTCCTAGATCTATTTTTCGAGGTGTTACAAACGGAATAACTATTGGGTTGCCCAAAAAGTAATTGCGGATTTTTCATATAGTCGGCGTTGACAAATTTTTTCACAGCTTGTGACTCTGTAATTGCATTCTTACTTCTGTCAGTTATCAGCTGTTACTTTTAGCTTGCTTTAGAAAAAAAGTGTTAAAAAATTATATTTGATTAAAGTTCATTCTAAGCTTTATTGAAAATGCATTTACTTTCTTTTAAAAAATTTGCAATTACTTTTATGGCAACCCAATATATCCCCATTCTATGGTGGTGGGTATTAAAAATACAAATTGAAGGAGTCACCATTGACAATTTCGTCACAGTTGCCAAAAGTCCCTTTAACTTGAACTAGGAACTAGGTTTGAAATAATTAAAAACTATAAAAGTCGACCAAAACTTTGACAAGCACCCCAAAAATTCCTTAATGATGAAATAGGTGTGAAATGATAAAGCTGTTATCAAAATGGGCAAAATTCGGCAATGGTAATAAAACAACCCTTTCCCAAGGGCAATGGTACTCAAACTACCATTTGTCATAGGCAATGGTACTCAAACTACCAATTGCCAAAGCCAATGGTTTTAAAACTACCATTTGCCAAGGTTAAGGGTATTAAAACTATCCATTGCCAAGAGCAAGGGTAATAAAACTATCCTTTGCCAAAGGCAAGGGTACAAAAGCTATCCTTTGCCAAGGGTACCAAACCTTTTTGGTTCTTGTATACTAAAACCATCCTTTGCCAAGTATACAAGAACTACCCTTCGCTAAGCGTACTAAAACTTCCCCTTGCCAAAGGTACTAAAGCTACCCTTTGCCAAGGGTATTAAAATTACCCTTTGCCAATGGTACTAAAACTACCATTTACCAGGGGTACTAAAACTACCCTGTGTCACAAAGGCAAGGATACAGAAACTAGCCTATCCCAAAGGCAAGGGTACTAAAACTACCCTTTGCCAAGGGTGCTTAAACTAGCCTTTGTCAAGGGTTTTAAAACTACGCTTTGCCAAGGGTACTAAACCTACCTTTCCCGAAGGCATGGGTACTAAAACTAGCCTTTCCCAAGGGCAATTCTACTAAAACTAAATACCTTTTACTAAGGATAATGGTACTAAAACTACCCTTTGCCAAGGGCAAGGGTACTAAAACTACCCTTTGCCATGAGCAAGTGTAATAAAACTACCTTTTGCCATGGGAAATGGTACTAAAACTACCCTTTACCAAGGGTACTAAAATTACTCTTTGCCAAGAGCAAGGGTACTAAAACTGCCAATGACACGAATACTGAAACTACCATTTTCCAAAGACAAGGGTACTAAAACTACCTTTCTCAAAGGCAAGGGTATTAGGGTATAAAATTTACATTTTCCAAAGGGAAAGGGTACAAAATCCACCCATACTAAAACTAAAACTGCCAACGACACGAATACTGAAACTACCTTTTTCCAAAGACAAGGGTACTAAAACTGTCTTTCACAAAGGTATGGGTACTAAAACAAGCCTGTCGCAAAGGTAAGGGTACCAAAACTACCCTTTACCAAGGGCAAGGGTACTAAAATTACGCTTTGACTAGGGAACGGGTACTGAAACTACCATTTGCCAAGGGCAAGGGTACTAAATCTACCTTTCCCAAAGGCCAGTACTAAAACTACCCTTTGCCAAGGACAAGGGTACAGAAACTACCCTTTGCCAAGGCAAGGGTACTGAAACAAACCTGTCGCAAAAGTAAGGGTACTAAAGTTACGCTTTGCCAAGGGATCGGCTACTAAAACTACCTTTTTCGAAGGGCAAGGGCACTAAAATTACCTTTCCCAAAGGCCAGTACTAAAACTACCCTTTGTCAAGGGCAAGGGTATTGAAACTACCTTTTATCAAGGGCAAGGGTACTGAAACTACCCTTTGCCAAAGGCAACGGTACTGAAACTGCCCTTTGCCAATTGCATGGGTACTAAAACTACCCTTTGCCAAGGGCATGCCTGCTAAAACTACACTATGCCAAGTGCAAGGGTATTGAAACTACCCTTTGCCAAGGGCATGGGTACTAAAACTACCGTTTGTCATGGGCAAGGGTGCCAAAACTACCTTTCACAAAGGCAAGAGTACTAAAACTAGCTTGTCGCAAAGGCAAGGGTACTAAAACTAGCCTTTTCCCAAGGGCAATGGTACTAAAACTACACTTTGCCAAGGAAAAGGGTACAAAAACTACCCTTTGTAAAGCGCAAGGGTACTAAAGCTAAGGCAAGGGTACTAAAACTACCCGTTGCTAAGGGTAATGGTACTAAAACTACGATTTTCCAAGGTCAAGGGAACTGAAAACTACCCTTTCCGTAGGGCAAGAATACTAAAACTACCCTTTCCTACCCTTTACCCCTGACGGCTAAGTTATTAAAGTACTGGTCATAAATAATAAACTAGTTCTTAATCCAAATGAATGTTTTGTTTGTCTTTTCACTACTGAAACACAACTCATGCTCTTTAAACAAACTAAAATCCAATTCACAATATCTTTTCATATTCAATGCCACAACAGCCACTCAATCACACAAAAGTCAATAATCACTTATTGACTTATAAATATTTTCAATATAAATCCCATGAGCTTCAATTTAGTTAAGTTCAACTACTATTATTTTGGCTAAAGCCCAAAGCTTACCTCTTGAAAAAACACTCTCTTGTTAAGAGCACTGTTCAATGTGTATACAATAAAATGTTATAAATGCCCCTTGGGCATAGGTACGTACGTACGTAAGTAGTACATGGGTATTAGTATGTCCAGTAATACTTTACAATGCAAGCATTTGTAAATATACAACCATTTAATCTCTGTTCTCACACTTACATGCATGCATTCATTCATAGTCCTCGTTCACTCGTACACACTCTCGCTCAAACCTTTGCTCATTACTTACGCTCCTTGGTTTGTTGGTTAGAGCTTTACGTGCAAATTGCAGTTGAGGCAATTGGCTGGGGAGGTGGTGGTGGTGGGCTCCAATGAGAAAAAATGAAAACAGCATAAACCAATAACACTCCCTCTTTGCAGCACTACAACGAAACGAGTGCATTACAATTTTTTTTCTTTGTGTCGCTGTTCTATGTTAAGTGCATGCGTTTTGTTTGTATGCATGTGTGTGTGTGTGTTTATGGGGATTTTGTTGCCAGCGGAAATTGCATGTGTTTTCTAAATTTTCATCAACTTCCTTTGTTTACCGTTTTGTAGGATTTTAGTTTTGGCATTGGCATAAAACAACGACATCTACATTGCCAACTACAACCATATCTCTCTATCAACGAGGAATGAGTACAAGTACGAGTACGATTGCGATACAGCTCCATCATCATCATCAGCAGCAGCAGCAGTGGCGGCAACAACAAAAACATCAACATTTTAGTTGTGTTTTAATTTCATTCACTTGAGCTTGAGTCAGTCATTCATTTGTACGCTTGGTGTGTTGCTGGCTCCCACTGTTGTTGCTGTTGCTATTGCACCTGCAAGCTACTCTCTGCTACGATACTCATTCACACACACTCACACACCCCTAGATAGCGCTCTCGTTTACAAAGCGACATGAATTTTGTAGCCATAAAAAAATCTGAAAGGAAAGCAAAAACTATGGCAAGGTTCCTTCAATTATGGACTGTCTTAGTCCAGTTATTTTATTTAGCTGCTTGGCAATAAAGTTTAAGTAGCTCGTTCCCATTAAAGTTTCATGTCTTAGAAGTTAAAACAAATAAAAATGAGTTTAAGTTAGGCATGGCTGAAGACTAAACACCCTTTGCCAACTAGCTGATTTGCCAAGTTCTTCTTGGCACAATAATCTATGAGCAAATGCTTGAGGTGAACTTAATTTGATGGTTCTATTTCATCATAGTTAACATAAGGACTCTAAAGTGCTGGTATACACTGATGACGAGGCAAAAATGTCTTTGAAAAATGGTAATTCAGGAATAAAACTGCACTTCAGTTGATTGTGGATTACGATTAATAACCTTTGAAGATAGAGTTTGTTCTTGGAGGGAATTTGGCAAACTGAAGAAGTACAGTTATGGCCACAGTTCCATGAGGAAAAGCTGAGGAGGGTTATTAACTGGTGCCGAGAGCGATAAAGGGTGGGATCTGTAGAATTTGTGTTCCTCACAGCGAACAAGTCAATGCGTGCTTTGTTCGGCCAAGTCGAATCTTATATACCCTCCACCATGAATCGAATTTGTCAACTTTTTTGCCCCGTTTTCAGTACAATGGTAAGCATTGCTATGCTATTGGAGCTATACCAGGTTATGGACCGATTCGGGCCATGCTTGGTTTGGATGCTGTAGGCCATAGCAGAAGTCATGTCAGCCAAATCAGATAGGAGTTGCGCCCTCTAGGGGCTCAAGAAGCGTAAATGGGAGATCAATTTATATTGAAGCTTTATTAGTTGGAAGTCATAGGAGAAGTCATTGTGCAAAATTTTAGTCAATTGGGATAATAATAGCGCCTTTTAGAGACTCACGAAGTCCAATCGACCGAATGGTTTATATGGGAGTTATATCATGATATGGACCTTTGGTGAACCATACATGGCACGGTCCACGTCATACCAAAAAATGTTGTGCAAAATTTCAGCAAATCAATCGGGTGGTAATTGCGAGTTCTAGAGACTCAAGAAGACAAATCTGAGTCAGTCAAGTTATATTGGGTAGCTATATCTAAATCTGAACCGATTTTAATGAAATTTTGCAGACATATGAGGACGTCAAATGAAATACCTCGTGCTAATTTTTGTAAAGATTGAACTACAGACTTCAAAAGCCATATCAGAAGAAAGATATGTATGGAAGCTATATCTAAATCTGAACTGATTTTGATGAAATTTTGATCATTTATGAGGACATCAAATATAACCACCTCGTGTATGCGACCTGTTACTTGATCGCAAGAATACATCGACAGACAGACGGACATAACTAAATCGAATCAGGAAGTGATTCTAAGGCGGTCGGTATACTTTTCAATGGGTTTGGCTCTTCTCCCTCAAACAATTTTGTAAACAAATGCTCAAAGTTATAGTAGCCCGTATCACAGTGGTGGTGTTGGGTATATGGCAGCTATATCCAAATCTAGACCGATTTGGGCCAAGTTGCAGAAAAATGTCAAAGAGCCTAACACAACGCACGGTGCCACATTTCGGCGAAATCGGACAATAAATGCGCCTTTTATGGGCCCAAAACCTTAAATCGAGAGATCGGTCTATATGGCAGCTATATTATAATCTGGACCGATCTGGGCCAAATTGAAAAAGGACGTGGAAGAGCCTAACACAACTCACTGTCTCAAATTTCAGCGACAACGGCCAAGTAATGCGCCTTTTATGGCCACAAAACCTAAAACCGAGAGATCGGTCTATATGGCAGCTATATCTAAGTCTGAACTGATCTCTGCCATATTGCAGAAGTGTATCAAAGTGTTTAGCTTAACTCACTGTCCCAAATTTCGGCGACATCGGACAATAACCGTGGCTTTTATGGGCCCAAAACCTTAAATCGAGAGATCGGTCTATATGGCAACTATATCCAAATCTAAACCGATCAGGGCCAAATTGATGAAACATGTCGAAGGGCCTAAGACAACTCACTGTCCCGAATATCAGCAAAATCGGATAATAAATGTGGCTTTTATGGACCTAAGACCCTAAATCGTAGGATCGGTCTATACGGCAGCTATATCCAAATCTGGACCGATTTGAGTCAAGTTGGGGAAGGATGTCGAAGGGCCTAGCACAACTCGCTGTCCCAAATTTCAGCAAAATCGGATAACAAATGTGGCTTTTATGGGTTTAAGACCAAAATGGCTATACCCCCATCCTTCAGTGGTGGGTAGGAAAAGAGATATCGGGAAAAGAACTCGACAAATGCGATCCATGGTGGAGTGTATATATGATTCGACCCGGCCGAAAAATTGAATATTTCAAGAGTTTAATGAAAAACAAGTAAGATTTCATTCCAATCGGATAAGAATTGCGCACTATAGAGACTCAAGTAGTCAAGACCCGAGATGGGTTTATATAGCAGCTACATCAGGTTATGGACCGATTTAAACCATACTTAGCGCAGTTGTTGAAAATGATACCAAAACAGACGAGAATTGCGCCCTCAAGTGGCTCAAGAAGTCAAGACCCAAGATCGGTTTATATGGCAGCTATATGAAAACATGGAGCGATTTGGCCATTTGCACTCCCAACCGACCTATACTAATTAAAGAGTGCTTCCGACAGATAACTCTTCTATTAGGCTATATATGTCAAGAATATATGTACTTTGACGGGTCTTAGAGGCATATTTTGAGAAGGCCACCGTAGCGCAGAGGTTAGCTTGTCCCCCTATGACGCTGAACGCCTGGGTTCGAATCCTGGCGAGACCATCAAAAAGTTTTCAGCGGTGGTTTTCCCCTCCCCAGCATTAGGAGGGGAAAACAACATTTGTGAGGTATTTTGCCATGTAAAACTTCTCTCCAAAGAGGTGTCACACTGCGGCACGCCGTTCGGACTCGGCTATAAAATGAGGCCCCTTATCATTGAGCTTAAACTTGAATCGGACTGCACTCAATGATATGTGAGAAGTTTGCCCCTGTTCCTTAGGGGAATGTTCATGGGCTAAATTTGCAATTTGCAGACGCATATTTCTAGGAGTTACAAACAGAATGACGATATTGATATACCCCCATCCTATGGTGGAGGGTATAAAACAAAAGATGGTTGTTGTTGTTTTTTTTTATCGCGTAGTTTTACTAAACATAACCCGAATATTTAAAAATTTTCACTTTCTGAGTTCACCATCCGCAATCGTCCGAGCTGCTTATCAAAAAAAAAAAAAAAAAATGGGAAAAAATGTTGTGTATGAGAATGTATCTATACCTGTGATGAGTACACAATTGCAATTATTTGCAAGCCTACAGGTCTGCTTGGGATCATTTTCTTGTGTACCTACAAGTTAATATGGGATAGAGAGAGTGTTTTTGCCAACCACTGATCTGTACGCTAAAATACTCACCCTTTCTCTCTAGTAAGAGAGACTCAACAAAATAATCATTTATCCAGTGCACGCATAATCATTTGCGGCTATCGAAGCACTTTTGCAATTAATGAATTTTTGGTTTTACAATAAAAGGAAGGTCCGTAGACGAAGCCGCTAAAGGGTTACAATAAACAAATTTAGTTAGGTTCAATAATACTACGTTTGTCGCAAACGTTTGGTATGTTGCAGTGAAACGTTACACGGTTACTATAAAAGCAATACTTTGTGATAAAAGTATTTTGTTACTGTTTTATTTTTATACCCACCACCGAAGGATGGGGGTATTTTCATTTTGTCATTCCGTTTGCAACACATTGAAATATCCATTTCCGACCCTATAACGTATATATATTCTTGATCAGCGTAAAAATCTAAGACGATCTAGACAAGTCCGTCCGTCTGTCTGTTGAAATCACGCTACAGTCTTCAAAAATTGAGATATTGAGCTGAAATTTTGCACAGATTCTTTTTTTGTCCATAAGCAGGTTAAGTTCGAAGATGAGCTATATCGGGCTATATCTTGATATAGCCCCCATTTAGACCGACCCACCGATTTAGGGTCTTAGGGCAATAAAAGCTACATTTATTATCCGATTTTGCTGAAATTTTAGATAGTCAGTTGTGTTAAGCCCCCCAATATCCTCCGTCAATTTGGCTCAGATCGGTTAAGATTTGGGTATAGCTGTCATATAGACCGATCCTCCGGTTTAGGGTCTTAGGCCCATAAAAGCCACTTTTATTATCCGATTTTGCTGAAATTTGAGACAGTGAGTTGTGTTAAGCCCCCCAACATCCTCCGTCAATTTGGCTCAGATCGGTTCAGATTTGGATATAGCTGCCATATAGACCGATCCTCCGATTTAGGGTCTTAGGCCCATAAAAGCCACTTTTATTATCCGATTTTGCTGAAATTTGGGACAGTGAGTTGTCTTAGGCCCTTTGACATCCTCCGTCAATTTGGCTCAGATCGGTTCAGATTTGGATATAGCTGCCATATAGACCGATCTCTTGATTTAAGGTTTTGGGGTCATAAAAGGCGCATTTATTGTCCGATTTCGCCGAAATTTCGGACAGTGAGTTGTGTTAGGCCCTTCGACATCTTTCGTCAATTTGGTCCAGATCGGTCCAAATTTGTATGTAGCTGCCATATAGACCGATCCTTCGATTTAGGGTCTTAGGCCCATAAAAGCCACTTTTATTATCCGATTTTGCTGAAATTTGGGACAGTGAGTTGTCTTAAGCCCTTCAACATCCTTTGTCAATTTGGCTCAGATCGGTTCAGATTTGGATATAGCTGTCATATAGACCGATCTCTTGATTTAAGGTTTTGGGGTCATAAAAGGCGCATTTATTGTCCGATTTCGCCGAAATTTGGGACAGTGAGTTGTCTTAGGCCCTTCAACATCCTTTGTCAATTTGGCTCAGATCGGTTCAGATTTGAATATAGCTGCAATATAGACCGATCTCTTGATTTAAGGTTTTGGGGTCATAAAAGGCGCATTTATTGTCCGATTTCGCCGAAATTTGGGACAGTGAGTTGTGTTAGGCTCTTCGACATTTATCTGCAACTTTATCGAAATCGGTCCAGATTTGGATATAGCTGCCATATAGAGCGATATCTCGATGAAAAGCTTTGGCCCAATAAAAGGCGCATTTATAATCCGATTTCACTAAAATTTGACACAGTAACGTATGTTAGGTGGTGGGTATCCAAAGTTCGGCCCGGCCGAACTAAACGCCTTTTACTAGTTTTTGTATGTACTGGTACACTTAGCCTATGATACACTTCTCTGGAAAAATATTTGCTATAGAAAAAAAGTTAAAAAAAAGTATATTTGATTAAAGTTCATTCTAAGTTTTATTAAAAATGCATTTACTTTCTTTTAAAAAATCCTCAATTACTTTTTGGGCAACCCAATAGTTGCCACTGCTGTTTTATGGTTATAAGAAACAATTTCAAGACATTTCACTGGCAATTTATATCCTTTTGGGCAACATTATAAGAAATTTTTGCTATTTCCTTTCTAATTCAAAGTTTTTTGTTTCTTCTAGGACAGCCCTTAGTTGCAGTTGCTGTATACATTAGTAAAGTATTAACACAATGAGTGTAAACTTAATATAAACTAAATGTACTTTCGGCAAGAATAACATCATCAACCTGCCAAACCAGGCAGCAACGAGTTAATGGTAAAAGTGGCAAAAACTCAATTCACTACAAAATTTATAGAAAAAAAGAGTGAAAAAACAAAAACAAAAACGAAATACAACCCAGTGAAAATACCCCTGAAACATAAAAATACAACACGAAAAACATGAACAGAACAACAGAAAATAGCAACAGCAACAACCACAACATTGAGAGCAGCAACAAAAAAGGAAATCCCATGGAAAAAAGTGAAATGCGAAATATAAAATTGCAATAGAAAAACGGTTAAAATAACATCAAAAGCAAGTGCTGGTGAGCACGTGATGCTTTCGAATCGAAATTACCTGGGCTAGAGGCAAAAAGTGCGAGAGAGAGAGAGGGAGAGAACTTTGGTAGGGTATTGCCGCCTACCCTCACCTAAGCTGCTAGTGCAGGCAGGTGACCTCGTACGGTCACACTAAAATTGAGTAGCAAACAAAAAAACAAAACGAATGAGAGTTGAAAGCTGAAAACAAAACAAAACAAAAAAAAAAAAATTAAACCTCAACGAAAGACAACATTTTTGCAAGAAACCAAAGCAAACATCGAAAGGACGACGACGACAGAGTGAACAAAAACAAATCCCTACGCTAATAGTGGCACATTAAAAACCAAGTGTTGGCTGTATTAAATGCATACAAGTGCAACAGTGCAATGGCACCTCGTTAATTCAAGGGAGAAATTGAACAACAACAACGAAGATAGAAAAAAAAAACACAACCATAATCATTTGAAAAGATTAACATTAACGTACATTACCAGGGTGCGGACCCTCGCCTTAAATTAAAAACCGGGAAAACGCGTAAAACCAAACTAAACATTAGACACGTATTAAGACTGCAGGCCATCCACCCTGCATTTGGTTTCCTTCAAAGTGGGTTGTAATCAAAATTGAATCTTAGCCCCCCCTCCCCCATTCTTGGTCATAATGGCGGTTAGTAATATCGTTTGCGAGTGGCTACGAGCCCTAGGTTTGGGTCAATATGCGGAGAGTTTTCTCGACAATGGCTACGATGATCTGGAGATTTGCAAACAGGTCGGTGATCCTGATTTGGATGCCATTGGTGTGGAGAATCCCTCACATCGTCATAAACTATTGAAAAGCATACGCCAGCTACGCGAAAAAGGTGCCGCCTCGGTTTATTTTATGCTCAATGATCCCAATTCGTTATCGGGTAGTGCTGAAATTCTATGTGTAACCCCGCCACCCAATGATTTGGATATTGTCATACGTGAACAACTGGAAACGGATGGAGTGCGACTGACCGCTCATCCCTATTCGACACCGGTAAGTTTGTAGAATAAGAGAGTGTGTGTGAGAGAGAGAGAGAGAGAAATTTATTATAAACTTAATTCCTCAGGGTAACTTGCTAGGTTGACAGTATGTAGTGCAGCAGCCTTTTGAATCAGCTCCCTGGGGGGAAGAGCAGATAGAAAATAGAATTTTGGATTTTTGCTTTGGATAACCATGGGTTGACTACAGACTAAGCAACATATGTAAAGATTTTGTCGTCTGAGGATATGTGTAGGGCTGGTTGGCATTTCTTGCGCCTCCCTTGAGTGTGGCTGTCTGACAGTCTGTTAAGAGTTATTAGCCTGCTTGTGTTAGCACAATGTCCAACGCAACACGCATGGCTTTGTCTGTCCTGTCTGGTCTGGGACACCCACATTCATATGTAGGCATGGCCAAGGGGATGAAAAGCCAAATACATTTCAAATCCACACGTTTAGCACTCACATAATTTCCACCTCCTTTGTTGCCTACCTCTTCCCGGCTAATAGTAACTCTTCGAACAGATGACTCTAACATATTATAGTACATTGGCATTGCTGAAATTCTTTGCCACCACAATTTTATTTTCTATTCCCCTCTCAGGAGACTTATTTATTATTATATGTATTTTTTTTTTGTTTTTCTTGTTTCTTCTTCTCTGTTTTGCCTTTTGGCATCAAATTTATGTAGTTTTTTGTCAAAAACAAAAAAAAAAAAAAAAACCCTTGCCTTTTTGGCTGGCAATTGAATTAAGCCATAACTAAGTGTTTCTGGTATTTTCTACTTCATTTGCTTTGAGAGATTCCACAAAATAATTCAAGCTCAACAGAAATTTTTGGTAAATATAAATTTTTTTTCGTTAGAATTTGTGTGTTTTCCTAGTTCAATTCCCTTCTGGCCAATTCCATTTGATTGTCCTCCCTTCTCAGTGAAATTGTTGTTAATAAATTTTTGACATACAATAGTTGCAATAATAGGAAGTAAATCTTCGTAACGAAAAGAATTTTGTGGGCTAATCTTAAGCTGGTTAATGCGAAAACAGTCATATTTTGCCGAAGCCATGGAAATCTTGCCATGGATCTTGGAGGTTTAAGATAAGGGTTTGAAAGGTCACTTTAATAGTTGGCTCAAACGAAAATGATAAGTGATAAGGCATAAATCAATGTCATAAATTCATGGTAATCGAAGTCTTTCTCTCTTTATGGTAGTGGGATTCATCGGATTATTGCAAAAAATTTCCTACAACCAAAAAATTTATTAAATTCTCGTAAACAAAATTTCAGACAAACAAACTTCTTTTGTGATAATCAAAGGATTTTTATACCCTACACCACCACTGTGATACAAGGTATTAGAGATTTGTGCATTTGTTTGCAACGCTAAGAAGGAGACAAGCTAGACCCATTGATGAATATACCGATCGGCTCAGAATCACTTTCTGATTCGATTTAGCCATGTCCGTCTGTCCGTCTGTGAGTCCATGTATTCTTGTAATCAAAGTGCAGGTCGTATTTGTTGTCCGATTGTCACGAAATTTTGCACATGTCACGTTTTTGGCCCAAGGACAAACGCTATTGATTTTGAAAAAAATCGGTTCAGTTTTAGATATAGCTCCCATATATATCTTCCATCCGATATGGCTTTTTAAGGCTGTAGAAGCCAAAATTTTCGTCCGATCTTTACAAAATTTGTGTGCAAAATTTCATAAAAATCGGTTCAGATTTAGATATAGCTCCCATCTATATCTTTCATCCGATATGGACTTTTAAGGCTGTAGAAGCCACAGTTTAAGTCCGATCTTTAAAATATTTTGCGTGAGGTGTTTTATTTGACATCCTAATATGTGTGGAAAATTTCATAAAAATCGGTTCAGATTTAGATATAGCACCCATCTATATCTTTCATCCGATATGGATTTTTTAGGCTGTAGAAGCCACAGTTTAAGTCCGATCTTTAAAATATTTTGCGTGAGGTGTTTTATTTGACATCCCAATATGTGTGGAAATTTTCATAAAAATTGGTTCAGATTTAGATATAGCTCCCATATATATCTTTCATCCGATATGGCCGTTTAAGGCTATAAAAGCCATAATTTTTTACTGATCTTTACAAAATTTTCCATGCGGTGTTTTATTTGACGTCTGTATATGTGTACAAAATTTCATAAAAATCAGATTTAGTTCCGATTTCAGATTTAAATATAGCTCTCATATATATGTATCGCCCGATTTGCACTTAAATGGCCATGGTAGCTACAATTTTCAACCGATCTGCACAAAATTTGGCACGGACTGTTTTGTTACTGATCTCAACGTTTTTGGGAAATTTCATAAAAATTGGTTCAGATTTAGATATAGCTCCCATATATATCTTTCATCCGATTTGAACTATTAAGGCTGTAGAAGCCTCAATTTTGGTCCAATCTTCAACAAATTTTGTTAAGTCTCAATGAATGTAAAAAATTTCATCAAAATCGGTTCAGATTTAGATATATATCTTTCATCCGATTTGAACTATTAAGGCTGTAGGAGCCCAATTTTGATCCGATCTTAATTTGATGTCTTCATATGTGTGCAAAATTTCATAAAAATCGGTTTAGTTTCAGATATAGCTTACATATATTGGGTTGCCCAAAAAGTAATTGCGGATTTTTTAAAAGAACGTCAATGCATTTTTAATAAAATTTAGAATGAACTTTAATCAAATATACTTTCTTTACACTTTTTTTTCTAAAGCAAGCTAAAAGTTACAGCTGATAACTGACAGAAGAAAGAATGCAATTACAGAGTCACGAGTATGAAAAATCCGCAATTACTTTTTGGACAACCCAATATATCGTTCATCCGATAAGGCCTCTTCAGGCTGTAGAATCGTCCGATTCTGAATGAGACGTTTAATTTGACGTTCCAATACGTGCGCAAAATTTCATTAAAATCAGTCCTAATTTAGATATAGCTCCAATGTGTATATTTCATCCGATATGAACTTTTAGGGCAGTAAAATCCTAAATTTTGGTCACATCTTTACAATATAGGGCGTGAGATGTTCTATTTCATGTCCCAGTATGTGTCATCAAAATTGGCACAGGTTTCGATATAACTCCCATATAATCTTTTATTCGATATGGCCTTTTAAAGATGTGGAAATCCAAATCTTTTGTCCTATTGTAGGAAAATCTTACAAGGTTCTAAATTGCTATTTCAATTGGTATCCAAATTAAAGTCTGACTAGATTTCGAGATAAGTTCTACATATAAAAAGTACTACATGCACTAGGTGGTGTAGGGTATTATATAGTCGGCACTGTCCGACTTTTGCCTTTCCTTACTGGTTGTTTACTGTAAACGTGAAAATTGTGCTTATGATAAAATCATGGAAGACTAGAGATTGCTTTCTACCTGGTAAATACCCAATGCGTGGGTATTTATTCGGTAAATACCCATTAAAAAAAAATTTCGGGTATTTATACATTTTCCGATATTTTGGATTTCAAATTTTTTTTTATAATTTCTTATTCTTGGTATCTAAAACTGACTTTTTGATCTCATAAGATCGGACTAAAGTTCTATATAGCGGATATGATCTCCAGACTTAAAGTTTTGAGCCAATTCATTCCTCGAATAGACCGATATCCCGAAATAGAGTATTGAGCCCATAAAAGGAGCATTTTTCATCCGATTTTGATGAAATTTGAAGCACAAGAATAATTTGGGGTCTTCTAAAACTCACTTTGCCAAATTTCATCAAAATCGGATGAAAAATGCTCCTTTTATGGGCTCAATACTCTATTTCGGGATATCGGTCTATTCGCAGATATATCCATATATGGTGCGATGTGGACCTATATTGAACAGAGAGGTGCAGAGGGGTACCAAAACTTACTTTTTCAAATTTCATCGAAATCGGATGAAAAATGCTCCTTTTATTTGTATGTCCAAATATGGTACGGTCTGGTCGATATTCAAAACAAAGGTGTTGAGAGGTACAGAATCTCACTGTTTCAAATTTCATCAAAATCGCCATACCCTATATCTGGCGGTCGGTCTATATGCCAGCTATATCCCAAAATGATCCGATTTTGACCATATTTCACAAGAATGGGTAGGAGTCTACCAAAACTCACTGTGCCGTATTTCTCCAAAAGTGGATGAAAAATGCTCCCCTTATGAGCTTAATACTCTATATCGGAAGAACGGTCTATATGGCTGCTATATTCACATATGGTTTCATCTGGACCACATTCAACAAATAGGTGTAGGGGTCTACCAAAATTTGAACTCTGCACAAAATAGAAAAAAAAAAAACAAAAAACAAGTAGAAGGGCATTAAGTTCGGCCAGGCCGAACTTTAGATACCCACCACCTTGGGTATATATGTCAACCCCCTTTCGTCACAATCCAATGGATAACTTATGCGCCCATATTCGGCACGGACATTGAGTGGTCTTATTAACATAAGTCACTGTTGAACTTTGTATTTCAAATTTCAACAAAATCGGGTAATAAATAAAGCTTTTATGGGCTTCAGACCCTTTATCGGGAGATCGGTCTATATGGGGACTACATCTAAATATAATCCGATCTGAACCGTACTTAGGTCAGATATCGGGAGGCTTAAAATAACCCACTGTTTCAAATTTCAGCGAAATTGGGCTATAAATAAAGTTTCTATGGGCTTCAGACCCTTTATCGGCAGATCGGTCTATATGGGGACTATATCTAAATATAGTCCGATCTGAACTATATTTGGGTCAGATGTTGGTAGGCCTAAAACTACTCACTGTTTTAAATTTGAGCAAAATCGGATAAAAAATAAAGCTTTTATGGGCTTCAGACCCTTTATCGGCAGATCGGTCTATATGGAAGCTATATCTAAATATAGTCCGATCTGGACCATATTCAAGTTCGAAGTTAAGATGCTCGAAAGTACTCACTGTTTTAAGTTTCAGCGAAATCGGTTAAAAAATAAAGCTTTTATGGGCTTAAGACCCTTTATCGGGAGATCGGTCTATATGGAAGCATTATCTATATATAGTCCGATCTGAACCATACTTATGTCAGATGTCGGGAGGCTTAAAATAACCCACTGTTTTAAATTTCATCGAAATTGGGCAATAAGAAAAGCTGTTATGGGCTTCAGACCCTTTATCGGCAGAACGGTCTATATGGCAGCTATATCTAAATATATTCCCATCTGCACCATATTTGGATCAGATGTTGGTAGGCCTTAAACTACGCACTGTTTAAAATTTCAGCAAAATCGGATGAAAATTTAAGTTTTTATGGGCATTAGACTCTTTACCGGAAAATCGGTCTATATAGCAGCTATATCCAAATGTGGTCCGATTTGGCCCGCTCAAGAACTTAAACAGCGTGCATCAAGAAGACGTATCTGTGCCAAATTTCAGCTCAATATCTCATTTTTTGAAGCCTGTAGAGGGATTACAACAGACGGACGGACAGAGCGGGGGAGCGGACTCTCCCCCTTACCCTACTTTTCAGAAACGCCAGATCTCGGAGATGTTTGGTGCGATTTAAATGAAATTTTGTGTGCTCTCTTATAGTAACCTACAAACAAAAATTTGGTAACCAAATTTCGCATGGGGCACCTAAGGGGGCAGCCCCACCCCAAAACCTACCAAATATATATATATACACCAATCACGACAATATGGGACTCAAATGAAAGGTGTTTATGATCAGAAAACATATCTGATATCGAATTGTCGGACCAAGTGTTTGGGGGACCACCCCAACCCCCAAAACACCCCTAAATCGGACATATTTACCGACCATGGCAATATGGGACTCAAATGAAAGGTATTTGCGAGTAAAATACGAATCTTATGTCCAAATGTGGGACAAAGTTTCTGGGGGTCCACCCCTTTCCCAAACAAGATTTATTTATTGGCCATGGTAATATGGGACTTAAATAAAAGGTATTTGAGTGTAGAATTCGAATCTGGTATCCAAATATGGGACCAGGTGTTTGTTAAACTGTTAGTCAAGCGATATACTATTTTCGTAGCATGGTATTTCACTAAAAGCTCTTTAATGGTCGAAAATGAATATTCCAAGGAAACTTTTGTTCCATATAAAGCAAAAGAAGACGCAGCGGAGCGGGCCCGGGTCAGCTTGTATTAAAATTAGGAACAATTCTATAAATTCAACCCCTTATAACCTGGCCATTCAACGATTCAATTTGCATCAAAGAAAATGTTCACATTCTTCCCTATCACTATAAAGACAATATCCCATAGAATTCTCTGCTGCAGCATTTCACTTCATAAAGTCGTTCCACCTCATTGGAGTGGATAGCAAATGATAAGATTTTGGTAACAAGGCAATAAGGCAGCGGCCTTTTGTTGTCAGCATATTGACAATTTGACAGCAGTAACGTTGCAGGTGTTCCTCATCATCCGCACTCCTGCCAATTTCCCACAAAGGACAAAGAGGGTTTACTAGCTTCTTTTTCGTTTTGTATAAAATCATGCCGCAATTTTAGGTTAAAAGTCACACAGAATACACTTGCCAGTTGGTTTAATTAAGCGCACACAGCCAGACAGACAGACAGATAGACGGTTGCTTTCATTTCGTTTCATTTCATTTTCAATTTAATGAAAATATTGTGAATATCTTTTTTAATTGAATGAGAAGCATGTACATAATGGCAAACAAGTGTTTGTTTTCCTTGTTTTTGAAACTGTACCACAATTGTCCTTAAAATTACATTTCCTTTTTCCTTTAGTGCTATCCTGTTTTCTCTAGTTATGTAATAGCACAGCAACTTCCTTATACCGTTCATGGAGAAGTTGTTGGGGTAGTTGTTGCTGCTGTTGATGTTCATTCGCGTTACTGTTGTTCTTTGCACACATTGGCACACAGAGGAGGATAATTAAGAAATTCCGGGTTATTAGGTGAGAAAACGTTTCCCTTTATTCTTCCTTGAATTGCCAACGGAAAATAGTGGTTGCCTCAATGGTGACGATTCATTCATCCATCCATCCATCCAACTTTGGCGAAGGCTAGATAGGCCTAGTATTTATTCTAGGGAGCAGAGTTGCCGATTGAGCATGAAATGCTATGGAAACTTAGTTGCTATATCGCCAAATATTTAGACCCTACACTGCCACTATGGTGGGCATTAAAATTTTGTGCATTTGTTTGTAACGCTAAGAAGAAAAAGAGCTAGAGTCATTGATATGTATATCGATCGGCTTAGAATCAGTTCCTGATTCGATTTCGCTATGTCCGTCTGTCTGTCCATGTGTTCTTGTAATCAAGGTACGATTGTCGTAAAATTTTGCAAAAGTTTCCTTTTTGGTTCAAGGTTTTTGAACAGAATCGGTTCAGATTTAGTTATAGCTCCCATATATATCTTTTATCCGATATGGTATTTTTAGGCTGTGGTTGCCCAAATTTTGATCCGATCCTTACAAAATTTTGGATGAGATGTTTTATTTCGTCAAAATCAGTCTAGATTTAGAAATAGCTCCTGAATATATATCTTTCATCCGATATGGCCTTTTAAGCCACAGTTTTTGTCCGATTTTTAAAAAATTTAGAATGAGGTGTTTTATTTGACGTTCTCAGGTGTGTGTGAAATTTCGTCAAAATAGGTCCATATTTAGATATAGCTCCCATATATATCTTTCATCCGATGTGGGTATTTTAAGGTGGACTTATGGTCCAGATTTAGAAATAGCTCCTGTATACATCTTTCATCCGATATAGCCTTTTAAGGCTGCAGAAACCACAGTTTTTGTCCGATCTTTACCAAATTTAGGATGAGGTGTTTTATTTGACATTCTTATGTGTGTGTTTGAAATTGCGTCAAAATCGGAGCAGATTTAGATATAGCTCCCATATATATCATTCATACGATGTGGTATTTTTGGGCGAACTTATGGTCCGATCTTCACAAATGCATGAAAATCTGCAAGGAAATTTTTTAAAAATTTTCTATAAAAAAATTTTTTGTAAACATTTCTTATAAAACATTTTTTTAAGAATTTTTCTAAATTTTATTAAAATTTTCTTTAAAAAAAGTACCACAAAAATTTTGTAAAAAAAAAATATTAAAAATACAAAAAGTTTTCAAATTTGGACCGTCTCATAAGGGGGCCGCAAACGCAAATGGTAAAGCGAAGCTCACCGGGCCAGTAAGTTTTCTATAAAAGAAAATTTTATAAAAATTTTTTGTTTAAGAAAAATTTTTAAAAATTTTCCATTAAAAAAAATTTTTTTATTCTACATACCAAACTTCTCTCAAACCAGCAAAAGTTACATCTTCTAGGAACTGAAAAAGGATGATCGAGAGACCGGTTTATATGGAAGCTATATCAGGTTATAGACCGACTTGGACTGTACTTGGCACAGTTGTTGGAAGTCATAAAAGAACACTACATTCAAAATTTCAGTCAAATCGGTCAAAAATTGCGGCTTCCAGGGGCTCAAGAAGTCAAATCAGGAGATCGGTTTACATGGGAGCTATATCAGGTTACAGACCGCTTTAGCCCGTACTTAACAGAGTTGTTGGATATCGTAACAGAACACCGCATGCAAAATTTCCATCAAATCGGACAAAAATTACGGCTTCCAAGGGCTCAAGAAGTCAAATCGGGAGACCGGTTGATATGGGACCTATATCTAAATCTGAGCCGATATGGCCCATTTGCAATCCCCAACGACAAAAAAGAAAAAAGAAGTATCTGTGCAGAATTTCAAGCGGCTAGCTTTATGCTTTCGACTGCTATCGTGATTTCGACAGACGGACGGACGGACTTATTTGGCTAGATCGACTCAGAACATCGAGACGATCAAGAATATATCCTTTATGGGTTCTTAGACTAATATTTCGAGTTTTTACAAACGGAATGACTAGATTAGTATACCCCCCTCCTATAGTGGTGGGTATAAAAAATCAATTTGCGTTTGTTTGTCGGTTTGTGTGTTTGTTCCGTATAGACCCAAAACCGGCTGAACCGATTACCTTGAAATTTTCACAGATTGTGTGGGTTGGTCTGGAAGGAAACAAAGGCTATATAGTTTTTTGATATCGGGAAGGGGGCGGACCCTCCCCCTTACCCCTAAAGTACTACCCAAAAATAGAAGTGAACCTGTAAGGACAATATGGGATTCAAATGAAAGGTATTCAGGTGAGGAGTACGAATTTCCTAATAAAGATTGGGTTCAAGTAATTGGGGGTCCGCCCTAGCCCCAAAAGCCCCTAAAATAAGTTTATTTGACAACCATGCCAATATGGGACTCAAATAAAAGGTATTTGCGAGTAGATTACGATTTGAGTCAGGAAGGAGGAATAGGCTTTATAATTTATTGATATCGGAAGAGGGGCGGACCCTCCCCCGTTTCCCCCAGAACACCACACAAAATCAAAAGTGTACCGATAAGGGCAATATGGGTATCAAATGAAAAGTATGCGGGAGTCGATAACGAATCTGGCACACAATTTCATGTCGAAAAATAAAGGGGTTACCCCAAACGATCAAAATGGGCACATTAGCCAATCACTGTTATGTGGGGTATACAATAGATTCAAAAACGGTAGAACCGATTTTCTCGAAATGTTCGCATATTGTATAGGTTGGCCTTGGAGGAAACATAGGCTTTATAATTTTTTGATATCGGAAGGGGGGGCGGACCCTACCCCTTACCCCTATTCATTAGTATATTACGAATCTGGCATACAAAATCAGATCGAAGTAAAAGGGGTCACCCTACCCCCCAAAAATGTCTCAAATGGGCATATGATCCATCATGACTAATGGGACTCAGTTTGTTCGTTTGTTCCGTAGAATCAAAAACAGCAGAACAGATTTTCTCGAAATGTTCACATATTGTGTAGGTTGGTCTGGAGGGAAACATAGGCTATATAGTTTTCCCATATAGGAAAGGGAGCGGACCCTCCTCCTTACCCCTAAAACGTCGCCCAAAACCAAAAGTGGACGGATCGGAACAGTATCGGAATCAAATGAATGGTGATGGAGAGTAGAATACGAATATGGTATTAAAATTTGAGTCTAAGTACCCCAACCCCAAAACTTCCCCAAATAGACATATTGGACGTTCATGTCAATATGGGGCTCAAATGAAAGGTATTCGAAATCAGATCGCAGTAAAGGTCATCCTACCCCTCTAAAACTCTCCAAATGGGCATAAGACCCATTACGACTATATGGGACTCAGCTGAACCGATTTTCTTAATATTTTCACAGATTGTGTAGATTTATCTGGAAGGAGACTTAGCCCATATATTTTTTAGATATCAGATGAGAGCGGACCCTCCCCCTTACCCCGAAAATGGTACTCAAAACCTTGAGGGGACCGATGGGCACAATGTGGGTATCAAATGAAAGCAATTGGAGACCAGAAAGAGAATATCGTATTAAAATTTGGATCCAAGTATCCTGCGGGCCGCCCCAATCGCAAAACTGCCTCAAACACTCATATTGGACGTTCATATCAATATGCGGCTCAAATGAAAAGTATTCGGAAGTAGATTACGAATCTGGCTTACAAAAGTATCAGATCGAAGTATGGGGGTCCATCCACCCCCCAAAACGATACAAATGGGTATAAGACCCATTATGACTATATTGTCTGGAAAACCAAAAGTGGATTGATAGGCACAATATGGGTATCAAATGAAAGGTATTGGAGACTGGAAAACGAATATCGTATTAAAATTTTAGTGGTGGGCCGCCCTAACCCAATAACTGCTCTAAACAGATATATTCGACGTTCATGTCAATATGGGTTTCAAATGAAAAGTATTCGACAGTAGATTACAAATATGGCATACAAAATTAGATCAAAGTAATGGGAGGTCGCCCCACCCCCAAATACCCCCAAATCGGCATATTAGCCGACCATGGCTGTATGGAACTCAAATGATAGGTATTTGTGAGTAGATTACGAATATGACATTAAAACTTGCGTTCAAGTCTACGTGGCGCTTTTCTTTCCTAAAATAAGTCGAATAGGTTGATTAACTCATTGTGACAATATGGGACTCAAATGAAAGGTATTTGAGAGTAGAAAACGAATATGATATCCAATCTTGGAGACAAGTGTTTGGGGATTCGCCCTAAATCATCCCCTAAACTGAACTTCATTTCGGAATATGGCAATATGGAGCTCAAATCAACGGTATTTGGGAGTAAAGAACGAATTTGATATCTTTTTCAGGGTTAAGTGCCGTTGACCCCCAGCTCCAAGACCCCCTCCAAACGGCTCATATTTACCAACCATGACAATATGGGGCACAAATTAAAGGGATTTGGGAGTGCAGCACGAATTCGATATCCATATTTGAGTCGAAGTGTCTGAGGTGCCATCTCTCCCCTAAAAAGCACTTCCTATTACCTTAATTATCTCATTACCCTTATTTTTAAAGATTTGTGATGCAATTCGTTTGAAGTTTTTTTGCACTCCTATAGTCACCAAAAACCAAACATGGTTTTTATTGTGGGGATCTAGGACCTCGGGGGCTGCCCAAAACCCGCCAAATGGATAAATACACCAATCACGACAATCTAGAGCTCAAACGAAAGCTGCTCGAGAGAAAAAAAAAAAGAATTTGATATCTAATTGAAGAGACAGGTGGTTGGGGAACCGCCAAGTGTCCGTGTGGCCACCCCATATTTACCAGAGTCAAAAGAAATGCATTTGGGAGTAAAGTAAAAATTTGCCAGGAACTGAGAAGGGGTCATACTTCTCACACATCAATGAAAGCTTTCCGATTCAAGTTTAAACTCAATGATAAGGGACCTTTTTTATAGCCGAGTCCGAACGACATGCCGCAGTGCGATACTACTTTTAGGAGAATTTTTTACATAAGAAGAATTTTATTCGTCTTGGCAACCCTGCCTTTTGCCTTTACTCTTGTAAGGGGAGAGGGAAAACTACTTTGCGGGATTTTTTTTGAATCGCCAACATTTTCTGGCCTTTTATACGCCGCCATTCGTCATAGTTTGCAAATAATGAAATAATGAAACAAAAAAATGAAAAAGGCAAGCAAAACTGAGTGACATGACAATATTAACAAATGTAATTATACGCCATAATGAAAAGACAAACTAAGCTGGCAAAAAAGTAGGCGGCGGCAAAAGACGTCATCACAAATAATAATGAAGCCTTAGCTCTGAACCACTGAACTAACGAACTACTGACTGACTGAGTATATTAAAATTGACTCTAGAGGGGTATGCATAATGCCTCTCGCCCTCTATGTTGCAGTTGCGTTAAGGGCATATGAGGCTTTTACAATCTTTCTCCTCCTTCACGTCCTTGTGCCCAATGAAGTCACATATAATTCGCATAATCTGCCCTCAATTCTTTTTTGTTGTTGTGTGTCCCAGAGAATATAGGGGAGGCTTGCTTTCATAAAAAAAAAATATTTATCAACAAAAATAGTTGGGCTCTGAATGAATGGAAACGACGAAAAGACAAAAACGGGGCAGGCATGTAATTAAATTTGATATGAATATATGGTAATGTATGCCTAGTTGGCGTTATCATCGTCGTCATCAACATCAGCGGCAGCATCCATTCACAGGCTGGCGTGATGTGAATGAGGAAATGATTCCCATTTGTGTTCGCATAAATTCAAATCATTTATTTCCATTGCATTTTCATATGTGAAATGGAATAAAATGAGCATCTATATGCTGGCATATTTGTCACAGCATTCGCAAGTCCTGTGGGCAAGTGGGTGGGGGCATTTTAATGCAATCAGGATAACTCAGCCATAAACGTGTATTGAAACTTATGGGCAAAGGTGGACATTTTACTACGCTACAGGCTGGAAAATGCCTTTTCCAAGTGATCAATTACAGCCAACATTCAAACTCCAGGCAATCGCCTAAAATATTGATTTTGTTATATTTTTGGAGAGTTTAGATAACACACTATGACACATGGTGTGCTTATCCGCTAGTGATATTTCCTTTTTTTTGTTCCCCTTGGGACTTGCAAACAAATCCATTCACTTGTAATTACCCCTTGCATCACTTCATTGCTATAGGGTATTGAAATATCCTTTGTGTGTGTGTGTGTCTCTCTGTGTGCAATGTGTATTCAAATTACATTTTATTGGTGCGATTTCCCCCCGGTACTCTGCTGACTGACCTTAATTTTCCATCATCAATGCTGCACACCGCCACCACCACTGCGTGCTCACTGCATTTCTATTTGATGCTATTTTTCTGATGATACAGCAGCTCTGGCTATGGAAGCATGCAAACATCCTGTTTCCATGTAAAATTTAATCCTCGACAAATGCATTGGCTGTTGGCGGATCACTTTGCTCTTCCTACTCACACACACACGCACCCACACAAACACTTGCTTGCATATATATGAGCATATTTTTGTCTATCATGGTAATCATCTCAATTTTCAACACCGTGTACCATTATACCCCCTCTCACAACATTTTTGTAGTCACCCTGCTGTTCAGCCTCCCACCCAAAATGAAATCTGTGTCCTTATGGGTGCTGCATGGGTGAGGTGTAGTTGGCTTGCATTCATACATTCATTCCATTCCTATCTCATCCCTTTTAGTTTTTCGACCACGTGTGTGTGTGTGTGTGTGTGTGCGAGTTAGAATATTGCGTTGCACAGCTGTTACAATTCCATTTCGGTATATATTCACTCTAGAGTTTTATTAGTTTTCTCAAAAACTGTTTAGATTTTTTTTCGGGGTTCTTGCTAATTTTGTGATAAAATTCTACTGACATCATAAAGGACAGTGGCTGGAAGAGGGTAAAGTCCAAACAAGAATGGAAATCAAACGTCAAAGAAATTTTCTATGAAAATCAAATTTAGAGGAAAATATATGCAATGTTCTAGGAAAATTTCAAGGGAAATCTACTTCATTGAATATGAAAAGCGCTGATATGTAAAAAGTCCTTTATCATTGAGAAAATCAACTTGAATCGGAAAGCTTTCATTGAAGTGTGAGAAGTTTGCCCCTGCTAAGTTTCCGGGCAAATTTTTACTCTACTCCCAAATGCCTTTCTTTTGAGTCCTTTATTACCGTATTGGTAAAATTTTCCGGTTTAGGGGGTATTTCGGGGTGGTCACTTGGCCATTAAAGTAAATCTAAGACTCGTGCTCTACTTTCAAAAACATTTCATATGAACCCCATAATGGTAATGATCGGTAAATAAGTTGGGTTTGATAATGGGGGGACCCCAGGGCGTTTGTCACAAAAATGAATATCAATTTCCCGAAAATCAATCAATTTCCACCCCAAATAGCTTTTAAATAATAGGGACGTATTTTGGGGTAAGGCGGCTCACCAAACAAATGGCTCTATAATGTCGTGATTGGTCTATATATCCATTTGGCGGGTTTTGGGCGGCTGACGCAGCACCCGACCCCAACAATAGAGACCATGCTTGGTTTTTGGTGACTGTGAGTGTGCAAAAAATTTCAAACGAATCTCATTACCAATCTCCGTGATGTGGTATTTTTGAAAATTAGAGTAATGAGAAGTGCTTTTTAGGGCAGACATTTTGACTCAAATCAAATTCGTGCTCCACTCCCAAAAATTTTGCAAATTTTGCCCATGAACATTCCACCAAGGAACAGGGGCAAATTTCTCACATATCAATGAGTGCAGTCCGATTCAAGTTTAAGCTCAATTGTAAGGGGCCTCCTTTTTATAGCCGAGTCCGAACGGCGTGCCGCAGTGCGACACCTCTTTGGAGAGAAGTTTTACTTGGCAAATGTTGCCAGCTTTAGAAGGCAAACTTTATGCTGCAAACATATTCTGATGGTCTCGCCAGGATTCGAACCCGGGCGTTCAGCGTCAAAGGCGGATGTGCTAACCTCTGCGCTACGGTGGCCTCCGCTCCAAATCCCTTTAATTTGAGCCTCACAAATGTTGCCAGCATTAGAAGGAGAAAACCACCGCTGAAAACTTTTTCTGATGGTCTCGCCAGGATTCAAACGCGGGCCTTTAGCGTCATAGGCGGACATGCTAACCTCTGCGCTACGGTTACCTCAGCTCTAATTCCCTTTAATTTGAGCCCCATTTTGCCATGATCGATAAATATGAACCGTTTGGAGGGGGTTTTGGGGCTGGGGCGGTCACCGGCATTTTACCCTGAAAAAAGATATCAAATTCTTTTCAAATACCTTTGATATGAGCTCCATATTGTCACAGTCGGAAATTAAGTTCAGTATAGGGGGTGCTTTTGGACGTCCCCCAAACACTTGGCTCCAAGATTGGATTTTAAAGTCGTTTTCTACTCTCAGCTACCTTTCATTTTTGTCCCATATTGTCACAATAGGTCATTTAACCCACTTGGCGTATTTTTAGGAGGAAAACTGGCACCTAGACTGGAACGCAAATTTTTATGTCATATTCGTAATCTACTCCCAAATACCTTTCATTTGAGTCCCATATAGCCATGGTCGGCTAATATGCCCATATGGGGGTATTTGAGGGTGGGGCTACCTCCCATTACTTGGACATTATTTTTTATTCCATATTTGTAATCTAATTTTTTATGCCATATTAGACTCACATTTTAATACCATATTCGTATTTTATTCTCCAATACCTTTTATTTGATACCTATATTGTCCCGATCGGTCTACTTTTGATTTTGGGTTGTGTTTTTGGCATAAGGGGGAGGGTCCGTCCCCCTTCCGATATCAAAAAAATTATGTAGCCTATGTTTCCTTCCATACCAACCTACAGAATCTGTGAAAATTTTAAGATAATCGGTTCAGCCGAAAATTTCGAGAAAATCGGTTCTGCCTTTTTATACCCTCCACCATAAGATGGGGGGTATACTAATTTCGTCATTCTGTTTGTAACTACTCGAAATATTCGTCTGAGACCCCATAAAGTATATATATTCTTGATCGTCGTGAAATTTTATGTCGATCTAGCCATGTCCGTCCGTCTGTCCGTCCGTCCGTCCGTCCGTCCGTCCGTCCGTCCGTCCGTCCGTCCGTCCGTCCGTCTGTCTGTCTGTCGAAAGCACGCTAACTTCCGAAGGAGTAGAGCTAGCCGCTTGAAATTTTGCACAAATACTTCTTATTAGTGTAGGTCGGTTGGTATTGTAAATGGGCCATATCGGTCCATGTTTTGATATAGCTGCCATATAAACCGATCTTGGGTCTTGACTTCTTGAGCCTCTAGAGTGCGCAATTCTTATCCGATTGGAATGAAATTTTGCACGACGTGTTTTGTTATGTTATCCAACAACTGTGCCAAGTATGGTTCAAATCGGTATATAACCTGATATAGCTGCCATATAAACCGATCTTGGGTCTTGACTTCTTGAGCCTCTAGAGAGCGCAATTCTTATCCGATTGGAATGAAATTTTGCACCACGTGTTTTGTTATGATATCCAATAACTGTGCCAAGTATGGTTCAAATCGGTCTATAACCTGATATAGCTGCCATATAAACCGATCTTGGGTCTTGACTTCTTGAGCCTCTAGAGGGCGCAATTCTTATCCGATTGGAATGAAATTTTGCACGACGTGTTTTGTTATGATACTCAACAACTGTGCTACGTATGGTTCAAATCGGTATATAACCTGATATAGCTGCCATATAAACCGATCTTGGGTCTTGAATTCTTGAGCCTCTAGAGTGCGCAATTCTTATCCGATTGGAATGAAATTTTGCACCACGTGTTTTGTTATGATATCCAATAACTGTGCCAAGTATGGTTCAAATCGGTCTATAACCTGATATAGCTGCCATATAAACCGATCTTGGGTCTTGAATTCTTGAGCCTCTAGAGTGCACAATTCTTATCCGATTGGAATGAAATTTTGCACGACGTGTTTTGTTATGATATCCAACAATTTTAGCAAGTATGGTTCATATCGGTCCATGTTTTGATATAGCTGCCATATAAACCGATCTTGGGTCTTGAATTCTTGAGCCTCTAGAGTGCGCAATTCTTATCCGATTTGAATGAATTTTGGCACGTAGTATTTTGTTATGACATCCAACAACTGTGCCAAGTATGGGTCAAATCGGTTCATAACCTGATATAGCTGTCATATAAACAGATCTGGGGATTTTACTTCTTGAGCTTCTAGAGGGCCCAATTCCTATCCGATTTGGCTGAAATTTTGCATGACGCATTTTTTTCTTACGTATTTCTTTCAACAACTGTGTCAAATAATGTTCAAATCGGTCCATAACCTGACATAGCTGCCATATAAACCGATCTGGGATCTTGACTTCTTGATTCCTAGAGGTCGCAATTATTATCCGATATGCCTGAAATTTTTTACGACGGATCCCTTCATGACCATCAACAAACGTGTTTATTATGGTCTGAATCGGTCTATTGCCCGATACAGCTCCCATATAAATCGTTCTCTCTATTTAACTTCTTGAGCCCCCAATGAGCACAATTCTTATTCGAATTGGCTGAAATTTTACACAGGTCTCCAACATATAATTTAATTGTGGTCCGAAACGGACCATATCTTGATATCGCTCTAAAAGCAGAGCAAATCTTTTCTTATATCCTTTTTTGCCTAAGAAGAGATGCCGGGAAAAGAACTCGACAAATGCGATCCATGGTGGAGGGTATATAAGATTCGGCCCGGCCGAACTTAGCACGCTTTTACTTGTTTAAGTTAATACGGAATAAACGAACCGAGTCCCATATATCCGTGATTCGCTAATATGCCCATTTTGGGCGTTTTTGTGGGGGTGGGGTGATCCCTTATACTTCGACATGAATTTGTATGCCAGATTCGTAATCTACTCCTGCATACTTTTCATTTGATACCCATATTGTTCTTATCGGTTCACTTTCGATTTTGGGAGGTGTTTTTGGGGTAACGGCGGAGGAACCGCCCCTTACGTTATCAGTACATTATAAAGCCTATTCCTACTTACTGACCATATTCGTAATCTACTCCCGAATACCTTTCATTTGAGTCCCATATTGTCATGATAGTGAAATAAACCTATTTGAAGGGGTTTTGAGGCTGGGGCCGCCCCCAGGGTATTGGACCCAACTTTTATTATGAAATTCGTTTTCTTCTATAGAAAATTTTAAAAAAAATTTTCTTCTATAGAAAATTTTAAAAAATTGTCTTCTATAGAAAATTTTAAAAAATTTTCTTCTATAGAAAATTTTAAAAAATTTTCTTCTATAGAAAATTTTAAAAAATTTTCTTCTATAGAAAATTTTAAAAAATTTTCTTCTATAGAAAATTTTAAAAAATTTTCTTCTATAGAAAATTTTAAAAAATTTTCTTCTATAGAAAATTTTAAAAAATTTTCTTCTATAGAAAATTTTAAAAAACTTTCTTCTATAGAAAATTTTAAAAAATTTTCTTCTATAGAAAATTTTAAAAAAATTTTCTTCTATAGAAAATTTTAAAAAAAATTTTCTTCTATAGAAAATTTTAAAAAATTTTCTTCTACAGAAAATTTTAAAAAATTTTCTTCTATAGAAAATTTGAAAAAATTTTCTTCTATAGAAAATTTTAAAAAATTTTCTTTTATAGAAAATTTTAAAAAATTTTCTTCTATAGAAAATTTTAAAAAATTTTCTTCTATAGAAAATTTTAAAAAATTTTCTTCTATAGAAAATTTTAAAAAATTTTCTTCTATAGAAAATTTTAAAAAATTTTCTTCTATAGAAAATTTTGTCTTCTACAAAAAATTTTAAAAATTTTTCTTCCGTATTTTATTTATTTTAAAATGTTGTCCAATTTCAATTTATTTTCTTCGATTTTTCGCTTTGAGCCACTTTTCTTTTACCCAGCGACTACCTTTAATCCAATTCTATACTCCTGCAAATAGGGGAATCACATTGCGGGGGTGTTTGACTATGGCATAGTGTTCATAAATGTTCATTTATAGTTTTTTAATGTCCTTTGATGTCATTTCATCTCTGGCTCTTCATCACTAGGCACATGACTGAAGGTAACTGGGCTCATTTTTAATTTCGTTTCAAACGCTGGTTGGTTTCCCCTCCAACAAATTGCCAGCCTCGCTGCCCTGCCCATATGCAGTGATAGTGAAAGATATGAAAGCACTCACTTTTCAGCTATACAGGCAATATCAGTATTGATAAATTGATGCACTTTCATACAGTTGGGCTACTTGGCTGCACACATATCCACACCCACAGAGCTCACTCACATTACGCCAGGATAAGCAATAAATGACAATTAAGTATTTTTGATGTGTTTGGTGGTGGTGATGATGGCCCCCGTTTTCAAAACAGTGAGTGAGTGGCCGTCCAGCCAGCCGACAAAGATAGGAAAGGCATTTTATTATGGCGCTAATGGCGCTATGCCATTGACGCTCTATGTAGGCAATGCAATTGGTTTTTTGCTTTGTTAATACACCCGCTAACGTTTGTTCTGTTTCAATTTTAAAATTGTACGAAATTTGTCATTTGCCCCTGTGTTAGCGGATGGCTGTTGGCTGCTGGTGTGTTAGGCTATGTTAGGCCGCATTCTGTTGTTGGCTCTTTCATTTCATTTCATTACGTTTCGTCTAAAAGTAATTAATCGAACCAAAGGGAGTGGTTTTAAAATGAGGTGGCAAAAGCATTTCATCAACAATTCTCTCCCATTAGCCATTGACCCGAGCCGAGTTGTGCTTTGTTGGCCTGCTGTGGTGCTTATGGTATTTCCTTTGGCAATTTCATCACTAGGTAGGACACTGCCATGTGTTTTAATTTTTTGTTATTTGTTATAGAGGGGATGGGGGAGTTGGTATGGGAGTCTGTTATTGTGCCATTATGTTGGAAATTCCGCTTATTTACACCATTTCAAATTGCTATCATTTTTCATTGATGCCGCCGGAGTTGAGTCGCCCGGAGTCTTCTCGAATTAAAAGCGAATTTAGTTGATTGTACACTTGATAACTTTTACAAAATAAAAGAAAGGAGATTAGAAAGTCCTATACAAAAAAACAAAAAACACAACAACAATCTAAGTGAGGAAAAATGTCAGGCAAAAACGACCTTGAAACCCCGGTACTTAAGGGTAAAGTTTTTTTTTTTTAAATTTGTCGAAATCATGTCAATGAAATGTCTTTGATATTTTCATAAATAAAATGAGAAAAAAAAATTAGAGAAAAATTTGAAAAAAAAATTTCAAAAATTTTAAGAATTTTAAATTTTATTTGTGTTTGTTTGTCGGTTTTTTTCCGTATAGATTAAAAAACGGCTGAACCGATTACCTTGAAATTTTCACAGATTGTGTAGCTTGGTCTGGAAGGAGACATAGCCTACATAATTTTTTGATATCTGTAGGGGGGGGGGGGGGGATCCTCCCCCTTACCAGAAAAGTACTAGCCAAAAATAAAAGTGGACCCATCGGGACGATATGGGACTCAAATGAAAGGTATATAAGAGTAGAATACGAATTTCATAATAAGAGTTGGGTCCAAGTACCCCCCTGGTACCTTAAAACCCCTTAAAATAGGTTTATTTGACGATCGTGACAATATGGGACTCAAATGAAAGGTATTCGGGAGTAGATTACGAATATGGTCAGAAAGTAGGAATAGGCTTTAAAATTTTTTGATATCGGAAGGGGGTGGATCCTCCACCGTTACCCCAAAAACACCACCCAAAATCTAAAGTAGACCGATAAGGACAATATGTGTATCAAATGAAAAGTATGCGGGAGTAGATTACGAATTCATGTCGAAGTATATGGGGTCACCCCAGCCCCATTAAAACACCCAAAATGGACACATTAGCAAATCACGGATGTATGGGACTCGGGTTGTTTGTTCCGTACCGATTTTCTCGAAATTTTCCCATATTGTGTAGGTTGGTCTGGAAGGAAACATAGGTTATATAATTTTTTTGTGTCGGAAGGGTGACGGACCCTCCCCCTTATGCCAAAACCACAAACCAAAATCTAAAGTGGACCGATCGGGACAATATAGGTATTAAATGAAAGGTATTGGAGAGTAGAACACGAATATTGTATTAAAATTTGAGTCTAAGTAACCATCGGGCCGCCTCAACCCCAAAACTCCTCCAAAGAGACATATTGGAGGCACATTTCAATATGGGGCTTGGGAGTAGATTTCAAATCTGGCATATAAAATCAAATCGAAGTATGGGGCGACACGCCAACCCTCAAAAACGCCATTAGATCCATTATGACTATGTGATACTTGGCTGAACCGATTTTCTTAAAATTTTCATAGATTGTGTACGTTTGTCTGGAAGGAATCATAAGATTTATAATTTTTAGATGTCGGGTGGAGGCTGACCCTCCCCCTAACCCCAAAAACCCCACCCATATCCGAAAGTGGTCCGATGGGCCCAATAGGGGTATCAAATGAGAGGTATTGGAGACCAGAAAATGTATATGGTATTAGAATTTGAGTCCAAGTAGACATCGGACAAAAAATGCGCCTCTTATAGGGCCAAAACCTTTAATCGAATGATCGGTCTATATGGCTGCTACATCCAAATCTGGACCGATCTGAGCCAAATTCAAGAAGAAGGATGTAGAAGGGCCTTACAAAACTCACTGTCCCAAAGTGTGGCAAAATCGAACAATAAATTCGCATTTTATGGGCCCAAAATCTTAAACCGAGAGATCGGTGTATAATGCAGCTATATGCAAATCTCAATCGATCTGAGCCAAATTGAAGAAGGATGTCGAAGGGCCTAACAAAACTCATTGTCCCAAAGTGTGGCAAAATCGGACAATAAATTCGCATTTTATGGGCCCAAAATCTTAAACCGAGAGATCGGTCTATAATGCAGCTCTATGCAAATCTGAATCGATCTGAGCCAAATTAAAGAAGGATGTCGAAGTGCCTGATACAACTCACTGCTGCAAATTTTGGCAAAATTGAACAATAAATGAGTCTTTTATGGGGCCAAGACTTTAAATCAAGGGATCGGTCTATATGGCAGCTATATCCAAAACTGGACCGATCTGGGCTAAATTGAAGATGGATATCAAAGGGCCTGATACAACTCACTGCCCTAAATTTTGGCAAAATCAGACAATAAATGCGTCTTTTATGGGGCCAAAACCTTTAATCGAGTGATCGGTCTATATGGCAGCTATATGCAAATCTGAACCAATCTGATCCAAATTGAAGAAGGAAGTCGCAGGGCCTAACGGAACTCACTGTTCCAAATTTCAGTAAAATCGAATAATAAATGTGTCTTTTATGGGCCTAAGACCTTAAATCGGCGGATCGGTCTATATAGGGGCTATATCAAGATATAGTCCGATAAAGCCCATCTTCGAAACTAACCTGCTTATGGACAAAAAAGAATCTGTGCAAAGTTTCAGCTCAACATCCCTATTTTTAAAGACTGTGGCGTGATTTCAACAGACAGACGGACGGACAGATGGACGGACATGGCTAGACCGTCTTAGATTTTTACGACGATCAAGAATATATGTACTTTATAGGGTCGGAAATGGATATTTCGATGTGTTGCAAACCGGATGACAAAATGATTATACCCCCATTCTTCGGTGTTGGGTATAAAAAAATCTTATGAAATTTTTTCGTAAAATTTGTCCTATTTTAAAAACTCCATATTTTACAAACTAACCCTTCGAACTAATAACACCTTTTACCCAGTAGCGATGTAGGGTATCACCAAGAAAACACCAACTATAAAAAATGTCAGATTATATCACACAGACAATTGTCTGGCTGCGTTTTTGGAGTAGTCATAGAGCCCTTTTTGAATAAAAGGGGTTGATTATTGTAAGGGCTTAACTCCTTTGTCATTGGTCTTAAGTATACCATCCCTCCATCCATTCACATACTACTTAAACCTTTGCCAGAGTGTTTCTGTGTGTGTCCTCTCTGCTTTCGAGAAGATCTAAACAGCTTTATCGGCTTTTTTTTTATTACCTAATCCCTTTTGACACAGTCACTGTCTCTTTGTTAACTGGAAGTCGGCTTTTTTCGTTGCTGTTGTTATTGTATTTTTGGAAATCTATCTAAACATTATTAAATTGTTATATCCGGTACTACCAGTCGCAGCTGCGGGTTTGTGGGACGTTGGGTGTTAAACCTTTTTGATGTTGTTACATGTTTTGGCTGCTGGGGTAGGAGAGAGGTTGGGGGCGCTCTCCAACATCAAACAAAGACAGCAGACAAATTTGAATGTGGAAAAAGGAAAGAGGTCAAAGTATTATTACAAGCAAGGTGTTGTTATTTTTTTTTTCGAACAACTTGTATAACAATATTAGGCAGAGATTCTCCAAGGATTTACATTTTATTTGTAACTCATACAAAGTTCAATTTCTAAGAAATATCAAGAGGATTAGTTAACATGTTTTCCATATCGAATTTAGTTTATTGAGAATATAAAAAGACTGAAAAAGATTTAAGAAAATTCAGTTTAAAGGGGATCTGGAAAAAAAAGAATAAATTTGAAAAACTGATATTTCACAAAAAAAAAAAATATATATATATAGAGCCTTGAAGTATGCAACATTTTCTGAACTACATAAATTATGTACTTTTTACAAATATTTTGATTGCGAATTTAGTTCGTTCCTTCGAAAATTAATATGCTTTCAACAGACGGACATATTCTTTATAGGGTCTGAGACCTACATTTCGAGGTGTTACAAATGAAATGATTAAGTTTGAAACGCCCGTCCTATGGTGGGGTATATAACAACGAAAAAGAATATATTTAAAAGATTTAATTAAATTAAATTATTTTATATAGTGCCTAAATGTATGCAGCTTTTTCTGAAATATAAAAAAACAATAATTTATCCAACATTAAAAATGTATGTCTGTTAATTGCAAATGTTAAATACTATCGAGCGTGTCCAGATTTAATTAATTTATTTTATTTATCGCCTAAAAGTATGCCACATTATTTTGAAATAAGTAAAAATTTATTTATTTGTGCTACGTTTAAAATATTTATTCATTAATTGTTAATTTAAAATAAATCCGAAGAGTTGTAAAATTTTATTCAACAATTATTTAAAATATCGCCCTAAAGCAGAGCACATTTTGTGAAATATGTCAAACAACTAAAGTACAAAACATTTAATATTTTAATCTGCTTTTTGTGTATTTTATTAAAAAATGTACACATTTTTCATACATCGCCTAGAAGTATGCTACATTTTCGGAAATATCTGGCAAAAGTGCGGTTTAAGGGGAAAATGCAATAAAATTCAATATTTTGCGCAGCTCCCTAAATTGACCCTAGGAACACGAATATCAAGTCTGTTTTTGGGGCTCGGGCCTGGGGTCCTAAAACGGGCTTTCCCCCACATCAAGTGAAATGACGCCCATATAGACAATCAAGTAAACAAATTAAAGGAAGTGTTTTGCAGAACGCGAATATGGCATTTGAATTTTTTGTTATTATTAAAACATTTTCTAAAATATATATGTACAAAATTTAGCGGAATAAAATTGTTTGTTGTTGTTGTTAATTTAGCTCAAAACCACAAATTTTTATGTATTGCCCTAAAGTATGCTATATTTTCTGATATGTTTAAAAACAAATAAATTATGCAACATTTAAAATATCTATCCAACGAATGTTCTTTTGCAATAGCTCTGAAGAAGAAAAATTATTTATTTTAATAAAATTTATTATAATAATATATTTATGGGGTACGATGCTGGCGAAATTTATGGGGTACGATGCCATGTAAAAAGTTATCCCCAAAAAGATGTTACACGCCGTTTGGTCACGGCTATAAAAGCAGGTCCCTTGTCATTGAGCTTAAAACTTGAATCGGACAGCAATTATTGGTATGTGAGAAGTTTGCCTCTGTTCCTTGATGAGAACAACCAAATTATGCTACATTTGATGTGTCCATCCGCTGATACTGTATATAAAATAACTTCAAGTGTCCTTAGAACTATTTTTGATGATGCCTTAAAGCATGCAACAATTTTTATCACATGTAAAACTATTAAGATGGGCAGTACTGCATATAAAATAATTTCAAGTGTCCTTAGAACTATTATTGATGACGCCTTAAGGCATGCATCAATTTTGATCACATATAAAACCACTAAGATAGACAGTTTTCCTAAAAATTTGTGATCACTGTTAAATCAAAAATGGGGATATTTAAACATTACCATATCCCCATAGCTATACAGAAGGTTAGATGTTTTACTCCTACAACTAGCCATTATTTTATTTATTTATTTTTTTTTTTTTTTAGTTTGCAACCCATATTTATAAACATTTATACATCTCTTTGCATCTTAAAATAACATAAAAACATGTAATTTTCCTTAATCCCTCGAAGATTACCATAAAATTTCTCTTTATTTATTTTAAAGCTATAAAAATGATTTTACTTCCAATGGACATTTTATGGTCCAATGAATTTATCTCATACTTGTACTAACTGGCTGATCTCATTGTTATTAATGACTAATACCAGCAGTTTTTATATACTTTTAATGGGCCACTTAAGACAATCTTTGAAATATTTTAAAATTTTCGTCAATCGTCTATCGACGCCCCCTACTTGAAGCAGAAGACATCATTTGAACCTAAATAAGGCACCCAATTGATAAAGAATCATTTCATTTCATTTCAATTCATTTAATCAAAATCGAATATTAATGATGTGTGCTCAATCATAGACAATAATCATTAACACAATTACTGATAGATCTCGATATGTAAATAAGATTCTCCTCGCCTTGCCTTCTCCCCTCCTCTAGGGGTTTGTTTGATCAATTGTTAAAGTTTTGTTTTTATTTTGTATTTGAGTGTAAATCTTTAAATCAAAATGTATAGCAAACAAAAGGGTGGGGGCAAAATATTCTCTAGATTTGCTGTGGGCTATTTTATGGTTAATTCAGTGATGGGGATTTCCCAAAAAAAAAACAAAATCAGAAAAGAACTTAAACGGCAGCATATGCGGGCCTAATGCCTATGCTCCATTAATGTGTGTATTTTAAGTTTTATTTGGAGATGGTCTAATTTCTGAGAACTCGTATGTAACACATGAAGATGATGCTGAGAATGAGAATGGCGTTACTCTTGCCCATGCTGATGGTGCAGTTTATGATGCTGATCAATGTCTGTTGGCCTTAACATGTGAACAATTAAACGTTGATGGAAGCAAACAAACAAACAAATAAACCAAAAGATTTATGACTTCATCCTAAGCAATAAATTACAACAAGTCTCGACAAGCAAGCATCACCATGCAGCAGCCCGGCTCCTCCATGCAGTCAGCTCCAGTACTGCAACAGTATCTAGCATTAACAAGCAATGAAAAATCAATAAAAAACGCATCGCTCCTTTTTTATGCTTGCTCATTTAAATACTTTTAATTGGAGTTGGGATATGAAACAACTCTTTCATCATCATTATCGCGATGCCATAAAAATGCAATGATATCTATCCCCCCTATGCATTGCCCCATGATATTCCCAGTCCCCAATCTCTTGCCAGCCACAGCACTTATGATGATACGGCAGCAGCCGCAGCAACAGCAGCAGCCGAAGTAAATGCCTGGGCGGAAACCTTGGGTTGGCATGAAACACAAAACTTTCATGTACATGGATGTGGGAAAAATGCCTTAAATGAGACATTTTAAACAGGAATTACAAATTCTGAAATGTTAAAGGTAGGAGTTTTTCAGATATAAAAATGTAAAATTTGTAAGTCTTTTACTAAAACAAGTCAAAAACGCCTTTATCCATTAACGCCTGACTCTCAATTCGCTTGTCCGGTTTTTAAGAAATTTTTTGTATTCAATATTTGGAGCATTTATGTTAAGGTAGTGAAGATCACCGTGGTGCAGAGATTAGAACATTGGAAAAATTTATCCTCTCCTATTGGTGGCTAAATTTGTAAGGTATAAATCTATGTAAACTTCTCCCCAAAGTGGTGTGGTCCTGCGGCACGTCGTTGAGTGTAGGCTATAAAAAGGAGATCCCTTAACGCATAGCTTAAACTTTAATCGAACAGCACTGATAGATATTTGAGTTATAGATCCACTACTGTGCATTTGTTTGTTAGTATACCGATCGACTCAGAATCACTTTCTGATTCGATTTAGCCATGTCCTTCTGTCTGTCTGTCTGTCCGACTTTCCATATTAATTTGTGTACAGACTACAGGTCGCAATATTTTAATGTTGCCTATCTTAAGGAGTTCATTAATTGTATCAAGTCAAGTTATGCTATACGTACTTTGACTCGTTTTGATTATGTCATTGTGAAAATATCTCAACCGTTCACACTGCCTGACATGTTTTGAAAATTGCATTTTTTCACACACCAACATAAATGTTATTTTTCTTGCGTTTTTCTGTAAAATTTTTTTAATTTTTTATAATTTTTTTTTTTTTGAAAAATTTTCGATTTTTATTTTTGTGACATTATTCATGTTCTTCTCAATACAAATTTAGCCTGGGATACACTTCTCACATGTCAATGGGTTGTGTCCGATTCAAGTTTTAAAATCAATGATAAGGGGCCTCCTTTTTAAAGTGGAGTTCGAACGGCGTACCGCAGTGCGACACCTCTTTGGGAAGAAGTTTTCACATGGCTTCTATACATGGCATAGTACCTCTCAAATGTCGCCAGCATTAGCAGTGAAAAAACCACCGATGAAAATTTTTTCTGATGTTCTCGCCAGGGTTCGAATCCAGACGTTCAGCTTTATAGGCGGATATCCTAACATCTGCGACACGCCTCCCCTCACTATTACATTAAATAAATAAAGCATACTTTTAGGCCTACAAAGTTTTTACATGGCTTCTATGCATGTCATAGTACCTCACAAATGACGCCAGCATTGGGATGGGAAAACCACCGCTGACAACTGTTTTCCAAGGGTTCGAACCTCTACTTTACGCTTCCTCTCACTATTATATGAAATAAACAAAGCATACTTTTAGGCCTTAATGATTTCTCCACAATTCTTGTGATTCCAAATAATTTTGTAGATATTCGAATTACTTTTTTTATATTTTTGTTAATTTGAAAATCTTATTTTGATTGACCGTTCCTTCCTAATAAATCTTCGTCTGTTTTAGTCAGCCAACATAGCCATTCAGCCAGCCAACACTACTTTATACCACTCACTTTTGGGAATGGAATGCTGTGGCAAGTGTCGACTGTTAAGTGTTGAGTGCTAACATGAAACGGTGTTGTTAAAGATATTGTTAAAAATATTCTTCACTTTTTTTGCGGGAGAAATATGATAACTTTGTTGTGATGCCTTTAACATTTTCTTTCCCAAAGAACACTGCTAAGGTGGTGTAAAAACAAAAGAAAGAAGTAAAAACAAGCAGGACTATAAGCCTACTCTTATTCAACAAATTGTTCCTTTGGTTCTAAACGATGACTACAACTACAACCTTTGGGCGAAGACGATAATAATGATGGTGCTGATGAGCATAGGTAGCCAGGCCGGGAGTAGGAAGAACATTGTTAGCATTGCAGTGTTAAATAATGTCAAGTCAAGTCAAGTGCCCAAGAACGCAAAGAAGTCATCCCAATGCCAGTTTTGTACTTTCATGCTTTACTTCATGCCCAACGCTAGTTGCCAACATCTTGCCTACAATTACTCCAAGGCTTTTGTCAAAAAGGTCTGGCCAGTAAAAGAAAGGCTGAGCAAAAGAAAGAAAAAAACTTTGTCCTCTGCATTGCAGTGCATTCTTGAGAAAAGATGTGATGACTTACCAGCGCAGACGAAAGGCCAAGCTATTGAATGGCATAAAGAAAATATCGCGGTGTTGCTTTAATTTTTGTCTGAAATGGTGCAAATAAGGCATTGAACGCATAGACGAACTACGACGAACTTATTATTCCTTCATTTGTTATGATTTGTCCGCACTTGTTCATTTTTTCCTTAGTCGCTTTTCTTCCAACGTTTTCTTTATGTTCCTTTTTTTCCTGCCATGAATTTTTTGGTCGTCTTAGTTGAATGAGTATTTGCAGTGATTGGATTCATTTGTTATAATTTTTACTCTGGGGAGATGGGGAGCAAAAGTTTTTTTCTTGTCTTTGAGATGAAGTGAAATTTTAAGTAGATTGACCATACCAAAAAGTGTCGGATGACTGCAGATGATAATCTTGAATTTTAATATTTGGCGCCTTTTGCCAGACTGTAAAAGTCATTTGCATTAACAAGTTACAATAAGGATTACATACTTTAAGGAAAAAAGAAAAAAAAAAATAATAATGTAGAATATTTTATGGTGTATGAACATTTTTAAAGGCAGGAGTTGCATATTTTTTGCAGGAGTTGCATATTTTTAGGCATACTTTAAGGCGTATTGGAATTTTCGAATATTTTAATGATTGCTTAGCAATCCCAAGGGAAGGTCTCCATAGCGCTGAGGTTAGCATGCCGATGACGCAGAATGCCAGGGTTCGAATTCTGGCGAGACTATCGGAGTGGTGGTGGGATTCCCTCTTATGCTGGCAACATTTGTGAGGTACTATGCCATGTAAAAACTTTTCTTCAAAGAGGTGTCTCGCACTGCGGCACGCCGTTTGGACTCGACTATAAAAAAGGATGCCCATTATCGTTGAGCTTCAACATGAATCAGACAGCACTCATTGATATAAGAGAAGTTTGCCCCGGTTCCTGAGTGGAATGTTCATAAGAAAAATTTGCAATTTGCTAGACCTCCTAAGAAGCATCCTTCACTTAAGCATGTCATTTGTCTTAACTTTTAATTGTCACAGGCAGGTTAAGTTCGAAGATGAACTATATCGGACTATATCTTGATATAGCCCCCATATGGAGCGATCCGCCGATTTAAGGACTTAGGCCCATAAAAGCTACATTTATGATCCGATTTTGCTGAAATTTGGGACAGTGAGTTGTGTTAGGGCCTTCGCCATCCTTCTTCAATTTGGTCTAGAACGGTCCAGATTAAAATATAGCTGCCATATAGACCGATCCGCCGATTTAAGTTCTTAGACCCATAAAAGCCACATTTATTATCTAATTTTGCAGAAATTCGGGATAGTGAGTTGTGTAAGCCCACTCGACATCCTTCTTCAATTAGGCCCCGATCGGTCCAGATTTGAATATAGCTGCCATATAGACCGATCACTCGATTTAAGGTCTTGGGCCCATAAAAGGTGCATTTATTATGCGATGTCGCCGAAATTTGGGTCAGTGATTTTTGTTAGGCCCTTCGACATCCTTCTTTAATTTGGCCCAGATCGGTTCAGATTTGAATATAGCTGCCATATAGACCGATCTCTTGATTCTAGGTTTTGTGCCCATAAAAGGCGCATTTATTGTCAAAATTCGCCGAAATTTTGCATACTGAGTTGTGATAGGCCCTTCGATATCCCTCTTTAATTTGGCTCAGATCGGTTCTGATTTGGATATAGCTGCCATATAAACCGATCCGCCGATTTATAGTCTAAGACCCATAAAAGCCACATTTATTATACGATTTTGTTGATATTCGGGATAGTGAGTTGTGTAAGGCCACTCGAAATATTTCTTCAACTTGGCCATGATCGGTTCAGATCTGAATATAGCTGCCATATAGACCGATCTGTTGATTTAAAGATTTGGGCCCGTAAAAGGTACATTTATTGGCCTATGTCGCCGAAATTTGGCGCATTGAGTCGCGTTAGGCCCTTTGACATCCGCCTTCAACTTGGCCTAGATCGGTCCAGTTTTGAATATAGCTGCCATATGCACCCATCTTTCGATTTAGGGTTTTGAGCCCATTAAAGACTAATTTATTGTTCGATTTCGACGAAATTTGGCACATTGAGTTGTGTTAGGCCCTTCGACATCCTTCTTCAGCTTGGCCCAGATCTGTCCAGATTTGGATATAGCTGCCATATAGACCGATCTTTTGATTTAAGGTCGTGGGCCCACAAAAGACTCATTTCGCTGAAATGTGACTTATGGCTTTTCAACATCCGTGTCATTTATGGTTCAGATCGGTGTATATTTAGATATAAAGGGTGATTTTTTTGAGGTTAGGATTTTCATGCATTAGTATTTGACAGATCACGTGGGATTTCAGACATGGTGTCAAAGAGAAAGATGCTCAGTATGCTTTGACATTTCATCATGAATAGACTTACTAACGAGCAACGCTTGCAAATCATTGAATTTTATTACCAAAATCAGTGTTCGGTTCGAAATGTGTTCATTCACCGTAACGTTGCGTCCAACAGCATCTTTGAAAAAATACGGTCCAATGATTCCACCAGCGTACAAACCACACCAAACAGTGCATTTTTCGGGATGCATGGGCAGTTCTTGAACGGCTTCTGGTTGCTCTTCACTCCAAATGCGGCAATTTTGCTTATTTACGTAGCCATTCAACCAGAAATGAGCCTCATCGCTGAACAAAATTTGTCAAAATTTGAACACATTTCGAACCGAACACTGATTTTGGTAATAAAATTCAATGATTTGCAAGCGTTGCTCGTTAGTAAGTCTATTCATGATGAAATGTCAAAGCATACTGAGCATCTTTCTCTTTGACACCATGTCTGAAATCCTACGTGATCTGTCAAATACTAATGCATGAAAATCCTAACCTCAAAAAAATCACCCTTTAGCTACCAAGGCTTCCTGATTTAGTCGCTTTGATGCCTTCAATGTACTTTCTTGATTCGTTAGCATAGCCACATAACATTTAGAGCAGTCCATGCCATGCAGCCATGCTTCATATATCTTCTTTTTTTAATAATTTACATTTTTAATAACTATTTCTTTCTCTTTTCAGGTAAGTTCATTACAATCTGATCATTAATTCCTTAGACCGTAAGTAGAAAAATATAGTAACGCCATTAGTGATAACCCATATTAGCAAAAAGCACCTCAAACGGGAAACAGGAAATGAAACTCAACTAATCTGTTGGAACATTTTTACACATTCTCATAGCATTTTCCATGTGCTCTCTTGAGGCATGGCCACTAAACCGTCCCATGCTATAAAAGAGAATGTTTTTTGGAACAGCAAATCGCAAACCCAACATTTTTTCCTTTTGACCTCAGTAAGCAAAATACAAAATATTATGGCGATCGGTTAACGATAACGCATGCCCCACGACGCAAAGTGGTAAGTGGAAAAATGCCTGCCATTTTAGAAGGGATAAGGGATATCTTCATCAAGTTTTTACATGGTTATAGCAGAGGTGTTAACCTGCTTATATGCAACTAATGAGGGTTCTAAATTGGCCTAGGACCTATTGGTGGCCCCCTAAAAGTTGGTCACCTCGGCCCTGCAAAATTTTGTTCGGCCTGCCAAAAGCGCATTTAAAGTCCGATTTTTAACTTGCTCGAAAGTGCTAAAAAAATCCTACGATCTATAAATATGGGAGCCCTTTGGAGGCTCAAGAAGTAAAATGGAGATATCGTTATATATGGGAGCTGTATCAGGCTATAGTCCGATTCAGACCATTTTAAACACATATGTTGATGGTCATGAGAGGATCTGTCTTACAAAATTTCAGCTAAATCGGATATTAATTGCGACCATTAGAGGCTCAAGAAGTCAAGATCCCAGATCGGTTTATATAGCAGCTATATCAGGTTATGGACCGATATAAACCATACTTGGCACAGTTGTCGACAGTCATAGTAAAATACGTTATGCAAAATTTCAGCCAAATCGGATAGGAATTGCGCCCTCTAGAAGCTCAAGACGTCAAGTCCCCAGATCGGTTTATATGACAGCTATATCAGGTTATGAACCGATTTTAACCATACTTGGCACAGTTGTTGAATATCATAACAAAATACGTCGTGCAAAATTTCATTCAAATGGATAAGAATTGCGGCCTCTAGAGGCTCAAGAAGTCAAGATCCTAGATCGGTTTACATGGCAGCTATATCAAGTTATGGACCGATTTAAACCATACTTGGCACAGGTGTTGAATATCATAACAAAACACGTCGTACAAAATTTCATTCCAATCGGTTAAGAATTGCGCCCTCTAGAGGCTCAAGAAGTCAAGACCCAAGATCGGTTTATATGGCAGCTATATCAAAACATGGACCGATATGGCCCATTTACAATCCCAGCCGACCTACACTAATAAGAAGTATTTGTGGAAAAAGCGGCTGGCTTTACTCCTTTGAAAGTTAGCGTGCTTTCGACAAACAGACGGACGGACGGATAGACGGACGGACATGGCTAGATCGACATAAAATGTCAAGACGATCAAGAATTTATATACTTTATGGGGTAGTAGTTAAAAGAAATGGGAACTATGGATAACAGTCAATAAACCCCACCCCGAAGTAATGTGAGAGCGTTCCCGGAGTGTAGGTTCCTGTGTGGAACCACTATTAATAGTAAGCTATCATTGTGTCCATTTAAAAAAATAGTACATCCGCCAGTTGGTATGCTGCATCTTCTCGTTCGTACTTTTTCTTTCTTTTACTTACTTTTTTTTCTTTTAGCTATAGTTATGAATATAACTTTGACAAGAACGGAAAAAGAGATATCTCAGGGATGAGAAAATAAAAGTGAGACCTCTTACTACAGGTTATACACGAATAAAAGAAAAATACAGGAGGAGTGGAGAACCCGAGCGGGGGGTGAAGAACCGCCCGTCCCTACCCAAGCACGCATATATCTATGCCAGAGCTTGTGGCACACCCCGTCGGAACCATCCTGTTCCCTCAAAAATCCTCAGGACACATACCATACATACGTTTGCAAGTTCTCCCAGATCACAGAAGAAACAGCTCCCCAGAAAGGAGAGCCTACGTCTCTGCAGACCCGGACAGGTACACAGCAAGTGCTCAATAGTCTCTTCCGCATCCTCATCGAGGCAACTCCTACAGAAATCATTGTGCAGTAGCCCAATGCGCGCCGTCATGCGCGACGCAATGCGCGCCGTCATGCGCGACGCAATGCGCGACGCAATGCGCGACGCAATGCGCGACGCAATGCGCGACGCAATGCGCGACGCAATGCGCGACGCAATGCGCGACGCAATGCGCGACGCAATGCGCGACGCAATGCGCGACGCAATGCGCGACGCAATGCGCGACGCAATGCGCGACGCAATGCGCGACGCAATGCGCGACGCAATGCGCGACGCAATGCGCGACGCAATGCGCGACGCAATGCGCGACGCAATGCGCGACGCAATGCGCGACGCAATGCGCGACGCAATGCGCGACGCAATGCGCGACGCAATGCGCGACGCAATGCGCGACGCAATGCGCGACGCAATGCGCGACGCAATGCGCGACGCAATGCGCGACGCAATGCGCGACGCAATGCGCGACGCAATGCGCGACGCAATGCGCGACGCAATGCGCGACGCAATGCGCGACGCAATGCGCGACGCAATGCGCGACGCAATGCGCGACGCAATGCGCGACGCAATGCGCGACGCAATGCGCGACGCAATGCGCGACGCAATGCGCGACGCAATGCGCGACGCAATGCGCGACGCAATGCGCGACGCAATGCGCGACGCAATGCGCGACGCAATGCGCGACGCAATGCGCGACGCAATGCGCGACGCAATGCGCGACGCAATGCGCGACGCAATGCGCGACGCAATGCGCGACGCAATGCGCGACGCAATGCGCGACGCATTGCTCGACGCAATGCTCGACGCAATGCGCGACACCGTGCGCGATGCCATGCGCGATGCCATGCGCGACGCAATGCGCGACACTATGCGCGACGCCATGTGTCCGGTTATGACCCCTGTCAAAAGGACTCATCGACCTCTTATCGAACGCCAGCAACTCCCTCGTCCTGCTCCGGTCAAGGCCAAGGGCCTTCGCAGTCCGGCAACCATCTACCGGGTCCCACCTCGCAACCGACGCCGTCCTGGCCATCCTAGCTGCTGTGTTTAGTAGCTGGCCAAATGGCACGTGGGCAAAACCGATGACTGGTCCGCCCGGCGCAGACGAAGCCCTCCCGGAGCACTTCTCCGCCCTCTCATTTCCTGGAATCCTGGAGATATCTTACAAAGGTTTCTTATTGAATTTGGATAGTTGACAAGCAATCCATACCTCAATGTTTGAATGTTGATTTTTTCTTACATGGTTGGGTAGTAGGATACACAAGTTTTTTTTTTTTGGTGGGGGGGGATAGGTCCTCAACCGTATTACTTGCTTTTTTATTTGTTTTTAGTTTCTCTTTGTCCTATTAGACTTTCAAATAAAGCCATTAAGGATGTGGTCTATTAAATGGGGATGAAGAAATGTTAGTTCGATTTCGTTGCCAATTTTCTGTCTGTCTTCGTTTTTGCTGACACCATAAAATCATTTCCCCCCCCCCCCCCCCCCCCACACACAAAAGAACGAAAAAAAAAACCAAAGGCAACAAAAAAATAGTTGCCAAAAAGAAAAAAAGAAAAAAAAACTTTCGAAACACCTCACGTTTCTGGCAGTGCATGTAAACGATATTTGTTCAATTTGTAATCATTGAACTTTTTGATGAGTCCATTTTTGTCAGAAGTGGAGAAAGCCGCATGAAGTAGCCGTCTAGCAAAAGAAGGAGGAGAAAAAAAAAGAAAATCTGACATACAAAAATGAAATGCCATAAAGAAATTGAGAGAGAGAAAAAAAAAGCTCAACACAAACTAGCAAGTGAAAAGTGATGACAGTAAATTTACTCAGTGGCCATAGGAAATGCGTTATTATAGAATCCCCTTCCCTATAGCTTACTACGAAGGGGGGTTCTTCTCTTCTCTATACAGCATAAATGAACCCCATTGACTGACTGTAAAGAAGGGAGGGGGGTTTTTCAATTCATGTTAGATTTTTCTGGATAACTTGCTTATGACAGCTGTCGTCCTATTCACAGTCATCATCACCCAACATTTCGATGACGCTGATGTCCTTGCATGGCAAGCAAGAAAAAAAAAACAGCAGCTTTTCATTTTTCCTGACATTATTTTATTTCATTTTTTTTGTAATTTTGCTTCTCATCATATTTTTGCTTTTCTTGGCTTTCGAGTTTCTTTTGAATTTATGTTTTTCTTTAGTGTTAAGATGTTGTTGCTTATAATGAAAACATAATGATTTTCCGGCAGAGTGGCAAGGAGTGTTTGAGAGGGTGCGAGAGTAGGGGAGGGGGGTGAAATGAGAACAGGGGGGGAGTTGCAAAATACAGTAGGTGTGTTATGAGCCATAAGGTGTTGATAATTTAGTTTCGTTTTTGTGGGTTTATGATGCACATCCATCATTAACGCCCCTCTGACTTTTTTTCTGCTTCCATTTTCCCATTTTCCTCCCATTTAGCTGTAGCTGTTTTTTTTCATTTCGGAGTTTTTTCCTGGGGTTTTCTTTTTTTTTGTCTAGGTGTGAAATGTGAGTACTTACGCGTGTATGATTTATTATTAACTTGTAATTAATTGACATTTGACGTTCCACACTGACTGCTGCTGCCATTGTGTTCCGCTGGATTTTTCCCAATTTCGATTTGCAATAAAATTCCAATTATTAAAGGTTTTTCATGCTTAACGCCCACCCCTTGAGAGGAAAAAGGTTGAGGTGTTGGAGAGAATAAACGGAAACAGGAAACACTCACGTGCTGTTGAGCCAAATGGGCTTGTGTGGTTAGCATTAGAACAGTGTTGCCACAGGCAAGGATTTTTGACATTCTTTGATAGCTATATAATGCCAAATATTTCCATAATTCTGCAACATGAATGTCTCAGCAATTATGCTTGAAGTCAGCTTCCCTTTGAAAATGATTCCATAGATACACCTTTTACCCCAGACAAGTTATGCAACTGTAACTTAAAATTTTCTAAATCAATTTGCGGTCTCATTCGTAAATTTTTGCATAAGCTGTGTATCTGTGACCACATTTTGGGGGACATTCAAGGTTAATTTCCAAAATTGTTAATTTCTCACATGAGTGTTGTCCGGTTCAAGTTTAAGCTTCTTTTTGTAGCCTCTCAAATGTCTTCAGGGGATAACCTCCACTGAAAAAGTGTTTCTGATGTTCTCGCCAGGATTCGAACCCAGGCGTCGAGCATCATAGATATTGGCCTCCAAACTTACAAATACAAATTTTGCCCATGCACATTTCAATAAGGAACAGGGGCAAATTTCCCACATATCAATGAGTGCAATCAAGTTTAAGCTCAATGATAAAGGGCCTCCTTTTTATAGCCGAGTCCGAACGATGTGCCGCAGAGCGACATCTCTTTCAAAAGAAGTTTTACATGGCATAGTACCTTACAAATGTTTCCAGCATTAGAAGGGGATAACCACCGCTGAAAAAATTTTTTCTGATGTTCTCGGCAGGATTCGAACCCAGGCTTTCAGAGTCATAAGCGGACATGCTAACCTCTGCGCTATGATGGCCTCCAAACCAATTTATCTTTTTTTATTTTTTATCTGGTCTTATTTAGATGCTCTTCACGTTTTGCATCATCAGTGTCTCTGTGACCAATTTGGAAGTCACCCTGATGTATCTGAAAAAGTGGATTTTTTTTATGCCCTTACTTTAATGTCATTACTTTGAGATACACTAGAGCCATCTGTGAGCTAGTCCCAAAACCTTTTAGCTCAATTCATTTCAGTGATTGCTACACTGTGGATGGTGCCCATTGAAGGACTTACTTTTTCGGAATCGGCCTGACTCAGCATTCGGGTAAAAAATTATTTTTTAGGCAACAAATTAGACGCGTACTGCAGCGTCAATGTTGGGACCTGGGTCAAAACTAAGATGTGACAATAGTCATTGAGGTGATATGATTGATTATTCGGGGGCCTTTAGTTACAATAGGGTTGCGTACGGGAACCTCGTTCAGTTCTCTAGCATTTTTAATGAACACTACGGTACAAAGGAGACATAATTCGGCTAGTGATGTACCGAGTCATCATGCATGATGTACCGAGTCATCACCTATCCAATCTTTGCCATACGCTGATTTTCGCAATGAATACCACGTTCGTTGAGGCGATTATCGCCATAGTGACGCAGTTACCTTGTATGACGACTTCTTTTCGTGAACAACTGGTTCAGTACTACGACGTCCATTGTTTCGGTGAGACTTAGCCGATACCTCGAAAACATTTGAGTTTTTGACATGTTCAGCATCATCGGTGTCTCTGAGACACAATAGGGTCGCGTACGGGGGCCTCGTTCAGTTCTCTAGCGTTTTTAATGAACACTACGGTACAAAGGAGACATAATTCGGGTAGTGATGTACCGAGTCATCATGCATGATGTACCGAGTGATCATCTATCCAATCTTTGCGATACGCTGATTTTCGTAATGAAGACCAGGTTCGTTGAGGCGATTATCGCCGTGGTGACGCAGTTACGACTGTGTGACGACTTCTTTTCGTGAACAACTGGTTCAGTACTACGACGTCCATTGTTTCGGTGAGACTAAGCCGATACTTCGAAAACATTTAAGTTTTAGCTATGTTCAGCATCATCGGTGTCTCTGAGACCAATTCCTTGGCAAATGTCTGGGTGAATAACTGTACTCGGTACTACGGCGTAAATGATGCGAGGATTATTATTGAGGTGACGAGTTTCTGTACTCGGGATTTTTTTAACCCTCCACCGTAGGATGGATCTAAGACCCCAAAAAGTATATATATTCTGGATCGTCTTGACATTTTCGTCTGTCTTATCCGATTTTGGAGAAATTTTGCACAATGACTTCTCCAATGACCTCTAATGACATCTAATGTAGCTCCCATATAAACCGACCTCCCAACTGAACTGATTGAGCCTCTAAAGGGTGCAATTCTTATCGGGTTTGGCTAAAATTCTGTACTACGGCGTCTTTTTTGACATCTAATGGATGTACCCAGTATGGATCGAATCGGTCTTAAACTAGAACTCAATTCTTATACGATTTGCTTGAAATTTTGCACATTTGAATCTACTGGGAGGGTATATGAAATTCGCCCCAGCCGAACTTAGTACGCTTTTATTTGTTTAATTTGCGAGTCGTCTTGGAGGAAGACCTAGTTTGGTATGCTGGTCTTTACAGTTACAAAGGGAACAATGTTCGGTTAATGACTTGATTCATTACTTCAAGGTTGGGATGGGCTTATTGCTCAAGTCCAGGTTCGGTTTATGGATTGTCGCTGTGATCTACAAATTTCAGCTCACTCAACTAGTTCGTCCTTGGAGGCCACCGTAGCGCAGAGGTTAGCATCTCCGCCTATGACGCTGAACGCCTAGGTTCGAATCCTGACGAACGCATCAGAAAAAAATTTTTTTTCAGCGGTGGTTTTCCCCTCCTAATGCGGCAACATTTGTGAGGTTCTATGCCATGTAAAACTTCTCTCGAAAGAGGTGTCACACTGCGGCACGCCCTTTGGACTCGGCTATAAAAAGGAGGCCCCTTATCATTAAGCTTAAACTTGAATCGGACTGCACTCATTGATATGTGAGAAGTTTGTCCCTGTTCCTTAATGGAATTTTCATGGGCAAAATTTGCATTAGCAACTAGTTCGTCCAGTTAGTTTATCAACATACAACTCATTTATTGACATGCTTTTGTCTCCTTTCATGTACTGGTCTGTTTTACAGTTTGACATGCCAGCTCCACCTGATTAGCCCCACTCAACTTGTTCATTCAGTTAGTTCTCTTCTGTTCACGGGTTAGTTGTTTTCAGTATTTTACATGTCTGGTTTGTTTATTTCAGTTCACTGAACTAGTTCGTTCACTTGTTAGTTCCACCTAATTTAGCTTACTGTACTAGTTCCTTCAGTTAGTTCACTAGTTTAATGCATTTTTTATATATCTGTTATTTTTCATTCAGTTTCTTTCACAGTTTTAAATACTTGATCCACACATTTCAGTTCACTGAATTAGTTCATCTAGTTCGTTCATCAGTACAACTTGTTTATCGATATGTTTTTGTCTCTGTCATATACTAACCTGTTTTTAAGTGCTCTTCTGTTCATCGGTCTGTAGCTTTAACTTTTCTCGTCCACCTGCTCCGCTTATTTCGGTTCACTGAACTAGTTCATGCACTTTGTTTGCTAGTTCAGTGAATTGTGTTTTTCCCTCTCGATAGCTGCTCAGTCTCCTTCACAGGTTTACATAACAGGTCTGCCTATTTAAGCTCCCTGAACTAGTTAGTTCAGTTAGTTCACTAATTAGGTTAGGTAAGGTTGAAAAGAGGGTGCGGATATTAATCCGCCCCATGCCACTATGGACATTGGTATTGTGTCCCAACCTTAGTACCGGTGTCTTTTAGCCGAAGTTCACTAGTTATGTTAGTCGGTTTTTTTTATTTCGTTAACCCCATAGTCTCATTCACAGTTTAACATTTCTGATACGCTCATTTAGCTTACTGAACTAGTTCATTCAGTTTGATTGGTGAGTAGTTTTTCTCCTTGATTCCCATCGGTCGGCCTCTTTCACAGTTGGACATGCCTAAACCATATATTTCAGCTCACTGAGCTAGTTCGTTCAGTTAGTTCAGTCAATCCCCTTAAGTGAATTGTTACTGTATCTTTCGTTCATTCTGGTCATTCTTTCGTTCATTTGGTCATTCTCGCTTAAAGTCTTTTATGTGAGTTTTGCTAACACTGAACTAGTTCAATAAGTTTATTCAGTTAGCTCACTAGTTACTCATTAGTTAGTTCACCAGTCAAGCCCCTTAAGTGAATTGTTTCTGTATCTTTCGTTCATTCTGGTCATTCTTTCGTTCATATGGTCATTCTCGCTTAAAGTCTTTTATGTGAGTTCTGCTCATTGCAGCACACTGAACTACTTCATACATACATATTGAACTAGTTCAATAAGTCTATTCAGTTAGCTCACTAGTTACTCGTTTAACTTTTCGTCCCGTTTGTTTATCGGTCTCATTCACATTTTATTATGCATGTTCCTTGCATTTAAGTTCGCCCAACTAGGTTTTCATTTGGTTGACTAGTTCAGTGATTTTTTGTCCGTTTCGTTCACCGTTGTTTCCTTCATAGTTTTAAATTACTAGGCCGCCTTTTTTAACTTATTGCGCTTTTTTATTCAGTTAGTTAAAGTAATGTTTTTTAGTCCCTTTATCTCATGGGTCAGTTTATCTTTTCACATGCCTGATTCGCTCACTTCAGCTCACTGAATTAGTTCGTTCAGTTCGTTCGTACTCTTCATTCACTGATCAGTCTGTTTCACAGGTTTACATGGAAGATTTTAGTTCCCTGAAGTAGTTCACTCAGCTAGCACACTAGTTCAGTGAGTTGCTTTTGTCCCATTGGTTCATCGGTCTACCTCTTTAATAGTTGTACATGCCAGGTAAGCCATTTTTGTTGTTCTGTAATCACGAAGTGTCAATTAAAATGTAAATGTCATGTTTTTGGTACATTCCTGCATTTGTTTCATTGTCGGAATGGCAACCCTGCCATAAACTGCACAATTTATCCTCTTCCTCCCTAAGGGTGGTTTATATGAAAGGTGGATAGTTAGGCTTGCATTTTTATCGGTAACGGAGATTTAAATTTGAATGCCGATTTTGTGATTTTTTTTTGTTGGCTTCGTTTTGGCAAATTTGGTAAATCTTTGATTTTCCAAGGCAGGCTATAATATAATGCAAACCTTACGTCTGACAACCATGCGATGGGTCTCACATACACATGCTTGCCTGCCTGTATGGGCTTCTTACTTTTCTATGCTATTCAGCTCTAAAGTAAATTCATTCATTTCATTACATTTCATTTCATTTCTTATGGCTGAAAAGACAGCTTGGGAAATTGGTTGGTTGAAAAAGAAACGGAGGGAGTTGAACATTGGTTGGGGGGTAGTTGTTGTATTACAATTTCCATTTTTATTGCGTTATTTCAATTTTTTCTTGCTGCTGCTGCTGCTGTTGCTGTGCACAAACGTACACCAAGCAAGCGAGCAAATTTTCTTGCAGTATTTGTATAAGATAAAGGCTGTGTGATGTGCTGTGGTGGATTATGGCAGTGTAGGTGGAGTATGGTGGTGTAGGTGTAGTACAAATACTTCCATGTCGCTGCTAAGAAAAAAGAATAGGACTATGGCATATTTACTTAAGAAAAATCTCCTTAGAAGAAAAACGAAGTAGGAGTTTCAAATCGACACGAAGATAGGCAGACAGACAGACGGACATGGCAACCAACACTCCCACACATATATTACCAATAAACTTGGTTCGTGCTTTGCTTTTATAGTCCTGATTGTAGATGTTGTTGTTGTTGTTGTTGTTGTTTTTTTTACTTTTTCTCTCCTTCCCTTTCATTTCGACATTCTCTGTGAAGATTATTTTATTATTTCTTATTTTGTGCACTTGTTCAGAATCCTTGCAAATGTGAATGGGCTACATAAGATATGGGTGTGTGTGTGTGTGTGTGAGTTTGTATGCCGATTTTTCTTTCACTTTCCGAGATATTGGTAGAACTCTTGAGAAATTCAATTTGCCTGCGTTTTTTAGTTTTAGTTTTTTTTCGCTGCTACTCTTTCTCTCCCTCTCGCTCCCTTTGGTGTTTCTGCTGCAGGGAACTTGGTTTTATGCCTGTGCCTGATGACGCCGATTGACTTACAAGTGTTCTCCATACTCTGTACTTTACATGTAAGTAGGTAGTAGAATATCACTGCCATCATCAGCAGCATCATCGTCATCATCTTCCTCATCATCATCCGCCTCAATCGTTTCATATTGCAAAATGAACGTTGTTTGGTAATGCGAATTCAAGGACTACATAATACGGCTCACCAAGTTTAGTTGACTCTTGAGTTTCCATTCTGCCACTCCCACATTGCCACTTGGTTGACTGGCATGGCTGGAATAGAGAAACTTAGAATGCTATGGCGACGATACACAGAAAGGAAAAAAAAGGGAGATTGGTTTTACTTTCAATATAGTAAAATGACTTATGTAGAGTATCTGCTTTACTTGGGTTCAAATCCCGGCGTGAATAACAGAAATATGTTCAGCGTTGGTTATCCTCTTACTAATGCTGGCTACATATGTGGGGTATCCTGCCATGTTAAAACTTCTCTACCAAGTGGTGTCGCTATGCGGCACGCCGTTCCGACTCGGCATAAAAAAGGATGACTCTTATCATTGAGCTCAAACTTTAATCGGACTGCATTCATGATATAAGAGAAATATCCCCTGTGCCTTAATGGAATGTTCCTGGGAAATTTTGTATTTAGTAGTAAAATTTCTTAAAATCAAGTAAAAAAATCTTGTACGAAAGAAATGTTTTCTTTAAAACTAGGAAATTAATTCTTGTGTGAATGCCGCTTGCAATTCTAATTTTGTCTTCTATAAGGAACAGAAAAGGGATGTATTCTGCTAAATTTTATGATAAAATTAAATTAAAATTAAAAATCTTAGTATCACCTAAAAAAAAAATCGTTATTTTCTACAAATAAGATCTAAAGCTGAGATTTAAACAAGAAGTCAAGATAACAGATCGGTTTATATGGCAGCTATATCAGGTTATGTACCGATTTGCGCCTTGCTTAGCACAGTTATTGGAAGTCATAACAAAACACCTCATGCAAAATTTCAGCCAAACCGGATGAAAATAGCGCGTTCTATTGGCTCAAGAAGTCAAGATCCTAGATCGGTTAATGTGACAGCCATACCAGATTATGAACCGATTTGAATCATACTTAACACAGTGTTTGGAAGTGATACCAAACACTACGTGCAAAATTTCAGTCATATCGGACGATATGACTGAAATTTTGCCCTCTAGAGGCTCAAGAAGTCTAGAGGCTCAAGAAGTCAAGATCCAAGATCGGTTTATATGACAGCTATACCAGATTATGAACCGATTTGAATCATACTTAACACAGTTGTTGGAAGTCATGGCGAAACACGTCATGCAAAATTTCAGTCAAATCGGATAAAAATTGCGCCCTCTAGAGGCTCAAGAAGTCAAGATCCAAGCCCGGTTTATATGGCAGCTATATCAAAACATGGACCGATGTGGCTCATTTACAATCCCAACCAACCTACACTAATAAAAAGTATTTGTGCAAAATTTCAAGCGGCTAGCTTTACTCCTTTGAAAATTAGCGTGCTTTCGACAGACAGACGGATGGACGGACAAGGTTAGATCGACTTAAAATGACATGACCATCAAGAATTTATATACTTTATGGGATCTCAGACGCATACTTCAAGGTGTTACAAACAGAATGACGAAATTATTGTACATTTTTCATTAATACAACTACAAAGCCCAGAGTAGTGGACAACTTGTAAGACCGGCCATTTTCACCTCTGCTTTAATATTGCAACTACTCCTGAAAGTATGCACCATAATTTTTCGCATATGATCACCTCTTTTCATTGCAAATGAGGGTATACAAAATCAAGTAAAACAATTTTCTACCAAAGTACATTTTTCTTTCAAATTAGGAAATAATTTATTCAACCTAAATCCTAAACGACTTGCCGTGGATCTGAAACTGAAATTTCTTAAAATCAAGTAAAATATCTCTTTTGCGAAAAAAATTCTTTAAAATTAGGAAAAAATTTCTGATGCTTAGGCAAGTTCGTTTTCATGAAAGGAGGGTCTTATCGTGCCTATGGTACTTCGTACCTGCTAACAATATGAAGTCCCTTAGCATGGGTCTTAAACTGAGATTTCTTAAAATCAAGTAAATACTTAAAAAAAATTCTTGAAATTCTTAGTTCTATAAATGGTGATTTTTTACTGAGCTGAAGGAAAGTTTTTCAAAAACAGAAAAAAACGTACAATTCAGAATAATGCATGAAATCTTTATTTGAATCGATAGTGCGGTCCATATAATTTATTGTTTGCAGATTATTCCATGCAAATTTTGGACGTGGCTGCGCCTCAAATGATCCACCCGCTTAGTCCAATTTTGACATACTCTTTCCAACATTTCGGCCGGTATCTCGGGAATAAATGCTTCAATGTTGTTTTCCAATGCGTCAATCAGTGAAGCGAACTTATCTGTATAGACATGAGCTTTAACCTAGCCCCACAAAAATAGTCTAAAGGCGTTAAATCCCACGATTTAGCCGGCCAATTGACCGGTCCCGAACGTTATATAAAATTTTCATCGAACTCATCTCTTTAAAACCGTTTATATAAATTTGTGGATAAACGCTATCACCCGATTTCGCTGAAATTTGGCACATACCGTTGCAGCAAGTTCCTTGATATCTGTGCCGAATATGGTCCAGATCGGTATTTTTCTTAATATAGCCCGCATATAGACCGATCTCCCGATCTTAGATATAAGGCCAACAATTTCTCTCTTTTCCATTTTTTTCCGACATGCATTTGCATATGTTTGTAGTTCATGCTGTTTTATTTATAGAAGGTCCCATCTGATGTATTTCAAATTTAAAATCTGATAAATGATGTAAAAAATTTTTTTCCAATGGATATTTTTCTTTAAAATTAGGAAAACAAATTTGCGAATAGATGCGTTTGCCATTCGCACTTTTCTATAAATTTTTTTTACTTGAAGTTTTAGTTAGGACTTTCTGATTTTCAATGAAAAATAATGCAAAGGTCACTTTATCAGGTATCTAAAATTAAAATTTCTTAAAATCAAGTCAAACAAATTTTAGCAAAGAACATTTTTCTTTAAATTAAGAAAAAAATTTCATAGAAGGTGGTATCTTATAATGTCATTTGCAGGTTGATCTTTTCTATTAACAGGAGGACTCTTACCATGTATGTGAGACTAAAATTTCTTAAAAATCAAGTAAAAAATCTTTTACCCAAGGAAATTTTTCTTTAAAATTAGGAAAAAAAAATCAAAAATAAATGATTCGTACTTTCAGCAAATATGATGTCTTCTATCATAAATCTGAAACTTTATTGGCGCAACACTCAGAAAAATGTCATGTTGGTGGGCATATTTGCAAAAGGCATCAATTTTTTTCAGTGCCTATCATTTATTTTGCTCCTTGGCTTTGGCCGCATGTAAACATGCTCGTTTCTGGCTACAAGTAAAGCAAGGAGGATACATTCACTCAGACATTCATTCGGTTATTCGCTCATTGAATGATTGTGAGAACGACATCGTTGGAGGTTTTATTTTTGCATATTCGAGAAAATAAATAGAAATGTAGTTTAATCGATTTCGATTTTGCACTTAACAGTTGACAAAATTTATTTGAGAATATTCTTGAATTTTTATTGCAACTGTTAAAGTGGAATAAGTGTTGGCAACACATAAAACGTGCTTGGGTTAAACTGTGACGGTCCATGGTGGTTTTTCCCAAGGAGACGCTCACAATGCACTGCAGTTTCATTGTTCAAATTTTAACTGGCAAAAAGGGAGCAAGGGCTGCTCCAGCAGCTTCAACGACAATTTATATACGGAAGGCCAGAGTTGATTTGAAGTGTGTAATAAATTGATTTCGTTTATACCAATAGTGATGTTGTTTCGCCCATTGCTCACTCCTCCCCCCCACTCATTGTTGGTTGTAAGCATCGGAAAAAGCTCTTAAGCCAGGCAAAGGAAAAAAAAACTTTACATTTGACTTTTATGGTCGGTCAGCAGTTTATTTTTGTTTTTTTTTTTTTTTTTTATTTGCCGTTAAATGTTGGGGATTTAATAAAGTCCTTATCCTCGAGATTGTTGCAGTGGCTCTTCTATCATTGTTCGTTCGTCCCTGCTGCCTTCTTATGGTCAAATTTATGGCCACCAAAGATGTTTTGGACAATTCTCCTTCATGGCCCAAATAAAAATTTCACATTATCAAATTGATTGAAAAGCAGGAGGAGGCTACTATCAACAACTTCCCAGGAAAAATGTGAAGAGGAAAGGAAGAGCATGAAAGAGCAAAAACGAAAAAAAAACAAACAATTCATGCATAAGTAGTCAGGTAATTCAAATTGAAGGTCATCAAAATAAATGGAAATCATTTGCCATTAAAACATTCTCCTCATTCATAGGCAATGTGGGAGCCATCATCAAAATGTTAATAAGAATTAAGAACATGCCATTTGAATTTTTCTTAAGAATTGTAACAGAATTTCAGTTTTTGTGCTTTGCGCTTTACTTTGAAGGGATTTTGTTGATGATGAAAGAATTTTATGTCAACATTGAATGTGATTCAATGTTTGTTGGTGTGTGTGTGTGTGTGTATGTCAATGGGTGTATGCGTAGGTTTTAGATAACCTATAAAATGGAAAATATACTCAAGAGGTTAACAAGCATTTTTGGTGGTAGACTGTAAGAGGACATTTTCAATATGGGCTGGCAGTATTAAAGGATTTCAAGGGTAATGGGTAAAATACTTCTTAAGCGTGTTTATGGTGAGAGAAATTTAGAAATTTTTATAGTAAAATATTTAAAGCCCTTGTACTTAGAAAAAGCATAAATAAGGCAGTCATTTCAAATAAGGAAACCCTAGTCTGGAATCCACATAACACCGTTTTACGAGTATTGTCATATCTATTTTTTAATATTTTGGATATACAGTTTTCATAATTAACAGCTTGGTAAGAAGTTTACCCCGTATCTTAATGGAATATGCAGGTTGACAATCATTGCTGCATGTCCCACGATTGGAAAATGGTATAAAACCTTTGGATATGACCTTAAGTCTAGTGGTTGGTCTTTTGATCTTTGGTTGCAGTTTTTAAACTAAAAACATATGACCCTATGACTGTGAGTTATGGTCATAACCATTATAAATGGCCTTAAGTGAGGCTAAACCTAAGAGTAGTTACTATGGTGTTACGGCCATTGGTAATGCTTTTAAGCTTCGGGGTGATGGTAGTTAGAACATTGATATTGATGTCTGGATCATTGGCAATGGTCTTGAGAGCATTGGAAATGGGTGTAAAAGCATTAGTAATGGTCTTAAAAGCATTCACTATGATCTTAAGGTCATTGATTATGGTCTTAAGAGCATGGACTATGGTCTTAATATCATTGACTATGGTCTAAAGAGCATTGACTGTGGCCTTAAGACCATGGATTATGCTCTTAAGAGTATTGGCTATGGTCTTAAGAGCATTGAATAAGGTTTGAGGACCATTGAGTATGATCTAAAGAGCATTGACTATGGGTTTGAAGGAAGAAGAAATGTTCTTAAGAGTATTGGTAATTTGTTTAGAATTCATAATTAATAGCTTGGTAAGAAGTTTACCCCTTTTCCTAATGGAATATTCATGGGCGAATTTTCAGCTTGGTAAGATTTATAATCATTCCCGCATGTCCGATTGGAAAATGTTCTGAAAACGATTGGAAAATGTTCTAAAACCTTCGGATATGACCTTAAGTTATGCAATTGGTTATGGTCTTATGAGCTGTGGTTGTAGTCTTTCAACTAATAGCTTTTGGTTATAACCTGGAGACTAGACTAACATATGATCCTAAGACTATGATTTATAGTCATAACCATTATAGTAGCCTTAAGTGAGGCTAAACCTAAGAGTAGTTACTAATGTGTTACGGCCATTGGTAATGCTTTTAAGCCTCGGGGTGATTGTACTTAGAACATTGATATTGATGCCTGGATCATTGGCAATGGTCTTGAGAGCATTGGAAATGGGTGTTAAAGCATTGGTAATGGTCTTAAAACCATTCACTATGATCTTAAGAGCATTGATTATGGTCTTATGAGTATTGACTATGGTCTTATGAGTATTGACTATGGTCTTAAGAGCATTGATTATGGTGTTAAGAGCATGGACTATGGTCCTAAGAGCATTGACTATGGTCTTAAGACCAATCAATCAATGCTTTATGATCTTAAACCTTCGGATATGACCTTAAGTCCAGTGGATGGTCTTTTGAGCTGTGGTTGTAGTCTTAAAACTAATAACCTTTGGTTATAACCTGGAGACTAGATTAACATAAGAACCTTTGACTATAAACCTTTGACTCTTAAGAGCATTGATCATAAGACCATTGGCTATGGTCTTAAGGTCATTGAATATGGTTTGAAGATCACTGAGTATGATTAAAGGGCATTGACTATTGGCTTGGAGAAAGTAGAAATGGTCTTCAGAGATTTAGTAATGAATTTAGAATATTGGCTGTGGTTTAAAATGCGCTTAACAAAATTTGGCATATTCCCTAGATTTCTGATAATGGCCCTAACAACTGGTAATGGTCCTAGGGCAACTGGCAATGGTGCTAAGACCAATGGTTATGTTTTTGAAATCACTGGTTATGGTCTAAAGTTGACTGGTAATGGTCCTAAAGCATTGGTATGGTTCTAAGACTTTCAGTAACAGTCCTAAATTCATTGGCAAAACTTTGGTATGGAAGCCAAGATCATTGGTACACTCAAAAGTAGTTCAAAGACCATTTATAACTATGATAAGGCAATTGATAAGGTTCCTAAGAACACTGATAATGGTCCCACTAATTATGGTTTTTAAACAACTGCCACTGGATCTAAGATTTTTAGTAACATTCTTCAGATTATTTGATAATAATGCCAGTAATATTGGCAAATGCAATGGGCAAATTTGCCCATGAGCATTCCCTTATGGAGCAAACTTCTCACATATCACTGAGTGCTCAATGATATGCGGTGGTCTTTTCATAGCCGTGTCCGAAAAGCGTGCTACAGAGCTACACCTCTTTGTGAAAAAGTTGTTGCATGGCATAATACCTCGCAAATGTGGCCAGCATTAGGAGGGATAACACCGGAAAAAAACTTTTTCTGATGTTCTCGCCAGGATTCGAACCCAAGGGTTCTGCGTCATAGGGGAACATGCTAACCTTTGTGCCACGATGGCCTCCGTCTTCGACTTTAAAAAAACGTTTGTCCTAACATGAGCCTAAAAAGATTAGAGAGATCAAATATGATGGCGTACCTCATTCGCTCCGAAATTCGCAAGTACTTCGACCCTCTTTTTTCTATCGAATTCCAATTGTCTTCAATCTTCGTATTGGTTTTAAAACCCTTAAAAATGGTTACAAAGCATTATCTATGGCCCTGAAACCATTCTTAATGTTTCTAGACCATTCTCAATGGTTCTTAAACCATTGTCAATTGCTCTAAGATAATTTTCAATGGCCTTGATAACGTCCTATTAGTCCTAAAATCATTCGCGATGGACATAATAACATTCGCAATGGCTCTAAAACCATTCGTCCTGATCCTAAGACCATTCGCCATGGCCCTAACGCAATCGTTCTAAGATTCTAAACGATTCGCAATAGTCCTTAAACTATATGCAATTGCCCAAAGGCCATACGCAATAATCAAGAAGCCATTTTCAATTGCCCTAAGACCATTCGTAATGGTTCTAAAAGTGTTATCGATGGTCCTGAGAATATTCTTAATGACCGTAAGACCAAACTCATATTATATACTTATACTGTTCGCAATGGTCCTTAGACCATACACAGCCATTCGTTATGATGCCATTCACTAGGTTTCACTGGTTCTTAAACCTTTATCAATGGCCCAAAGACAATTCTCTATTGTGTTAAGACCATTCTCGTTTACCCTTACTCCGCTACGGCCCGGTACCAAGATGATACGGATCGTGTCATCCTCAGAGAATGCGTTAATCTCCTTCTTTCAACCCCAAACCGTTTGTGGTCCTAAGACTATTCGCTACGGGTCTAAAACTGATTTTATGGCCTTTAAACCATAGACAGAGGACCATTAATATTGATCCTGCAGCCATTATAGATGGTACTCAGGCCGTCTGACTAATTCAAAATCAATTCGCAATGGTTCTGAAACCATTTTGATTGGTCCTAAGACCATAAACAATGGTTCTTAGACTATTCTCAATGTCCTTAATACCATACTTAATTCTTCTGGGTTCATTCTCTGTGTTCTTAATGCCTTTCTCATTGGTTCTAAGATCATTCGTAATGGTCCTTAGACCATTTCCAATGGTTCTTAAACTATTCGCAATTAATTTGAAACCCATCAAAATGGATAAAAAAGCATTATCCATGGCCCTAAAACCATACTTAATGGTTGTAGACCATTCAAAATATAGAAAGTGGACCGCAATGGTCCTGAGACCTTGCTTAATAATTCTATATCGCAATAGTCGCATTCGTAATAGTCCTCAGACCTCAGACGCTACGCTCCTTAGCCTGTCCTTAATGTTCTCAAGACCTTTAGCAAAAATCCCAAAACAGTACGCGATTGTCTTGAGGCCATTCGCAATAAGTCAAGGACCTATCTCAATGGTCCTAAGGTCATTGACTTATGACTTTCATAAGCTTCTCATTTGTTTTACAATCATAGCCCCAAAATCATTGGCAAAGGTCCTAAAACCATTCTAAATTGTTGTAGACCATTCTCAATTTACCTGAGACCATACTCGACCATAAAGGTCCTACAACCATTCTAAACCATACCCAATGGTTCTGGGTTCATTCTCAGTGTTCTTAAGATCATTCGCAGTGGTCCTTAGACCATTTCCAACGGTTCTTAAACTATTCGCAATTATTTTAGAAACTCATCGAAATGGTAAAGAAGCATTATCCATGGCCCTAAAACCATTCTTAATGGTTATAGATCATTCCCATTGGTGGAAGTGGACCGCAATTATCCTAAGACCTTGCTAAGTAATTCTATATCGCAATAGTCCTCAGACTATATGCTACGTTCCTTAGACTATTCTCAATATTCCCAAGACCTTTGGCAAAAATCCCATAACCGTACGCGATTGCCTTGAGCCCAATCGCAATAAGCCAAGGACTTTTCTCAATGGTCCTAAAACCTTTCGCAATGGTTCTTATACTCGTACCATTCTCAATAAGGTAATTTTCAATGACTTTCTTAAGTTTCTCATTGATTCTGCAATCATTCGCAATGGTTCTTATACCATACGCAATGGTCCTAAAATGATTCGATATTGTCTTAAAATCATTCGCAATTGCCCTAAGGCCATACACAAATATACAGGAGGCATAATCAATGGTCGTTAGGCCGTTTGTCACTTTTCAAAAACTATTCGCGAAGATTCTAAAATCATTCTCAATGATTCTCCAACCGTTATTAATGGCTCTAAGACTATTCTTAATGATTGTAAGACCATTCTCAACGGTTTTTAGACTGTTCCCTATTGCCTTAATACCGTTCTCATTGGTCCTTTGATCATTCGCGATGGTCCTTTTACTATTCGCAATGGTTCTAAGAGCATACGCAATAGTTCTTAAACCAATTGCAGTGGTCCTAAGACCATTCGTAATGGTCCGATTCTCAATGGTTATAAGACCATTCTCAGGGGCCTTTAGATCATTCGCGAATTCCAGATCATTTATTTTGTCCTACGAGCATCGGTTATAATGTTGAATCATTGACAATGGTTCTGAGAGCTTAAGGCAATTTGCAGCGATTTTAAGATCATTTGCAGTACTTTTAAGACTATTGGAAATAAGTTCACACCATTTAATATGGTCTTTCGACTTCTATTATTGACTGTCAGACTATTCATATTGAACTTAAAAGTATAAGTGTGTTACTTAGATCATTGATGTTAGTTAAGCCACTCTTTTTATACCCACCACCGAAGGATGGGGGTATATTCATTTTGTCATTCCGTTTGCAACACATCGAAATATCCATTTCCGACCCTATAAAGTATATATATACTTGATCAGCGTAAAAATCTAAGACGATCTAGACATGTCCGTCCGTCTGTCTGTTAAAATCACGCTACAGTCTTTAAAAATAGAGATATTGAGCTGAAATTTTGCAAAGATTCTTTTTTTGTCCATAAGCAGGTTAAGTTCGAAGATGGTCCGATAGTAATATAGATCGATCCGCCGAATTAGGGTCTTAGGCCAATAAAAGTCACATTTATTATCCGATTTTGCTGAAATTTGGGACAGTGAGTTGTGTTAGGCCCTTCAACATCCTTCGTCAATTTGGCTCAGATCGGTCCAGATTTGGATATAGCTGCCATATAGACCGATCCGTCGGTTTATGGTGTTAGGCCCATAAAACCCATATTTATTATCCGATTTTGCTGAAATTTGGGACAGTGAGTTGTGTTAGGCCCTTCGACTTCCTTCGTTAATTTGGCCCAGATCGGTTCAGATTTGGATATAGATGCCATATAGACCGATCCTCCGATTTGGGGTCTTAGGCCCACAAAAGCCACATTTATTATCCGATTTTGATGAAATTCGGGACAGTGAATTGTGTAAGGCTCGTCGGCATCCTCCGTCAATTTGGCTCAGATCGGTCCAGATTTGGATATAGCTGCCATATCGACCGATCCTCCGATTTAGGGTCTTTGGCCAATAAAACCCATATTTATTATCCGATTTTGCTGAAATTTGGGATAATGAGTTGTGTTAGCCCCTTCGACATCTTTCTTTAATTTGGTTCAGATCGGTTCAGATTTGGATATAGCTGCCATATGGACCGATTTATTGATTTATGGTTTTGGGCCCATAAAATGCTCATTTATTGTCCGATGTGGCCGAAATTTGGGACAGTGAGTTAGGTTAAGGGCCTTGACATACTTCTGCAATATCGCACAGATCGGTCCAGATTTGGATGTAGCTGCAATATAGACCGATATCTCGATTTAAAGTCTTGGCCCCATAAAAGGCGCATTTATAATCCGATTTCACTGAAGTTTGACACAGTGTCTTACATTAGGCTTTTCGACATCCGTGTCGTATAGTTCAGATCAGATCGGTTTATTTTTAGATTATGCTAGTATACTTATTAGTATTTGGTCCAAATCGGATCCTATTCTGATATAACTGATATGGGACATAAGGTATGAAATTTTCACCGAATTTCGATGAAAGGTTGTTTACTTATATATACCCGAGGTGGTGGGTATCCAAAGTTGGGCCCGGCCGACTTTACGCCTTTTTACTTGTTTTTTATTGCAACTGGTCACATGCCAATTGCTGTTTGGTCGATAATGGGTAAAAATCCAGTTGTCAGTAAAGGTGATAATATCCATGGCCAAATTTCTAGTCTTCAATGCTCCTATGACAAATATTCAATGTTCGTTTATGGTCGACATTGCCTTAATGTCACTAATATCACTTGGCTAGCAAGATTCTTTTCTCGTTTTCAGTGTTTATAACCAATAATAAAAACCCATATAATTATCGAATGACCAATTTGTTAAGGCCAAGTCATATAGAATTTACATTCGTTTTTCTAATTAATTTCGTAATGAATTCTGATGTTTCACACTCGTTAAGAGTGAAACAAATAAATTCTGAATTAAAATGACTTTGAGACGACGAACAATAATAAAAGTTACAAAAGGAGTCCAGTGCACACACAAACACACTCACATGCAATGACACACAAACGCATAACCACTTATCATACTAAATTTGTGTAAGGCCTAGTGTCATGTCTTGGACGTTTTCGCTCTTTGCAACGTAATGGACCCCCCCCCCACCCCATTAAAAGGCAGCACTTGTATTTGTTGTTGTCCTGCAATTTGGTTGGCATTGTTTTCACATTTCCTTTGATGCTGGGGGTGGTGGTGATGGGTATGTGGGAGGCCAATAAAGCTATGACTTGCGTGTCATGTGTGTTGTTGCAACAACAAGCATCATGTTCATGTTTTATGATCGTTTGAATGATGAAACTTTTGTTGCTCTTTGACAGACAAGCCACGTACAACCATATCTACATGCCTATGAGTACAATATATTGTATATATACACCTAAAGACGGACAATGTAAATGTCCTGCTTTCGTTGGATGACTCTCGCTACATGCATGTATGTGTGTTTGTTTATATGTTTGTATGTGAGAGTCTAAAAATACACATGAATATGCGCCATAAATGCCTTGCAGCTTGACCCATTCTGATTTCTTCTTGAAATGATTCCCTTTTTTTAGGACACTTGGTGATCTCTTTGTTATGTTGGGTCGTTTTGTTGGTACTTTGTCTTTCTAACTGTTGGCTGTATGGCTGCCAGGCAGTAAGAGCAGCCATGGCAGGACATGCAAGTCGGCGACAGCTTGATGGCAATGCTGATGCTGATGCTGTCGCCCACGTTAACATTTACACTTTCCGCCGTATTTAACATGAAAATAATCTTAGGATTATGGCTCCTAAAGGACTCCAAAAACACACATACATGTGTGCAAGCATTCACACACACACATAGACATTCATTCGTGCATTGCAGAATACTAGCGGATTGGGAACACATCTACCAGATGTAAGCATGTGTGAGTTTGAAAGGACATGGGCTGAGTGACTGAGGGGGGTTAGAAGATGTATATGAGACTCTTAGCCTGTTGTTGGTACATACGTGTGTACGTTTCGGTTTATTTTATTTGCTTGTGGTGGCATAGGGCAATATAACATGCCACAGAGGTCATAAAACCATATCAACACATTAACAACGAAAGTAAAATCCAACCAACGGCGAACGAACAAATGATTCCAGCAAGGCGGCTTGCTGGATGGCAGGATATATGCTGCAACACATCTAAATATAAAAACGAAGATCCTTAGGATGATACAACACATTTTAGCCATAGTTGGTTTTTCTTGGTGCTTTGTTGGAGGGGAACAAGACGGAGTACGAATTGCTGCTGCTGCTGCTGCTGCTGTTGGTAGTTGTTACCTTGTGCCAGTTAACACGAGGCTGGAACACGCTGGGAATACAAAACTGGCAAACAAGTTGGATATACCAAAACTCCTTGCTACACATGGCATTAATGCTGCTATGCGACTGGGATGCACTTTAACTGAAATAGCTTTTGACTTAAGATGGGAACAATCCTGGACGGGGTATTGTGTGTGTGTGTGTGTGGGTTTTGTGGGTGTTTATGTTTGCATGCTGCTTCCCGTTTTTTTTTTGTTCTTATCCTTGTGTGTAGATAGAAGCCTGCTGATGGTCTCTTGCAAAAAAACAAAGCAACAAAATCTGAAATGGAAAAAAGCAAATGAGACCTCAGCAAACCAGGTTACACACCTACGAGAGCCATAACACAACACAAATAGCTGCAGTTACAACAAAATATATCCACACATATATGTATAAAAATTTATATACGCTTTGTGTCTGTCCAGGCGAGTGAAGAAGCGAGGGGGCGTTTAATAAGTTTTCGCTTATTAGGCCAATAATAAACTAAGATAATTTATGAAGTCTCAAGGAAGCAGAATTGAAAAATTAGTCCTGCGAGGGTTATAAAGTTAAGGAAATGTAACTGATTTAAGAAAGTAGGTGTAAATTGTTAGTCATAAAAGTTAAGAGCAAATATTGAAGATTTTTGAAGGAAAGGGCAGTGCGACCTAACGACTTTAAGGGCTTGTACGATTTAAAAAGAAGTTAGCAGGGAGTAGGTAACGGATGCAAATCAATTTAAAACTCAACCATGGATTGCATTTAAAAAGTTTTTTTAATGAGTTTTCAAAATAGGAAGACTTCTTGGGATGACTGTCAGTAGTGATAATGAAACACCATGTTGAAAGATTTAGCCAAAACGGAAAAAATTGCGATATCTATTGGGTTGCCCAAAAAGTAATTGCGGATTTTTTAAAAGAAATTAAATGCATTTTTAATAAAATTTAGAATGAACTTTAATCAAATATACTTTTTTTCACACCTTTTCCTAAAGCAAGCTAAAAGTAACAGCTGATAACTGACAGAAGAAAGAATGCAATTACAGAGTCACAAGCTGTAAAAAAATTTGTCAACGCCGACTATATGAAAAATCCGCAATTACTTTTTGGGCAACCCAGTAGATGTTCAAGAATTCAAATTGGGACATTGGTCGATATGTGAGCTACATATTGGAATATAACCGATTAGAATAATCCTTCTTAATTGTGAATCAAGTCATATCCGTCACTACGTCAGTAGAAACACAATAGCAGCCGAACGAATAGAGATATCCGGTTGAAAATTTTCACTGAGATTTTTTAATATAGGTCGTTGGAGACTGCAAATGGGCCATGTCGGTTCAGAATTGTATTGAAAATTTTGCCCATGAACATTCCACTTAGAAACAGGGGCAAACTTCTCATTCAAGTTTAGGCCCAATGATAAGGGGCCTCCTTTTTATAGCCGTATTCAAACGGCGTGCCGCAGTGCGACATCTCTTTGGAGAGAAGTTTTACATGGCATAGTACCTCACAAATGTTGCCAGCTAGGAGGGAAAAACCACCGCTGACAAATTTTTCTGATGGTCTCGCCAGGATTCGAACCCAGGCGTTCAGCGTCATAGGCGGACATGCTAACCTCTGCGCTACGGTGGCCTCCTTGTATTATGCTCCTTATAAAATTGTCCTTCGACTTAACATGTTGGGCAGCAATTGTTATCCGATCAGGCTGAAATTTTTTTGTATGCAGTGTTACGTTACGACTTCCAGTAACCGTTGCAAGTACGATGCAAATCGGTCAATAACTTGCTATAGCTTCCAGATATACCGATTTTCCGATTAAGCATCTTAAGCTCCTAGAAACCGCAATTGTTGTCCGATTTGGCCGATTTTGCACGTAGTGTTCCATTACGACTTCCAATAATCGTACCAAGTACGATCGAAAACTTTTTTTCACGTAACCAACACTCAGGGGATGTCCTCTTGTATGCAGTGCATTGCGTTGTATTGCGTAGAGAAGTTAAAGGTTCGAGGGGGGAAGAGGGAGTAGTGTTTATTGCTGTTAGTCTTAAATTTCTGAACGTCAATGTCGGTGAGAAAGACATTAGCTGGAAGTCGATTCCACATACGAATGGTTCGGGCGAAAAATGAATTTTCTCGGTAATGCATGGCCCGGTCGACTGGTCAATCGATTACAAACGGGTGTGAGTTCCCGGCAAGTCTTGTATTCCTGGTGAACATCCTAAAGTCAGGGATAAGAAGACGAATATCTCTGGAACACAAGCCACGAAAATAACGATAGAGCCATACAACGCTACCCATATTCCCATGATGTTCAAGGGAAGCAATAGAATTGGATACCCTACGGTCCCCAATCAACACCATCGCTCTCCATTGAACCCGGTCAAGTAGCTTCAAAGATGATTTTGGAGCTCCTGCCCATATATGAGAGTTATTGGGTTGCCCAAAAAGTAATTGCGGATTTTTTTAAAAGAAAGTAAATGCATTTTTAATAAAAATCAAAATAAACTTTAATCAAATATACTTTTTTTACACTTTTTTTCTAAAGCAAGCTAAAAGTAACAGCTGATAACTGACAGAAGAAAGAATGCAATTACAGAGTTACAAGCTGTGAAAAAATTTGTCTACGCCGACTATATGAAAAATCCGCAATTACTTTTTGGGACTGATGTAGGTAGTATAGATATTGAGAAGATCAGAAGAGGTGAAATATTTCTTGCACCGCTTTAGAAAGCCCAAACATATGAATGCTTCTATCGACACTTCGAATACGTGTTTTGACCAACGGACATCACATTGTATCTTCATGCCCAGAACATCAAGAGCATCTGACTGCTCAATATCTATATCGTCGATAGATATCGACGATTGAAGTGGGTCAGTGAATCGCTTGTGAGACAAGAAACAGCACTACGTCTTCTGTGCGTTGGAGTCTACTCAGTTCATTCTACCTCACTCGGAAATGGCCAGCGACTCATCCATAATGCGCCTCCTGTCCACAATTTCTTGAGGACTGGGCCTATAGTCGAATGAATATGAATGACACAGACTACTGTCATCTGCAAATGAGTATACTGGATTCGAAATCTGACCCAATATTGAAAGGTCACAGCCTTGTGGCACACCTGTGGTCAATGTATACTCATCTGATGAGAACCCATCTACAACAACTCGTATAGTGCGATCTCTGAGAAAGTTCGATATAAATCGAACGAAGTTATTACCGACACGAAAAGCGACAAGCTTTGATAAAAGTGCACCGAGCCAGACCCTATTAAATGCCTTGGAGATATCCAGAGCCATGACCTTACTCTCACCAAACTGGTGGATAGAGCGACTCCATCGTTCCGACAAAAATGCCATAAGGTCTCCGTAGAGCGATTTCTGCGTAACCCATAGTGTCTGTCGCTAAGAAGGCCATTGAGATCTAAGAATCTGACAAGATGAGGGTTAACCATACTCTCCATAACCTTGGAGAGGGCGGAGCAAATTGGAATTGGCCGGTTATTTACAGGGTTGTTCGCCCCACCTTTCTTGGGGTTGGGCTGAACGTTCGCAACCTTCCAACGCGCTGGAAAAACACCCACACGGTAAGCAAGCTTGAAAAAGTTGCGTAGTGGATAAGCTATCATCGAAGAAAACTTACAAAGGACAAGTGTTGATATACCGTCCGGGCCCGGAGATTTATTAACGTCGGGATCCGCAAGGACCCTTTTAACTTCACGCGTTCGAAAGAATCTCTGAGGCATCGAACTGGGTACCCTATCAATCACGGGGAGTGGTTGATTGCTAAACGGCATGGAAGAATTTCCTGCATACATTTCAGCCAGTAGATAAGCCTTATCAACCGGGTCCGTGAATACGTGATCATCCTTAACAAGAGTTGGGATTACCGATGGGTTGCCCTTTACTCTTTTTACGAATGACCAAAAGCTCTTGCTTCCTCTCGGAGAAGCAATAACTTTGGCACGAAGATGCTGTTCGTAAAGAAACTTTTCTTGTCTAAGTACTCTGGCACACGAAGTTTTTGCCTTTTTGCGCAGCATTTCGGTATTGGCATTTTTGTTTAGACGCCATGTCCTAAATGCATTCTCTTTTTATCTGACAGCATCTCTGCATTCCCGGTTAAACCAAATTTTATCTTTTGATTTAACCGATAAAATCTTAGTCGGAATTAAAATGCTGGAAAAATTCGTTGAGCTCAGCCCAACGTGCAGTTTCGGCACGGAAGAGGCGGCGCGAAGAGCAGAATACGAAAAGGACGCTGAAATGGTGCAGTGATTGGAATTACCCAGAGGCGCAAGGACATTAACTTCATACTTCTCAGGGTGCGAGTTTAAGAATAGGTAAAGATACCTATTCTTAACTTCGCACCCTTCGCGCCGCCTCTTCCGTGCCGAAACTGTTGGTGCCCTTCGACACATGAAATGTGTGTCGGTTCATTCTATAGTTGCATCAGACCATTCTGCGCGGCGAATAGCTCGGCGTATTGACCCTCTGGAGTCGTATGTCCCAAATGGGAAAGCCAAGAGGAGTTATGGACATTGAAATCGCCAGCAACAACGATTTCACCGTCCGCTTAAGGAAAACTCCCTTTTCGAGTTTGGACTTGGACTCCACACAGGCTGGAACATTAAAGTTCGATCTGTGTAGTGTTCATTGCTGTCACGAGAAGCTTTGCTGCGAGCTACCGGGCGCGTCTACAGGTTGCGAATAGTGAAATGCCCCATATGGAGTAGCTGCAACGGCAATCGCGGACAATTATCGGTATCGAGCGGAGAGTCTCAGTTAGAGGTCGGGCGGCACCAGCTCTTGCACAAATACTGAGTGCCTATGATGTCCGATATAACAAGGCCTTCAAATAACCAATGGCAACCCTGTTCCCGCGGCGATCGGTCCTTTGAACCGGAACGAGTTTGCTCACTTACAGGAGGTTGACGAGGATCGTTACCTCCACATAAAAATGCGGCTACAACAATAACAACAAGGACGATGAAGGCAATGACGAGAACACTTGTGGACCACTGCTGTCTATGTTCGCACAGCACCTTGCAACATTTTCAGTGCGACTATACTCCCGTAGTGACGTAAAACCAGAGCAAGATCGGAAATGTATCCACTCCATGCTTCGGTTAGACCACACACCGACACCGACTGAAGATGGAGGCGGTTCTGGAAAACCGAACAGAACCAGAGTCGGGATTCTTTTCAATCTCGGCACGGGCCAGAAGTGTGCGGCACTCCCATGACGAAAAAGGACGAACACGTATACAGAGACGGCAGCCCTTGCGATTGAATGACTCCTTCGGTTCAATTCTATGCCATGGGATAGCAATATGGCTGTTGTTGTTATATGGCTTTGGCAATAAAATGAGCCTTAGTGATGGGCAACTCTTCTTCTGCATCGTATTTCGCATTTTGATGAAGCAATAGGCCAGGACGTTCTTGTGCCGACCACATTAACTTCCTGCGCATAATAATTAAACAATCTGCCGAACTTAATACACATCTTTACCTTTTTTCATCGACTTCGAGCGTGCTTTTGACCCAGGTTCGCGACGTTCAATGGGAAGCACGCTGTTGAATAAGGGCAACCCTGAAAAAATCGTAACACTAATAAGGGAGCTGTATAGGAATGCTGAAGTTTCAGTTCGTTTCAATGAAAAAGACAGCCGACCTTTCAGGATCAACAAAAGAGTGAAGCAGGGTTGCGTTCTATCTCTGACGATATTTTTAATATTATTAGACTCCGTATAAGAACAACTAATGCTGAGGCACCCTATGGCATACAGTGGGGTATTAATGACTTTTTCGGAGACATCGACTACGCGAGTTATATATGCCTCTTTGCGAATCGCTTCGAGCACATAAAAGCGAAACTGGAATGATTGAATAAAAATGCTGCCAAAGTAGGCCTAAGGATAAACATAGCAAAGACCGAATTGATGAGAATGGGAACATCAAATCTGACACCGCACACTATAAACGACCATATCATTAGAGACGTTGCGACTTCTCCTATCTTGGCAGCAAAACGGAATATCAGAGGCAGACATACGTATCAACAAGGCTAGAAGCGCCCTACTTAAACTCAACAAAAGTTGGAGTTGTAGTGACATCTCACCTTATACAAAAGTCAGGATCTTCAACTTGAAACTTGACACAAGCGAATACCCGTCAAGTCAAAGTTTTCACAAATCGCTGCCTACGGCAAATGCTTCGAATTTTCTGGCCAAACCGTATTTCAAATGAAGAATTACAAATAAGAACAAACACTTGCCCTGTCGATGTAGAAATGCGGAAGTAGAAATGGACTTGGATGGGTCATATCCTACGCCAACCGCTTGATTATATAGCGAGAATTGTCCTAGACTGGTGCCCGCAAGTGTAGCGAGAGAGCGAACGCTCGAAAAACACATGGATCCGCTGTACGAAAAAAGAGTTGGAATCAACCCATGTTTCGTAGAATCAAGCCAAGGCTTTGGCCAACGATAGAGCTCGATGGAGAGGGCTTGTTGATGCCCTATGTTCACACTGAACAGTTTACTATTGGCCTTATTTTATTGTAATATATTTCATATACTCCAATTGTGAATAAAAAACATATATAAAAATGATGGGCAACATCAATTTCCGTTTTAAGTAATTTATTAATAATAATATGTTCTAGCTTGAATATTACAAAATCCAGCCTTGTCGCGCATCTTCGTACCAGGAGTAACCATCATGCAAAATTTCAAGTTTGTAAGTTCAGCCGTTTCGCTTAGGCGAATATCAGTCAATAACGTTACTCTTTGGTTTTTTGATAGTTGATTTCTTAGATTTTATTTTGATTTTAATTCTATTCTGTGAATAGAGATCTTATATCATTTTGCCACTGAAATGTTTGCTCCTACCTCGCTTAGACATCACCTATTCATATATGTCCTTATTTTATTTTTTTCATGCACTTCCATCCTATCCTATTTTGAGATTCATTCATATTTGCCGGCATAGTACTTCTTGCACAAAATTGGGAACAACATATGCCCAAGTGTGTGTGTGCATGTGTATGTGTTTGTCGTTGTCAGCGTCCGTGTCCATGTGTTTTTATACTTTGACCCAGCTCTGTTAAAGATATGAGAGCAGTATATATCACCCCAAGCATATTCGGGAGGCTAAAAACGGGCTATGGAAATAACAATTTCAGTTTTAGCTCAGTTCATGTTGATTTTTTTTTCTCGGCTTTTTGTTTTTTGTTCTTAGCTCCAGCTCCATGCTGACTCATAAAAGGACATATTTTATGGGTGCCAACAAAACCAACACCTATGCAATCTACACCACTAATATGGAGAAAAAGAAAGAAATAAACAAAAATAAGCTATGGGGCAGCACCAACCATCACAAATGGACAAAAAACATAGAACACGGCAACAAACATCCTTGGCATCAAACACTCACACACACACAGACAGCTGCTACAGTACTTGGTCTCAATAGAGCAGGTACTGTAGCTGTAGCGCTGCCACAATCCTTACTAACAAACAAAATTGTATATGGCCCAACATCTATTTGGGGAGATGATACGCAAGGCATACATACATGCTCCACAGCCAACATCCCACTTTAATAGCAAACCTCCCTTTTCACTCCCCTTGCCATCCTCAACTTCTGCTCCTTCTCTATGGTTTTATAGGTAAATCTAACGATTTCAGGATAACATTGTAAATGTTTGTGCAACTCACTTGTCCTTCTGCCTTTGTTTGTGGCGGTTAAATAACAACAACAACAAAGATGTAGCCAGAAACAACACCCATAACAAAAAACAAAAAATTATACAAATTTGTTATGTGTTTTTTTCTTCTTTTTTTTGTTTGCTAGCGCTGAACTAAAAATGTTGGTTGTATGTTAACTTTTTGTTTCTTGTTTTATTTTTTCCCTGCTAGTCTAGATGAAGAAATAAAATGAAAATGTTGTACGTTTTTACATTAAATACAACAAATAACAACACGGGCGGGCTTCATGACTTTGCTGCTGCTGATGTTGGCTAAGGTGTATGGCAAACCTAAAAACACCATTTCCAAGGCCTTGTTTTGCAAAAGACAGTTCTTGAAGGGAGGGACAATATACAGGGTGGCTGATGAATATTGCTACAATGATGAATATTGCTACATTTTTTTTTCGGTGTATGGAATACATTTTTCTTTTATTCATGTTAAATTAAATTATTAAATTAATTATTAAATTATTATTAATTAAATTAATTAATTAATTAATTAAATTAATTATTAAATTATTATTATTAAATAGAAAAAAAGTTATTACATTTTTTTTTGGTAGCGGCTTTCATCAGCCACCCTGTATATACCCTTCGCCGTGGATAGCGTTTAAAATGTTCTTTGAATGACCTTTTCAAGTATATAGAAGCTAAGAGAAGTGGCTGTTAGAAGTCATAAAAAAATGCAACATCAAAATTTGGATAATAATTTATATGGGAGCTATATCAAGTTTTGAATCGATATGGATCGCACTAAGCAAGGATTTTGGAAGTCTAACCAAACCCTTTGTGCAAATTTTCAATCAAATCGGATGACAATTGCGACCTCTAGATCCCCATTCAAATCGGGAGATCAGGTTATATAGGAGGTATTTGAGGCTATGTACAGATTTGTCCCATGTTTGGCACAGTCGTTGGAAGTCATAACAAAACGCCAAATGCAAAATTTCAGTCAAAACGGATAAGTATAGCGCCCTCTAGATATAGCGCCCTCTAGATATAGCGCCCTCTAGATATAGCGCCCTTTAGATATAGCGCCCTCTAGATATAGCGCCCTCTAGAGGCCCAATCAAATCAAATCCGGAGACCAGTTTATATGACAGCAATATCTATGTTATGGACCAAATTGTACCATGCTTCGCGTAGTCGTTGGAAGTCGCAACAAAATGCAAAATATTGTACAAAATTTCAGCAAATGCGCCCTCTAGAGGCTCAAGAAGTCGAATCAGAAGATGGGCCATATCGGTCCATGTTTTGATATAGCTGTCATACGAACCGATGTTGGATCTTGATTTCTTGAGCCACTAGAGGGAGCAATTCTCATCCGATTTGGCTGAAATTTTGCATGAATTGTTTTGTAATGACTTTCAACAAGTGTGCTAAGTAAAGTTCAAATAGTTACATAACCTGATACAGTTACTATATAAACCGATCATGGATCTTGACTTCTTAAGACACAAGAGGGTGCCATTATCATGCGATGTGGCCTAAATTTCGCATGAAATGTTCTGTTATGTTTTTCACCAACTGTGCTAAGTATGGTTCAAATCGGTCCATAATCTCTTATAGCGCCCATATAAACCGATCTTGGATCTTTTCTTCTTGAGCCACTAGAGGGCGCAATTCTCATTCAAATTGGCTTAAATTTTGTACAACGGCGTCGCACATGACCTTGCACATACATGTGCAAGGTCACAATATGGCTTCTTTATATGGTCTGCATCGATCTTTAACCTGATATAGCTCCCATAAAAGCCGATCTCTCCGGTTCTGCTTCTTATCGGAATGGACTGAAATATTACACAAGGACTTCTACTGTGGTCTTCAACATTTAATGCACTTATGGTCCGAATAATAATTATTTTTCATTGTTCTTTGTTTGCTTAAAAAGAGATATCGTGCAAAGAACTCGACAAATGCGATCCATGATGGATGGTATAAAAGATTCGGCCCGGCCGAAGTACGCTCTTACTTGTGTTGAATTTACATTTCTTCTCTCACATAGCACGCTTGAAAGAAAAGGGTGATTTTTATTCGTTAAGTTTGATAACTGATTGATACTTGGTTCAAACGCCAACTGTGAAAGTGAAAAGTGTTCAGTATACTCTGCCATTTTATCATGCAGTAACGGCTGCAAAAAGTGTATGGACCAATTGACATTGGCGTCACAGAGTGGGAGAAACTAGTAAAAAAATGCCGTGTGAGAAGAAGAGCTGAGGCGAGATCGTGGGCAAATTTTAAAGGCCTTAGGTTGTCTGGGCGCCTTTTGGCAGTGTCCTTGGTCCCCGTGGTTGGTCACCTCGGTATTTCGAAAAATTGTTCGGTCTGTCAAATCTTCATTTGTGGCTCGATTTCCAAAATTTTTTGCTGGATAGTGCTCAAAAACCTCACAAATGTCCACTTGGTGTAAACAAAACTTGGTAATACAATACTAAAAAATTCCCGATTTTGAAACAATCTTTGTCCAAAAGAGCTATTTTGGGAATTTTCGTAAAAGAATTTGGGCACAATATATTTTTGGTTTTTTAAGGACATTTTTATCTGCAAAATTCCAAAACATTTAAAATTCAAAGCGATATCTCTTCCCTTTCTCACGCGGCCTATTTTTTTTAATAGTCTTTTCCGATTTTCTCCCACTGTGCGTCGTACGAACCACAAATTGTATGACGACGCTAGCATAGTAAAACGTATCAAAGTACAACAGTTGCATTGGCTAGGTCATGCTGTCAGAATGAATGAAGAAGCTCCAGCGAATAGTATTTTGAAGGCGATCACTGTGGTACACGCAACCCAGGACGAGCCCAATGGAAAGATCAAGTGGTGAAAAATATCTCGCAACTTGGTGTCCGAGATTAAGGAAGGAGCGCATAAGATGGAGGCGCTTGGAATGCTATTCTAAGTTCGACTAATGGGACAAATGTCCTGTCATAATCATATTCGGCCACCATAGCGCAGAGGTTAGCATGTCCATCTATGACGCTGAACACCTGGGTTCGAATCCTGACGAGACCAACAGAAAAAAACTTTCAGCGGTGGTTTTTCTTACTTCTTTTAGTATCAAAATGTACGCATTTCAAAGTTTACCTGTATACCAAATTTGAGAGCATTATGCACGATGCATCAAAATGGCTCATTTTTGTGGCTCCCTGAAACGGTGTAATTTTCGTCTGGTCTGTATATTCAACAAACAAACTAGACAAGAATGAGTGACTGGGTATCAAAAGTAATTTTTGCTCATTTTATGACTCCCTGTGGAGAGGAATAAAATACTAACACAACAACAAATATGAAAGTAACATCAAACAACTGCAAAGTATAGTACGAAGGTTCAAACAGCATAGGAAAATGAAGGAGATAATGCCAGAACATAGTTAACATTTACAAAAAAAAAAGCAACAATAATGCAAAGCTTAGAAAGGCAGCATCACTTACCAGGGGAAATAAAAGCAACGAAAACAACAACACATACCCAAGCAGACCAAGGCCAGTAAGTAGACTTGCCAATGTGTTTTGAACATTAGGAGTGAGCATCAGTTATACAGGTGTCTAGAGGTCTACACTCACCATGTGACACCGACAATTGCATGGAATTTCAACGACCTCATCAAATGTCGTAGTCTCACTCCCTACCTCCCCCCCTCCCCACAAAAACATTAGATCACATAGCATAGCACATACTCGAAGTTGAATCCGTTAAGCGACCGCACAATCACAGCCTTAGTGAGCTCTGACTCCGACTCTCGCTCTCTCTCTGCCTCTCTCTCTTTCTCACTCGCCTACTACTGGCAACAAGCAGCATATGTACGTGACGCATCGTTTAATGTAATTTACCAAAATAACAAAAACTGAAAACAGAAAAAAAAATCTCGAAAAAACAAGGAAAAGACAACTGAAGATGGCAACTGTGAATGAAAAATCCTAATCCGAACATGACAATTATTCAGACGGTGAACTGAGTTGACTTGGTTGTGCACGCCTGCCGTGCCGCTATGTTGTGTTCACGGTGTGTGGCCAAAAAACAGCTCCAGCCCGCCTTCCATCCAGGCAGGCAGGCAGGCATCCAAAAGCGTGCACAGCGGCGCTTCTGTGGCTAAGGCCATAAAGTAGCAAACAACAAGTGTTGCCACCTGACATGAGCAGAACATGACATGAAAGGTGTAATTTAAAAAAAAAAATTTGAGCAGATTAGAAAACAAATCAATTGAAACCATTTTTTTAATAACCATATACTGTGATAAAAAAATTCTTTAAAAAAGGGATAACATTTAACAAGCTAGAGATACAAAAAAAAAAAAATATGTTTATACCCACCACCTATAAAGTTATATTTTTTGATCAGCCTAAAAATCTAAGACGATATAGCCATGTCCGTCCGTCTGTCTGTTGAAATCACGCTACAGTCTTTAAAAATTGAGATATTGAGCTCAAACATTCTTTTTTTGTGCATGGGCAGGTTAAGTTCGAAGAAGGGCTATATCGGACTATATCTTGATATAGCCTCCATATAGACCGATCCCCCGATTTTGCGTCTTAGGGACATAAAGGCCACATTTATTGTCCTATTTTACTGAAATTTGGGACAGTGAGTTGTGTTAGGCCCTTCGACAACCTTCTTTAGCTTGGCCGAGATCGGTCCAGATTTGAATATAGCTGCCATATAGACCGATCTCCCGATTTGAGGTTTTGGGCTCATAAAAGTCGCATTTATTGTCCAATGTCGCCGAAATTTGGGACAGTGACTTAAGTAAGGCCCCTTAACATCTTTGTGCAATATGGCACAGATCGGTCCAGTTTAGGATATAGCTGCCATATAGACCGATCTCTCGATTTGAGGTTTTGGGCCATAAATGGCGCATTTATTGTCCGATGTCGCCGAAATTTGGGACAGTGACTTAAGTAAGGCCCCTTAACATCTTTCTGTAATATGGCACAGATCGGTCCAGTTTTGGATATAGCTGCCATATAGGCCGATCTCTCGATTCAAGGTCTTGGGCCCATAAAAGTCGCATTTATTGTCCGATTTTGCCAAAATTTGGGACAGTCAGTTGTGTTAGGCCCTTCGACAACCTTCTTTAGCTTGGCCGAGATCGGTCCAGATTTAAATATAGCTGCCATATAGACCGATCTCTCGATTTAAGGTCTTGAGTCCATAAAAGTCGCATGTATTGTCCGATTTTGCCAAAATTTGGGACAGTGAGTTGTGTTAGGCCCTTCGACAACCTTCTTTAGCTTGGCCGAGATCGGTTCAGATTTAGATATAGCTGCCATATAGACCGATCTCTCGATTTAAGGTCTTGGGGGCCCATAAAAGTCGCATTTATTGTCCGATTTTGCCAAAATTTGGGACAGAGAGTTGTGTTAGGCCCTTCGACAACCTTCTTTAGCTTGGCCGAGATCGGTCCAGATTTTGATATAGTTGCCATATAGACCCATCTCTCGATTTAAAGTCTTGGGCCCATTAATGTCGCATTTATTGTCCGATTTCGCCAAAATTTGGGACAGTGAGTTGTGTTAGGCCCTTCGACAACCTTCTTTAGCTTGGCCGAGATCGGTTTACATTTAGATATAGCTGCCATATAGACCGATCTCTCGATTTAAGGTCTTGGGTCCCTAAAAATTGCATTTATTGTCCGATTTCGCCTAAATTTGGGACAGTGAGTTGTGTTAGACCCTTCAACATTATTCTTTAATTTGGCTAATATCGGTCCCGATTTGGATATAGCTGTCATATAGACCGATCTCTCGATTTAAGGTTTTGGGCCCCTAAAAGGTGCATTTATTGCCCGATGTCGCCGAAATTTGGGACAGTGACTTATGTAAGGCACCTTAAAATATTTCTGCAATATAGCACAGATCGGTCCAGATTTTGATATAGCTGCCATGGATATAGCTATATGGAGCAATCTCACGATTTCGCTCAAATTTGACACAGTGACTTATTTTAGGCTTTTCCACATCCGTGATGCATATGGTTCAGATCGGTCTATATTTGGATATGGCTACCAAATATACCAATATTTTGTTCTGTAAAATTGAACAGTGACTTGTACTTATTAGACCATATTTCGATAAAGCTGCTATGGGGGTACAAATTATGCATTTTTCACAGGATTTTGACAGGTGGTTTATATAAATACCCGAGGTGGGGGGTATCCAAAGTTCGGCCGTTTTACTTTCCACCAAGTTAACCAAAAAATCTACTGAATAAAACCGTAATAATAATTATTGTATTTTTTTCTTTTAAGGAAAATAAAATTTCGCCAACATTTTCAATAGTTTCTTTCTCAATTTACGTTTTTTGTTTATTATTTATTTTTTAATTATTAGTTTTCTAATTTCACATACTTTAATGGCAACACTGCAGTCATCCTCTAACCCAGCCAACCAAGCAACTGGCAGGCAGCAGTCGTCACTTCACATTTTCGGCGTTAATTTTTTTGTGGCTTGTTCTTAATGCACTCCAAAGTATGTTAAATGGATAATTATGTCGTATTGTGGCTATAAAATGTAATAAATGAGTTTTTTCTTTCATTTCGTTTTCTTTGCTCGCACTCTCCCATTCGAACAACACAAAACGAATGGGTGTTGGGTGAGTGAATTCTACCCCTGTCACAACAACAGCATCTCTTGATGCTACTCTACCATTTGTTCTCTCTCTCTCTCTCTCCCTCTCTCATTCTCCCTTCCCTGACTAAAATTGACTTCTCAGCATTTCATTTCCCTGAGTTTTTCTTAAAACGTTGTAATGGGCTTAATTACAACTTTGATTTGATTGTTCGCTTGTTTTGTGACTTTTTTTTTGCCAACTTTGGTGTCTTGTCATTCTTTTTGTCATTGGCGTTATGCGTCTGTCATGCCATTGTAGCATGTGTCTGTCTGTTACTAGTTACTGTGTGTGTGTGTGTCGACGGTATGTGTGGGGTTGTCATTGTCAATGTTGTCTTTTCCGTTTCTTCTTTGGAATAAAATGACAGAATTATTAACATTTCTATAGCCAAAGGGGGAGCTCTAAAAGAAAATTGTCGTTAAATAACATTGTTAATGGGGGAAATTTATTTATGCCTTGGGTATCTTGAGACGATGGGCCATTGTGTGTATGTGTGTCTGTGGCGAGATAGTGGTGTCCAGCACCGTTTGTTGAGGATTTGAAATTAAATACGTTAATAACAATTTAATCCTGTAATACAAATGTTTTTTTTTTTTGTTTATCTCGCTCTGGTGTCCTTTTTTGTGGATTCATGTTGGTTTAGCGGCGTTTCCTAGTAAAAACAATTTAATTTCAAATGAAACAGGCCACTCTTAATTGCAAGAAATAGCTTGCTTCACAATACAGACTTCTGTCATAACAAAAAATTACTATTTTATACAATTTTTGGGGAAAATGGCAAATGATAGCAAGTCAAAGGACGAGCCTCAGCTGACTTGTGTACATTTAAAATTTTAATATACAAATACATATTGGGTTGCCCAAAAAGTAATTGCGGATTTTTTAAAAGAAAGTAAATGCATTTTTAATAAAACTTAGAATGAACTTTAATCAAATATACTTTTTTTACACTTTTTTCTAAAGCCAGCTAAAAGAAACAGCTGATAACTGACGGAAGAAAGAATGCAATTACAGAGTCACAAGCTGTGAAAAAATTTGTCAACGCCGACTATACGAAAAATCCGCAATTACTTATTGGGCAACCCAATATTAACTTTACCTTTTCAACCTAACCTTTTAAATACAAATAAAAGCGCTTTAAGTTCGGCCGGGCCAAATTTTATCTACTCTCCACCATATATCTCATGTGACCAGTTTTTTGAATGACTTTCTCAAATATAGAAGAGCTACGTATATCAAGTTATGAACTGAAAGAGATAGTACTTTTCGTGGCTAAGTTCGGCCGGGTCGAGTCTAGGGAACCCACCACGATGGATTCAATAAAATATGGGAGCTACATCTAGTTATTGACCGAATTGGACGGCACTTGGCGTAGTTGTTGAGAGTCATAACAGAACACTGTATGCATAATTTCAGCAAAATCGGGTAAAAATCGGGACTTGAAAGTGCTCAAGAAGTCAAATCGGGATATCGGGTTGTTGAGAGTCATAACAGAATACTATTTGCAAAATTTTAGCCAAATCGGATGAAAATTGAGGCTTCCAGGGGTTCAAGAAGTCAAATCGGGAGACTGGTTAATATGGTTTGAATTTTGCACAAATACTTATTCGGTTGGGATTGTAAATGGGCCGAATCGGTCCATGTTTCGATATAGGTGCCATTGAAAACCGATCTTGGGTCTTGACTTCTTAAGCCTCTAGAGGGCGCAATTATAATCCGATTTATTCAATTGTGCCAATTATGGTTCAAATCGGTTTATAACCTGATATAATAGCTGCTATATAAACCGTTCGATTGGACTTCTTGAGCTTCTAGAGGGGGCAATTTTTATCCGATTTGGCTGAAATTTTGCACTTGTCGTTAAGAAACTAAAAAACTGTGCTAAGTATGGTCTAAATCAGTCTATAACCTGATTAAGCTGCCATAAAAACCGATCATGGGTCTTGACTTTTATAGCCTCTAGAGGGCGCAATATTATCCAATTTGGCTGAAATTTATGGTAAGTATGGTCCAAATCAGTCCATAACCTGATAAAGCTGCCATATAAACTGATCTCCCGATTAGACTTCTTGAGCTCCTAGAGGGCGCAATTTTGTCCGATTTCGCTGAAATTTTGCACATATAGTGGAAGAATGACTTCTAACAATTGTGCCAAGTATGGTCTAAATCCGTCCATAACCTGATAAAGCTGCCATATAAACCGATCTTGGGTCTTGACTTATTGAGCCTCTAGAGGCTGCCATTATTATCCGATTTGAGTGAAATTTTGCTCATGGTATTTTGGTATCACTTTCAACTACAGTGCTAAGTGTAGTTCTAATCGGATCATAACCTGAGAAAACTGCCATGTAAACTGATATCCCGATAAGACTTCTTGAGCTCCTAGAGGGCGTAATTCTGTCCGATGTGGCAGAAATTTTGCACATATAGTTGAAGAATGACTTCTAACAACGGTGTTAGATATGATTCAAATTGGTTCATGATCCGATATAGCTGCCATATAAACCGATCTCCCGATTAGATTTCTTGGGTTTCTAGAGGACACAATTCTTATCTGATATGGCTGAAATTTTGCACGTGGTGTTTTGGTATGTCTTCCAACATATGTGCCAATTTGGTTAAAACTTTGCATAGTTCGTTTTGGTATGACTTCCAACAAGTATGGTCGAAATTGGTTGATAACCTGATATAGCCTAAATTTGCGTGAAATTTTGGAGGTCATTCAAAGAACTTAACAAATACGATCCATGGTGGAGGGTAGATAAGATTCGACCCGGCCGAACTTAGAACACTTTTAATTGTTTTCCAATAGGTAGTTTTAGTACCCCTTTTTTAGCAAAGGGTAGTTGAAATACATATTTCATTCGAAGAGGGTAGTTTTAGTATCCTTTATTTCGAAAATGGTAAATTTAGTACTCTTTTCTTACGAGAAGTGTGGGTTTAGTATCTTTTTCTTTCGAAAAGGGTAGGTTTAGAGCCATTTTCTTTCCAGTAGTACCTTTAGTACTCTTTAGCCAGAAAAAGCGATGTTTTGTACCTTTTACCTAGAGAAAGGCTAATTTAAATAGAAAGGTGAATGTGAATACCTCTTTCCCCGAGATAGGATACTTTTATTATCCTTTGCAGTTTTAGTAGGATACTTTTATTATTAGGATACTTTTATTATCCTTTGCAGTTTTAGTAGCCTTTTCAAGGGAAAGGGTGGTGTTAGTACTCTTTCCGGGGGAAAGAGGTGTTTTAGTACCCTTTTCAAAGGAAGAGGGTAGTTTTAGTGAACTTTGACGTAGGAAAGGGCAGTGGGAGAGGGTAGTAGGATAGGGTAGTGGTTGTGTCACTTTTAGTGGGAATGAGTATTTTTTTGTACCCCTTTCCGTTGGAAAGCGTAGTTAGAGTAGACTTTTCCATGAGAAAGGCTAGTTTTAGTATCGCTTTCCGTGGAAAAGGGTAGTTTTAGTACCCATTCCGTGAGAAATAGTACTTTTGTACCATTTTTGCGAGAAAGAGTCGTTTTTGTACCGTTTTTCTAGAAAAATGGATTTTGTAGTATCTTTTCCCCAGGAAAAGGGCTGCTTTAGTATCTTTTCCCCAGGAAAAGCGTTGTTTGAGTATATTCTCCCTAGGGAAAGGATAGGTTTAATACCATTTTCCCAAATATAGGTTAGTTTTAGAAACCCTTCTCCAGAGAAAGGGTAGTGTTAGTTCCGTTTTCCCAGAGAAGTGGTAGATTTAGTACCCTTTCCCCAGAGAGAGAGAGAGAGTAGTTTTAGTACATTTTCCCTAGAGAAGGTTCAGTTTTGGTACCCTTTTCCTAAAGAAAGGCTAGTTTCAGTACCCTTTATGTAGAGAATGGGTAGTTTTAGTACCCTTTCCCTAGATAAAGACTAGTTTTACAGCCTTATCCATAGAGTAAGCCAAGAACCCATCTTTTAAGGGAGGAATAGGTTTTCTAACCTTTCTCTGCAGAAAGCGTAGTTTTAGTATCCTTTTCTAAAAAATAAAACAGTAGTTTTAGTACCTCTTTCCTTATATGAGTCGTTTTAGTGCCTTTTTCCTTGTAAAAGTATGTTTGAGTAGAGAAACTGTTGTTTTGGTACCCTTTCCCTAGAATATGGGTAGTTTTAATAACCTTTCCCTCGAGAAAGGGTAGTTTTTGCACCCTTTCCCTTGAGGGGAAAGCTACTAAAGCTAGCCTTAGAGAAAGGGTAGCTTTTATAACCTTTTCGTGAGAAAGGCTAGTTTTAGTACTGACCCTTCCCCTGGAGAAAGTTTTTAGTTTTAGTACCCTTCCTCAAGAGAAAGTTTTTAGTTTAAGTACCCTTACCCTAGAGAAAGTTTTTAGTTTTAGCACTCTTCTCGTAGAGAAAGTTTTTGGCTCTAGTACCCTTTTCTTAGCGAATTGGGAGTTTTAGTACCCTTTTCCTAGAGAAAGTTTAGTTTTAGTACCCCTTCCAAGAGAAAGGGTAGTTTTGGTACCCTTTTCCAAGAGAGACTAGTTTTAGTACTGACCCTTCCCCTGGAGAAAGTTTTTAGTTTTAGTATCCTTCCTCTAGAGAAAGTTTTTAGTTTTAGTACCCTTACCCTAGAGAAAGTTTTTAGTTTTAGTACTCTTCTCCTAGAGAAACTTTTTGGCTTTAGTACCCTTTCCCTCGAGAAAGTTTTAGCTGTAGTACCCTTTTCTTAGCGAATTGGGAGTTTTAGTACCTTTTTCTAGAGAAAGTTTAGTTTTAGTACCCTTTCCAAGAGAAAGGGTAGTTTTAGTACCCTTTTCCAAGAGAGACTAGTTTTAGTACTGACCCTTCCCCTGGAGAAAGTTTTTAGTTTTAGTACCCTTCCTCTAGAGAAAGTTTTTAGTACTCATCTCCTAGAGAACGTTTTTGGCCTTAATACCCTTTCCCTCGAGAAAGTTTTAGCTGTAGTACCCTTTTCTTAGCGAATTGGGAGTTTTAGTACCTTTTTCTAGAGAAAGTTTAGTTTTAGTACCCTTTCCAAGAGAAAGGGTAGTTTTAGTACACTTTTCCAAGAGAGAGGGTAGTTTTAGTTCCCTTTCCTTAGATAAAAGGGTAATTTTAGTTCCCTTTCCTTAGATAAAAGGGTACTTTTAGTACCCTTTTCCAAGAGAAAGAGTAGTTTTAGTAAAAGGGTACTTTTAGTACATTTTCTCTGAAAAGTATGGTTTTTATATCCTTTACCGTAAAAAAGGGTAGTTTTATACCCATTACCCTGGAAAAGGGTAGTTTAGCACCTTCCCTGAAAAATGGTAATTTTAGCATCATTTCGCCGGGTACTCTTTACTCGAAAAGGGTAGTTTAACTACCCATTTCCCTGGAAAAGTGTAGTTTTAGTACAATTTACCTGAATAGCGTGGTTCAGTTTTTCCCAGAGAAAGGCTGGTTTAAGTAATTTTTCCCTTAAAGAAGGCTAGATTTAGCAACCTTTCTCTAGAGAAGGGTTAGTTTATGAGCCCTTTCCTTGAAGAAAGAGTTGTTTTTGTAGTCTTTCCCTAGAGAAAGGATAATTTTACTACCCTTTCCCTACAAAAGGGTAGTTTTAGTACCCTTCCCCGATAAAAAAAAGTAGTTTTAGAACCTTTTTTCGCAAAAGAATAGATGTAGAAGCTTTTAATTTTAGTATCCTTTTACTTTGTACACTTTTCCCGGGAAAAGGGTAGTTTTAGTACCCATTATCCTGGAAAAGTGTAGTTTTAGTACTATTTTCCCTTGAGAGCGTAGTTTTAGTACCCTTTTCCCAGAGAAAGTCTGGTTTAAGTAACTAGTACACTTTTCCAAGAGAGAGGGTAGTTTTAGTTCCCTTTCCTTAGATAAAAGGGTAGTTTTAGTTCCCTTTCCTTAGATAAAAGGGTACTTTTAGTACCCTTTTCCAAGAGAAAGAGTAGTTTTAGTTCCCTTTCCTTAGATAAAAGGGTACTTTTAGTACATTTTCCCTGAAAAGTATGGTTTTTATATCCTTTACCGTAAAAAAGGGTAATTTTATACCCATTACCCTGGAAAAGGGTAGTTTAGCACCTTCCCTGAAAAATGGTAATTTTAGCATCATTTCACCGGGTACTCTTTTCTCGGGAAAAGGGTAGTTTAACTACCAATTTCCCTGGAAAAGTGTAGTTTTAGTACAATTTTACCTGAATAGCGTGGTTCAGTTTTTCCCAGAGAAAGGCTGGTTTAAGTAATTTTTCCCTTAAAGAAGGCTAGATTTAGCAACCTTTCCCTAGAGAAGGGTTAGTTTATGAGCCCTTTCCTTGAAGAAAGAGTTGTTTTTGTAATCTTTCCCTAGAGAAAGGATAATTTTACTACCCTTTCCCAAGAAGAAGGGTAATTTTAGTACCTTTCCCCTATAAAAAATATAAAAGTAGTTTTAGAACCTTTTTTCGCAAAAGATTAGATGTAGAAGCTTTTAATTTTAGTATCCTTTTACTTGGTACACTTTTCTCGGGAAAAGGGTAGTTTAACTACCCATTTTCCTGGAAAAGTGTAGTTGTAGTAGCATTTTCCCTTGAGAGCGTATTTCCAGTACCCTTTTCCCAGAGAAAGGCTGGTTTAAGTAATTTTTCTCTAAAGAAAGGCTAGTTTTAGCAACCTTTCTCTAGAGAGGGGTTAGGTTATGAGCCCTTTCCTTGAAGAAAGAGCTGTTTTTGTAATATTTCCCTAGAGAAAGGATAATTTTACTATCCTTTCCCTAGAAGAAGGGTAGTTTTAGTACCCTTGCCCTATTAAAAAGAAGTAGTTTTAGAACCTTTTTTTCGCAAAAGAACAGATATAGAAGCTTTTAATTTTAGTATCCTTTTACATGGTACACTTTTCCCGGGAAAAGGGTAGTTTAAGTACCCATTTTCCTGGAAAAGTGTAGTTTTAGTACCATTTTCCCTTGAGAGCGTAGTTTTAGTACCCTTTTCCCAGAGAAAGGCTGGTTTAAGTAATTTTCCCCTAAAGAAAGGATAGTTTAGCAATCTTTCTGTAGAAAAAGGTTAGTTTATGGGCCCTTTCCTTGAAGAAAGAGCTGTTTTGTAATCTTTCCCTAGAGGAAGGGTAGTTTTAGTACCCTTTCCCTAGAAGAAGGGTAGTTTTAGTACCTTTCCCCTATAAAAAAAGTAGTTTTAGAACCTTTTTTCGCAAAAGAATAGATGTGGAAGCTTTTAATTTTAGTATCCTTTTACTTGGTACTCTTTTCCCGGGAAAAAGGGTAGTTTAACTACCCATTTCCCTGGAAAAGTGTAGTTTTAGTACAATTTTCCCTTGAGAGCGTAGTTTTAGTACCCTTTTCCCAGAGAAAGGCTGGTTTAAGTAACTTTTCCCTAAAGGAAGGCTAGTTTTAGACACCTTTTTCTAGAGAAGGGTTAGTTTATGAGCCCTTTCCTTGAAGAAAGAGAGGTTTTTGTAATATTTCCCTAGAGAAAGGATAATTTTACTACCCTTTCCCTACAAAAGGGTAGTTTTAGTACCCTTCCCCGATAAAAAAAGTAGTTTTAGAACCTTTTTTCGCAAAAGAATAGATGAAGAAGCTTTTAATTTTAGTATCCTTTTACTTGGTACTCTTTTCCCGGGAAAAAGGGTAGTTTAAGTACCAATTTTCCTGGAAATGTGTAGTTTTAGTACCATTTTCCCTTGAGAGCTTAGTTTTAGTATCCTTTTCCCAGAGAAAGGCTGGTTTAAGTAACTTTTCCCTAAAGGAAGGCTAGTTTTAGCAACCTTTTTGTAGAGAATGGTAAGTTTATGAGCCCTTTCCTTGAAGAAAGAGCTGTTTTTGTAATCTTTTCCTGGAGGTAGGATAGTTTTCTCTAGAGGAAGGGTAGTTTTAGTACCTTTCCCCTATAAAAAAGGTAGTTTTAGTACTTATTTTCGTAAAAGAATAGTTGTAGAAGATTTTACTTTTAAAAAGTAGTTTGATGGAATAGCTTGAATAGCTTTTCCTTGAAAAGTAAGCGTGAGTAACTTTTCCTAGTAAAAGTGTAGTAAGTGTAAAATTTTTGGAAAAAATTGGCTTCAGTGCCGTTTTTTTTTGGAGAAAACCAAAAGGTTAACATTTTCTTTTAAATAAAATATTGTCATAAATTACTTTTGAAATAGAAATTTGAGAGAAATTCAATAGAAATTTTATTTTAAAAATATTTTTATAAATGTCTTTTACTGCTTAAATCATATTTAGATGTCAGTATTTTTTAAAACCTGTAAATATCACCAGCAGTTAATTCCTAATACCCCATAAATGACATTTTAAATGGAATTTTAAAATAGCATTCGTTAAAACCTGTGTAAATATTTAAAGTTATTGCAATTTTAAATATTTATCATGGAAATTTAATTCTTAATGTATGCCATGGTTGAGAAAATAAGAAAAAAAAACAGCTTTTAACGTTTTTATGATTCTTGTCACAGAATATTAAAAACAGATTAATATAATTTATAACAAATATCCCATTTGATATTCATTTGAAAATCTACGCCATATTAAACTAAATAAATAAGCATTACATTGCACAGATATATACGTAGACGCACACTCGCACACACATTTACATTGGCATTCATACATTTCAAATTCGTATTAAATTGATCCTAATTGTTCTGTTTTATTGCAAACATATGTTCTATGCAAAACAGCCATACCAAGGAGTATGCAGGTCCTGGGGGATTTCGTACTTATAGCGATTTCATTAAGCGTTGTATTTAATTTTACATTTTTACACTCACACACCCATACACACACTTACACTTACATTTACGCTCTAAATCAAGCAAATACCATTTTAGTGATTCTGTCATGGACAATTGATCCCAAAAGTATTTTGTGTTGCTTTTTTTTTTTGGTATTTTTGTATATTTGTTGTAGTGTATTATTTGCATACTTCATTAAAAATGCAATTATTTTAATGTTTTTCAATTATTCATTTAATTTTGTTTTGTTTGACTGTCTTTCTATGCTCCGGCTACAATTGTCTGTGCGTGTGTGTGTGTGTGTGTTGTAATATGGACGAGTGTTTTGTACATATTTTTGTTGATATCAATTTCCCATGTGGGCAGCAGAGACCACAAAAACATTTCTAAAATTTATTAAAAATTTTTAATCTTTTCCCTCTTTTGGATAAGTACAAACATACTCCTACATATCCTTTTACAGAGTTATGTTTATAGCCTTGTATGAGGCAACACATACATATTTGCATAGCTTGGAGGAATGAAAACCAACCAATTTTGGGACTGCTGATACAGAGATTTTTAAGTAAATATGTTTTAATGGCAGATTGAAAAAAATATTGACACCTAATCTGGGTTTATGTAAAATCAACATGTATGAGAAAATGGCACCTTCAGAAAATCAACAAAATTTAGTTTCTGAGCAAAAAACTAAATTTCTTAGGTATGTTGAGTAAAATTTTAACTAATTAAATTTCTAGAGGAATTTAAAATTTTTGATTCTTTAGTAAATTTTATTTTATTTCTTTAGAAAATTGTATTTCTGTAGAAAATGTTGTCTAAATTTTTCTTCTATAGAACATTTCTTTTCCTAGGGAAAAATTTACTAAAACTTCGCTTTCACGAGTTAAAGGCTATTTTGCTGTTGTTGTTTCAGGAGGTTCCGAAACAACCCTTTCCAAGGGATAAGAGTTATAAAACAACCTAAACTACCCTTTCCGGTACTAAAACTACCCTTTCCGACGAAAAAGGGTACTAAGACTACCTTTTCCCGGAAAAAGGGTACTAAGACTACCATTTCCCAGGGAAAAGGGTACTTAGACTACCCTTTCCCAGGGAAAAGGGTACTAAGACTACCCTTTCCCAGGGAAAATGGTACTAAAACTACCCTCTTATAGGAATAAGGATTCTAAGACCACCCTTTCCTAGGGAAAAGGGTAATAAAACTACTTAGGGAAAAGGACACTAAAAGTACCCTTTCCCAGAGAAAAGGGTACTAAGACTACCCTTTCCCAGGGAAAAGGGTACTAAAACTACCCTCTTAAAGGAAAAAGGGTACTAAAACTTCCCTCTTCCAGGGAAAAGGGTACTAAGACTACCCTTTCCCAGTGAAAAGGGTGCTAAAACTTCCTTTTCTCAGGGAAAAGGATACTAAAACTACCCTTTCCCAGAGAAAGCGTTCTAAAACTACCTTTTCCCAGGGAAAGGGTGCTAAATTTATCCTTTCCCAGAGAAAAGGGCACTAAAACTACCTTTTCCCAGGGAAAGGGTGCCAAATTTACCCTTTCCCAGAGAAAAGGGTACTAAAACTACCCTTTCACAGGGAAAACAACCCTTAAGTGTAGTTTAGTACTTAAGTGTAGTTTAAGTACTCTTTTCCCCAGAAAAGGGTAGTTTTAGTACCCTTTCTCAGGAAAATAAGTACTAAACCACCTTTTTCCTTTTCCCAGGGAAAGGGTGCTTAATTTACCCTTTCCCAGAGAAAAGGGTGCTAAAACTACCCTTTCCCAGGGAAAATAACCCTTAGTGTAGTTTAGCACTTAAGTGTAGTTTAAGTACTCTTTTCCCCAGAAAAAAAGTAGTTTTAGTACCCTTTCTCAGGAAAATAAGTAATAATAAAAATATCAGAGTGAAAGAACTAAAACTTCCAGGGTAAAGGGTACTAAAACTACGCTTTCTTATATAAAAGGGTACTAAAATTACTCTTTCCCAGCAAAAAAGTTACTCAATCTACAGAAAAAGGTACCAAAGCTATCCGTTTCCAAGGAAAAGCGTACTTAAACTACCAGTTGAAACCAGAGAAAATCGTACAATATACCTTTGCCAAGGGAAAAGGGTGCTAAGTCTACCCTTTCCAAGGGAAAAGAGTACTAAAACTAACCTTTTCAGGGAAAAGGGAACTAAAACTACCCTTTCTCAGGGAAAAGGGTACTAAAATTACCCTTTCACAGGAAAAAAAAGTACTAAAACTACTCTTTCCCAGGGAAAAGAACCCCTAAAACTACCCGTTTCCCAAGGAGAGTGTAAAAAGGGTACTAAAACCGGCCTTTTTCTGGAGTAAAGATACTAAAAACACACTTCTTAAAGCAAAAGGTTACTGAAACTACTCTTTCTCAGGAAACATTTTACTAAAACCATCCTTTCCCAGGGAAAGAGTACTAAAACTACCTTTTCCCAGGCAAAGGGTACGAAAATTACCCTTTCTCAGAGAAAAGGTTACTAAAACTACCCTTTCCAGAGAAATGGGTACTAAAACTTCCCCTTTCCCAGGGAACTCCTAAAACTACTCGTTTCCCAAGGAGAGTGTAAAAAGGGTACTAAAACTTCCATTTCCCAGGGAAATGGTACTAAAACCACCCTTTTTCAGGAATTAAGATATTACAAACACACTTTTTAAAGCAAAAGGGGTACTGAAACTACACTTTCTCAGGAAAAAAGTACTAAAATCACATTTTTCCGCAGAAAAGTGTAATAAAACTACCCTTTTCTGAGGAAAAGTGTACTAATACTACATTGTTCTAGGGAAAATGGTACTAAAACTACCCTGTCCTAAGGAAAAGTGTACTAAAACCATCCTGTCCTAGGGAAAGGGGTACTAAAACTACCAGGGTAAAATATACTAAAGCTATCAGAGTGAAGGATACTACAACTCCCAGGGTAAAGGGTACTAAAACTACGTTTTTTCATATAAAAGGGTACTAAAACTACTCTTTTCCAGTTAAGAGGGTACTCAATCTACCCTTTTCCAGTAAAAGGGGTTAAAACTACCTTTCCTCGGGGAAAGTTGAAAGTGTACTGAAATTATCCTTTCCCAGGGAAAGTATAATAAAACTACCCTTTCCCAGGTAAAAGGGTACTAAAACCAACCTGTCCTTGGATAAATGGTACTTAAGATACCCTTTTCCAGTAAAAGGGATTAAAACTACCTCATCTCGGGGAAAAGTTGAAAGTGTACTAAAGGTACTAAGGTACTAAAACTACTCTTTCAAAGGACAAAGAAAACTAGAAATATCCTTTCACAGAGAAAAGGTAACCAAAACTACTCTTTCCCAGGGCTGAGTGTACTAAAACTACCCTTATTGATACCCTTGCAAATTGCAAATTTTGCCCATGAACATTCCATTAAGGAACAGGGGCAACCTTCTCACATATCAATGAGTGCAGTCCTATTCAAGTTTAAGCTTAATAATAAGGGGCTTCCTTTTTATAGCCGAGTCCGAACGGCGTGCAGCAGTGCAATGCATAGTACCTCACAAAGTCGCCAGCATTAGGAGGGGAAAACCACCACTGAAATTTCTTTCTGATGGTCTCGCCAGGATTCGAACCCAGGCGTTCAGCGTCATAGGCGGACATGCTAACCTCTGCGCTACGGTGGCCTCCATCTTTACCTAGTGCAAATGTTACTTAAACTATCCTTTTCCAGAGAAAAGAATGCCTAAACATTTGTTTTCATAGCAAATTTTTTTTTAAATTTATTTCTAAAGAAAATTCTTTACAAAATGTATTTCTAAAGAAAATTTTATCAAAATTTCATTTTTATAGAAATTAAAAATTTTTTTCCCCTTTATTTACTTAATAAATATTTAGTTCTTCATATTTTTCATAAATATTTAATTTTGCCATATTTACACCTTCTTTTATTGTAGTCCTTGCAGAAAAAAGACAAAGAAACTTTACCCAACCATTGAACACATCGATAATTATGGTTATTAAAAATTCATAACTGTTACATATTTGATGGTCTTCAAAAATCAAAAGTTTTTACAAAAATTCCTCAACTAAAAATGCCATTAACAATTTGAAAATTACTTTAAAAGTTTATGCTTCTCTCCTACATAACGCCTAAAGGAAGAAGAGCAAAAAACACAACTCACAGCTACAAATTTGCCAAAACTGCTTGGCTGGTGGTATTATGTAATGTTAATAGCTCTCTGCAGGGTGTGTGTGTGTGTGGGTGTATAACTGAGTGGGTGTGTATGACTGTGTGAGTAATTCATTATCATCCACAAGTTGTTCATCTAAATTTCTTTATTACTGCAAAATGTTATAATTTTCTTAATTAGTAACAAGTTGGCATAAAATTAAAAACAGAATAAATAATGCAAATTCCTCACTCGCTAAGAGAAGCAGAAAAAATCCCAGCATGTCATGAGAATATTTTGTGTTCCCTTTCAGCCACTAGGGGGGAGGGACGCAAACAGCAAAAAGGGGGAAGTGAAGCCCATATTCAGCATAAATTAGCGAACTACTTTACAAACTAAGGCCAACGCCGCCACCACCATCCAAGCAACATTAAACTTTACCTCGACCCTGAAGTGTATGGGGCTAGAATCAAAAATTTAATCCCTTTAGAATGCCACATGGTCTGAGTGAAATCCTTCAAAGGTTTAACGGATGTCGCCGCCGTGACATGACATTCGTCTTTGATGGTGGTCCTAACATATTATTTTCGAAAGGAAGTTCTACTCCACACACACAAACACACAGCCGTTCGTACACACTCGAAATGAAAGTTCAGGTTCACAGCTTATGGCGGCCATGTCAAATGCTGCTGACGATGTTTGTTGGGCTTTCAGATGAACATGGCCTTCTGGAACACACACACTTGACTTGATGAAGCCGCAATGGTGTTTGGCCTTAACTGTTATGGCACAGGAACAGGCGGCTGACTCAATACATCAGCCCAAACGAAAGGTGGTTGACGCGGGCAAGCAACAGCAGCAGCAGCACAACAACAACAGTCGCCCTTTGCATCCATTTCACTATTTTAAATTGTAAATTTTTTTTGGAATATTTACATATTTTCAATTGCATCACATCACTTCGCGTAATTACAAAACAAAAGAGTCGTCGTCTTTCTCACTCTGTGTTTTTTGCCTCTCTGGGCTATGTCTGCCTATGACAAGTTCATCAAAGACACACTTATACAGTGGCACTTGCTAGCACGAATCCAAATATGGGGGGTAAAGGACATTTGGCACTGAGGATGTTATTTTAACATGGGGATGGATAATTTAAGCTCTTAATAAAACGTACCAAAAGAGACATTTAAAAAAAGTAAAATTATAGAAAATTTTTTCAAAATGGTGTTTTTATTGAAAATTTTGTTTTTAAAGCAAATATTGTGAACACATTTTTTAGAAAATTAGTAAGGAGGTCTATCAAAATTGGTTCAGAATTGGATATAGCCATCACATTGTACTTATAGGGTAGGTCTAGGGTATTATACAGTCGGCACTGCCCGACTTTTGCCCTTCCTTACTGGTTTTGTTTTATAGTAGACTAGCTGGACAGGGGCCGCTCCACTGCGCCTTCTTTCACTCTCTTATTTTATGTGAGCCCTATACAGGCACATCAGGAAATAAGTCCTGTTGGGGGAGCTGGTACGGCCTTTCGGATATTTCGCCCCAATGAGGATATCATATTGGTGCTCTTCTCCCAAATACCTTTCATTTGAGCCTTATATTGCTATGGTCGCCTTTCATTTGAACCCCATATTGTTTTTATTGGTTTATATTTTCATTTGGCGGGCTTTGGAGGGGGAGGCCCCTCCCCTTGGAAATCCCACCCTAAATAAGGACACCAAATTTCTGTTTTTGAGTTATTCTAAACAAATAAAATTTCCTTAATTCGTCCCACCCAACTCCGAGGCCTGGCGTTTTTAAGAAAACTGTAGGGGGAGAGTCCGCCCATTAAAGTTTGCATATTAGATCTACTTCATTCTCTTGGTTTTGGTGGTGGATTGGAGTAGCCACACCCTTTGCCCCGAAATTGGATATCAGATTCATACCCTTCTCCAAAAAAAAAAAACACATTTGAGCTGTATATTGCTATGGACGTTACATATATATGCTTAAGGGGAAGTTTATGAAGTGGGGCGTCCCTGAAACACTTGGCCATAAAACAGATGTCACATCAGGTCACAAATATGTTCAGTTTGGGGGGTATGCACGCACTTAGCTCTAAAAAAATATCTGCATCGTGCTCTACTCTCAAATTTCTTTTATTTGAGAGCCATAATGCCATGATCGGTAAATAGCTGATGTCTGATTTACAGTTCTTTCGGAGGTGAAATGGTCCCCCAGACACTTAGCTCTGAAAAAAAAATCAGCATAGTGCTCGACTCTAATATACCATACCATTTATTTAAGTCCCATATTGCCATTAGTTTAAGGGGAGTTTATGGGATGAGGCGTCTCCCCTACTATTGGCCCCAAAATTGGTTATCAAATTCGTTTACTAATCTTAAATTCCTTTCATTTGTGCCACATATTGCCATGGTCGGTAAATATTGCCATGGTCGGGCGGTGCCTCAAATACATGGTCCCACATTTGGATATCAGATTCATATTCTACTCCCAAATACCTTTATTTAAGCCCCATATTGCGAAGGTAAGCAAATATTTGCTATTTGTCTTGGGGAAGGGGTAGATCCCCAGAAAATTGTTCCCGAATGTGGGTATCAATTTCATGCTCTACTCCCCAATACCTTTCATTTGAGCCCCACATTGACCTGGTCGGTAAATATGTCCGATTTAGGTGTGTTTTGGGGAGTGGGGTGGTCTATCAAACACTTAGCCAAGAAAATAGATCAGCATCGTGTTCTACTCGTGTTCTACTCTCGAATATCATTTTTTATTTGAACCCCGTTGAAAGTGTACTTAAACTACTCTTTTCCTGGGAAAGTGTACTAAAAGTAGCCTTTCCTGTTGAATGTGTACTAAAAGTACCCTTTACTGTTGAAAGTGTACTAAAACTACACTTTCCCGTTGAAAGTGTACATAATCTACTCGTTTCCTACCCTAAAACTACCCTTTCTCCCTAAAACTACCAATTTCCTAGGAACGTGTACTAAAACAACCTGTTTCGCAGGGAAAGTATACTAAAACTACCATTTCCTAGGTAAAAGGGTACTAAAACTACTCTTTCCCTGCGAAGGTGTACTAAAAGTACCCTTTCCTGTTGAAAGTGTACTAAAACTACACTTTCCCGTTGAAAGTGAACATAAGCTACCCGTTTCCTGGGAAAGTGTACTTAAACTACCCTTTCTCCCAAAAACTACCAGTTTCCCAGGGAACGTGTACTAAAACTACCTGTTTCCCGCGGAAAGTATACTAAATCTACCCTTTCCCAGGAAAAGGGTACTAAAACTACTCTTCCACTGGGAAGGTGTACTAAAAGTACCCTTTCCTGTTGAAAGTGTACTAAAACTACACTTTCCCATTGAAAGTGTACATAAGCTACTCGTTTCCTGGGAAAGTGTACTTAAACTACCCTTTCTCCCTAAGACTACCAGTTTCCCAGGGAACGTGTACTAAAACAACCTGATTCCCAGGGAAAGTATACTAAACCTACCCTTTCCAAGGTAAAAGGGTACTAAAACCAACCTGTTATAGGGTAAAGGGTACTTAAGCTACCTTTTTCCAGGAAAAGGGATTAAAACTACCCGTTTTCAGGGAATAGTTGAAAGTGTACTAAAACTATCATATTCCTTTGGAAGTGTACTAAATTTACCCTTTCCGCTTGAAAGTGTACTAAAACTACCCTTTCCCTGGGAAAGTGTACTAAAACAACCCTTTCTCTGGGCAATTATACTTAAACTAAAACTAAAAGGTGTACTAAAAGTACACTTTCCTGTTGAAAGTGTACTGAAACTACCTGTTTCCCAGAGAAAGTGTACTAAAACTGCCTGTTTCCCAGGGAATATCGAATATCATTTTACGTATAAACCCCACATTACCATTGGCCTCGAAATTGGATATCAAATTTGTTTTCTAATCTCAAAAACCTTTCATTTGAACCCCTTATTGCAAAAGTCGGCGATGCGTCCGGTTTAGGATATAGGCGCTAAAAATTATCAATATTGAGCTCATTTTCTTTAAGACCCAAATTGTCATGGCAAGCAAATACGTCCTATTTGGGCGTTTTTATGGGGGTGGGACGTCCTCTAGAATGTTGACTTCAGATTCGTGGTCTACTCTAAATTACCTTTCATTTGAGCCCATATTTCCATAGACGGCAAACATGTTCGGTTTGGGGTGTTTTGTGGGTTGGGGCGGCTACTCGGGGGCGGCTAATACCTCTTGTTTGAGCCCCATATTGTAAGATCAGCAAATACGCCCTTTTTGAGTAGTGTTATAGGGTTGAGGTGGCCCCATAAACACTTTTTCCCGGATATTGGTATCAGATTTGTTTTAACTCCAAAAGACCTTTCACTCGAGCCTCATATGGCTATGGTCGTAAATTTGTCCTATATGGGCTTTGTTTTTTATTTTTTATTTTATAGCCAAGTCCGAAGTGCGACACCTCTTTGGAGAGAAGATTTATATGGCATAGTACCTCACAAATGATGCCAGCATTAGGAGGGGAAAACCAACATTGACCATTTTTTTGCTGATGGTCTCGCCAGGATTCGAGCCCAGGCGTTCAGCGTCATACACGGACATGCTAACCTCTGCGCTATGGTGGCCTCCTTCTACGATCAAATACCTTTCATTTTAGCCCCATATTGCCATGGTCAGTAAATAAGTCCTATTGGGTGGGTGTTTTGAGGAGGCGGTAGACCCCCCAGAAACTTTGTCCCAAATTTGGAAATCAGATTCGTATTCTATTCTCATTATTGCCATGGTAGGTAAATATGTCCGATAAAGAGGTGTTCTGGGGGTTGGGGTGGTCCCCCAAACACTTGGTCCAATAATTGGATAGCAGATACGTTTTCTAATCTTAAATACCTTTCATTTGAGTCCCATATTGTCGTGATTGGTCTATATATATATTTGGTAGGTCTTGGGGGTGGGGCGGCCCCCCCTCGATACCCCATCCGAAATTTGGAAACCAATTTTTTTGTTTTTAGTTTGCTATAAGAGAGCACACAACATTTTGATTAAATCACACCACCCATATCCGAGATTTGGCGTTACTGAAAATTAGGGTAAGGGGGAGGGTCCGCCCCCCCTTCAGATATCAAAAAATTTAGTTCCGTATTGTGACTAAGATCTCATTATGCACCATCTATGAAACTTTCTAGAAAATTGGTTCAGCCGTTTTTGAGTCTATACGGAACATGCATACAAACAACAAACACACACAATTGATGTTAATACCCTACACCACTACTGTGGGTATTACAACTTAATTCATTTCCAGAAGGAAAAGAGATATTGATGAGTATACAGATCGACTCAGATTCACTTTCTGATTCGATTTAGCTATGTCTGTCTGTCTGTCCATGTCAATTTGTCTACAAACTACAGGTCGCAGCTTCGTCCGATCGTTTTAAAATTTGGTACATACATGTTTTTCGGCCTAGAGACAAAGCCTATTGAAATTGGAAAAAATCGGTTCAGATTTAGATGTAGCTCCCATATATATGTTCGTCCGATTTGCAGTAATAATGCAACAAAATGGTCATTTGTTAACTAATTGTCTCGAAATTTGGCAGGAAGGGTTTTCTCCTAACTCTCGACATTACTGCTGCATTTTTTGGAAATCGGTTCAGATTCAGATATAGCTCTCATATATATATCGCTAGATTTCAACTTCTAGAGCCACAGCAAGCGCATTTATTGACCAATCTTGCCAAAATTTTGCAGAACGCTTTCCTACACGACTTCCACAATATCTGAGAAGTTTGCTGAAAATCGGTTTAAATTTAGATATAGCTCCCATATATATGTTCGTCCGATTTTGAGAAATAATGCAAAAAATGGTCATTTGTTAACCGATTATCTCGAAATTTTGCAGAAAGGATTTTCTTATGATTCTTAGTGTTACTAGCGAATTTTGTAGAAATCGGTTCAGATTTAGATATAGCTGCCATATATGTATATCGGCCGATTTCCACTTCTAGAGCCACTGTAGGCGCATTTATTGTTCAATCTTGGCAAAATTTTGCACATCGCTTTCCTAGACGACTACAACAAAATCTGAGAAGTTTGTTGGTTCGGTTCAGATTTAGATATAGCTCCCATATATATGTTCGTCCGATTTGCAATAATAAGGCAATAAAATGGTAATTTTTTAACCCATTGTCTCGAAACCCTAACCCTAACCTAACCCTCGACATTACTGCTGATTTTTATGGAAATCGGTTCAGATTTAGATATAGCTCTCATATATATATCGCCCGATTTTCACTTCTAGAGTCACCGCAGGCGCATTTATTGTCAAATTTTGGCAAAATTTTGCACAACGCTTTCCTAGACTTCCACAATATTTGAGAAGTTTGCTGGAAATCGGTTTACATTTAGATATAGCTCCCATATATATGTTTGTCACTTTTTGGGTAATTTGCAATAATGTTGTCATTTGTCAACAGTAGTTGTTACAGTTTGAACATATATGCTCGAAATTTGATACCCATCTGCAAAAAATTCGCCGAGGTCCATCAAAATTGGTTCAGAATATGATAAAGCCCCCTTATTATACTTATAGGGAAGGTGAAGGGTATTATAAAGTCGGCATCGCCCCTTTTTTTTGCCCTTCCTTACTGGTTATATATAAGATTTTTTTTTTTTAATAATTTTTTTTTGTAGTTTTTTTTGGTTTTAATTTTTTTTGAAAATTTTGTTAAAAATTTGTCTTTATTATTTTTTTCTAAAATTGTATTTTTGTAAAAGATTTTGTACAAAATCGTAAATTATTCTTATCGAACATTTTTTCAAAAACATTTTGAATTTATTTTTTAAAACTTTGATTATTTTCAAAAATTTTTTATAAATATAATTTTTTGGGAGTTCTTTGGTTTATTTGATTTTTAAAGAAAATTTTTTCAAAAATTAATTTTGTAATTTTTTTTTAAAATATATTTTTACATTATTTTTTAGAAGTTTTTTTGTATTTTTTTTTTTATCTTTTGTAAAACTTTTATTTTTTTCGAATATTTTTTGAAAATAATATTTTTTTTCGATTATTATATATTATTTAATTTTTATAGAAAAATTAAAATTTTTTTTTTATAAAAATCTTGTTAAAATTCTATTTTTATAGGAAATTTCACACATTTTTGTATGCAATTTATAAATATATTTTTTTTTTAAATTTCCTTGCATTTGTTTTTAATTTGTTAAGCGTACCCTAGACCTCGCTCTATCATCCCTGCCACTGTCAGTATGTTTCTTTGTACATATGCGTGTGTGTGTGTGTGTGTCATGCTAGTGTATATGTTTGTGTCTACTGGTGGTGGTGGTGGTGCTGCTGTTGTTGTCCCAAAGGACACCTTTCACTTGTTATTACATTTGCATACAGCACAACGGCCCAAGTTTTGCAACGCTGGCATAATAAATGTTATGGTCGTGTATATTAGCACAAAAAGCACAAATGGCCTCGATCCCCTTTCCTCTCTTCCCTTAGGTTGGTCCCTGTCGTCTGGCCTATGCAGCAGCTGTAACTTTGGCTGACTCACTCCTTGCGGCCTGTGTGTCTGTGTTGTTGGCCAAAATCCAATCCAATCCAATCCAATTCAATCCAATCCAGCAATCCAACAACAACCCCCTTTGAGTTTCATAAGGCGGTGGCGGTGGCGGCGACGGTGTTTTTTGTGAATTGTTGTTGTTTTACTTGTTTTTGTGTGTGTTTTTTTATCTCATTCGTCGAGTGAGTGAACTCCGGCCTTAAGCCAAATCGAGGATTTCATCGACCTCCATTTGTTCCCAGCAAGGAGGCTTGCATCCCTAAGCTGTCATCTCATCGGCACATTGTTGTATTTTATTTGAGGCTTTTTTTACGATTTCCTTTGTGACCTGTGTGTCACAGTGGCTAGAAGGAAAGTGCATTGGCACTTCTGTTCGAGGAGGTAGAGGAGGAGGAGGTATAGAAGGGGTTTTGACAGCATCATTATTAAGGGATTTCATGAGTGAGAATGCAGTCCATATTTTATATAAATATATGACATCAATTGAAGTGCAAAAGAGTGTAACAGAAACATTGCTGGAAAAAAAATAATGGGAGGAAAAATTTAGAAAATGTTATTCCTTGCAGAGTCTATATAATCAAGGAAAAGCTTACGCTACCCAATATTTTTTAAATAAATTTTAAAAACATACAATCGGTAATCTGTTTCTATTACAAAATAGAAAAACAAAAAACCCTTCTATTTACAGTTACACAGAAAGTGTGTTTTTTTGCTTTGTAATAGCATTTGGCTGCCTTCCAGCAGGACAATATCTGATTGTATGAACTATTTCAAGATCGAATAAATTTAGCTTAAAACATGTCTATTTTTGAAATTAATGAATAATGAATATAGTCTACCGTTGTGTTCATTAAAATCTTAAAAGTTGTTAAAAAATGCCTGTTATACACTTTTGCAATTTTCCTGAGAGACTGTATAAGTCTCGAATGGCTTTTGAGGCAATTAATTATACCCTACACCACCACTGTGGTACAGGTTATTATTATAACTTAGTGCATTTATTTGTAACACCCAGAAGGAAGAGGGATAGACCCATTGATAAGCATACCGATCGACTCAGAATCACTTTTTGATTCGGTTTAGCTATGTCCGTCTGTCTGTTCATGTTAATTTGTGCGCCAAACTTCGTCCGATCGTCTTAAAATTTGGTACAGGCATGTTTTTCGGCTTAGATACAAAGCATTTAAAAAAATGAAAAAATTCGCTTCATATTTGGATATAGCTCCCTTATTAATGTTCGTCCGATTTTGAGAAATATGGCAATAAAGTGCTCTTTTGGATAGGAAACTTAATTGGAAGTTTCACATTCACGAGCGTACTGAGAAGGCTCACAGATGTTGGGCACTAAGTAGACGGGCTGTTGGATCGAAATGGGGTCTGAATCAAAAGATGGTCCACTAGCTCTACAGGAGCGCCATTGACAGATTAGGTGTGAGGCAGCCACTATGAGACTTAAGGCAATGGGAGAATGGATAGGGGATAGGAGCAGGTCATACCGTCGCGGTATAATCGAGGCGATACAATGAAATCTGGAAAGAATGAAAGAGGTTTCCGAACGGATACCTGGGACGACACTTGAGGTCAAGTGCGAGGCGTTGCTGCCAGCGGCATAGTCTTGGATTAACGGAACCCTAGTATTGCCATCTGGAAGATCATGTTACAAGGATGGATCAATGCTAGAGAACATAGTGGGCCTGGGTGTCAGTCAGCCAGTTACGGACAGTTAACTGGCCATAGGGAAAGACGGTACCAGACATAAACCCACTGGGAGCGTTGTATAGAAAACAACCAGGGATTTTGTAAGCCACACGGAATTCCTGACTTGCATTATCTTTTTCGAGGATGCTTTTTCGTGTTAAGAGCGCACAACAAGCCGATTACTGACTTAGGTGTATGTCCGTAGTAGCATGGGGCGGATTTATATCCGCACCCTTTTTTCCACCTAACCTAATTCAATATCAGCAAACTAATTTCTCCAAGTTTGGCTCAGAAGAAGCTCCTTTTAAACGTGCTTGACTTACTTATTAGCGATATACCAGAGGCTTCTTTTAAGTAAGTCTGCCAGCATTATATATAGCCTAACTTCTTCATAGAATATTGCTTAAAACAGGGTGATTTTTAGATATTATCTTTTTGGCAACACTGGCTTGAACTGGTTTTGTTTCACTGTCAAAAATCTTCAGCTTCGTGTATAATTTGGCCATGAATCGTCTTACAAACGTATAACGCTTTCAAATTACTGAATTTTATTGCGTGTGTTAAATGCGTTCTCTGCAAAGAAAGTTCATCGCTCGCTTCTTCAGCGACGAAGCTCATTTATGGCTCAATGGGTACGTAAATAAGCAGAATTGTCGCTTTTGGAGTGAAGATCAGCCAGAAGCATTGCAAGAGCTATCAATGCATCCAGAAAAAGTAAAAAGGCGTTAAGTACGGCCGGGCCGTACTTTGGATACCCACCACCTCGGGTATACACGTAAACCATCTTTCGCCCTAGTCCGGTAAAAATTCATAATTTATGCTCCCATAGAAGCTATATCGAAATATGGTCCGATTTAGATCAAATTCGGCACGGAAATTGAGTGCTCTAATATCTGAACCACCGATCTGAACCATATACTATACGGATGTCGATAAGCCTAACATAAGTCACTGTGTCAAATTTCAGCGAAATAGGATTATACATGCGCCTTTTTTGGGGCCAAGACTTTAAATCGAGATATCGGTCTATATGGCAGCTATATCCAAATCTGAACCGATCTAGGGAAAATTGCAGGAAGATTTCAAAGATACTAACAGAACTCAGTGTCCCAAATTTCGGCGAAATTGGACAATAAATGCGCTTTTTATGGGCCCAATACCTTATATCGAGAGATCGGGCTATATGACAGCTATATGATAATCTGTACCGATCTGAGCCAAATTGAAAAACCATTTCGAAGGGCCGTACACAACTTACTGTCTCAAATTTCGGCGAAATCGGACAATAAATGCGCCTTTTATGGGTTCAATACCTTAAATCGGCGGATCAGTCTATACGGCAGCTATATCCAAATCTAGACCCTGGGAAAAAATGCAGAAAGATGTCGAGGGACCTAACGCAACTCACTGTCCAAAATTTCGGAGGAATCGGACAATAAACGCGCCTTTTATGGGCCCAAAACCTTAAATGGAGAGATCGGTCTATATGGCAGCTATATCCAAAACTGGACGGATCTGGGCCAAATTAAAGGCGGATGTCGAGTGGTCTAACACTACTTGCGGTCCGAAATTTCAGCAAAATCGGATAATAAATGTGGCTTTTAGGGGTCTATGACCTTGAATCGGCGCATCGGTCTATATGGGGGCTACATCAAGCTATAGTCCGATAAAGCCCATCTTCGAGCTTAACCAATAGACAAAAAGCGAATCCGTGAAAAGTTTCAGCTCAATATCTCCATTTTTAAAGACTGTACATGTCTAGATCGTCTTAGATTTTTATGCTGATCAAGAATATATATACTTTATTGGTTCGGAAATGGATATTTCGATGTGTTGGAAACGGAATGGCACCCCATCCTTTGGTGGTGGGTGTAAAAAGTCACAGTTTGTTGCGGTTTATAGGCTGGTGGCATCATTGGACCGTACTTCTTTAAAGATGATGCGCATCGTAACGTAACTGTGAATGGTGAGCGCTATCGTGAGATGATATCCAACTTTTTTTGTCCAAAATGCAAGAGCTTGACTTGCATGACATGTGGTTTTAACAAGACGGTTGAACACATGCCACACATCACCCTCAATAATGAACTTATTGAGAGGTAAGTTTGGTGAACATATTATTTCACGTTCGGTGACCGGTCCCGAAGGCCGACTAGATCGTGCGATTTAACGCCTTTAGACTATTTTTGGTGGGGCTATGTTAAAGCTCATGTCTGTACAGACAAGCTCGCTTCAATTGACACATTGCAAGACAACCTTGAAGCAAAATATTGGGTTGCCCAAAAAGTAATTGCGGATTTTTTAAAAGAAAGTAAATGCATTTTTAATAAAACTTAGAATGAATTTTTATCAAATATACTTTTTTACACTTTTTTTTCTAAAGCAAACTAAAAGTAACAGCTGATAACTGACAGAAGAAAGAATGCAATTACAGAGTCACAAGCCGTTGAAAAAATTTGTCAATGCAGACTATATGAAAAATCCGCAATTACTTTTTGGGCAACCCAATAGGACTAAGCGGATGTACTATTTGGTCAACATTTTCATGAAATAATCTTCAAACATTAAATTCATGGACCGCACCAGCGATTGAAATCAAGATTTCATGCATTTTTCTGAATTTTATGTATGAATCCTATTTATCCTATGAATCCTTTAACTCTTAAAAAATCACCTTATATTTACTAATCTAATATTTTTTTCTTCTTTTAGGTAAGTTTACACATCATTTTGCTCATATACCAGTATTTCGTAAGTAAAAAGCATAACAAAAACTCAGTTTAGGTATACGACTCAATATCAAGACTTTATCCTGCCTTTCTACCAAACTTCTTCTCCAAATCTGCATCTGGTGCACCTTATATGAAAAACTTTTTTACAAGGATCTCGAAAACTACTCGCATCTTTCTCCATCTTTCAATTGTCCTTATTGTTCTTTTTTTCGGATTTTTGTTAACACAACTTTCCAAGAATGCGCCCGCCCCCAACCCACTGTGGGCTGTGCTCGTACTTTGTTTTGTTACAGTTGGTGCTTCGTTTGGCATCTTATTGTTGGGAATTTACCGAAAAAAAATTATAATTACATTTATTTAAATTATATGCCACAGGTTTTATGTTTCCTTTTCTTTTTCCCATTGTCAGCCTGCTGTGTTTGGTGTTGTTTTTCGCCACCAGCCTAACCAAACAGTCACCACCCATTCAATACGGCCCACCGTAACAACCCACCAAACTCGTCCCCGTTTCCTTTTTTTGTTTGAAGTTCTGTTTTACTTCCTTCGTCGCAAAGAGAAATGTTGGTAGTGTGTGTGTGTGTGTGTGTGGCATTGCCATCAAGTCATAGTAGAGAATGAATTGTACGATTATGACAATTTAGCATATTAAAAACCTATTGCTCATGCAAATGCCTGCCTTCCCCCCACGCTCATAGCCTCACTCAGACACCAAAACATTTGCAGCCGAATATAATTTATGGATGGTTGGCTGATGGCTGCTTCAAATGAATGGCTATGACTCTCAGGAAGAACACAATTTCACCATATTAAAATGAAATTAATTAAATGAAGGAAATGAGTATTTCCAAATGAAACGAAAGCCAAAAACACAAAAAACGACAACGAAACCTCTATAATATCTTAAGTAATTCTTGGGCGAAATACAGACATCAAGTCGCTAAAGGATTCACACAACCCTTCATACCAATACGTGTGTGTTGTTATGTGAGAATATTGGAAAAGGAACTATAGAAATTAATGTCCTGATGGGTTTTATGTGGCAGAGTACTTGTTAACTCACTCCTTTGCCAAAGTTCCCCTCAGTATATTAAATGCTGACAAAATTGATTCAAACCTCCCCTTTACTACAAATTCGTCTTTGGAGGATTTTATGAACATTGAGTCTAGTGTTGCCTTTTCTTAAATATTAACAGAAATTTTTTTTAAAACAAACTATTCTAGAAAACCAGTAAGGAAAGCCAAAAGTCGATATAATACCCTAAACCACCGTACTACTTGTAATACAAAGAACTTATGTCTAATTATAGTGAGACTTCAATTTTGAATACCTCTGGATATATTGGTAAGATTTTCTAACGATCTTATGACTGCAGCTACTGCAGCCATAAGGAGCGTAAGGAGGGATTTTAATGAAACGTTGCTCACATATTGGGAGGTCAAAAGGTACAACTTATGCAAAATTTTGTAAAAAATTACCAAAATTGTGGCTACTACAGTCTAAAAAGGGCCATATCGTATGAAAGATATTTGTGAGAGCTATAGAGTGATTTTTAAGAGCTATAGGAAAGTTAAACAAGTAAAAAGGCGTTAAGTTCGGCCAGGGCGAACTTTAGATACCCACCACCTCGGGTATACAACCTTTCATCAAAATTCGGTGAAAATTTCATACCTTATGTCCCATAGCAGTTATATCGAAACATGTTCCGATTTGGACCAAATACTAATAAGTACATTAGCTATATCTAAAAACAAGTAAAAGCGTGCTAAGTTCGGCCGGGCCGAATCTTATATACCCTCCACCATGGATCGCATATGTCGAGTTCTTTTCCCGGCATCTCTTCTTAGGCAAAAAAAGGATATAAGAAAAGAAGTTAAATAGAGAGATCGATTTATATGGGAGCTATATCAGGCTATAAACCGATTCAGACCATAATAAACACGTATGTTAATGGTCATGAGAGAATCCGTCGTACAAAATTTCAGGCAAATCGGATAATAATTGCGAGCTCTAGAGGCTCAAGAAGTCAAGATCCCAGATCGGTTTATATGGCAGCTATATCAGGTTATGAACCGATTTGAACCATATTTGGCACAGTTGTTGGACATCATAACAAAATACTACGTGCCAAAATTCATTCAAATTGGATAAGAATTGCCCCCTCTAGAGGCTCAAGAAGTCAAGACCCCAGATCGGTTTATATGACAGCTATATCAGGTTATGGACCGATTTGAACCATACTTGGCACAGTTGTTGGATATCGTAACAAAACACGTCGTGCAAAATTTCATTCCAATCGGATAAGAATTGCGCACTCTAGAGGCTCAAGAAGTCAAGACCCAAGATCGGTTTATATGGCAGCTGTATCAGGTTATGGACCGATTTGAACCATACTTGGCACAGTTGTTGGATGTCATAACAAAACACGTCGTGCAAAATTTCATTCCAATCGGATAAGAATTGCGCACTCTAGAGGCTCAAGAAGTCAAGACCCAAGATCGGTTTATATGGCAGCTATATCAAAACATGGACCGATATGGCCCATTTACAATACCAACCGACCTACACTAATAAGAAGTATTTGTGCAAAATTTCAAGCGGCTAGCTTTACTCCTTCGGAAGTTAGCGTGCTTTCGACAGACAGACGGACGGACGGACGGACGGACGGACGGACGGACGGACGGACGGACGGACGGACGGACGGACGGACGGACGGACGGACGGACAGACGGACGGACATGGCTAGATCGACATAAAATTTCACGACGATCAAGAATATATATACTTTATGGGGTCTCAGACGAATATTTCGAGTAGTTACAAACAGAATGACGAAATTAGTATACCCCCCATCTTATGGTGGAGGGTATAATAAACCAATCTGAATCAGATACGGATGTCGAAAAGCCTAACATAAGTCACTGTGTCAAATTTTTAGTGAGATCGGATTATAAATGCGACTTTTACGGGTCCAAGACTTTAAATCGAGCTATCGGTCTACATGGCAGCTATATCCAAATCTGGACCGATTTGGGCCAAGTTGTTGCAAAATGTCGAAGAGCCTAACACAAAGCACTGTCGCAAATTTTGGCAAAATCGGACAATAAATGCGCCAAAACCTTAAATCGAGAGATCGGTCGATATGGCAGCTATATTCAAATCTGGACCGATCAGGCCCAAATTGAAGAAGGACGTGGAAGAGCCTAACTAAACTCACTGTCTCAAATTTCAGTGACTTCGGACAATAAATGAGTCTTTATGGTCCCAAAATCTAAAACCGAGATATCGGTCTATATGGCAGCTATATCCAAATATAAACCGATCTGTGCGATTTTGCAAAAGTATGTCAAGGGGCTTAACTTAACTCACTGTCCCAGATTTCGGCGACATCGCATAATAAATGTAGCTTTTATGGCCCCAAAACCTTAAATCGAGAAATCGGTATATATGGCAGCTATATGCAAATCTGAACCGATCTGAGCCAAATTCAAGAAAGATGTCGAAATGCCTAAGACAACTCACTGTCCCAAATTTCGGCGATATCGGACAATAAATGCGCCTTTTATTGGCCCAAAACCTAAAATCGAGAGATCGGTCTATATGGCAGCTATATCCAAATCGGAACCGATCTGGACCAAGTTGAAGAAAGATGTCGAAGGGGCTAACACAACTCATTATCCCAAATTTCAGCAAAATCGGTTTATAAATGTGGCTTTTATGGGCCTAACACCATAAATCAAGGGATCGGTCTATATGGCAGCTATATCCAAATCTGAACCAATCTAAGAGGAGGATGTAGATGGGCCTTACACAATTTACTGTCCCGAATTTCATCAAAATCGGATAATAAATGTGGCTTTTGTGAGCCTAAGACCCCAAATCGGAGGATCGGTCTATATGGCAGCTATATCAAAATCTGAACCGATCTGGGCAAAATTAACGGAGGAAGTCGAAGGGCCTAACACAACTCACTGTCCCAAATTTCAGCAAAATCGGATAATAAATGTGGCTTTTGTGGGCCTTAGACCCTAAATCGGAGGATCGGTCTATATGGTAGCTATATGCAAATCTGGAAGGATGTCAAGTGGCCTAACACGACTCACTGTCCTAAATTTCATCAAATTTTAAGTTCAATGATAAGGGGCCTCCTTTTTATAGCCGAGTCCGAACGGTGTGCCGCAGTGCGACACCTCTTTGAGGAGAAGTTTCTACTTGACACAGTACCTCACAAATTTCGCCAGCACTTGGAGGGGAAACCACCGCTGAACATTTTGTTTCTGGGGTTCTCGCCAGGTTTCAAACCTAGGCGTTCAGCGTCATAGGCGGACATGCTAACCTCTGCGCTACGGTGGCCTCCAGAACATAACATAAAAAATTCACCCAAATCGGACAAAAATTTGCGGCTTGTAAATGCTCAAAAAGTCAAATCGGGAGATCGTTTTATATGGGAGCTATATGAAGTTAAGTACCGATTAAACCATACTTTGCACAGTTGTTGAAAGTCATAACGGAACACTGTCTGCAAAAATTTTAGCTTCCAGGGGCTAAAGATGTCAAATCGGAAGATCTGTTTTTATACCCACCGCCGAAGGATGGGGGTACATTCATTTTGTCATTCCGATCTAGCCATGTCTGTCCGTCTGTCTGTTTCAATTACGTTACAGTCTTTAAAAATAGAGATATTGAGCTGAAACTTTGCACAAATTCTTTTTTTTTTTGCAGGTAAAGTTCAAAGATGAGCTATATTGGACTTCTTGATATAGCCCCCGTATGGACCGATCCGCCGATTTACCCACCCATCCTTCTCCACCATAGGATGGGGGGTATACTAATTTCGTCATTCTGTTTGTAATTACTCGAAATATTCGTCTGAGACCCCATATAGTATATATATTTTTGATCGGTGCGACATTTTATGTCGATCTAGCCATGTCCGTGCGTCTGTCCGTCCGTCCGTCCTTCTGTCCGTCCGTCCGTCCTTCTGTCCGTCCGTCCGTCCTTCTGTCCGTCCGTCCGTCCTTCTGTCCGTCCGTCTGTCTGTCGAAAACACGCTAACTTCCGAAGGAGTAAAGCTAGCCGCTTGAAATTTTGCACAAATAATTCTTATTAGTGTGGGTCAGTTGGTACTGTAAATGGGCCATAGCGGTCCATGTTTTGATATAGCTGCCATATAAACCGATCTTGGGTCTTGACTTCTTGAGCCTCTAGAGAGCGCAATTCTTATCCGATTAAAATAAAATTTTGCACGAAGTATTTTGTTATGATATCCCACAACTGTGCCAAGTATGGTTCAAATCGGTCCATAATCTGATATAGCTGCCATATAAACCGATCTGGGATCTTGATTTCTTGAGCCTCTAGAGGGCGCAATTCTTATCCGATTTGGCTGAAATTTTGCATGACGTATTTTATTCTTATTTTCAACAACTGTGTCAAATAAGGTTCAAATCGGTTCATAACTTGATATAGCTGCCATATAAACCGATCTGGGATCTTGACTTCTTGAGCCTCTAGAGGTCGCAATTATTATCCGATTTGCCTGAAATTTTGTACGACGGATCCTCTCATGACCATCAATATACGTGTTTATTATGGTCTGAATCGGTCTATAGCCCGATACAGCTCCCATATAAATCGATCTCTCTGTTTTTATTCTTGAGCCCCCAAAGGGCGCAATTCTTATTCCAATTGGCTGACATTTTACACAGGTCTCCAACATATAATTTAATTGTGGTCCAAACCGCACCATATCTTGATATCGGTCTAATAGCAGAGCAAATCTTTTCTTATATCATTTTTTTTGCCTAAGAAGAGATGCCGGGAAAAGAACTCGACAAATGGGATCCGTGGTGGAGGGTATATAAGATTCGGCCCGGCCGAACATAGCACGCTTTTGTTTGTTTTATTTTATTCTATTTTTATTATTTTATTGCAGTACCTCCTTTTCATATTAAATTTTTTTTAATTAATTTAAGTCAACGGCAACCCTAATATTATGCTTAGAGAGCCGTATGTGTCTATGTGTGCTTATCATTATGTAGGTGCATTGTAAGAATTGTTAAATTAATATTTCCCTCTGTAGCAGCAGGGACAAATATTCACGTTCTCGTTATGCCTAAGGACACTCTTCTCCTGGTCTACCATCACCACCTGCAACCTACTCGATTGATTCTCAACCTTTTCGAACATGGCTAAGTTCCGCCGTTGAAGCAGCATTGATGTTGTCCCCAATGCCAGAGGGTCCCGCAAAAATTCTTGCAAAACCCTTAGCTTTGGGTACCTCAAATGCATGCTAAAACGCAGTTATGACTTGGTTACCCTCCTACTCAGAAGCAGCAAAGGATTAACATACAACGCAACACAAATAAAAACAAAAAAACAAAAAAAAAACGCATAAAAAAACTTCCTTTCCTATCAAAAGGACAAATAAAACACAAAAACAAAACCCCGAGAAATGGAGACCAAACCAAATAAACACAGGGGGAAAAAAAACATAAAAATTGAATTGAAATCATGAATTTTCATTACAAAACGACAAATTCGAGGTACCAGGAGGCGTAGCCATAAAAACGCCAATATCCCCTAACATGCAATGCAATTCCGTTTCCTTGCTCTCTGCCACCACCCATTCGGCTTCCATGGCCTTCTTCATATTTCTTAGAGTGGGTGCATAATGAATTTTAACTGCCACGGAGTAGAGGCAAGCAAGTCTTGTGAAGGTGGATAGGCAATGTTGGTGCGTTTTTTGTTTTCTTCAACTTTTTGCCAACAATAAAGATGATGACTGGTGAATGAACCCCTTTTTCCGCAAGGTTTGTGTTTTTTTTTTCAGCTTTTTCTTCTTGTTGTTGGAGTAATGAAATATGAATTCGAAAGTTTGACATGGAATTCGAAGAATTAATTTTGGCTTTTGGTGATTTTTTTCCCTTTGCTTTTTTTTCAGCAAAGTTTTTATTACCGCAAGGTGCATTTCTTTGTAAAACTGCAGTGGCATTGCACCTGGCTTTTGCTGTTTGAGAGTGTGTGCACAAATCTCAATCGGTAGGGAAACAGTTTTCACTTTGGAATGGGAAATTGGAATATCTGGTGGGGGGATCGCATGTTGGTCTCATTAGTTGGCAAGGCGTACTTGAAAAGAAATAATTAAGGCTTTTCCGAAAGAAAAAACTGCAAAAGTTTACTGCTTGTGGTTTGTCAAGGTTTGTCTTGAGGGAAATTGAGCACAAAAGTTGTGGTGACATTTGGTGTTCAATTCAATTAATTGTTTTATATAATAGAGCCTAAGGTCAGTTTAGTTGGTCTTGTCAAGAAACTTTTTTTTTGGCTCTTGAGTCAAAGGATTTTTATACGCATTGTTGTCATTATGTTTGTCTTAATTCCATCTGCGACTTTTAGGGTTGAATAATATGACCTTCTAATTCGATTTAGACATGTTGGTCCTCGTTTTTAGTGAAATATTGGCAGAGTTTGAATGACAAAAAAATACACAAGGATTGTACCATAAAGTTGGTCAAAAGTGTACGAGAGCGGTTCCAAAAATAGCCAACCTGACATATATTGGGTTGCCCACTAAGGAACAGGGGCAAACTTCTCACACATCAATGAGTGCTGTCCGATTCAAGTTTAAGCTCAAAGATAAGGGACTTCCTTTTTATAGCCGACTCCGAACGGTGTGCCGCAGAGCGACACCTCTTTGGAGAGAAGTTTTACATGGCATAGTACCTCACAAATGTTGCCAGCATTAGGAGGGGAAAACCACCGCAGAAAAAAATTTTCTGATGGTCTCGCCAGGATTCGAAACCAGACGTTCAGCGTCATAGACGGTCATGCTAACCTCTGCGCTACAGTGGCCTGCAATCGATTTCATGCTAGAACCTGAAATACTCAACTGGATTCCTTAGAAAGCACTACATCCAACTTTGGCCATCATGGCGGTACGAGTTATCGTTAACCGATCGCCGTTATATTTGGCATTTTGCTTATTAGGATCAATGGGAAACAAATGTAGGGTATGCGTTTCAAAAAAAAATTTTTTTTGGGACACTCTAATGTGCATGGACAATCGATTTAATATATTAGTCTTTGGTGGATTTTCCGAATTTTATTCTGATTTTTGAACATTACACCTTTTGTACCTACCCTGGTGAAGCCACGGGTAGGTCAGTTCAACAATTGAGTTGGGGGAGGCACCAAGATTGACCTGGACTTGTCCAAGTTGGTGCCACTCAGAACCATTGCTTCCCATCCCGCTTCCCCTATGTCACTTTATTTGTTTATTTTATTGTGTTAAAATTTTCAAATGTTGTTTGCCAATCTCTTCAAAATACTTCCATATATTTTCATCAGCCTAAAACCTTAATCTCTGCTCCCTCCCTCTCTCTCTCTCTTTTCAATCAATCGCTTATATTTTTTACAATTCAATATGTAAATGGCCTCCAGCTGCCTCGTTCCCTTCTTTTCATTCTCTTTCTCACTAAAACATTTTTCAGCAATTATTTATGCATGGTGCTCTTGCCCAGAGCATAGAGCTAATGTGAAAATGAGAAATTTTTTCTGTGCCGATTACGCCCTAAATTCGTAGCTTATCTAATCAAGATGAATTCAAATACGATTTATCTAACTCGGGACATCTGTCGTTATGTGTCACTACAAGTATTTATTTTTGCAGCTTCAATTATTTATAAATGTATGAATTTTATGCCCTTTCCTCCAAGGAGGTAGAAAAAGGGAGGAGGAAGATGTTATTGTAGCTACTCCGTTACTAGTCTTCATTATTGTTGGATTTGTGTTGTTGTTGTTGTTATGAAATTGCAACAATTATTCAACTGTTATTAATTGAGAAAAGTGTCAAGTACGATATACGAGTGCTCGCACATAGCCAGACACTCGCATACAAAAACACTCCCATCTACACACTCACACACACACACACACAATCAGACAATTATACCTTCAATGGATGTCTAAAGTACTTAAGACGCCACACCACGTTTTCACATTGTCCTCCATTGACTTTGGGCTTTGAATTCAATGTCTGTTCGTCTGTCTGTGGGTTTCAGAGTGTAGGGCTACGGAAGGAGTGAGTCACTCACTTACCGCCCCATTGGTATCGGCTGCCGGAACCGGAGATGATGTGAATCGCATAGAACGTGGTATATGTCGAAGTACCCACCGGTAGTTGAAAATTGAAGCAGTCAGCCAGCCAGCAACCAACCAACCAAACAGTTAGACTCTTTCTCTGTCTGTCTGTCTGTCCCTCCATATTTGCTGTTACAGTTACAAATGAACATTTTGCTATGGCTGATTGTTGTTGTTGTTGTAGCAGTTGAATGGTATCAGTTTTCAAGGGAATTAACTCACACATACATGTGCTGCATTGCTCATTCTCTCCATGTATATTTCTGACATTGTGTGGGTATCTCTCTGGAATAAACCCCTACATATAAGGTAAAGACACAGACAACGACGACTTACAAGGGACTGACAGAGGGACTAAAGCTTTGTTTCAGCTTAAAACGGGAAACAGTGATTTTAGGATAAAAAAAAATTTTGGTAACTTAAAATTGGAAAAAAAAGGTTGAGCTAACCTTGTCCGTCCGTCTGACGATATCGTTGTAACGAGTAAAGCTATTGGGTTGCCCAAAAAGTAATTGCGGATTTTTTAAAAGAAAAAAAATGCATTTTTAATAAAACTTAGAATGAACTTTAATCAAATATACTTTTTTTACACTTTTTTTCTAAAGCAAGCTAAAAGTAACAGCTGATAACTGACAAAAGAAAGATTGCAATTACAGAGTCACAAGCCATTGAAAAAATTTGTCAACGCCGACTATATGAAAAATTCGCAATTACTTTTTGGGCAAACCAATATAAGCCTGAAATTTGGCGCAAATATTTAATAGGAATGTCATCCCAGGAGGCCACGGTAGCGCAGAGGTTAGTATGTCCGCCTATGACGTTGAACGCCTGGGTTCGAATCCTGCGAGACCATCAGTTAAAAAATTTCAGCGGTGGCTTTCCCCTCCTAATGCTGGCAACATTTAGGTGGCACGTCGTTCGGACTCGGTTATAAGAAGGAGGCCCCTTATCATTGAGCTTAAACTTGAATCGGAATGCACTCATTGATATTTGAGAAGTTTGTTTGTTCCTTAGTGGAATGTTCATGGGCAAAATTTGCATTTTACTGCCCAGGAATGTGGGTCAGTCAGGGTTGTAAATGAGCCTAATCGGTGCAAATTTAGATATATCTGCCATATTAACCCATACTTCCATTTGAACCACTTAAAGCCCCAATTTGTCTGAAATTTTGTACAAATACGAATCATACAGGCCCATAATTAGGTATAAGCCCTATATTAACCAACTCTCCGATTTGACGTTTTAAACCCCTAGAAGCCTCATTCACTTGCCGATTACAAAATGGGCTAAGTTTATGTTGGTGTGTGTTCAAGGCTCTGCCCTAAGGAACTTAGTTAAGTCTTTTTATACCCACCACCATAGGATGGGGGCATACTAATCTAGTCATTCCGTTTGTAACACCTCGAAGTACATTCTTGATCGTCTCTGAGTTGAACTAGCCATGTCCGTCCGTCCGTCTGGCAAAATCACAATAGCGGTTGAACGCGTACAGCTAGCTGCTTGAAATTTTGCACAGATACTTAGTATTAATCTAGGTCATTGGGGATCGTAAATGGGCCATATCGGTTCAGATTTGGATATAGCTGCCATTTAAACCGATCTCCCGATTTGACTGCTTGAGCCCCTGGAAGTCTCAATTTTCATCCAAATAGGCTGAAATTTTGCACTTGGTGTTATGTTATGACTTCCAACAATTTTGCGAAGTACGGTCCAATTCGGTCTATAACCTGATATAGCTCCCATATAAACCGATATCCAGATTTGACTGCTTGAGCCCCTGGAAGCCTTCATTTTCATCCGATTTGGTTGAAATTTTGCACATAGTGCTATATTATGACTTCCAACAACTGTGCCAAGTACGGTCTAAATCGGTCTATAACCTGATATAGCTCCCATATAAACCGATCTCCCGATTTGACTGCTTGAGCCCCTGGAAGCCCTAATTTTCATCCGATTTGGCTGAAATTTTGCACAAAGGGTTCTGTTACCACTTCCAACAACTGTGCCAAGTACGATCCAAATCGGTCAATAACCTGATATAGCTCCCATATAAACCGATCTCCTGATTTGACTTCTTGAGCCCCTTGAAGCCGAAATTTTTGTCCGATTTGGCTGAAATTTTGGACATAGTTTTCTGTTATTACGGTCCAAATCGGTCTATAACCTGATATAGCTTCCATATTTTAGCAGAATCCATGTTGTTGGGTTCCCAAGATTCGGCCCGGCCGAACTTAGCACGCTTTTACTTGTCATATTAAACTTCAGCCTGTGGGTATGCTATGAATTTTAACCTTCTTTGTTGTCTGTCAAAGTCGCCAAACAAACTTTCCCACTATTCGCTCAAAAAAAGAAAAAAAAACTTTCATATAAAACTGGAAATCTTTTTATGAACAAACTTCGCCCGCCCCCAAGGAGTCCTAAACAATTTATTGCCCTTGAACCTGTTGGGTATTATAAAAATTACCCAAATTTTCGAACCACTGTGTATGTTGATTGGTTGTTATTTTGGTTGGGGCCACAAGGACTTTGGCTGGCAGCGCGTGGGGAGTGAGTGAGTGAGTGTTTGTTGCTACTTAAATATTATTGCAAATGTTACCAAAGCGAGTGCTGTTGTTACAGAGAAAACAGGAACAGCAACTGAAAAGCAATGAAAATTAAATTTTTATAAAATTAACATTCAACAACAAAAAAAAAAACAGAAAACAGAAAACAAAGAAACAGCTACGCACCAAGTATTGCTTGTCAGCGTTATGGAAGGGGAGATACAGTTGTCTAGGGGAAAACAGAATTGCCTGGCAAATCCCAGCCAAGGCATAATTCCTTTACTCACCCAGCCAAGCAGCCAGTCAGTCATCGAGGGAAGGCTGTTAGTCATTAATTCATTCAGCAAAAGCAGCAGATCACACACACACACACGCACACACACTGATACAGCTACACTCACCGACAGAGAATAATGCTAAAACGATTGTCGTAATAAAGCATACGCACATTGTGACGCACCATCAACACTCTTTAGATTCAACTCAAACTCCACAAATATTCAAACGAAAAGGGTCTTTGAGCTAGGCAGCCATCCAGTCAGCATTGTATACAGAGTTACCATTGGCAAAAACACCAAAATATAATGGACATTTTTTGTAAAATATGAACTTATAGAACTAAATTGTAAACAAAAAATTTTTTGCAAACATTTTTAAAGGAATTTTATTCTCAAATTAAATTTTTATAAAATTTTTTAAAGTATCGAACTTGAAATTTTTGTCAATATACAATAGAACAAAATTTCGACAGAACTTTCGTAGAACTTGACCAATATGCCTTAGTGACTTGGGGTGGCTTTAGTTTATTCCGAATCAGAAATTGAAAATATGTCCTAAAAGTTTAGTAGACGCCCACACTCATAAAGCTCTTAAATCGGACATATAAGCTGAGGAGTAAAATACGAATTTGATACCCAAGTTTGAAGTAAAGTGCCTGCAAATTCCACCAATCTCAAACAAAACAAACAATCCCAAACGTGGAAGCCTATTCGAATAGTATGGGAAGGTGTCCGGGAGTACAATACGCCGTAGAACGCCGTCTTTGTTTCAAGGGGAGTATCTGTGGGTCTTAACAATTTTTTATGTTATATGGCAAATTCAAATTGTCCCCCAAGTATTCCATTTAGGAACAAATTTCTTACATATCAAAAGTGCCGTCCCATTCAAGTGTTTTGTAAGCTCCTTTCATAGCCAACTACGATCGGCGAGCCGCAGTGCGACACCTCTTTCGGAAAAAGTTATTACACGGCTGCCATACCATTTTGTCCAATGGCGCTGTGCCTCACAAATGTCGCTAGCATTAGAAAAGGATAACCACCGCAAAAATCTTTTCCGAAATTCTCACGAGTTTCCAACCAAGGTAAATAAATTCAATTTGTGGGGTGTTTTGGGAAAGGAATAGACCCCCAGAAAATTGGTTCCGAAAGTGGGTATCAATTTCGTGCTGTACTCCCCAATATCTTTCATTGGAGCCCCACATTGACAAGGTTGGTAAATATGCCCGATTTTTTTGAGAAGTGGGGTGGTCCCCCACTAATTAGCCCTGAAAATATATCAGCATTGTGCTCTCGCAGAGGTTAACATGTCCGCCTATGACGCTAAACGCCTGCACTCGAATGCTGGCGAGACCATCAGAAAAAATTTTCAGCGGAAAAGGAGGCCCCTTATCATTGAGCTTAAACTTGAATCGGACTGCACTCATTGATATGCGAGAAGTTTGCACCTGTTTCTTAGTGGAATGTTCATGGTCAAAATTTGCAATTTTTGTTCTATTCTCATATACCAAAATATCATTTATTTGAGCACCATATTGCCAGTGGCCTCGAATTCGGATATCAAATTCGTTTTCTAATCTCAAATACCTTTTATTTAAACTCCTTACTGAAAAAGTCAGAAATATGTTCGGTTTGGGGTATGGGACATAAAAACTATCAATATCGAGCTCCACTGTCTTAAAGACCCAAATTGTCATGGTTACCAAATACGTCCTATTTGGGGGTTGTTATGGTGGTGGGACGTCCTCTAGACAGTTGGGCCCAAATGTTGATATCATATTCGTGGTCTACTCCTAAATACCAATCATTTGAAACCCATATTTCCATAGTCGGCATATGGTTTGTGGGGTGTTTTGGGGGGTGGGGATGGCCTTACAGACACTTTTTCCTGAATATTGACATCAGATTCGTGCTTTACTTCCAAACACCTTTCGTTTGAGCCCCATATTGTTATGGTTGTAAATTTGTCTTCTTTGGGGGATGTTTTTGGGGAGGGGCGGCCCCCCCATGCACTTAGTCCCACATTTGGGTATCAGATTCGTATTCTACACTCAAATACCATTTATTTAAGTCCTATATTACCATGATCAGTAAATAAGTGCTGTTTGGGGGGTGTTTGGAGGAAGGGGTGGACCCCCAAAAACTTGGTCCCACATTTGCATATTAGATTTGAATTCTACTCGCAAATACCTTTCATTTGAGTCCCATATTGCTATGGTCGGTAAATATGTCCCATTTAGAGGTGTTTTGGGGAATGGGGCGGTCCCTCAAACACTTGGCCAAACATTTGGGTACCAGATTCGTGTGCTACTGGAAAATACCTTTCGTTTGAGTCCCATATTGTGGTGATTAGTCTATAAATAGATTTGGTGGGTATTGGGCGTGGGGCGGTCCCCCTAGGTACCCCAACCGAAATTTAGATACCATGTTTTTGGTTTCAGGTTACTTAAAGAGAGCACACAAAATTTCGCTTAAATCGCACCACCCATATCCGAGATCTAGCGTTTCTGAAAATTAGGGTAGGGGGGAGGCCCCCCCTGCGGATTTTTCATATAGTCGGCGTTGACAAACTTTTTCACAGCTCTGTAATTGCATTCTTTCTTCTGTCAGTTATCAGCTGTTACTTTTAGCTTGCTTTAGAAAAAAAGTGTAAAAAAAGTATATTTGATTAAAGTTCATTCTAAGTTTTATTAAAAATGCATTTACTTTCTTTAAAAAAATCCGCAATTACTTTTTGGGCGACCCAATATATTCCTGATCGTCTTGACATTCTGAGTCGAGCCATGTTCGTCCGTCTGTCGAAATCACGAACGCGTAAAGCTAGCCGCTAGAAATTTTGCACAGATACTTAATATTAATGTAGGTCTTTGCAAATGGGTCATATCGGTTCTGATTTGGATATAGCTCCCACGTAAACCGATCTCCCAATTTGACTTCTTGAGCCTATGGAAGCCTCAGTTTTTATCCGATTTGACTGAAATTTTTCATATAGTGTTCTGTTATGATTTCCACCAATTGTGCCAAGTACGGTTCAAATCGGTCAAGAATCTGATAAAGCTGCCATATACAGCGATCTCGCGATTTTACTTTTGAGCCCTTGGAAGCCTCAGTTTTCATCAGATTTGAGTGAAATTTTGCATATAGTGTTCTTTTATGACTCCCAACAACGGAGCCAAGTACGATCCAAATCGGTCTATAACCTGATATAGCTCCCATATAAACCGATCTCCCGATTTGACTTCTTGAGCCCCTGAAAGCCTCAGTTTTCATCCGATTTGGCTGAAATTTTGCACCTAGTATTCTGTTATGACTCCCAACAACGGAGCCAAGTACGATCGAAATCGGCCAAGAACCTGATATAGCTCCCATATAAAGCGATCTCGCGATTTGACTTCTTGAGCCCCTGGAAGTCTCAATTTTCATCCGATTTATCTGAAATTTTGCATATAATGATCTGTTACAACTTCCAACAATTGTGTCAAATTCGTTCCAAATCGGCCAACAACCTGATAAAGCTCCCATGTAAACCGGTCTCTCGATCATCCTTGTTCGGTTCCTAGAAGCTTTAATTTTTCCTGGTTTGACAGAAGTTTGGTATGTAGAATAAAATTATGCCCTTGAACTAAATTTATTTTGTAGCAGAATCCATGGTTCCAAGATTCGGCCCGGCCGAACTTAGCATGATTTTACTTGTTTTAATTCAGACGTATTGCGCCAAATTTATTCGGTCTTGAAATAATTCACACATTTGGATATGGTCCGGCTGCAGACTGGATCCTACTGATGAGTTTGGTATGCTGCCTGACGAAATCGCGATCTAGGAAGCCACTCAATGCTATTACGGCAACACATCTTTTGCCCCACTTTAAAAATTAATTTTTATGTTTTTCTTTTTATATTAGAAACAGAATACCCTGCAGCCAGACAATATCCGATTGTTTGTAATTTTTTTATTTCTAAAGAAAATTTTACCGAATTTTGTTTTTATAAAAATATTTAACTAAATTTTATTTCTCGGGAAAATGTTGTTTAATAAAATTTATCATGTTTTTTTTTTTGGGCAACTCTTTTCGTATTATAAAATAACATTCTGGTTGTTAATAACAACAATAACAACACAACCAATATATAACTCCCTGCCTCCTTTAGCCCATTTCCCAATGCAGATGATGGGAAAACTGGCAATGGCGAAAGGCGGCATCAGCCTTCGCCTCCAACGCATTTGCCAGCATCAGCGTCAGCATCAAAAACTGATGAGGTGTTAAAGTAGGTGTTTCAAGGAGGTGGATAAATACTCTGCTGCCATAGCATGTTTGGTGACGAGAAGATGAATGGCTTGAAGTTTTTCTTGCCAACTTTCTGGGATGTCGTCCTGAGTGTCTTTGCTGATGTTGTTGTTGCTGCTGCTGCTATTCCTTGGTTTGATATTTTGTGTTTGTGTTGTGCTACTTCTGGTTTGTTTCTGTCTTTCTTTCTACTTTGGTGGCTCTGAATGAGCCTTGGAAATCTTCTAATTGTATTAAATACCAGAATGGCATAAGACGAATAATCACAAGAAGTAGAAGTAGCGCACAAGACAAAAAAAAAACAAAACCGGCAAACACATACAGTAGAGAACGTGTATTTATGGCTAAAACACAAAAAAGGAAACAAAGAAGCCAACACTCCCAAGATAGATAGATAGATAGGCAGACAGACGGTTGGGTGGATAGATGGACGGTGGTGCAGACGTTTCAACAGACAATTGTACTGAAATACTTAAGCAACGAATGTGGCATATTAAACCAACAAACAAAACCAAAGGAAAGAATCAGGATCCAAAGAATTACTACCTCTATAAATACTTGAACAGCTAGGAGGGAGGTTGGGGAAATGGCAAATGACTTGGCCTGAAAAGGAAATTGTTATTGATTTGTAACCTTCGTTTCAAAGGAGAATGACATACCTTAATGTCATTATCAATGATATGTTATAATGAAATACTTTGACAAGAAAATATTCAAGTTTCGTAAAAAAAAATTTTAATTTTAGAAAAATAGTACTTGGACTTTGTTTATATGGTGAATTATTTTCATCAAAGCAGTCCTTCGATCGCAATGGAACCGATCTTTAAAGTCGGTAATGTGCTCCTTCGAATTTAGTAAAATTTATTAGATTTTAAGTCCATCGACTTTACTAATTCTTGTCTAGATTTCAGTGAAATAGTCCTTCTATTGGGTTGCCCAAAAAGTAATTGCGGATTTTTCATATAGTCGGCGTTGACAAATTTTTTCACAGCTTGTGACTCTGTAATTGCATTCTTTCTTCTGTCAGTTATCAGCGGTTACTTTTTGCTTGCTTTAGAAAAAAAGTGTAAAAAAAGTATATTTGATTAAAGTTCATTCTAAGTTTTATTAAAAATGCATTTACTTTATTTTAAAAAATCCGCAATTACTTTTTGGGCAACCCAATACTTCGATAAAATAGTCTCTTAAGAACATAAAACAAACGCCGTAAAAGCATTCTTCGCAAATTGGTCTTCGTTCGCATTAAAAATCGACTTGGGGTAATAATGCCCTTAAACTTTAGTAAATTTGTTTTTATTTCAGGTAAATGGTACTTTGACTTATAATAATCTTGATGGTAATAATCTGTTTCGGACTATGGATAACAAAATCGCCGCATCTTTTTTTTTTCGAAAAATGGTCCTTCCTTTGCAAATAGCATGGTCCTACAAATTAGTTAATATGGTCCCTTGACTTCAGTAAATTTGCTTAAGTTTCAGAAAATTTTACTTTGACTTAGGCTTTATGTTGTGTATGAACATAGAATCATGAGAAATACTTTTTCGTAAAGTGGTCCTTCGATGGCAGTTTAAATTCCTACGAAATCGGTTACATAATGCTTGGAGCTTAGTAAAATTTTTTCGACTTAAAGAAAATAGTGCTTAGATCTTAGAAATATTTTTTCGATTTATTAAGGAAAGCAGAAGGGACAGAGACAGTCGTGCGCTACAGTAACCTTTTTGGACAACATACAACGCAAAACCATCAAACTCCCTGCTGAAATAAAAGAACCCCATTTGAATTTGTTGGGGACAAAATTAATAGTGTGTGTTTTAAAAAGTAACCAGGCAACAAAGTGCGAAAGTGCAGTGATCATCCGGTGGCGTTGTTAAGGCAGGTCCCTTTCCAGTAAGCTGCCCCGTCACAATCTCAGTAAGAGGTAAACATTCGCAAATCTTTTTTAGCAACATAATGGCCCTATGGCTTTGGTAATGTGATACTTCGACTTAGTAAGTTTTTTTTTAATTTTAAGAAAATCGTATCACGCAAACAATTTTAAGCAAAATGGTTTTTCGATCACAATGGAGTCGAAAACCATTTATATAGCTGCCCTATAAACCGACCTGGGATCTTGCTAGTGCCTTAAGAAGTCAGGGCGCAATTCTCGTCGAATTTGGCTGAAATTTTCAATGAACTTGTTTGCTATTACTTTCAACAAATGTGCTAAGTATGGTTCAAATCGTTCTATAATTTCATATAGCTGTCATATAAACCGATCTGGGATCTTGAAATTCTGGGCGAAATTCCTATCCGATTTGGCTGAAATTTTGCATGATGTGTTTTGGTACGACTTCCAACAACTGGGTTAAGTATGGTTTAAATCGGTCCATAACCTGATACAGCTGCCATATGAACCGATATTGGATCTTCTTTTCTTGAGCCACTTGAGGGCGCAATTCTTATCCGATTTGGCTGAAACTTTGCATGACGTGTTTTGTTATGATTTCCAATAACTGTGCTAATTATAGTTCAAATCGGTTCATAACCAGATATATCTCAATTATAAACCGATCTTGAATCTTGACTTTTTGAGCAACTGGAAGGCGCAATTCTCATCCGATTTGGCCGAAATTGTGAATGAAGTGTTTTATTATGACTTTCACCAACTGTGCTAAGTATGGCGCAAATCGGTACATAACCTGATATTGCTGCAATTTAAACCGATCTGGGATCTTGACTTCTTAAGCCTTTGAAGGGCGCAATTCTTATCCTATTTGGCAGAAGTTTTGTACAGCCGCTTCTCCCATGACCTTCAATATACGAGTCCAATAGGGTCTCAATCGATCTATAGCCTGATACATCTCGCATATGAACCGATCTCCCGATTATGCTTCTTGAGCCCCTAAAAGGCGCAATTCTTATCCGAATGGACTGAAATATTACCCAATAACTACTACTGGTGGTATTCAACATTCCGTTCATTTATGGTCCGATTATTATTATTTTTTTTATTTAAAAAAATAGTCCTTCGACTTCGAATATGGTGTGTTTTGAATATAAAATTTGGGGCAAATTAATTTGTCGAAAATGGTCCTTCGTTTGCAATTAAATCGTCCTCCGAAATAGTTTTTATAAATCTTCAAAATTAAGTTTTTTTTTTTTTTTAATTTTAGGAAATCTGTTCTTCGAGTGCAGTAATTTTTTTCAATATCTGTAAATGGTGTGGTAATATGGTCAGTTCTTCATATAAAGTAACTGCAAAATCTTTCTTCGCAAATTGCTTTTTCCGTTCGCAAAATGAATGCCCTTTTGGCTTTGACAAAGTGGTTCTTTGACTTTAGTAATTTTTTTTTAATATCAGGAAAATTATACTTCGTCTTTGTAAATAATCTGTTTCGGCCAAAGACTGACGGAATAATCTGTTTCGGCGAAAGACTTACGGAAAATTCCCATTGCAATAGCATTGTCCAACGATATGTTCCTTGGATTTAAGTAACTTTTTTTTATTTTCAAGAAAATAATACTTCAACTTCGTTATTATGGTGTGCTTTGGATATAGAATCAGGTAAAATATATTTTTCGCAAAATGGTGCTTCGACCATAATGGAATCGTTCTTCGAAATCGGTAATTTGGTCCTTTGAGATTAGTAAACTTTTTTCAATTTTAGTAAAATAATACTTCGATTAAAGAAAAAATAATACTTCCCCTGTTCCTTAATGGGCAAATTGACATTTTGCAATACTTCAGATTTAATTTTTTTTCGATTTTAGGAAAATAATTTCTTTGAATTTTTCGTTCGCACTGGAATGGTTCTGTGACCATACGGTACTTTAATTTCAGTAATATTTTTTCGATTTTAGTAAAATTTTTCCTAAGGTTTCACTTAATGGTTTTAAGACTTGTTTCGAATGACCCTTCATATTTCAATATTTTTTCCAAATTCAGAAAAAAATTGTCCTTCATCATAACGTAAAATAACATTGCAAGTGCAAAAAGCCTTCGATTTCAGTAAACTGATACCTCAACTCAAGTGAAGTGGTCCTTGTGTTTGAATTTGGTAAACTTTCCCACCTAATCCTCGTAACAATTGAAAAACGAAACAAACACTAAGACATAGCGGAAAGATTTTCCAACTGACTGTCATTTAACGTGAAACGCTTTAAAATGTATAAACAGCTCAAAAGAACCGAGATGAAATTTATAACGAGGGTTTACGGATTAAAGGCATCTTCTTTTTTATTTTTCTCCTCAATGTAACGCAACGCAGTGGAACGTGCAATGCGATGAAAACAAAGGCATGCTACAAAGCGAAAAGGAGATTCTACGTACAGCAACAACAACAACAACAACCACAGAGCCTCATCAAAAGGATAAAGAAGAAGGCGGCTGCTATGTCGAGCAAGGGATATTAAGAATAAGGAAAAAAACACTTAATGCTGTCAGTAGATGTTTTACAGCTATTTTGCAGGATACGCTGGACGAAAATAAGCAAAAGAGAGACCCGACCACCAAGCTGAACTCAACACCAAGTCAAAGCATCTTCTAAATTTTGGCTAAATAGACGGCATGCTTAGTTGCAGCAATTTTACCTTTCATCCCATAATGTACCAACGAAAGGTCTTACTTAGCCAAAAAACAAATCGAATCAAGTCTTATTAGTCCGTTATAGCCAGCCACAAGGCAAGAAGAGGCAACAGACAAAAATTGCTTTATTATAATCACAGTAAGGAGCAATAGAAGCAGCAATAAGCAAAGAGAGTACCACAAAAGATGTGGAGGAAGATACAGAAAGAGACTAAGACAGGCAAACAGACAGACAGTTAGATAGACCAAACCGTAAGACAAACAGACAGACAGGCAAGCGTGTGCAATAAATTTTTCAATGTCAAACCAACAGCGATCCCACACAGCAAACAAGCCACCAAAGAAGCATCACGATGAACCTTCAACTAGCCAAGCAATCTAACCATGCGCTGCCATAGTTCTTTTGGTTTTTTTTTTTTTGTATCAAAGAATTTCATCAAACCGGTGCTACTCTTTTGGCCAAAAACTAACACAAGGACGAAGAGCGTGTTGGTGACGGCGAGGACGAGTGACTTTGCGATAACTACAACAGTCAGTCAGTTAATCGGCTAGACCAGGCGAAGCAATTTTATTGAAGCAGAGGCGTGGAAGCGATTTTGATGGGGAGTGGCCTAAGAGACGAACTAAAATTTAATTTCTACAGAAAAACTTTTTAAATTTCATTTCTAACAAAATTTTTTTAGAAGTTTTGTTTTTTAAAAAATTTTTGGTTTCTAGAGAAATTTTTCTAGAAATTTTTCAAAATTTTATTTCTAAAAAAATTTAGTTTTTATACCCAACATTCGCAAGTCATTCCGTTTGTTACACCTCGAAATATTCGTTCTGAGTCGATCTAGTCATGTCCGGATTTAACAACTTGTCCCATTTGGCTGAAATTTTGCACGTAGTGTTCCGTTGTGACTTTCAACAACTGTGCCAAGTACGGTTCAAATCGGTTAATAACCTGATATAGCTCCCATATAAACCGATCTCCCGATTTGACTTCTTGGGCCCTTGAAAGCCGCAATTGTCCAATTGTCCAATTTTGCTGAAATTTTGCACATAGTGTTCTGTTATGACTTCCAACAACTGTGCCAAGTACGATTCAAATCGGTTAATAACCTGATATAGCTGCCATATAAACCGATCTCCCGATTTGACTTCTTGAGCCCTTACAAGCCGCAATTTTTGTCCAATTTGGCTGAAATTTTGCACGTAGTGTTCTGTTATGACTTTCAACAACTGTGCCAAGTACGATTCAAATCGGTTAATAACCTGATATAGCTCCACATATAAACCGATCTCCAGATTTGACTTCTTAGCCTCTGGAAATCGAATTTTTTGTCCGATTTGGCTGAAATTTTGCACGTAGTGTTCTGTTATGACTAACAACAGCTGTGTTAAGTGCGGTCTAAATCGGTGTATAACCTGATATAGCTCCCATATAAACCTATCTCCCGATTTGACTTCTTGAGCCCTTACAAGCCGCATTTTTTGCCCCATTTGGCTAGAATTTTTCATGTGGTGTTCTGTTATGACTTCCAACAACTGTGCCAAGTACGGTTCAAATCGGTTCAATACCTGATATAGCTCCCATATAAACCGATCTCCAGATTTGACTTCTTGAGCCTCTGGAAATCGAATTTTTTGTCCGATTTGGCTGAAATTTTGCACATAGTGTTTTGTTATGACTTACAACAGCTGTGCTAAGTGCGGTCCAAATCGGTCTATAACCTGATATAGCTCCCATATAAACCGAACTTCCGATTTGACTTCTTGAGCACTTAGGCCGCAATGTATGTCCGATTTGGCTGAAGTTTAGATGTAGTGTTCCGTTAAAATTTCCAACACCCGGTATAGCCCCATATGAACCGATCTCCCGATTTGACTTCTTGAGCCCTTGCAGATATTTGCAAATTTGCGCATAATCATTCTATTAAGGACCGAGGGCAAACTTCTCACATATCATTTAGTGCTGTCCGATTCAAGTTTTAGGCTCAATAATAAGGGACCTCCCTTTTATAGCCGAGTCCAAACGGCGTGTCGCTGTGCGACACCTCTTTGTGGAAAAGTTTTTACATGGCTGTCATATTAAATGGTACAGTACCTCCCAAATGTCGCCAGCATTAGGAGGGGATTACCACCGATGACAATTTTCATGATTTTCTCGCCAGGATTCGAACCCAGGCATTCAGCGTCATGGGCGGACATTTTGATTACAAGCCGCAATTTTGGTCCGATTTGGCTGAAATTGAGCATGTAGTCTTTGGTTATGACTTTCAATAACTGTTTCAAATCGGTCTATACTCTGATATAGCTACCATGTAAACCGATCTCTCGATTTGACTTCTTGAATCCTTACCAGCAATTTTGATCCGATTTTCCATGCGATGTTCTATATAACACCTATCGAATACTGAGCCAAATGCCAAACTGAGAAATAATGACGAAGGGTCTAACACAACTCACTGTCCCAAATTTCAGCAAAATCAGATAATAAATGTGGCTTTTATGGGCCTAAGACCCTAAATCGGCGGATCAGTCTATATGGGGGCTATATGAAAATATAATCCGATATAGCCCATCTTCGAACTTAACCTGCTTATGGTCTTTCGACTTTTTATGCTCAGTTTTTATATGTAGAATAAAATTATGCCCCTTAGTTTATTTTATATTGGGTTGCCCAAAAAGTAATTTTTCATATAGTCGGCGTTGACAAATTTTTTCACAGCTTGTGACTCTGTAATTGCATTCTTTCTTCTGTCAGTTATCAGCTGTTACTTTTAGCTTGCTTTAGAAAAAAAGTGTAAAAAAAGTATATTTGATTAAAGTTCATTCTAAGTTTTATTAAAAATGCATTTACTTTCTTTTAAAAAATCCGCAATTACTTTTTTGGTAACGCAATATAAATTTTTAGCAATACAAATGATGGTGGGTTCCCGAGATTCGGCTCGGCCGAACTTAGCACGCTTTTACTTGTTAATACCAAAATCGTACTCCACTTCCAAATACCTTTCAAATGAGCCCCATATTGTTCTGATCAGTCCACTTTTATTTTTGGGTGTTGTTTGTAAAGGGGGAACCTCCCCTTGCGATTGCCCGCCTTGCGATATCAGCAAGTTATACGGCCTATTTCTCCTTCTTGGCCATATTCACAATTGTTCTGATCAGTCCACTTTTATTTTCGGGTGTTATTTGTAAAGGGGGAACCTCCCCTTGCGATTGCCCGCCTTGCGATATCAACAAGTAATACAGCCTATTTCTCCTTCTTGACCATATTCACAATTGTTCTGATCAGTCCACTTTTATTTTTGGGTGTTGTTTGTAAAGGGGGAACCTCCCCTTGCGAATGCCCGCCTTGCGATATCAACAAGTAATACAGCCTATTTCTCCTTCTTGACCATATTCACAATTGTTCTGCACAGTCCACTTTTATTTTTGGGTGTTGTTTGTAAAGGGGGAATCTCCCCTTGCGATTGCCCGCCTTGCGATATCAGCAACTTATACAGCCTATTTCTCCTTCTTGACCATATTCACAATTGTTCTGCACAGTCCACTTTTATTTTTGGGTGTTGTTTGTAAAGAGGGAACCTCCCCTTGCGATTGCCCGCCTTGCGATATCAGCAAGTTATACAGCCTATTTGTCCTTCTTGACCATATTCACAATTGTTCTGATCGGTCCACTTTAATTTTGGGTGTTGTTTGTAAAGGGAGAACCTCCCCTTGCGATATCAGCAACTTATACAGCCTATTTCTCCTTCTTGACCATATTTACAATTGTTCTGATCGGTCCGCTTTTATTTTTGGGTGTTGTTTGTAAAGGGGGAACCTCCCCTTGCGATTGCCCGCCTTGCGATATCAACAAGTAATACAGCCTATTTCTCCTTCTTGACCATATTCGCAATCAGTATCCGAATACCTTTCCCTTGAGTCCATGTTTTCATGATCGTCCGATATGCTTATTTGAGGGGGTTTGGGGTCGAGCGGTCACCTTGGTACTTGGACCCTATTGTTATACTCAACACCGAAGTATGGGGTATATTCATTTTGTCATTCCGTTTGCAACGCGTCAAAATATCCATTTCTGATTTTATAAAGTTTATATATTCTCGATCATGGTAAAAATCTAAGACGATCTAACCATGTCCGTCTGTCCATCGGTCTGCTGAAATCACTCTACAATCTTTGAGAGTAGATATATTGTGCTGAAATTTTGAACAGATTATTTTTTGCCCATCAATAGTTCAAGTTTCAAAATGGGCGATATCGAACTATATGCGTATATATTGGGTTGCCCAAAAAGTAATTGCGGATTTTTTAAAAGAAAATAAATGCATTTTTAATAAAACTTAGAATGAACTTTAATCAAATATACTTTTTTTACACTTTTTTTTCTGAAGCAAGCTAAAAGTAACAGCTGATAACTGACAGAAGAAAGAATGCAATTACAGAGTCACACGCTGTGAAAAAATTTGTCAACGCCGACTATATAAAAAATCCGCAATTACTTTTTGGGCAACCCAATAGATCCCATATAGACCGATTTGGCGATTTAAGTTCTTGGGTCCACCAAATCCGCTTTTATTATAAGATTTTATTGAAATTTGGTTCAACGAGTAGTGTTGGGTCCCTCAATATACCGGCCGTTTATGGAGTTGCCCCCCCCCCCCCTTTTTTTTCTACGTCCATGCCTTCCAGCAAGTGCAATGCACTAACCAACCAATAGCAGCCATCGAGCATTTTGGACCAAGTGCTGTAGTCTGGCAGAAGATAGATGCCATCGTTTTATCTCTATGCCGCTTACATCCAATTGCGAAATGTGTCTAAGAAGGAAGTTGATAAGTTAGTAATCGCACAAAGCGATAATAAAGCATCTTTCGCATTTTGTTTTGGCTTTAGCTGCAACATCCTCAGCCTGTGGCATGGACTACTCCAACAAAGCCTCAAACTCAAAGAAGCATTAGGGGACTACAACTCACACACACACACACACACACTCGCATGGACCAACACCCCCTTCTTGTAAAGCTCTTACAAAAAGGATATATGCCTCAAGACACACACACACACACACCCGCATACACTACAACTGGAGAGCATTGCATATCCTATCTCTAAACAAACGAATTTTTCTCTCTGCGGATAATGTTGGAAATGATAAACGTAACATGTTTAAGCATGCACACATATCTAAAATAACATCATGATAGGTTCGAGGGCTTTAGGAAGGGGTGTGTGTCTTGCTGGCGGCGATGGTAGTGGGTGGCGATTGGGCTGGGCTGTCAGTTTTCGCCATGTTTGCCATAAATAGTTGGCATCAATGAATTTGTAACACCCAAAGATATGCAAGCGAAATGCAATCACTCAATTATATCAAAGTGTCGAAAATGTTCATTCAACATAAATCAATTATTTTGTTACATGGTTGGGGATGGTGGTGCTTGTATGAGTAATGGTATGGTATGGTGTATGGCAGGGGAGAGGAACTTAGTTTAGTGAACATTTCATTAAAACAATGAAATTTCATTGGCTGTGACTTTAATGTGAGCAAGAGAAAAAATTAAAACAAAATTACATTGTAGCCCCAGTTGGTCACTAATAATGCTTGTCATTAACCAGTTTCACCAGACACTGAAGGTCCTATCATCTGAATCCTCATGGACCTTTTTCATTTGACTTGATCGAGTAGTTTGGGTATATTTAAGACATTTCATAAGATTTTTGACTCTTATCGCCAGCGCAATGCCTCATTTTTGTCTTCCCTGCCAAACGATGTAAAATTTTTCCTAGACCTGCCACAATTCAAAACGATGGTCCCAAGTTTTCGGTAAGCTTTCAATGAAAAATGTCCCTCTATGAAGTCAATGTGTCTGTCTGTCTATTTTCGCCATTGCTTTCTGCTGTTGCAGTTGCAACTTGGACTTATTCTTAAACAACCACAACAACTGTGACTGTGACTGCCACTTGCAATGGATGCCACTAGAAGGTATGCTGCGAAGCATTTTAATCGCGCTATCGAGACTTCATTAGTGAAACAATAACCAACATTTCCTTTTGCTTGTTGCAACAGCCATGAGATGTGGATGCAGCCTCTGTCGGTACTTTGGCTTGGTTGCACAGTTAAATGCATTTGAATGCTGCTGCAAATTTTTTCTTCCTCTTCTTCTTATTCATCTTTTGCTGTAGCTTGGTAAGTGCATTGTGGCCGTATCAAAGTAGAAACACTCACATTGCCAGCGAATGGTTTGTGCCAGAGGTTTTATGGCGACAAGCGATAGCATCAGATTCGATGGGTGGCTGGCTAGATGGCAGGATTCCTGAATAAATGTTGCCTGTGAATGTGTGTTCGTTTTGACTATATATCTGTCTGGCAGTTTGTTAAATTTTCGTAATGTCTGTCCTTAAGACCCCTTGGTGTGATTCGTCCCTCTTGCTGGCCTCTCTTTGTCAACTACTGCTAGGCAGGCAGTCTGTCAGTGGCAAAATTTGTAGCTTTGTCATGAGGGTACGGTTAATGTACATGGGGAGAAAATATAAATCGCAACTATGAGGTGAGATATGATGAGAAATTTTTTTTTCGACATTTTTGATGCAGACTCGGACCTCATATCGGTGGGGCAGAGTTTTGCTTACTCAACTCCAAATTCCTCTCCGGCTTCATAACTCCAAATTTCGACTTTAAAACTCCGTCACTGACTTTAGCCGACTCTGCAGCCCTAATTCCGGAGGCCACCGTAGCGCAGAGGTTAGCATGTCCGCCTATGACGCTGAACGCCTGGGTTTGAAACCTGGCGACACCATCAGAAAAAAAAATTTCAGCGGTGGTTTTCCCCTCCTAATGCTGGCAACATTTGTGAGGTACTATGCCATGTAAAACTTCTCTCCAAAGTGATGTCGCTCTGCGGCACGCCGTTCGGACTCGGCTATTAAAGGGAGGCCCCTTATCATTGAGCTTAAACTTGAATCGGACTGCACTCATTGATAGGTGAGAAGTTTGCCCCTGTTCCTTAGTGAAATGTTCATGGACAAAATTTGCAATTTTGCAATTTGCAGCCCTAATTCAGACAAGACATTTTCGCAGACATTTTCGCAGACATTTTCGCAGACATTTTTCGCAGAAAGAGGAATTTAGATACCGCATTCTACTTTCTGTCATAGACTGAAATATGATCAAGCACTGCTTTTTTATAGCTAGCATCATAGGATGGGGGTTATACTAATCTAGTCATTCACTTTATAACTCCTCGAAATATAGTGGCACCATAAAGTAGATAAATTCTTGATCTTCTCGACATTCTGAGTCGATCTTCCATGTCCGTCCGTCCTTCTACCGAAATCACAATGGCGGTCAGACGCGCAAAGCTAGCCGCTCGAACTTTTGCAAAATTACTTCTTATTGACGTAGATCAGATCTGAAAACAGCTGCCATACAAAATGGTCCTTTGGCTCGATTTTTTGAGCCGCAAGAACCCGCAATTGTTAACAGATTGATCTGAATTTTTGCTAGTGGGGGTTAAGGGGGGTAAGGACTACCAACAATCGTGTTAAGTAGGGTCGAAATCGGTAAAAAAAACTTTGTTTGTTCCGATTAACTTGAAATTTTCATAGATTTTGTAGGTTGATTTGGAGGGAAACATATGCTATATAATTTTTTGATATCGAGAGGGGGGGCGGACCCTCCCCCTTACCCCAAAAGTACTACCCAAAAATATAAGTAAACCGATCGGGACAATATGGGATTCAAATGAAAGGTATTCAAAAGTAGAGTACGAATTTCATAATAAAAGTTCGGTCCTAGTACCTGGGGGACCGCCCCAGCCCCAAAACCCCTTAAAATAGGTTTATTTGACGATCATGACAATATGGGACTCAAATGAAAGGTATTCGGGAGTAGATTGCGAATATGGTCAGGAAGTAGGAGTAGGCTTTATTATTTATTGATATCGGAAGGGGACGCACCCTCGCCGTTACCCCAAAAAATATCACTGAAAATCAAAAGTGGACCGATAAAAACAATATGGATATCAAATGAAAGGTATTGAAGGGTATAATACGAATATGGTATTAAAAATTGGGTCCAAGTACCCAGGAAGTCGCCCTAACTCCAAAATGTCTAAAAACAGACAAATTGGTCTCCATATCAATATGGGGCTTAAATGAGAGGTATTCGGGAGTAGATTACGAATCTAGGGGGTCACCCCCCCCCCCAAAAAAAAAAAAAAAAAACTCCCCAAATGGGCATATGACCCATCATGACTATATAAGACACGGTTTCTTTGTTTGTTCCGTAGAATCAAAAAAAGGAAACATAGGCTATATTATTTTTTTGATATCGTATGTTGGCTGACCCTGCCCTTACAACAACAACACCACCCAAAACCAAGAGGGGATTGATGGGCATAATATGGGTCACCGATTGGTCTGAAAATTTCCATGTGATGTTCTAAAGGGTGATTTTTTTGAGGTTAGGATTTTCATGCATTAGTATTTGACAGATCACGTGGGATTTCTGACATGGTGTCAAAGAGAAAGATGCTCAGTATGCTTTGACATTTCATCATGAATAGACTTACTAACGAGCAACGCTTGCAAATCATTGAATTTTATTACCAAAATCAGTGTTCGGTTCGAAATGTGTTCATTCACCGTTCAGCGATGAGGCTCATTTCTGGTTGAATGGCTACGTAAATAAGCAAAATTGCCGCATTTGGAGTGAAGAGCAACCAGAAGCCGTTCAAGAACTGCCCATGCATCCCGAAAAATGCACTGTTTGGTGTGGTTTGTACGCTGGTGGAATCATTGGACCGTATTTTTTCAAAGATGCTGTTGGACGCAACGTTACGGTGAATGAACACATTTCGAACCGAACACTGATTTTGGTAATAAAATTCAATGATTTGCAAGCGTTGCTCGTTAGTAAGTCTATTCATGATGAAATGTTAAAGCATACTGAGCATCTTTCTCTTTGACACCATGTCTGAAATCCCACGTGATCTGTCAAATACTAATGCATGAAAATCCTAACCTCAAAAAAATCACCCTTTAGTAAGGCATCCAACATTCGTGCCAATTATGGTTCAAAACGGTGTATAACCTGATATAGCTCCCATGTAAACCTATATCCCGATTTCACTGCTTGAGCCGCAACAAGACGCAATTGTTAGCGGATTCGATCTGTAATTGAATTGGCGTGTGGGGGTCTGTAACGACTACCATCATTCTTGCGAAGTATGGTTGAAATCGGTGCAAAATCTTGTATAGCTCCCATATAAACCGATCTCCAGGCTTGACTCCTTAAACCCCTGGAACCCGCATTTGTTATCCGATTTGTGTGAAACATTACATGTAAAGTTTTATAACGACTACCAACATTCGAACCCAGTGTGGTTCAAATCGATGCGAGCTATATCGGTCTCCCATATAAACCGGTCTGAAGATTTTACTTCTTGATCCCCTGGAACCCGCAATTGTTGTTCGATTTGGTTGAAACTTTACACCTAGAGTTTTGTTACGACCTCCAACATTCATGCCAAGTATGGTTCATAGCGGAGAATAACCTGATATAGCTCCCATGTAAACTTTACTCCCGATTTGACTTCTTGTGCCGCAAGAAGCCGCAATTGTTATGCGATTGGTCTGATATTGTGCATGTGGTGTCCTCTTTATGAAGTCTCATAAAATCTCCAAAACCAATTCCATACAATAATTCAATTCCGGAATTCTTCCGTAACTGAAGTTCGGTTGGGACCATTCTCAACTAAACCTCCATCACATTTTTTTTTCTCTATGTATTGAACACCTTTCAAACTCCGCACTTATCCACTGCCATATTTGCCTACTAATGGTCGATCTCCAGACACACAAAAAGAAACAGCGGCCGCATCAGGAGCTGATGCAGCAGTTGCAGCATCAACATCAATTGCAGCAGCAGACATTTAATGTAAATGCAACACCATCCAGCCATTATGCCACCAAATGAGTAGTGACTGGGTGAGTGAGTTAAATGAGTGAGTGAAAGAAATGCAAACTACGATGACAACGAAGTACTTAAGTGAATTCGATACTTGTGTCAATGAATTGTTTTAAAATTGTCTTTCACTTTGACGTGTGACGGCTCTTCAGCCGAAAAACGAAATACGAAATCCTCTTGGCCAGCCGTCCACCCCTTTTTTTGTTGATGGTTTTTTTTTAGTTCATTTCGAGTAATGTTTCCCAATGATTTCGAGGAAATGCAGAAATATATATATACACAGTAAAATTCCTGGGGACACTACGGGCATGATGGCAATGTCTATGGCTATGGTTATGCCACACGTCTACGCGCATTGGCATGGAATCCGAAAATATGTTTTAATGATTGTTGCTCGAACACTGACTGACACAAACACTGTCATTAACCGAAATATGTGGACACTTTGCGCAGCAGTTGTTAAGAGCTGCATTATTCTGTGAAGTGCAGGGACAGTGGAGAAAACGGCGAAAATTCAAGTACATTGAGGTGAATTGAAGCCTGGCAATAGCCCAATTGATAAGCTGATATAACCATAATCGAATGAGCTAGGTCTATGCTCGGGCGCCAGTTATGAATTTTTTTGTCATTTTAACTCAAAACCTCTAGAAAATGATTTTTAAATGCATGCTAGGGTGCCATAATCCAACGGAATAGGTTCATACTAGGGCACTAGTATAGGATAGGTTTGAGTGGCAATTTTTGACTATTTTAGTCCCTTGAGTTAATACCGTAGCTGAAACAGGGGGAAATCGAACACTAGTAACCATGCTACCAAATCGGGGGGCTGGTCCCCTGGGATCCCCGAGTACAAATTTAAAACATAAATCCCATCGAAACCTGGCTTTTTAACTCAAAATTTTCTGGGCCGGTTAAAGTCATTCCGAGCGTCACTTTGCGAAGTAGTTCAGATCTGAGAAACAGCTGAATTTTGATAAAATTTAAAGAAATGGGTGAAGTTAGCCTCATTACTAACTAAGTTCATGCTCGTAAGCCTTATAATAGCTTTATTTATAAACTGACATAACTAGAATCCAATGGGGTAGGTCTATGCTCGGGCGCCAGCTTACAAATTATAAACAAAACGCTTCAAAAATGAGGTTCATGCTCGTGAGCCTTATAATAGCTTAATTTATAAACTGACATAACTAGAATCCAATGGGGTAGGTCTATGATCGGGCGCCAGCATAGTTTAGGGTAGAATGGCAGTTTATTTACTAAGCAGACTTACTTAGACTATTTTAGTCCACACACAATAAAGACAGACCTGGGGTTGCTGCCAACTCTGCTTACCAGGGGGCTGGGCGCCAACATACAAATTTTAAGCAAAAATCCAATCGAAACCTGGCTTTTTAACTCAAAATTCTAGGCCTATAAAGGTCATTCTCGGGCGCCATTATGCGAAGTAGTTGTTCAGAGCTGCATTTTTCTGTAAAGTGCTGGGACGTTATGAAAAACAGCAGAAATTCAAGAAAAGTGAAAAGTAAAAATTAATAGAATTTCATAACTAACAAAGTTCACGCTTAGAAGCCCCAAATGAAAAGCTGATAATGACGCAGGTCTATGCTCGGCCGCCAGCTTACAAATTATAAACTAAACGCTTCAAAGATTAATGTTATGAAATTTTTATAGATATCTGTCATTAAAACTCAAAACCTGTGGAATTTTTAAAGTTCATGCTCGGGCGCCACCTTTAATATTTTCATGTTAACCATGTTTTTAAAGATTGTTGCTCGAACTCGGACTTACACAATCACTTTTATTAAATGAAGTATGCATTACTATTTGAAGCGTAGCGAATGTGGGGAAAACAGCTAAAATGAAACACAAGTCAAGGCGTGCTTAGTTCAGCCGGGATGCATCCTCATAGATTTTTTTAAAAATTTGCTCTTAATAACAAGGTTTGTATTTGAATTATTTTGAAACATTCGGGTTTTGGGGGACACAAGGTTACTTCACATACCAAATTTCAGCCAAATCGGGCAAACACTAAGGCTTTTAAGACTTCTCGCATAGGAGAACTTTATGTACCAAATTTCAGCCAAATCTGATAAAACTGAGGCTTCTAGTGTTTCAAGAAGCCAAGTCCGAATAGTGGTTTATATGGGGGATACATCAGTTCATTTATCAATTGGAATCATACTTTGCTCGGATGTTAGAAGTCGGAACAAAAGTCTTTGTGCCAAATCGGATGATAATTGAGTCTTCTAAGGGTCCAAGAAGTCAATTTGGGATCGATTTTATGGGGGCTGTATGAGATTTTAGACCGATTCAAATCATACTTGGCACAGACGTTGAGAGGCATTATAGAAACCCTCTTGCCTGTCCAAATTTTCGATCAGCTAGCTTTACGCGTTCGACAAGGGAGGGACGGAAGGACATACATTGCTAGATCGACTCAGAATGCCGTTACGGTCAAGAAAATATAAATCAATATCAATATTTTGGGGTGTTACAAACAAAATGAATACACTGAAAAAAATTTTGCTCAAGTTTAAAGATTCGAGCCAAAGATAAGCAAACTTAATTTAAAGATAATCAAGTTGTCAACTTTTTAAGGTCGTTGTCGTGTCCGTTAGTGAATAGGAAATTAAATTTAAAGATCGCATCTTTATTTTAAAGTTTTGGTTCTTTCATTATCATTGCCAAAATCCTACACATGAGGAAAAATCTAAAATTTTGGGCAAACTCTTTTTTCGGTGTAATATAATAGACCCCCCCTCATTCTATGGTGGTGGTTGTTAACCGAAAGAAAGCTGTTGGCCACAAAGTTCATGCTCAGACGCCTATTAATCTACTTTTCAAAAGTTGACATAGCCAAAATCCAAAATCATAAATTTTTTGAAAACTTGTTTTGTGAATTTTTGATGGATACTTGACATTTTAACTCAATAGTAATTCTTTAAAGTTTTTGCTCGGGCGCCATGAAATCATCACATGTAAATGTTCTTTTAGGAAAATATGTCTTTCATAAGTTTGGCATCATATTATGTTCATTTAAAACATGTCCGTTAGTAAATAGGAACAAATCCTACGAATCAGAAAAATCTTAAATTTTCGACCATTTTTTTTTTTTCGGTGTAGTATAATATACCCCCCCCCCCACATTCTATGGTGGTGGTTGTTAACCGAAAGAAAGCTGTTGGCCACAAAGTTCATGCTCAGGCGCCTATTAATCTCCTTTTCAAAAGTTGCCATAGCCAAAAATTCGAAAATGGTAAGTCCTTGCTCGGGCGCCATTTTAAAAATGTTTATCATAAATGCTTCAAAAACTGATATTGTGAATTTTCTGTGGATACTTGACATTTCAACTCAAAAGTAGGTCTTTAAAGTTCATTTTATGTTCATTTAAAACCTGTCCGTTAGTGAACAAGAAATTAAATTTAAAGATTGCATCTTTATTTTAAACTTCTAGTTCTTTCATTTTCATTGCTAAAATCCTACGAATCAGAAAAATCTTAAATTTTCGGCCAACTTTTTTTTTCGGTATAGTATAATAGACCCCTCCCCCACATTCTATGGTGGTGGTTGTTAAAAAAAAAGAAAGCTGTTGGTACCAAAGTTCATGCTCAGTCGCCTATTAATTAAAAGTTATATAGCGATTTAAAAGTTGCCATAGCGATAATCCAAAATGGTAAGTCCTTGCTCGGGCGCCATTTTAAAAATGTTAATCATAAATGCTTTAAACACTGATTTTTGGAATTTTCGATGGATACTAGACATTTTAACTCAATAGTAGTTCTTTAAAATTCTTGCTCGGGCACCATGAAATCATCACATGTACATGTTCTTTTAGGAAAATATGTCTTTCATAAGTTTGGCATCATTATATGGTTATTTAAAACCTGTCCGTTAGTAAATTGGAAATTAAATTTAAAGATCGCATTTTTATTTTAAAGTTTTGGTTCCTTCATTTTCATTGCTAAAATCCTACGAATCAGAAAAATCTTAAATTTTCGGCCAACTTTTTTTTCTGTATAGATTAATATACCCCTCTCCCCATTCTATGGTGGTGGTTGTTAAAAGAAAGAAAGCTATTGGTAACAAAGTTCATGCTTAGACGCCTATTAATCTCCTTTTTAAAAGTTGCCATAGCCAAAATCCAAAACGGAGGGTTCTTGCTCGGGCGCCATTTTAAAAAGGTTAACCATAAATGCTTCAAGATCTGGATTTTGTGAATTTTCGATGGATACTGGACAGTTTAACTTTAATAGTATTTCTTTAAAGTTCTTGCTCGGGCGCCATGAAATCATCACATGTAAATGTTCTTTTAGGAAAATATGTCTTTCATAAGTTTGCCATCATTTTATGGTCTTAGTTCCCACTGTGCCACTCTAGTGTCGACCATCGAAACGTTAAACCGTAGCCATTACGGCAACTGCAAATGGACTGCGGCAATGCCCCAACAACAATGGCATCCGCCAGTTGTGGTATCGGTATCGTGTGGCATCGGTGTGATAAGCACCCGTTTGCATTAATGTTTCATAAAACGTTTCGTTTACACCTTCTTTGCCATTGTCAAGTGCATGACCAGCGCCATTTAGTGAGACATACAACGAGCGCGCGTAAGAGAGCTTTTTGCAAACTGACGACTCAACCAAAACTACTCCCATTTCACAGTTCTCTAAAGTTCCTTTTTCACTAATACCAAACATGGATGGGGACGGCTTGGAGTGCAGGTCTGTTTGAGCAAATGCCATTATCTCATATCTGGCATGTGGTGGCCAATGACTACGATGGCAATGGGCGGACAAGTTGCATGCTAGTGGCATTAGCACTTTAGTGAATGGCATTGCATTCACCTTCTCTGGTTGTGTATGCACGTGTAATTATGTCTGGCTTGGTGTTGCACTGGCCCCCCCAAAAGGGTGGTAGAGCCAAACCAAGTCCTACTATTATGTCCAGGGTGTAAAAAGTGAATGTTAAGGTTTTTGGTGCTGGATATGCTGCTAATGCTTGTTTCGCTTGTGCTTTGTTGTTGTCGTCTGTCGCCCGATAGCCATATGATAATGTGCCGCCATTCTAATCGAAAATTTCCATAAATTCATTCATTTTTGGCATAACTGGAATCACTAGGGCTCTCTCTGGTAGTGCCAGACAGGGATGCCAGTTAAAGGTAAATATTTTCAAATAAACGTAGAGTGGAATTTTCACAGGGAGGCCACCGTGGCACAGGGGTTAGCATGTCCGCCTATGACCCTGAACGCCTGGGTCCAAATCCCGGTGTGAACATCAGAAAATTTTTCAGAGTTGTTTTTCCCCTTACTAATGCTGGCAACTGTGCTGTGAGGTATCCTGCCATATTAAATCTTCTCTACCAAGTGGTGTCGCTATGTGTCACGCGTTTCAGACTCGGCATAAAAAAGAACGCCCCCTATCATTTAGATAGTGGGCGTCCTTGCACTCATTGATATGAGACAAGTATCCCTTGTTCCTTAATGGAATGTTCTTGGGAAATTTAGTTTTTTTCATGTTTGCAGGAAGATTTTGAAAAATTAATAAATTTTCTAAAAAAACCTGCAAAAATCTTTAAATGTTTTTTGAATTTGGACGATATAGAACGGTATCCCGATTAAAGGATTAGGTCAATGAAAGGGGATCAAAATCTGGCCTTTTGCCAACCCTGTCTTTTGGCAACTACTCACAGGTTTTGGTCCTCTAGCCTTTCTCTCTTTTCTCCTTTTGGCAACCCTGTCCTCCTTGTCTCCTTCATCATCACCACCATCATCGGCCTGTTCAAATACCTTTTAGTGTTTGTTTTTTTTTTTTTTTTGTTTTCTTTCGATTTGTGAAATATTTCTCCAGGACCATGACATTCGTGACCGCCAAGATACATACATTCACGCTAAGCCATTTCATGGAGCAAAAGCCAACACCTACGCCCCTCCATTTCCGTTGACTTCCTGTTGCATGCCTGTCAAATAGTTTCTCGTTTAAAAACGCTAAATTAGTTATTGTTTGACGGGGAGATGGATGGATGGAAGGATGGATTGCCACAGAGTAGTTAGATGACTGTATGTGATAGCTTTTCGGTGTTGTTCAACTAAAATGATTTTCCATGATATCAGACGGCGGCGGGCATAGCGCTTAGTAGGCGGGAAGGTAACTAATGTCACACAACAGGGAGTCCACTTTGACTGAGTCGATGAGTGTGAGTCTGTCTGTATGCATGTGTGTGTGTGTGTGTGTGTTTGTGGACTGAATACTAATGACTTGTGAAATTTGGATGTTGTTTTACTTGCACCACATAGAAAGCTGTATCATTGTTACTGTTGTTGTTGTTATCAAGCTATGCCGTGGTTAATTCTGATTTGGTCTATTGGTAGATGGCCATTTTTTTTTTTTTGCTGAAAATGTCAAAAGCATTTAAAATGTGGAGGTGTTGCTTTAGCATTGAAACTAGAGATTTATATGGGCAGAGCTGGATTAAGAATGAGAGCAGCTCATACCATCGCGGTATAATCGAGACAACGATAGGAAACCTGGAAGGAAGAGAAAAGGTTTCCAATCGGATACCTGATATGAACCTCGAAGTCGGGTGCGAAGCACTGCTGCCATCGGCACAGTCTTGGAAGTATTGCCATCTGGAAGATCATGTTACACGAATGGATCAAATTTAGAAGACAGAGTGGCCCAGGGGGGTTACATTGAGAATCCAGGGAGAGAGATCTGGTTTAGACTGCCTGACCATAATACGGTCCGGCAAACGGAGATCCAGGCGTTTGAACCACACCACCTCACGCATTCTGTGAGTGAAATGGTGTGGTGCTAACGCGAGGACATCGAGTGTGAACATCTTTACCGACAGCAAAATTGCCATAAGGGAAATAATAACCGGGACGGTTATGTCACGAACAGTCTTGGAGTGTAAGAAGGAGATTAACGCCTTCTATGAGGATGGCAAAATGAATGGGGAAACGAAAGGTCAGACGATTTGGCGGTGAAGGCCTAGAGGACTGCCGTCAATAAACTTGATTGACCCGAAGCCTTTCGGGTCGACACAGTCCGAGTTAAGGAAGCGGGCGACGAATGTGCATGCAACATTGTGGAACAGCGAAATAATCGGTAGGACGACGAAAATTCTATGGGGGGATCCAGATCGCGAGAAGACGAGGCTGCTACTGAAAGAAAGTAAGAAGGAGGTCAATATAGCTATTGGTATCATAACGGGACTACGAGCTTATGTAAAATCGGTGAGCAAATGATAGAATGTGTAGGGCATGAGACGTTGGAGCATTTCCTTTGTCATTGCCGGCTTTCGCGTCTAACAGATACTGGCACTTAGGTGGGGACACAATACCAGACATGAACCAACTTAGGGGAGTGGTATTGAAAACAATTAAGGATGTTGTAAGTAGCATGAAATTCCTAACTTAACATGTTAGCATGTCCGCCTATGACGCTGAACACCGGGGTTCAAATACTGGCAAGACCACCAAACATTAAAAAAAAAAAAATTCAGCTGTGGTTTTCCCCTCCCTATGCTGACATTATATGGGAGGTACTATTCCATGTAAAACTTCTCTCCAAAGAGGTGTCGCACTGCGGCACGCCGTTCGGACTCGGCTATAAAAGAAGGCCCCTTAAGCATAAAACTTGAATCGGACTGCACTCATTGATATGTGAAAAGTTTGCCCCTGTTCCTTTGTGGAATGTGCATGGGCAAAATATGTTTTTTTTATTGTTGTTTGTCGACTTATTCGTATTCCATATAAGTTTCTCTGGTGACGAGCATGGCTTGTACGAATTGCCAACCTTACAACAATTGGTATATGATCTGAATATGGTTTGGATGGGACAGATACCTTACCTTACTTTACTTTAATTGGCTATGACAGAATATTTGTGCCACTAGCCGATCGTAGAATAGCGTTCCAAGCGCCTCGATCTTCTGCGCTCATTCTAAAATCTCTGACATCAAGTTTTGAGGTGTCTCCCACCACTTGATCTTTCCATTGGGCTTTTGGTCTTCCCGATATGCGTGTACCACTGTGTTTGCCTTCAAAAGACTTCTTTGCTGGAGCTTCTTCATCCTTTCTGACAACATGACCCAGCCAACGCAGCCGTTGTATTTTGAAGCGTGTAACTATGCTATCGTTGTCATACAGCTCTTACTGCCCGTGGTTCATACGTCCCCTATATTCTCCATTAACGCAAACTGATTAAAATTTTTTACGAAGAATCTTTCTCTCAAATACTCCAAGTACTGCCTCATCTGCTTTTACAAGTACCTATGCTTCAGAACCATATAACAGCACGGGTAGTATCAGTGTCTTGTATAGTGTAATCGTTGTCTGTCGAGAGGTGGCCTTGTTTCTAAAATAGCATCTGTTTGCCACTATTATTCTTCGCTTAATCTCAAAACTGGTGTCATTCGTTTCGGTTACGGCGGTGCCGAGGTAGATAAAGTTACTGACTGTCTCAAGGTTTTGATTCCCAACTTTCTCCGTTCTCTTTATCTGGTTGGTTGTACAAGGCTTTTTGGGAGTTGAATCCATCCATTTCGTCTTATCTTCATTTACTGCCAGACCCATTTTCACTGACTCTCTTTCGATTCTTTCAAAGGCTGCAGTTACCACTTCCGGTGAACGACCTATGATATCGATGTCGTCAGCATAGGCGAGTAGCATGTGTTCTCTTGTATTAGTGTGCCATATCTATTCACATCTGCATCTCTGCATCTGCATATCATCACACGATAGGCTGTCTCCTTATCTTTCCCATTCTTACTGAGGAACGCGTGTCAGCAAGTGTCATCCTGCAGAGTCTTATTAATTTTGCAGTGATACCAATCTCAGACAAGACTAGAAATACCTTTGAACGTAAAGGAGTATCGAAAGCGGCTTTGTAGTCAAAAAAGAGATGGTAGGTGTTAATTTGTCCTTCTCGGATCTTTTCCCGGATTTGGCGCTGTGTGAATATCTGTTCTAGGGTGGATTTACCAGGTCTAAAGCCGCATTGATGGGGCCCAATTATCTCATTGACTTTAGGTTTTAATCTTTCACACACTACGCTCGAGAGTATCTTGTATGCGATGGGGAGGAGACTTATTCCTCTGTAGTTGGCGCATTCCGTCTTGTCTGCTTTCTTGGGTACGGGACATAGTATGCTGAGGTTCCAATCATCGGGTATGCGCTCTTCTAGTCAGATTGCGCAGATAAGCTGATGCATGCGCCTTAACAGCGTGTCGCCTCCAAATAGTTCAGCGGACAACCCATCGGCTACTGCTGCCTTGTTGTTCTTCAGTCGGGTCACTGCTGCTTGGACCTCATTCTGACTAGGTGGTAAACATTTTATACCATCATCATGGATTGGTTTTGGGGTATCCTCTTCGCCGCCATCCTCAGACGCTAGAAGTTGGTTAAAATTTCTATCATGTCAACAAAGAGATGGTAGGTGTTGATTTGTCCTTCTCGTATCTTTTCCAGGATTTGGCGCAGTGTGAATATCTGGTCCGGGGTGGATTTACCAGGTCTAAATCCGCATTGGTACGACCCAATTATATCATTGTCTTTTTTAATCTTTCATACAGTAAGCTCGATAGTATCTTGTATGCGATGGGGAGCAGACTTATTCCTCTGTAGTTGGCACATTCCGTCTTGTCTCCTTCCTTGGGTACGGGACATAGTATGCTGAGATTCCAATCATTCGGTATGCGTTCTTCTAGCCAGATTGCGCAGATAAACTGATGCATACGCTTTATCAGCGTGTCGCCTTCGGTCTTAAATAATTCAGGGGGTAACCCGTCGGCTCCTGCTGCCTTGTGGTTCTTTAGTCGGTTCACAGCTACTTGGACCTCATTCTGACTAGGAGGTATACATTCTATACCATCATCAGGGATTGGTTCTGCGGTATCCTCTTCGTCGCCTACATCGGACACTAGCAGTTGGGTAAAATTTTCTTTCCATATCCTTAGCATGTGTCAGTCAGTGTCAGTTACCAGATTTCCCTCATTGTCTCTGCAGGTGGATGTGCCTGCACCCAAGCCATCGGTTTGGTGTTTAATTCTTTGGTAGAATTTCCGGACTTCATTCTGACTCCTGTACATCTCAATTCGCTTACACTCACGTCTTTCCATTTTCTTTTTCTTTTTGCGGAATAGACGTTTCTCCCCTCTCCTTTTCTCCCTATACCTCTCCTTCATCTGGAGCTTTGCTACTGATTGCAGGGTTGCTCTTTATGGCGCATTCTTGGCTTCAGTAGCATCTCGACACTCTTGGCCGTACCATGGGTTTCTTGGAAGAGGCTTCCGGTACCCAAGTACGGATTTCGCGGCATTTTCCATGGAGTGGGCAATAGTTTGCCACCGCGCCATTATATCATCGGAACAAGGAGTGCTTTCATCAAGCAGTTGGGTCCGTCGAGTGGAGTATGCCGTTGCCATTTGTTGTGTTTGCAGCTTTTCAATGTCCAGCTTCCGTGCAGTGCCAGATCGTACTTTCCTCGCCATGTTAAAACGGGTGCGAACCTTTGCTACAACAAAGTAATGATGCGAATTATTCGCTCCACAGAGTTACAGAAAATCTGCGGAGCAAATGCAATAGTCTTTTGCGAACTCCTCATTTTGCCACAGAAGGTAAATTCTCCTTTACTAACGTTCCTAGTTTTTTTTTTTTTTTTTTTTCTTTCTGTCAGTTAACACGCAGGGGATGTCCCCTATAAATGCAGTGCATTGCGTTGGCGAGAGGAAATGAGGAATTTAAGGGGGGGAAATGATGTAGTGTTTATTGACATTTGTCTTAAATCTTTGGATGTCAAAGTGGCTGGGAAAAACATTAGCCGGAAGTCGATTCCACATACGAACGGTTCTGGCGAAATAAGAATTCTCTCTATAATGCTTTATGCGTTCCGCTGGCCAATCAATCACAAACGGGTGTGAGTTACTCGAATGTCTAATATCCCTGACATACATCCTTACATCAGGAATAAGAAGACGAATATCAGACGAACACACACCATAAAAGTACCGATAGAACAGCGCCAAACAACCCACATTGCGACGACGATGAAGGGAGGCAATAGAGTTGAATACCCCACTGTCCCCAATCACCGCCATCGCTCTCCTCTGTATACGATCCAGTAGCTCCAGGGATGATTTCGAAGCTCCAGCCCATACATGTGAGTTGTACTCCATTTTCGGCCTTATGAAAGTGGTGTAGTTGTAAAGAAGATCAGACGGAGTGATGTAATTCTTACACCCTTTAAGGAAGCCTAAACACTTGAATGCTTCTTTCGACACTTCGAATACATGTTTAGTCCAACGGACATTACTTTGTATTTTCATGCCCAGAACATGAAGAGCTTCTGATTGCTTAACATCTACACCGTTGATAGACAAAGATGATCGTAATGGGTCAGCAAATCGTTTGTGTGACAACAAGCAGCACTGAGTCTTACGTGCATTAAAATCCACTCGATTCATTCGACCCCACTCAGAAATGGCCAGCAAATCCTGGCATAGTGTATCGTCCATAACCCGCCTCTTTTGCTCAATCTCTCGAAGACTTGGCCTATGGTCGAATGAGTACGAATGACAGAGATTACTGTCATCCGCAAATGAGTAGATCGTATTCGATGTTCTTCCATTTATGACCACTCCACCTAAATCGCCAATTAAATCAAGAAGTTTTCTCGCCTTAGAGGCCGCACTATACTGCAGCTTCCCTGCCTTCGGTATAAACAACACCTTAACCCTCCTTCAAGATTGAGGTACATAGGCAAATTCTTTGCAAGCCCTTAACAGCACAATAAATCTTCCCGAAAGTCACTCGTAGGCCTCCTGTAGCATTTTCGGGTAAATGCCGTCCGATCCGTGTGATTCGTGGGAGTGTAAAGCCCAACGAACATTATCATAAATGACAAGTCTCCTTGCCCTATCGGCATCACCGTTCCCCGCCATTATGAAATTGATTTCCGCTTATTCCCTGAGCTCACAGCTGAAACGAAAGCTCTTTTAGTTCTTGTAAAACTAATTTCTCCAAATCACTTGATTCCTCCAAGTCAAAAGTTTCATTCAAAAAAAACAAACCTCTACAATAAGCCTCTGGTTTTAGGTGACTTCGAGTTCAGTAAACTCCCATAGTTGTCCTTTAGTTATTTCCAAGTTTCTGTTTAGAATCCCACATTTATCCTTGAATAGAGGCATTATGACTTGACTCATACCTTACTTGCCCCCGGTCATCATTATCATCATTCGCCGCCCAAAGTCAATTAGTGCTAACGTCTTAATTAAACGACGAGTATGACTAAAATTCCCAAAATCTAATAATATTTCCTCAGGTATTTATTAACTTTGCAACATAATTTTTAGTGCTCCAAATTAAGATTTTTATGACTGGTGGGAATTTATTACTACACGATGGCGCAGGGTTGAGTATACGCCGCCCCGTCTCCCTCTCTCTCCCGCTCTCTCTATCGTCGTCCATCAACCACATCGCATTGCAACTCATCCCCCTGGCACGGTGTGGCTGCCACAGCAAGCAGGCAAGCAAGTTTCCCAATCAACACCTGATATCCTTGCAAAATCTTTGGCAATTCATATATATTTCCTATCATAAACCATGTCAGCACGTGCCAGGATTCAGGATTCTCTTGTTAGGCAGCAAGAATCCTTGGGTGGGTGTACATTATTCCAAGAAGGCTTTGTGTATTGGTGTGCGTGTGACTAATAAATATTAAATCTATATGATATATATATATATAGTCGGGCGGGGCGGGGCGGGGCGTGTGTGAGTAGAATTTATTACAACACCACGACTGTTTCATTACAAAATTTCATTGTAAAAACGCCAACAAAATCTACATAAAAATTACTTGCGTTTTGTATTGTAACTTATTTTGGCAATGATGCGTAGGTTAGTGTATGTTTACATGTACGCGTACGTGTGCGTTATTGTATTATGCGCCTTTGAAAACCGTCTTAGTCCTAGCGTTCAATCAGTCGCATTCACTATAATCAGTGGCAGTGTTGCCAGAAAGTTTTTTTTTTAACAAAACCGTTATTTTTTCAAAAATTTAAGGTAAAGCAGTAAAAGAGAGTGAAGTCCTGTAAGAAAAGATGGAAAATAAGAAGAAAAGTAAGTTTCGTAAAACTTTGTTGGCCTTTTTGTTGTCACTAAAAACTAAACCTTTTTATACCCACCAGCATAGAATAGTAGGCCAAATTCATTTAGTCCCCCCTTGAAGTCCTCACATTGAAGTATACATATCCGACCCTACAAAGTATTGTATATTTATTATACCCTCCACCATAGGATGGGGGTATACTAATTTCGTCATTCTGTTTGTAACTACTCGAAATATTCGACTGAGACCCCCTAAAAGTATATATGCTTGAAATTTTGCACAAATATTTCTTATAAGTGTAGGTCGGTTGGGATTGTAAATGGGCAATATCGGTCCGTATTTTGATATAGCTGCCCTATAAACCCATCTTGGGTCTTGACTTCTTGAGCCTCTAGAGGGCGCAATTCTTATCCGATTGGAGTGAAATTTTGCATGACGTGTTCCGTTATGATTTCCAACATCTGTACCAAGCTGTCATATAAACCTATCTGGGGTCTTGACTTCTTGAGCCTCTAGAGGGCGCAATTCTTATCTGATTGGATTGAAATTTTGCACGACGTGTGCAGATATGATATCCAACAATTGCGCCAAGTATGGTTCAAATCGGTCCATAACCTGATATAGCTGTCATATAAACCTATCTGGGCTCTTGACTTCTTGAACCTCTAGAGGGCGCAATTCTAATCCGATTGGATTGAAATTTTGCATGACGTGTTCTGATATGATATCCAACAACTGCGCCAAATATGGTTCAAATCGGTCCGTTACCTGATATAGCTGCTGTATAAATCGATCTTGGGTCTTGACTTTCTGAGCCTCTAGAGGGCGCAATTCTTATCCGATTGGAATGATATTTTACACGACGTGGCCAATTTGAGCCTCACACTGACCTGGTCGGAAAATATGTCCGATTGTCATATGTCCCTCAAACACTTAGCCCTGAAAATAAATCAGCATCGTGCTTTACTCTCAAATATCATATTTTATTTCAACCCCATACTGCCATTAGCCTCAAAATTGTATATCAAATTCGTTATTTAATCTCAAATACCTTTTATGTAAAACCCTTATTACAAAATTCAGCAAATATGTCCTTTGTGAGGTATGGACTTTAAAAACTATCAATATCGAGCTCCACTCTCTTTAAGACCCAAATTGTCATGGCGAGCAAATACGTCCTATTTGGGGATCGTTATGTGGCTGGGACGTCCCCTAGACAGTTGGTCCCTAATGTTAACTTCAGATTCGTGATCTTCTTCCGATTACCTTTAATTTGAACCCCATATTTCCATATACGACAAACATGTTCGGTTTGGGGGTGTTTTGGGGAATGGGGCAGCCACTCAGTGACTTGGCTCTGAAAATATCTATCAGATTCATGTTTTACTCTAAAATACCTCTTAATTGAGCCCCATATTGCAATTGTCAGGAAATACGTCCTATTCAGGGGGTGGTGTTATGGGGCTGTGGTGGCCATATAGACACTTTTTCTCGATCATTGATATTAGATTCGTGCTTTATTCCCAAAGACCTTCCATTTGCGTCCCATATTGTTATGGTCGTAAATTTGGCGGTGTTTGGTTTTCGTTTGTATTGTTTTCTTTGGGCTATTAGCTGCAGAATGTGTCCCGGCAATTTTATTTTATTTTATTTTATTTAATTTTATTTTATTTTACTTTATTTTATTTTATTTTATTTTATTTTATTTTATTTTATTTTATTTTATTTTATTTTATTTTATTTTATTTTATTTTATTTTATTTTATTTTATTTTATTTTATTTTATTTTATTTTATTTTATTTTATTTTATTTTATTTTATTTTATTTTATTTTATTTTATTTTATTTTATTTTATTTTATTTTATTTTATTTTACTTTATTTTATTTTATTTTATTTTATTTTATTTTATTTTATTTTATTTTATTTTATTTTATTTTATTTTATTTTATTTTATTTTATTTTATTTTATTTTATTTTATTTTATTTTATTTTATTTTATTTTATTTTATTTTATTTTATTTTATTTTATTTAATTTTATTTTATTTTATTTTATTTTATTTTATTTTATTATATTTTATTTTATTTTATTTTATTTTATTTTATTTTATTTTATTTTATTTTATTTTATTTTATTTTATTTTATTTTATTTTATTTTATTTTATTTTATTTTATTTTATTTTATTTTATTTTATTTTATTTTATTTTATTTTATTTTATTTTATTTTATTTTATTTTATTTTATTTTATTTTATTTTATTTTATTTTATTTTATTTTATTTTATTTTATTTTATTTTATTTTATTTTATTTTATTTTATTTTATTTTATTTTAGTTTAGTTTAGTTTAGTTTATTTTATTTTAGTTTCTTTATTATTTTTTTTATTAATTAATTTCTAACATTTATCCAAACGGCAACGCTTGCCTCCCTTCTCAGCTACGCTTCTACTTCATCGCTCTATAAACCCAATCAAGCAACCTCTGGTGGCGTTTATTCCCTTTTTTTATTTTTGGATGATATAAAACAAGAAACAAGTTGAAATTGGCGGAAAATGTTTATGACCGTATTAAGGGTGAATTTGCGACAGGAGCAAAAAGGAACACATAAAAAATAACAAAAACAAACATATACACACGCATAGATCCCATAAACTGGCAATGTGTGCAAATGTCAGTCGGCGAAAAACGATACACTCGCTGTTTTCATTGTCAGAGGAGTACAACAACCATTCAAACAAGCAACAGTATAATTTAGCGGCGTACCATATGTCAAATTGGCAGCCGCATTGTAGACAGATACAATGCCTTGCCGCTATACGCCTAAGTTGTTGGGTGTATAAGAACGGCAACGACCTGCTGGCTGCTCGACAACAACTTAATGAAAGAAGGTTCAAAAGCCGCAAAGTGTTATAAAAACACCGGCTGGCAGGCCATACAAATGAGAGTGTCGCAACACACAAAAAGAGAGAGCATCAAACATGTTGTGTATAACAAGTATACCACTTTCACCTCATACAAATAGAGTTGCCGCTAAGTGTTATCGAACATATGATGAGAAGAGCCATTACTTGTGTGTGTGTGTGTGTGTGTGATTGAGAGAGTTTGTCAAAGTCGAAAATGTGTATCAACTTGTGCGTTTGTTTGAACGAATGTCAGAAAAGTATCCTTTTATGCTTTATTTTGTGCAATGTTTAGACCCAAAGTTGTGAGTGGCACAACCCTAAAAATCAATACAACATGTGCTGCTTACTTGCTTGCTGGACTGACTTTCAGGCTGGCTGGCCTGGCCGTCTGACATGAATGTCGAAAGCGAATTGTGAATTGGTTTGAAATTCTATATGTCTTATATGTCTCTATTGGCAGTAGACAAATAATCTCTATGCTCTAAAAGTTTGTTGCTGCACAGTGGTATTTACCTTAGACTTTGTTTTACATTTTGGCGTATATAATTATTTATTTATAAGGCGAAGCTTAAAACTAAATGTCTGCTTAATCAAATTGAACGAATTTGAGTTAAATTTCATTGCAAATATAAAAATCTTGTAAGAAATCTTTATAATAAAAAAGTGAATACTATATCTCTCAAGGATATATTCTTCCAAATGAAGATATATAGCTGCCAAATGAATTTTATATATCCTGGAATGGATGAATTTCAGCACCCTGGGAGTGATTCTATTGGGTTGCCCAAAAAGTAATTGCGGATTTTTCATATAGTCGGCGTTGACAAATTTTTTTACAGCTTGTGACTCTGTAATTGCCATCTTTCTTCTGTCAGTTATCAGCTGTTACTTTTAGCTTGCTTTAGAAAAAAAGTGTAAAAAAAGTATATTTGATTAAAGTTCATTCTAAGTTTTATTAAAAATGCATTTACTTTCTTTTAAAAAATCCGCAAATATTTTTTGGGCAACCCAATAATTCATCTCGTGAGTTAAATTTACTATAGCTGAGATAGATTGTTAATGATGGTTTTCATTCTGGAGATAAATGGTATTCATTGTGGAGAAAAATGCTCTTAATATTCGGCTTAAATTTTGGGGATGACTCCCATATCTTATGAAAAGAGTCTTATTCTTCCTGGTAAGAATTTTATTTATCCGGATGATGAAAGCTGTTCATAGCGGGATAAATCTTTTTTATCCTTTTAAATCCTATTCATCATGGGGATGAATCTCATTCATTCTGGGGATGAATCTCATTCACCCTGGGGATGAATCTCATTCGTCCTGGGGATGAATCTCTATCGTCCTGGGGATGAATCTCATTCATCCTGGGGATGAATCTCATTCATCCTAGGGATGAATCTCATTCATTCTGAGGATGAATCTCATTCATCCTAGGGATGAATCTCATTCATCCTAGGGATGAATCTCATTCATCCTAGGGATGAATCTCATTCATCCTAGGGATGAATCTCATTCATCCTAGGGGATGAATCTCATTCATCCTGGGGATGAATCTCATTCATCCTGGGGATGAATCTCATTCATCCTGGGGATGAATCTCATTCATCCTGGGGATGAATCTCATTCATCCTGGGGATGAATCTCATTCATCCTGGGGATGAATCTCATTCATCCTGGGGATGAATCTCATTCATCCTGGGGATGAATCTCATTCATCCTGGGGATGAATCTCATTCATCCTGGGGATGAATCTCATTCATCCTGGAGATGAATCTCATTCATCCTGGAGATGAATCTCATTCATCCTGGAGATGAATCTCATTCATCCTGGAGATGAATCTCATTCATCCTGGAGATGAATCTCATTCATTTTGGGGATGAATCCCATTCATCCTGGGGATGAATCCCATTTATCCTGGGGATGAATCCCATTTATCCTGGGGATAAATCCCATTTATCCTGGGGATGAATCCCATTTATCCTGGGGATGAATCCCAATTATCCTGGGGATGAATCCCATACATCCTCAGGATGATGAATCATATTCATTCTAGGGATAAATCCCATTCATCCTGGGGATGAATCTCATTCATGCTGGGGAAGAGTTCCAATCATCCTGAGGGTGAATCCCGTTCGTCCTTTGAATGAATACCATTCGTCCTTTGGATATTCATCCAAAGGAATGGTTACTGCTTATCCAATGGATGATTCCAAATTATCCTGGGAATGAATCCCACTCTTTCGTGGGGCGAAACTAATTTTTTTTTTTTGGGAATAAACCACATTCATTCTGTGTTCAATCATTTAGCTTGGGTGATGAGTCATTCATTCTAGTGGTAACTTCCTTTTACTTGGGCTACGCTGGTGATGAATTTGCTTCATTGTAGGTAGTCTGGGGTTGACTCCTATTTTTGCCCAGGATAGTAAATTCATTTATCTTTAAGCTCTGTTTTTTCAGACGTTGTCCTTTTTTTTGGGCATTTTCTCTCCTGCAGACCTATTTTGTCTTGAACATTTATTTTCCTTGACTCATTCATAACCACTGTTGCTTCAACGTCATCATTAACATTCACAGCAACAAACACAATCATTCTGGTGTTGTATGTCCTTCGTGTAACAGTGTGTGTTTGTGTGTGTAATGAACAACTTTTACTTTTTACCATTCTGCACACATAACACCAATCCTCTTCACGTCGCACTATAAACACACACACACACACAAACGCCTATAAAAACATAGGCAATCAAATATCCAACAGTGCGCACTTGTTCCCTTTTAAATGCAACGAATAGAGGAAAGAAGGCAGAAAAAGTTCATCAGGATTACTCTAGCAGGACTCTATGGCTGCACAACTAGGCAAGTGTAAGGGTAAGGGGGTGGGAGTTCAGTGTGGAGCATAAACGAAAGATCGATGCTTTTATGCATGCATTCAGCGTTGTGTTGTTTGTATTTCATTTACTTTTTCAATATTTTCCTTTTGTCCAATTGCCTTTGGCCGTATTTTAAGTTTTGCCATTCAACAAAACATTAATGAAGTATAAATTGCTTATAGTGGCTGCCTAGATGACGCTTGCCTTCAGATGTTCGTTCATAGGAGTTGAATGAGCTGGGCAACAGTGCCAGAAAAAACAACAACAAATGATAGGAAACTTAAATGAAAAAATCCCATACAGAGGAGGCAGGGAGAGAGAATGATAAATGTTTGCTAGAACTAAACTATGTACACTGTGAAAAAAATTTTATCAAAAAAGAGGAAATGCCATCAAACATGTTCGCCTGGCACTATAGAGATGAGATGCAAATATTTTTGTTAAGGCCTACAAATTAGAAGACCCTTACTACATTCAGCTTAAGATGGCTCAGTTTATGACTCCTTAATGTAAAGCAAGTTACCCTAGTCTTGTGGTAACATGTGTAGAAAAAATCTTAAATTTGACAAGGCTGCGTTCTAATCAAACACTTCACTTCTTCAAAATCGCATCGAAAATTCGCATCTTCACATCGCATTAAGCAAACACTCTACTTCGTGTAAAGAGTAAACACTCCACTTTGTCTGGAGTAAACACTCCACTTCGTTTGGAGTAATCACTCCAATTTGTCTAGAGTAAACACTCCACTTCGTTTGGAGTAAACACTCCATTTTGCTTAGAGTAAACACTGCACTTCATTCGGAGCAAATATTTGACCTCGTTCGGATTAAACACTCTACTTCGTCGTACGGTTTTGTCCACCAATACTCTTGTTTTTCGCAGATATTGGAATAGATCCTTTCGAAACCTCTTACAAGCTCATAGTTTCAATGTACTTTTTTTTTGTTCTCTTAAATATGTTAATAACATTTTTTCTCTCTGTGTATAGGAAATAGTAAAACCATACAGGGGGCAAGGGTGCCCAAGCATTTCATTTAAACGAGAAGATGAATGTATTCTAAGTACATTCCCTAGAAAACCATTTACACCACACGCCCAATGACATTCATACCCACACTTAAACAATCACTTCACCCATACACACACAAGAGCATTAGCATTGACAAAGCTCTATAATGAACTTCAAGGATTATCTTTGTGTGTATTTACGTCTATTTCTCTGTACTACAAAGAGTCATTCTAATATCCTTAAAATTTTCTTCATGTTTTATTCGCATTTTCGTTTTGTTTTTGGGGTTTTGCTGCCGTCTTGGTTTTCCCCTTTTTTGCTGCAACTTCAATGAACGAACGACTAGACAAGACATATAAGCTGAAGACAACAACAACAACAACAACAAACTTCTTCATTTTCAAACATGACGATTAAAATAAACTTACAGACAGAACATGATAAAGCTTAATTTTTAAGATGTTTTACTCCCTAAACACAGAAAGAAGTCGGTCTGACCCACCACCATCAGACTTTGTTGATTCATTTCCTGTGATGGATGAGGTCTGAGTGGGAGCGAGAAAGAGAGGGAGTGACAGCAAGTGATAGCTGCTTAATTACACGCACAATTAGATGACAAGGCAGGCTATGTATTAGCTCGGTCCCTCCCATATAAAAGATATTTAAACAAGGCATTGGTGTCAACAGTTTTGAGGTAGAAATTAAATAAAAGTTATTTGGGATTGTGGTGGTTGCAAGATTAGTGATCAAACGCCTGTAAAAGTAAAGACTTGAAAAGTACTGAAACTTTGCGACCAGCGGACATTGCTGGTTAAACCAAATTTTTTACCAAGTTTATGATCGGGCGCCATTATTATTGCTCGAGGGTATTTTTACCCAAATATTATTATACTAACATTCCATTACTTAACGGCGTTTAAATATATCTTTAAAATATTTTTACACGCCATATTTTTACTTTTATAAATTTAATGATCCGGCGCCAATATTTTCCTCTAAGATATTTTTACGAAAAATTTTCCACAAACATACCAATATTGCGCGGCGGGTAAATGTATTTTTAGAAAATTTTGTACAAGCAAAATATTTGCTATGAAAGTTTTTGATCGACCAATTTTATGAACGGGCGCCATTATTATTGTTCTAATGTATTTTTTACTCAAATTTCCTTACTAACATAAAATTACTTAACGGCGAGTAAATGCATTTTTGGAATATTTTTACAAACAACATATTAAATTTATAACGTTTATGATCGGGCGCCAAAATTTTCCTCTAATATATTTTTACAAAAAATTTCCTACAAACATACCATTTTTAAGCGGTGGGTAATGCATTTTAAGAATATTTTTACAAGCTAAATATTTACTACAAAAGTTTGTGATCGGGCGCCAATATTTTCCTCTAAAGCATTTTCACACAAAATTTTCCAAAAACATTCCAATATTGAGAGAAGGGTAAACTTTTCGTATATTAAAAAGTAGAATTTCTATTTTGGAGCATGTCCTATGACGCTGAACGCCTGGGTCAAATCCTGGCGGGAAAATCGATAAAATTGTTGAACGGTAGTTTTGGTGGTTACCATGCGTAGAAGCCATGTAAAAACTTCTCTCCAAAAAGGTCTCGATCTGCGACAAGCCGTTCGGACTCGGCTAAGAGAAGGAGGCCCCTTATCGTTGAGCATAAACTTGAATCGGGCAGCACACATTTCTATGTGAGAAGTTTGCTCCCGTTCCTTAATGTTCATGGTGATGGGCAAACTTGCAGAATTTCTATTTGCTCTTTTCTTTTTCCTTATTGCTTACTACTTGGTAGTTGGGTCCATAAGCGTTCTTAAGGTTGAACTTAACAAATTTTTTTCAAGTAAGTTTTTTTTTTGGCTTGTAATCGGAAGATCCATTACACGTCTAAGGATGTTCGTCGCGTCTGACGAGCTTGGTCTCTACCACCTAAAACTCCTCCTTATCTCCGTGGATATGTAAACCACCTCGGCACCCCTCTCGCATTACTTCGAGGTGGATCCCCTTGTGGCACTAACGCCATACGTCTCAGTGTTCTGCGGCCAGGTCCACTCGCCATATAGCGGTCGCTATATCATTGATGTTGCGTCAAGGTCTCTTATCTTTGACAAAAGTTGTCACAGCTCTCTAGCTATCGTCTCTGCTGCACATCTTCGTTGTTAGGTTTTGCGTACTTATTTCACCGATCTGCTTATCTAGTCGAGCCCGGAGGTCGCGCCCGCTAAAAACCGTGTGCTCTGCTTTACCCATCACCTCCTCTTTTCGTAGATGCAGAATGGGGAGTTGCATTTTCCTATTCTGTGTAGGTACTTGTGGAATTATCGGTGTCTCGCCGCTTTTGTTGACGCGTACTGCGGCTGGGCTGTCAACGTCAATTTGGTGTCGAGTCGTACTCCTAGGCATTCCACATTCCTTCTAGTGGATAAAAAGACGTTCTCGATCCGCATACATATGTATATCTGTGGCTAAGTGTTGCCTCGTGAGCAGAAGTAGTGCAGTCTTTTGCATTGCTAGCTGTAGCCCGTGGGATTCCAACCAATGCCTAGTTCGTATCATGAACTGCTGCAGTCTTCGTTGCGCCTCGTCCGTAATTCTTGCTGTGATGACAGTGGCAATGTTGTCTGCGTATCCGAACAGAAATTGCAATTGCATCCTCAGTATTCCGCGTAGCTGTCGTTTCAAAGGTCGAGACCAAGTATGGAACCTTGTACATGGCCCGACGTAACTTCATACCTCCTCATACCCGCGGTGGAAGTTTAGAACCCGGTCTCTTCTCATGATTCGCATCAGATGGTCTGGCACTTTAAAGTTTATCTTCATGGCCCGCTATACGTTTATCCACCTGAGGCTGTTAAAGGCATTCTTGACGTCCAGCGTTGCCAATAGGATGGTAGGCTTGCTACTAGGGTTCAGCCGTTGGCCTTCTTTCACAACCTCAACTACGTCATTTAGTGCCCCTATTGTCGACTTCCCTGGGCAGGAGCCATGTTGCCGTCTCGAGAGTCCTCTTTCTGCGGCGATTGCTTACGCAAGTAAAGGCTTTATTAAACGCTCAAACAGCTTGCCCGCTGTGTCCGGCATAAACAGTGGCCTCTAAGACGATGGCGATTGTGGAGCACCTTTCCCCTTGCTGATAAAAACCAGCCTTTGTGGTTTCTATGCATCTGGGAAAACTCCTTCTGACAGACATCTGTTATAGATGTTTAGAAGAATTTTTGATCGATTCTCGGCGATTATCTTCATGAATTCTACTTGGACCCTGTCGGGGTCCAATAAATAGAGGAGTGTGTGTGTCCACTCCAATATTTTCGTCGTTTGGTCTTGGATTGTGCTCTGGGAATGGGATGGTTAGAATATTTTGCATTTGTTTTATCACCTATTTCCGTATTAGGGCTTTTCATTCCATGCTTTTTCATTTCGACTTTCTATCCAAGTCTCCAGGGGTCTCGATTGAGGTCTGGATGTTATAGGTGGACATGCTAACCTCTGCGCCACAAAGTCTGTGATCGGGCGCCCATATGTTTTCTCAAAGGTAGCTTTGCCCAAATTTTCCTACAAAAATTTCATATCAATGATTAGAATTTTTGTCTTTGCTTACATTTCTCTTTTTTGCTTACTGCAAAATATTTGGTCTACAAAGTTTACGATCGGGCGCCAATTGTTTACTTTAAGGTAGTTTAATCCAAATTGCTGTCCGATTTATAGGCGAGTCCGAACGGTGTACCGCAGTGTGACACCTCTTTGGGGAGAAGATTTTACATGGCTTCTATGCATGGCATAGTACCTCACAAATATTGCCAGCGTTAGGAGGGAAAAACCATACGAACCCAAGCGCTCAGCGTGATAGGTGAACATGCTAAGCTCTGCACCACGGTGGCCTCCTCCAAGCAAAATATTAACTTTTAGAAAGTCTGTGATCGGGCGCCCATATGTTTTCTCGAAGCTAGCTTTGCCCAAATTTTCCTATGAAAATGCCGTACCCGCCACATTTTATATATCAAGAATTTTCTCTTTGCTTACATTTCTCTATTCTACTTACTACTCAGTATTTGAAACACTTGTCTGGTTGATGCAAAAGATTTGGTCTACAAAGTTTATGATCGGGCGCCAATTGTTTGCTTAAAGGTAGTTTCATCCAAAAATTTTCCACGATCGAATTCCATAATGGAAGGGCGGCTAAATGAAATATTATAATATTTTTACAAGCTAACTAATAGATTTTCCAAATTTAATGATCGGGCGCCAATATTTTAACTTTGAGTTAGTTTCGCCCCAATTTTTCTACGAAAATTCCATTGCTGAGCGGCGGGTAAAAAACTCAAATATGACCAAGTAGAATTTTTTCCAGCTGTCTAGTTTTTCTTTTACAGCTGTGTGGATTATCTTTTTCATTCATAGTTTACTACTTAGCATCTAAATGAATTGAATTTCTTCACTTTTCTTTTCTTCACTTTTAAAATCTTTACTATTGCATGTCATTAAGACTGGTCTGCATAAAGAGCTGTCAGGAAACTAAACTTGCGGCAGGTGGTACTCCATGATCCAAGTGGTTCACTTAAATTTTAAAGTTATAAAAATTTCCATCATACTCCTCCTCTCCGTTTTTCAAATAACAATTTCTGACAATATGTATGAGCCTTTTAACCATAACATCAATTCTAAAAATGCAATGAAATTTTATTTTATTTTCCAGTTCTTGACTTCCACATGCGCCACACAACACTGCAATAATTTACATTCCTATTGAATTCCTTCAAAAACGAAGAAAAAAAAAACACAACAGACCCCAATGTTTTTTTTATTCCATGCCATTGCTCCCCCAAAAACTTTGCTCCGCTACATATCCCCATTAACAATAGCACCTTAAAGTCTTTTAGTCAAACACAATTAATTTCGATTTTATTTCTCTTGTTGTTGTATGTTTTTTTTTTGTCATGTTTGTTGTTGTGTTACTCGTCGTCGTTGTCTATTTTTGTTGGAGGATAATTGGCACAACTTTTGTTCGACATATCATCGCCTTTGTGTCATTGCTGCTGTCGAATTATTCCTTCTTTAGACATTTTGGCTATGTGTGTGTGTGTGTGTGTGTGAATAATGCGAGCATGTTTTACATTTCCTGTCAGCTTTGTTCCTTCACACATGCATTCAGGCGCAAGCTAACAGACAGACAAACATACCCTACATACAAATGGACGGACTTATGTTTGCTTGGACGGACACATAGTCTTACTTATAGGACGATATACACGCGCGCTTTCACATTCAATTCAATTGTCATTCTATATTTTACTAACTGTCTTTTTGTTTTTTTTTCCTTTTATCTTTTTCTTTTTAGGTAAGTGTTTGTTGCGCTAATGTTGAACACGATCCGATTACACTGTTGGCATTTTTCGAAATTGGAATACACTGCCAGGCATTTGGGTATAAGGCAAAAATAAGGTATACTAAGAACTATTAAACTAAGAAATAAAGTGAATTATATAGAAAATATAAATTAATCTGACTTGAGGACAGAATCTAATATACCATCTACTATATAACTTAACCATAATTAGGAAATATGTAATAAAATCTTATATAGCCTTTTAATGGAAAAATAGCACAACAGGAAACAATGGAAAAATTAGGAAAAATTGTGCTTAGTATTGAATTTTTTTGTGTTTTATAAAGAGTGCATACTTTTAGGTGTTTGAAATCAAACAGTGCATACTTTTGTGAATAAGCAATATTGCATACTTTTGGGGTTTCAACAGAAAAATGAAATATATCTATCTTTAAATAACAAAATAGGAAATCATGGAAAAATTAGGAAAAATACGGTTTATTTTGTATTGAAATTTTTGTGTTTTATAAAGAGTGGATACTTATAAGTGTTTGAAATCAAATAGTGCATACTTTTGGGGTTTCAACAGAAAAATGCATTCTATCTATCTTTACCCATAAAGCCTGACCCGCGATTCCCTTGTATGATGTTGATGTAATTTCATAGATTTGTCACTATTATTTAAAATATTTGCAGACAAAAAAATTATTTAAAAAAATGTGAAAAAAAATTTAATTAAAAAAAAATTGAGATAGGATCATTCCAAAATACGAGGCCCATTGCCATACCTCATTTTTTCTAAGGAAAATTAAAGCTTTTGCAATATGCTATGTGTTTTTTTATAGTGCGTCCTTATAGGGGTTAAAAAATAATTCATAAAACATATTGCATACCTTGAGGGGTTTATCAAAGTAGTTTTAGTATTTTATGAGGGAGTTGATAGCACCCATTTTGTCTTATCTCCATTTATTGCCAGATCCACCTTCAGATCCATCGTAGCATTTGTTCTCTTGCAAGTAGTTTCCAACACCTTCTCGTATAATCCCTCCAGAAAGCTATTAAAGGGATCACACGATCAGCTGTCTAGCTGATGCATATGGCAATCCAATCCAGACTATCTGATGTATATGGCAATCCATTGGCTTATGCTGCCTTGTTATTTTTTAGACGGGTCACTGCTACTAGGAGGCTACCGTAGCTTGGTTATCCCCTCCAAATCATGGGGACATTTAACTTTGCCATATAAAAACTTCTTCTTAAAGAGGTTTCACAATGCATTCGGACTCGGTTAAAAAAAGGAGGACCCATCATTAAGCTTAAAAAATCTTAAGTCGGTAAAGTTTTTTCCACGGCTGGCTTTAAAGAAAAATGAACCGATAATGCCACCAGCTCATAAACCACACCAAACATTCCTTTTTATACCCACCCGAAGAATGGGGGTATATTCATGTTGTCATTCCGTTTGCAACACATCGAAATATCCATTTCCGACCCTATAACATATAAATATTCTTGATCGTCGTAAAAATCTAAGACGATCTGGCCATGTCCGTCCGTCCGTCTGTCTGTCTGTCTGTCTGTCCGTCGGTCTGTCTGTCCGTCTGTCTGTTGAAATCACGCTACAGTCTTTAAAAATGGAGATATTAAGCTGAAACTTTGCGCAGATTCTTTTTCTTGTCCATAAGCAAGTTAAGTTCGAAAATGGGCTATATCGGATTATATATTGATATAGCCCCCATATAGACCGATCCGCCGATTCAGGGACTTAGGCCCATAAAAGCCGCATTTATTATCCGATTTTACTGAGATTTGAGACAGTGAGTTGTGGTAGGCCCTTCGACATTCTCCATTAATTTGCCCTGGTTCGGTCCAGATTTGGAAATAGCTGCTATATAGACCGATCCCCCGATTTAGGGTCTTAGGCCCATAAAAGCCACATTTATTATCCGATTTTGCTGAAATTTGCGAAAGTGAGTTGTGTTAGGCTCTTCGACATCCTCCGTTAATTTGGCCCGGTTTGGTTCAGATTTGGATATAGCTGCCATATAGACCGATCTCTGGATTTGAGATTTTGGGCCCATAAAAGGTGCATTTTATGTACGATGTCGCCAAAATTGGTGACAGTGAGTTAGGTTAAGCCCCTTAACATACTTCTGCAATATGGCACTGATCGGTCCAGATTTGGATATAGCTGCCATATAGACCGATTTCTCGGTTTTAGGCTTTGGGGCCATAAAAGCGCATTTATTGTTCGATATCGCCGAAATTTTGACATCCTTCTCCAATTTGGCTCAGATCGATTCAGATTTGGATATAGCTGCCATATAGACCGATCTCTCAATTTAATGTTTTGGGTCCATAAAAGGTGCATTTATTGTCCGATGTTGCCGAAATTTGGGACAGAGAGTTAAGTTAAGCCCCTCTACATATTTCTGCGATTTGGTCTAGATCGATCAAGATTTGCATATAGCTGCCATATAGACCGATATCTCGATTTAAATCTTTGGCTCCATAAAAGGCGCATTTATAATCCGATTGCACTGACATTTTACACAGTGACTTATGTTAGGCTTTTCGACATCCATGTTGTATATGGTTCAGATCGGTTTATTTTTAGATATAGCTAATAAAAAGACCAATATTTTGTTATACACAATTGAATAATGACTTGTACTTATTAGACCACTCAATGTCCGTAGTCCAAGTCGGACCATATTTCGATGCACTCTTCACCAGATTATAATGAAAGGTAGTTCACATATTTACTCGAGGTGGTGGTGGGTATCCATAGTTCGGCCCGGTCGAACTTAATGTCCTTTAACTTGTTCTTAATATTGAAGCAAATAATTTTAACGAGTTGTGTAAATATAAAAGAAGGCCATATTAGATTCTGTCCTAAAGACTTAGATTTAATGAAATTCTTGGTAAAAATTTATCTGTAATAACTTCTTTATACTGATTTCAAACACATTTTTTTTGTATATTGTATATAACATACATTTTTATACTGCTTACCTTATTCAAATGCTATGCAGTGTATATCCATTCAAGTGTGTTTAACAATGTTCATTCATTCGTACCTTCAATTTTCTTTCTGTATTACAAACGAATGAATGAATGAATGAATGAATGAGTATTGTAAGTGTAAGTATATCGAATTTTTTGAGTGTGCGCTTGTAACTGCATTTGTGTCATTTTCATGTATGTCCGTCTGCCTTCGTAAATCTATTCAGAGTTAACATGGAGAAAAAAAAAGAATTGCAAGAAAAATACTTTTGTTTGAGTTGAACAATAATATGAATAAATGTAGAGCGTAAATGGAAAAAAATTGCAAACCAAATAAAGAGAAATGAAGTAAAAAAAATTTAAACTTTTGGGAAAGCTTTAACAAAACAAATGTGTGTGGCAAAGGAAACACCATTTAATCGGCAAAAACAAAAAATTCTTTAATTTAACAACAATCAGATATTTATATTCCGAAAAGTTGCTTTCCCATAGTTTGGAAATATAAAATTTTGGATTTGGATTTTTTTTTCGTTTATCACCCATTAAATTTACCTTCATTTAACTCACCAAAAAAGATGTAATCTTAGAAATAGTTTTAATTATTTTTTTTTGCAATGAATACTCTAAGTTATTGCCTCTGTAAAGGATCAACAATACTTGTATTGCCCCTACTATGTTATTTATGTTCACGGCAGCAATACTATTGTTGCCATAACTATTTTTTGGCGATTGGTTGTTCTCAAACATAAATTTTTCTTGCCTAGACTTTTCTCCAAGTTATTCATTGTATTTTTTCCCAGTACATTCAAGTAGCTTTTGTATTTAAGTTGTTTTGGAAACTTGTAAGAGTATTAAATATTTATTCCTGAGTGCGCCTCAGCACATGTTCAGCAACCAACCAACATTGTAAGCCAAGTTGTAAACCCCAAGTAATCTCAAATTCAAATTCATGTAGTTGTATGTATTATGTTTGTCGATCGCATATTATTTTCAAGTAGAAGACGAGTGTTTGTAAATATTTTCAAATCTTCATTTTAATGTTTTCTCAAAATGATTTCACTTTTTTTTCTTCTCAATTTGTTGTCATTATAAAAAAAGTTGCTGTTGTTTTAAGTTTGGTTTTCTTTTTTGTATTTCATCATTTATTATTCCCATCATTGTCAGCAACATCGTTATTTGTAGCCATCGTCAATTTGTATATGTAGAAAAGTAATTGCATGTAACCCACCATACAAAAGAAAAACAACAAAAACCACAATAGCAGTAAATCCATTGCAGCATCTATTCATACAATTACACTTAGATATGCCCTAAGCTTCATGGACCCTTTTGGGTATGCTGCAGCATCAGCCACATTCACATCAGTCTAACACTCATCATTCCTCAGCCATTCTTTAAGCTTTCCTGGTTACTAGATGGAGTAGAAAACTTGAATGCCTTCGTCGTGCCATTACATGAGCGCCCACACCTCCACATTCCATTTCATTTTCTTGCAGCAGCGGGCTTTTCTTCGTTCGTTGTGTTAATCGCCTTTTAAATCATTTCCCATGTGTGTGGATGAAGCCCCCAAGATGTTGTCAAGTCATGGCCAAAAACCACAATTAACACAAAACCTATATGGCAGCTGTACTACGTTTTTTTTTTGGAATTTTATAGCCTACGATTTGTTTGTGATTGTTTTCTAATTTTTTTTTTCTTAGCCTGCGTTATTGAAAGTCATTGATGAGAAAGTTTATGAAACATGAGTATATGTTGGGGTTTTTCTTGATGGATGGGTTTTTTTCTTAGTGTTGCAATGGAATAAAACCAACTAAAAATAAAATAAAATAAAATAAAATAAAATAAAGTAAAAAAAAAAATAAATTAAAATAAAGTTAAATAAAAAAAAATTAAATAAAATAAAACAAGTAAGAGTCTGCTAAGTTCGGCCGAGCCGAGCCGGATGAGAATTGCGCTCTCTAGAGGCTCAAGAAGTCGAGATCCCAGATCGGTGAATATGGCAGCTATATCAGGTTATGTACCGATTTGCGCCATACTAAGCACAGTTGTTGGAAGTCGTAGCAAAACACCTTATGCGAAATTACAGTCAAATCGGACGAGAATTGCGCCCTCTAGAGGCTCAAGAAGTCAAGACCCACGATTGGTTTATACGGCAGCTATGGATGGATCGATTTGAACCATACTCAGCGCAGTTGATACCAAAACACCACGTGCAAAATTTCAGCCAAATCGGGTAAGAGTTGGGCCCTCTAGAGGCTCAAGAAGTCAATACCCGAGATCGGTTTATATGGCAGCTATACCAAAACATGGACCGATATAGCCCATTTACAATCCCAACCGACCTACACAAATAAGAAGTATTTGTGCAAAATTTCAAGCGGCCAGCTTAACACGTTCAACCGCTTTCGTGATTTCGACAGACAGACGGACAGGGCTAGATCGACTCCGAACTAGAGCTGGCAAACTATCGATAATTGGAACATTCGATATTTTCGATAGTTTTATTAATAAATATCGATAGTATTGATACTATCGTTAATTTCCCATCCCCCGTAGTTCAAACGAAAATGAGAAGTAAAAATCTGGAGATCGATTTATATAGAAGCAATATCAATGCACAGACCAAATAGAACCAAGGTTAATAAAGTCCGTTGGAAGTCATGAGAGAAATCATTATACAAAATGCTAGTCTAATCGGATGAAAATTGCGTCCTCTATTGGCGCAATGTATCTTTATTGATACATTCGGTGTCGGATTGTTTATTTTTGTTTAGTTTTGCAAAAAATCTAGCTTTTGCAATCGATATTCAGTCAAAAAGTGAAATATCGATAGGATCGATAGTGAATGTCCAGGAGCCTAACACAGCCCACAGTGTAAAATTTCAGCAAAATAGCCTGATCTTGACCATGCTCGGTACAAATGTAGAGGAGCAACTCATTGTGCCTCATTTTAGTAAAATCAATTATGGGTCTAAAACCCTAAATCGGTAGATCGGTGTATATGGCAGCTGTATTCAAATCTGGACCCATCTGGCCCCTTTGGAGCAGATATATTGAGGAGCCTAATACAATTCGCTTTACCTAATATTTGCGAAATCGGACAATAAATGCGCCTATTATGGACCCAAGATCTTAAATCGAGATAATTATTTACATGACAGCTATATCCAAACCTGGGACAAATTAAATAAGGATGTCGAGAGGTCTAATACAACTCACTGTCCCAAATTGCAGCGAAAGCGGACAATAAATGCGCACAAACGAATGGATCAACTCTCATATAAAACCATCTTTTGACTTGACCTATTGGGTCCCTAGAAGCCTCGTTTTATCAGATTTGGCTAAAATGCAGCATGTAGTGTGTCATGATTTTCAACAACCGTGACAAATAGGGTTCAAATCGGTCAATACCCTGATATAACACGCTTATCTGACACCGCTTACTATAAACGACCATATGATAGAAGACATTGACAACTTTTCTTATCTTGGCAGCAAAATAACAAAGGACGGAGGATTAAAGGCAGACATACAACAAGGCTAGAAGCGCCTTTCTTAAACTCAACAAAGATGCAGTGACATCCCGCATAATACAGTAGTCTATTTTGTTATATGGTTGCACAAGCGACTGCCCATAAAGTTCAAGTTTTCATAAATCGCTGCCTCCGACAAATGTTTCGAACTTTCTGGCCAAACCATATTTCAAATGAAAATTGGCAAATTAGAACAAGCATTTCCCCTGACGATGTAGAAATCAGGAAGAGAAAATGGACTTGGTTGGGTCATATCCTACGCCGACCGCCGACCCGCAAGTTTAGCGTGAGAGCGGACGCCCGACAAACAAATGGATCCGCTGTACGAAAAGAGAGTTGGAATGAAGCCAAGGCTTTGGCCAACGATAGAGCTCGATGGAGAGAGTTTGTTGATGCCCTATGTTCACACTGAACACAAAGTTTACTATTGGCCATATTTTATTGAAATATATTTTATATACTACAATTGTAAATGAAGAACATGTATATATTAGTGATGGGCAACAACAAGTTTTGTTTAAAGTAATTAACTAATTAAAGTATGTTCTAGTTTGAATATTACAAAATCTAGCCTTGTCGCGCATCTTCGTACCAAGAGTGACCATTATGGAAAATTTCAAGTTTGTAAGTTCAGCCGTTTCGTCTGTGCGAATAGCAGTCTGTAACATTACTCTTTTGTTTTATTAATATTTGATTTCTTCCGATGCGTGTTAGTGTTAAAAATCCAAAGCATTTGAAAAGAAGAGCGTTTGGCTTGTACATAAGCTATCGAATCCGCTAGATTGGTAAATAAAACAACTCAAATATGTATATTGCAAATCGAATGATGAAATGAATATTCCCCTGTCCTTCAAAGATGGGTATAAAAAATCTGCTGTACGAAAATAGAGAGGCTTTGGCCAACGATATAGCTCGATGTAGAGGTCTTGTTGATGCCCTATGCTCACACTGAACACACAGTTTACTATTGGCCATATTTTATTGAAATATATTTAATATACTCCAATTGTAAATAAAAAACAGCAGGTTTTGTTTTAAGTAATTAACTAATTAAGGTATGTTCTAGTTTGAATATTACAAAATCTAGCCTTGTCGCGCATCTTCGTACGAAGAGTGATCATCATGGAAAATTTCAAGTTTGTAAGTTCAGCCGTTTCGCCTGTGCGAATAACAGTCAGTAACATTACTCTTTTGTTTTATTAATATTTGATTTCTTCGGATGCGTGTTAGTGTTAAAAATCCAAAGCATTTGGAAAGAAGAGTGTTTGGTTTGTGCATAAGCTAGCGAATCTGCTAGAATCCGCTAAATAAAACAACCCAAATATGTATGTTGCAAACCGAATGACGAAATGAATGTTCCCCTGTCTTTCAAAGATGGGTATAAAAAATCCGATGTACGAAAATAGTCTTGTTGATGCCCTATATTCACACAGAATATATTTCATGTACTCCAATTGGTTAATAAAGGACATATATATATATATATATATATATATATATATATATATATATATATATATATATATATATATATATATATATATATATATATATATATATATATATATATATATATATATATATATATATATATATATATATATATATATATCTGCCATATAAACCGATCTCTACCGGTTAGACATGTTGACATTTTTCATGTAGTATTCTGTTACGAATTCCAATAACCGTGCGAAGTTCAACATAAATCGGTCTAAAGCCAGATATAGCTACCATATAAACCAAACTCCCGATTAGTATTCTATGATCTCAAAAAGCTTTGATTTTTGGCAGCTTTGGCAGAAGTTTTGTACATAAAGTACACATGCGCCCTTCGATTTAGTCCATTGTGGACATTTGCAATAGAATCCATGGCGTTTATATGTTTTTAATTTTTTATAATTAAATTTTTTAGGATTTTTACTATCCAAATTTTTCCTCTAAAGAAAGCAAATTTCTTTAATGGCTATCAAAGAAGCTGTTTGGTTGGAAATTTTCTATGTCCTTTTAATGTTGTCCTTTGCCAATTCCTATAATTTCAAGGCAATTAATTTATGGCTATTACTAGAACATAATTTTATGTCCCAAAGCAAACATCTTTAAATAAAATGACCCCACAAAGAAGAAGAAAAAAAACGAGAAAAATAAATGTTTTCCGACAGGATATCCGGCAACTTCTCTATTCAATCGGCCATTTGTTGTCAGCCAATGGACTGCAACGAAAGGCGCCATTAGCTGCCCTGTAATTGAACTGTTTTTCCCCCAAGCATCTTTAGCAAAGAGACTTCTCCTTTGACTTTGAAATGTTGTTAAGTTTTTACGTATCTCTTTTTTTATTTTGAAAACGTTTGCCAAAAATACCACTTATTTTTAGATAAATCAAAACGTAGACAAAATATTGTCAAATCGACAAAAAGAATCCTAAACACAATGTAAACTCAACATTTATTACCAGACAATATCCTTTGTAGACACATTTACCAAAAAAAAAAACATAAAGGACCTAAACAGGCCCCCACTACTTTGCAGTTGTCATCATGAACATGCTTTGTATCGACTCTCGGTGTGTGTGTGTGTGACTATACGGTTGTTGTTTTTTTTTTTGCCAGAGAGCAATTAGAATAAATTACAAAGTCAATTACCTTAAAATGAAGCAAAATGAGATGAGCACAGAGAAAAACAAAAAAATTATACAAAAACATAACACACACACACATACACATGAAAAAAAGTTTTATTTGTTTTGCAAATATTCACATTTGTCCTCTACCTATCCCTCTATACCGCTGTAACTTATTTTAAAGCAAGGACAACGGTCCTTTGCCGTATATACGAATGTCCCTGAGAGAAATTTTGGATTGCATTGCAAGGAACGCAGAGTGCCTTGTCGAGATTCATAAGTGATATAAAAAAGTTTTTTATTTAACCTTCCGGGGCGGACATGTTTCAATATTAGAGATATAACAAAACGAACGAAAACGTAAAAAAAAACCAACACACATATAGGGATCCCAAAATCACTTCACAACACCAAACTCCCTCTCAGAGATTTCATGGGCCAGACAAACAGACAATCAGCAGCAACAGCAGAAGTGGCATCATTGGTAATGGCAGTGAGTGACAGGAAAAAACTTTCACATGTGCACATTTTTTGGCATACGAGGGTAGGATGTTCGGAGGCCACCGTGGTGCAGAAATTAGTGTGACCGCCTAAGACGCCGAACGAATGGGTTCAAATATCGGCGTGAGAATCAAAAAATTTATGAGCGGTGGTTTTTCCCCTCATTGCTGGCTACATTTGTGAGATATCTTGCCATGTTAAAACTTTTCTTCCAAGTGGTGCATGTTGTTTGGATTGAGCATAAAGAAGGAGGACCCTCGTAATTGAGCTTACAATTTTAATCGGACTGCACTCATTGATATGAGAGTAGTATCCTCTGTTTAAGGAAAGAGTACTAAAACTACCCTTTCTTCAAGGAAAGGGAACCAAAACTATCCTCTCTATCAAGAAAAGTTAGTACCCTTTTCTTGATAGAGAGGATAGTTTTACCTTTACTACCCTTTCCTCAAGGAGAGGGTAGTAAAATCATCCTTTCTTCAAGGAAAGAATACTAAAACTTCCCTTTCCGCAATGAAAGGGTACTAAAATTATCCTCTTTTTAAAGAAAGGGTACTAAAACTAGCCTTTCCTCAAGGAAAGGGTAGAAAAACCACCGTTTCTTCAATGAAAGGGTACTAAAACTACCCTTTCCTCAAGGCTTGGGTGCTAAAACTAGCCTTTCATCAATGAGAGGTTGCTTAAACTACCCATTCCTCAAGGAAAGGGTACTAAAACTATCTTTTCCTCAAGAAAAGGGTACTAAAACTACCTTTTTTCTAGGAATGTGTACTAAAACTACCCTTTCTCCTTGGAAAGGGTACTAAAACTACCCTTTCTCCTAGGAAGGGGTACTAAAAATAAAATTTCTTTAAGGAAAAGGTACTAAAACTACTCTCTTCTTAAGGAAAGAGCACTGAAACTACCCTTTCTTCATGGAAAGATTGCCAAAACTATCCTTTCCTCAATGAAGGGTATTAAAACTACCCGTTTCTCATTGAAGTGTACTAAAACTACCCTTTCCCCCAGAAGAGGGTACTAAAACTACCCTTTTTCAAAGAAACTGTACTAAAACTACCCTTTTTCAAGGAAAGAGTACTAAAACTACCCTTTTTTCAATGAAAGGGTACTAAAGCTTCCCTTTTTTCAAGGAAAAGGTACTAAAACTACCCTTTTTCAAAGAAGTGGCACTAAAACTACTCTTTTCCCAATGAAGGAGTACTAAAACTACCCTTTCTCCTAGGAAAGGGTACTAAAATTACCCTTTCTCCTAGGAAAGGGTACTAAAACTACCCTTTCTCCTAGGAAGGGTTACTAAAAATAAAATTTCTTTAAGGAAAAGGTACTAAAACTACTCTTTTCTTAAGGAAAGAGCACTGAAACTACCCTTTCTTCATAGAAAGGTTGCCCCAGAAGAGGGTACTTAAACTACCCTTTTTCAAAGAAACTGTACTAAAACTACCCTTTTTCAAGGAAAGAGTACTAAAACTACCCTTTTCTCAATGAAAGGGTACTAAAGCTTCCCTTTTTTCAAGGAAAAGGTACTAAAACTACCCTTTTTCAAAGAAGTGGCACTAAAACTACTCTTTTTCCAATGAAGGGGTACTAAAACTACCATTTCTCCTAGGAAAGGGTACTAAAACTACCATTTCCCCAATGAAAAAACTACCATTTCCTGAGTGAAAGAGTACTAAAACTTCCCTTTCTTCATGGAAAAGGTACTAAAACTACCGTTTTTCAAGGAAAGGGCACTAAAAATACCCTTTTACCAATGAAGGGGTACTAAAACTACCCTTTCTCCTAGTAAAGTGTACTAAAACTACCCTTTCCCAATGAAAGAGGACTAAAACTACCCTTTCCCCAATGAAAGGATACTAAAACTACCCTTTCTCCTTGGAAAGGGTACTAAAACTACCCTTTCTCCTACGAAAGGGTACAAAAACTACCCTTTCTCCTAGGAAAGGGTACTAAAACTAATCCTTTCTCCTAGGAAAGGTTACTAAAAATGACATTTTTTCAAGGAAAAGGTACTAATACTACCCATTCCTCAAGGATTGGGTGCTAAAACTACCCTTTCCTCAAGGAAAGGGTTCTAAAACTAGCATTTTTCATGGAAACTGTACTAAAACTACCCTTTCCTCAAGGAAAGGGTACTAAAACTACTCTATCCTCTACAACTGCCCTTTCCTCAAAGAAAAGGTTCTAAAGCTACTCCTTCCACAGGTAATGGGTACTAAAACTACCCTTTCCTCAAGGAATGGGACTTTAAACTACCATTTCCTCAATGAAAGGGTACTAAAACAATTCATCCCATTGCCCATAGTAGCCGCACTGTTGCCCAATTACGCTGAATGTTTCCCTAGTGAGTTGTCATAGATCCCTTAAAACTCGTACCAAATTATGGTCCAGATCGGACAATATCTTGACATTGCACCCCTTATAAACCCATCTCCGGATTTAAGGTCTAAGGCCCATTGAAGCCGCGATATTACCCGATTTCGCTGTGATTTGATACTGTGAGCTATGTTAGGTGCTTCGTCGTCTGTGGGGAGCATTGTTTATATCGGATTATTTTAGGATATAATTTTCATATAAACCAATGTTCCCTTTAAGATCTGTCAGCCAAAAATTGCGTATTTTTATACTCGTTTTGCTGAAATTTAGTACGGTGAATTGTATTAGACCCCTACACATTCTTCCTGTTGATCGCTCATATTTTTACCATTTTTTTTTGGGATTCCATGTAGGATAATAAACCAAGAAAATGTTTTTGACATAGTTTTCAAAAGAATATTTTGTTGGCTTTTTAGAGAAAATTTAGTCTCTGAGAAATTTTACTAGATTTGGTCTAAATTAATTTCCTTGTTTTTTTTTGTTTGTTATAAAAAAATTATCTTTAAAATTTTTTTGTTCTAAAATTTAATTTGCGACCCTCTTAACACATCACTAGGACATATGTGAACTTTCAGTCAATGCAAGAGATTTCAAATTGTAGCTTGGCGCAAAAAAAAAAAACACAAACTCCACGTAAAATGCTGCCTTCCCCATTCCCTCTCCCTACTACTCTCATAAAAAGGAGATAATGGGGGGAATTGTTATAATGGTCTTACTCCTACCAAGAGCTCATTGTAGAACATCATAAACAACCTTAATACCGGAAGGAAATGTCTGATGACTATTCACATTTGCCTTTTTGCAAACACACACACACACACATACACTAGCAGAGACACAAAATGACGACAAACGACTATTAGTGTAAGGACGAACACAGGATATATGACTTCTGCATCTCGATGTGGACGTTGATTTTTGTGTGTTCCCGTGTTGCTCGTCCACACTTTTTTTGGAGAGAGCAGCATTTAGCATCTCCAAGGAGGGCAAAGAAAACCATTTGCCAAGGAAAATAAATACAGTTATTTTATTATTCCAAATGTGAATTATTAGTATATTTGAATTTGTCCTGAAACAAGGATATTAACAAAGTCATGCATACTCCAAAAGGAGGAGGAGTTGAAACTAAGACCATTTCTTTAGGGAGAAGGGGGCTGAGAAAATTATTGCCTGACTAAGCTAAAGAACGCTTTGAATTATGACTTTTTGTGGCGTTTTCATTATGGCATTTGTTGGCAGGACTCTACCTCGAGTTGGGAGATGGATGGCTGGCATAGAAGAATGAATAAATGGATGGTTGGTTGGAGAGCCATCTCCGCCATATAATCATCTTTTGTTGCAGAATTATTGCTGGCCTGGCAGTAGTTCTTGTTGTTGGTAGTCTTCATGTTTTAGATATGCTCGATATGTTTGTTTATGGCTAAAACACATTTGGCTGGGGTAGCAGGCTAGCAGCGTGCTACAAATGGACAGACAGACAGACTGTTTACACATTGTGAATACCTGATTTGATTAATGTAATAAACATTTTCCGACCACTCCACATCGTGCGAGTTTGCAAGTCCGTCCGGCCATTTGTTGGTTTACTGAGGTCTGCCAAAGCGTGGCCATTTCATCTATTTAGGCATTACATTCTAATGCTGCTTTCATGGTTTCTGGCTGCGTTGGTTCCCTCCCTCCCACACATATCCACATTCACCCACACACACACACACACACACAAACAGGAAGGGATCCTTTTAACGGCCTAACAGAGTGTTAATCCGACTACAAATTCAAATCATAGTCCTCTTCCTCTACCATCATACCACACAAAGAGGAATAATGGCCAAAGTTTTGTTTGGGCGTGCGTTCGGCGTCGTCCAATGCTTCATTCATGCGTTCACTCTAAGTTCGTTCCATAACTAAATCGGATATGATTTTGTTGTGTGCCTATCAAAGCCGTAATTGCGTGAGCCCGCCGCCAGTTTGTTAACAACAATGGAGCGAAGAATGGAAGGGCCAACGAAAGGACTTCATACCCGCCTCAAGTAGTAGCAGCAGCCAGCACCATAGCTTCATTAGGCCCAGGACACCCCCTTCATTTTTAATCATTTCGCTTTAGCTTACAGAACTCAAGAATCTCTAACTTACATGTGAGACATACATGTGTGTCGGTGTGTTGTCTAATGTTGAAGCAAAGGCAAATGAGCCTGGTATGGGGTGGGGGACAGGGCATGGGCATGGAAGGGGAGTCTATATTAATTTAATCTTGTTAGCAATGGTCAATCAGTTGTATTTGTTTGTAGTTGTGCGTATGCAGCAATGTGCGTATCCTCTACCACATAGGCATTGCCTACATTAGCCTAGCATCAACATCACCCTCATCGTTACGATTCGTTCATTCGTCCTGTGGCATTCATCTATCCATCCATGCGTCCATCCATCCATCCATTTTGAGCTATTCAGCATATGTGTAAACACACAAATAAACATAGGGCTACATATGTTTGGAGTCATCACAAAAATTTTTTCGCAATCCACAGTGGGTTTAGCTTGCTAATCAAGGCCAAGGATAATTTTGCAGCATCTTAATTTTCACAAATTATTATATTTGTGATGTTGCTAAAGCTTATTAGGAATTATTTTTGCAAATATTGATACTAAGTTTTGTATTCCGAGGCACTTCATTATCGATAATGCAATTAACGATACATGATTTTGGGCAAACGAGTAGGGGTGAGCTGAGATGCGTCCTGAGCAGAGAAAGTTGGAATGTTTACAGTAATTCACTAAGACTTCTCAGTTGGGAAAAGTTTGAAAGGGGGATTTTTCTGGATTGCTCTAAGGACATTCTATGAAAACTTATTTTTCAGACTTCTACAGTTCTGCAGTAATACAAAAGTCCTCCCAATCGTCCAAAATAACTTTTCGTATTGGGGGGGCGTTTTGATGGAAAGCGAACTATCGCCAAAATTATTTTCATGACCTTTGATGGAACATACAGCACAAGCCTTATATCGGGAAACACTTGATGACTATTTGACCACCCTTTTAATTTTTTCTATAGATCGAGTGAAGTATATCTCTCTCGAATATTCTCTCATAGTGCCTCTTCTTATGAGATCAACCATTACAAACTGTACCAGAGATCCGACTCAGGATGACTGTGAGCGCCACACGGCTTGAAACTCTGAGCTCCGATTTGTGTGGTGCTCATTGTCATTATGAGAAGCTCAGCTGAGGTGGAACACTTATTATATGGTGTAGCTGCAATCGCAGTCGCAGACAGTCGGCGATATCGAGTGCAGGGTCTCAGAGTGAGAGGTCGAGCTGCACCTTGCCTACATAGTAAGTGCCTACGATAGTAAGTGACCAAATGTGACAAGGCGAGTTATTGGCGTCTTTAAAAAAACCTATGGCCATGACGTTCCGGCGGCGATGGACCAGGACAAAAAAAAACGATCCCTAGTTCACCAGTGTTTCCAATCAACGCTTTATTGAATAAGCGAAGTATATTTCTCTTGAACACTCCAAATATTACTTCGCATGCTAACGATTGTAATGATAATAAACTCTGCGACTTTAAAGATTCACACTACAGCAACAAACTATCTATTGATCTAACGATGTATGTTTTGACACCTGCAGTACTCCTTTGTTAACGATTGATACGAATGATAGCAAAGTCTGCCATTTTAAAGAGTCATACTAAACCAGTGCTTGCAAGCATCTGGCGAAGTGTGTCTCTGTTTAAAACTCCAAGTCCTTATTCTGCTTAGGATACTGATGATAGCTTATTAAGTCAGCCTGAAGATCCCAACTTGACGCAAATTAATTTAATGGACTGTTGAACACTCCAATTTTCTCTTGAACACTCCAAGTCTTTCTTTGTCTACTAATGATATGAATGGTAACTAAAACCCCGTAAACGGGGTTTTATCCGTCAGTCTGAAGATCCCTACTTCATCTATTTTTACAATCAACGCAAATCGATTTATTGACTTGCTGAAGTGTGTTTCTCTTGAACACTTCAAGTACTCCCTTGTCAGCAAATAATACCAATGATAACTATGCAAGTCTAAAGATTTATACTACACTAATGTTTTCAACCAACGTCCATTGATTTATTGACCTGCTGAAGTATGTTTCTCTTGATCACTCCAAGTACTCTTTCGTCAGCAAATAATACCAATGATAGATAACTTTGCAATTTTGCATTTTTACTACACTAATATTTTCAACCAACTTCAATTGATTTATTGATCTGGAGATGTATATTTCTCTCGAGCACTTGCAGTATTCTTTCGTCTGCTAGCGATTTCACTGATAGCTAAATAACTCAATCAAGAGATACCTCATACATCAAGGCTTCTAATTAACGTTAATTAATTTATGGAATTGTCGATGTACGTTTCTCTACTTTGGAGTCTCACTTAAACTCGAATTATTTGATAGCTAACTCAGTCAGTCAAGAGATACCTCATACACCAATGTTTTCCATCAACGCTAATTGATTTTCTCAATTGGCGAAGTATGTTTCTCTTGAACACTCGCAGTACTCCTTCAGAGTTGCTCATCATCTTTAAGTATTTATCCGGACTCACAGTCCAGTGCAGATTCTTAACAATCTTAACGGAACCGGACTACTAGCAAATTCTCAAACTCCCGTAGGTTTCTCTTGAACACTCGCAATACTACTTTGGAGTCTCACTTCAACTCGAAGTATTTTTAGCCAAGAGATACCTCATACACCAATGTTTTCCACCAAAGCTAATTGATTTTCTCAAATGGCGAAGTATGTTTCTCTTGAACACTCGCAGTACTCATCAGAGTTGCTCATCATCTTTAAGTATTTACCCGGACTCACAGTCCAGTGGAGAGGCTCAACAATCTTACTACAGTCCCACTACAACACCGTAGGTTTCTCTTGAACACTCGCAATACTACTTTGGAGTCTCACTTCAACTCGAAGTATTTTTAGTCAAGAGATAACTCATACACCAATGTTTTCCATTAACGCTAATTGATTTTCTCAATTGGCGAAGTATGTTTGTCTTGAATACACGCAGTATTCCTTCGGAGTTGCAACTTATCTTTAAGTATTTACCCGTACTCACAGTCCAGTGGAGAGGCTCAACAATCTTACCGGAACCGGACTACTGGCAAATTCTCAAACTCCCACTACAACACCGTCTTCAAAAGCTCGATTCATGCCTATTCTGCACTCCAGATTAGAGATGAAAGTAGGGGCAAAAACTTAACTCATATGCCCACATGTAAGCGCAGCTTTGGGGGAGCATCAGTTCGAGCCCACCCATGTGTGCCAGCGAGATTTCCTGCGTGCCTTCGCATACAGGACCGCGTATTTAGCATATTGCCTATATATTTGAGGATACCTCTTCCAGAAACCTTTCCAAGATCACTAACAATGGAGAAAAACCTGATGACCTTATGACTGCAGTCGGGGTGTCCAGTCATGTTCAACGAAAGACACCAACTTCTGTGTCACCCTTCGGCTCCGGCTCCGGCCATTCAAACATCCATAAACTGATTGTCATTTCTTTTTTAGAAGCAGTACAAATGACACTTGTGCAAGGCCGGCGATTGGTGCGCTCGCATAAGACCAGTCCTTTTAAGGATATTTGTCCGTCTTTTTATTACCCGGAATAAAATCGTAGCCGAGAACCCAAGTCAGCGTTATGTCACAAGCCTACAGTTTATTTAATGGTTCCCTGCCTTTCGCCACGCACCTCGACCTCATTGTCTTTGAATCTAAAGCCTTAACCGCCGACTTCCGTCCACATAAATACAAAGGCGGTAAACACCTCCCCGGGATATCAGTTGTACAATAGTTATCGTGTCCGAGAACGCAATTCAGCGTTATGTCACAAGCCTACAGTTTATTTAATGGTTCCCTGCCTCTCGCCACGCATCTCGACCTCACTGTCTTCGAATCTAAAGCCTTAACCGCCGACTTCTGTCCACATAAATACGAAGGCGGTAGACACCTTCCCGGGATGTCAGTTGTAGTTATCGTAAAGACCCTAAGCTTTGACTGAATGACCGCACATACCTTATTGACCGCAGTCTTAATGATATTCCGATATGGAGTGTCTTGGAATAAACGCCCAATTACTTCCCTCACTCCAGTATAGAGACATTTGTGAAGCCCAAGTTCTCACCTTCCCCAAACTGAGCGACCGTCTTTGAACCCAGTCTTTGGGGAAAGCTGTTCCTGAAGATCTTATCTCGAATCTGGTAGCAGATAATCTGAGTCCTTCTTCTTCGTCTAATCTTCGCATTTGTAGTATCCAGAATAGAACTGTAGTCGTACTGATCCCTGGAGCGTCCTCAGCTTAAGCGGATCCTTGTATCCTTGAATCCGGTACCTCTAGTCCCCGTGCACCAGCTTCCTCGCAGCTCATGTCGACAAACTCTTTAGGGAATTTTCCATCTCACCTAACGCAAGCGTTTTCTATGTCGCTACTGTGGAGTCAGTGGGTCTGTAACTAAACCGGACCGCCAATATCGCATTACCTAACCAAGCCCATCCGCTTCAAAATAATAAAAGAAATAAAGGCCCAATTATCGTTGATTTTGTTTCATGCACAAAAGTTTGGGGCCCTTTTTCATACCCTCCACCATAGGATGGGGGTATTCTAATTTCGTCATTCTGTTTGTAACTCCTCGAAATATTCGTCTAAGACCCATAAAGTATATATATTCTTGATTGTCATGACATTTTAAGTCGAACTAGCCATGTCAGTACGTTCGTCTGTCCTTCCGTCCGTCTTGCCTTACATTCGTCTGTCCATCCGTCCCTCCGTCCGTCTGTACTTCCGTCCGTCTGTCTGTCGAAGGCTAACTTTCGAAGGAGTAAAGCTAGCCGTTTGAAATTTTGCACAAATACTTCTTATTAGTGTAGGTCGGTTGGGATTGTATATGGGCTATATCGGTCCACGTTTTGATATATCTGCCATCTAAACCGATCTGGGATCTTGACTTCTTGAGCCGCTGGAGAGCGCAATTCTTATCCGATTTTATTGAAATTTTGCACGTAGTGTTTTGGTATCACTTCCAACAACTACACTAAGTATGGTTTACACCGGTCCATGTTTTGGTATAGCTGCCATATAAACCGATCTTGGGTCTTGACTTCTTGAGCCTCTAGGGGGCGCAATTCTCGTCCGATTTTATTGCAATTTTGCACGTAGTGTTTTGGTAGCAGTTCCAATAACTACGCTAAATATGATTTAAATCGGTCCATGTTTTGATATAGCTGCCATATATACCGATCTTGGGTCTTAACTTCTTGAGCCTCTAAAGGGCGCAATTCTTGTCCGATTTTATTGAGATTTTGGACGTAGTGTTTTGGTAGCACTTCCAACAACTACGCTAAGTATGGTTTTAATCGGTCCATAACCTGATATAGCTGCCATATAAACCGATCTTGGGTCTTGACTTCTTGAGCCTCTAGAGGGCGCAATTCTTATCCGATTTAATTGAAATTTTGCACGTAGTGTTTTGGTACCAGTTCCAACAACTACGCTAAATATGGTTTACACCGGTCCATGTTTTGGTATAGCTGCCATATATACCGATCTTGGGTCTTGACTTCTTGAGCCTCTAGAGGGCGCAATTCTCATCCGATTTAATTGAAATTATGCACGTAGTGTTTTGGTAGTACTTCTAACAACTACGCTAAATATGGTTTAAATCGATCCATGTTTTGAAATATCTGCCATATATACCGATCTTGGGTCTTGACTTCTTGAGCCTCTAGAGGGCGCAATTGTCATCCGATTTAACTGAGATTTTTCACATAGTGTTTTGTTAGCACTTCCAACAACTACACTAAGTATGGTTTTATTCGGTCCATGTTTTGATATATCTGCCATATAAACCGATCTGGGATCTTGACTTCTTGAGCCTCTAGAGCACGCAATTCTCATCCGATTTAACTGAAATTTTGCGCATAGTGTTTTGTTATCACTTTCAATAACTATGCTAAGTACGATTCAAATTGGTTCCTAATCTGGTATAGCTGTCATATAAACCGATCTTGGGTCTTGACTTCTTGAGCCCATAGAACGCGCAATTCTCATCCGATTTGGCTGAATTTTGCATGAGGTGTTTTGTTAAGACTTTTAATATTTGTGCTAAGTATGGCGTAAATCGGTATAGAACCTGATATAGCTGCCATATAAACCGATCTGGGATCTTGACTTCTTGAGCCTCTAGAGAGCGCAATTCTTATCCGATTTGGATGAAATTTTGTACAACGGCTTCTCTCATGACCTTCAACATATGTGTCTAATATAGTCTGAATCGATCAATAGCTTGATACAGCTCCCATATAAACCTATCTCCCGATTTTGCTTCTTACTCCCCTACAAGGCGCAATTCTTATCCGAATGAACTGAAAAATTACACAATGACTTCTACAATGTTTAGCATTCATTTATGGTCCGAATAGCATAACAGTTCTTATTCAATATTCTATGTTTGTCTAAAAAGAGATACCGCGCATAGAACTCGACAAATGCAATCGTGGAGGGTATATAAGATTCCGCCCCGCCGAACTTAGCAAGCTCTTACTTGCTCATTTTCCTTTTGAGGCTTTATTGCATAGGAGCTTTATTTCATACTGCCGAAAATTGTCTAATATCCCAGCTTTTGCTGGCTCTTACATCAAATTCTTTGTTCATCTTTCGCTCGAAGGACCATAAATCAGCTGAAACATTCCACAGTTTGCCTTCGCTTCTGAACCACAGTACCATCACGTGTGCGTATTTAGTAAATAGACCGCTTGTACGCTCTCATGTAAAACTACAACAACTTGAACAAAACAAACTTGAATTCGTAACATCCTGCAGTCATCCTGCGTCATAATCACCTCTACCTTTCCGCCAAGCTATGAGTAACCCCACCCCCCGCCCCCACCCTTTGATATATATGCGAGAAACATCAGCACAATCAAGTCAGAACTTTACAAAAAGGCCGCTCGCTTGTTGGCGGTGGCCGTGCGGATATGTTTATTCATCGGATTTGTAAGGCAAATGTTTGCAGCGTTGGATTTCCACCCCCCCTTGCTTTTTCCCTGTCGTCAAGTCCGGTATTATTAAGGCTCGTTTGCTTATACCAAGGTTGGCATATTCCTATGTGCGTGTGTGAGTGTGCTTGTGTGGTTGATTGGTAGATTGTGTATAGGGTGGGGGTATGGTTGCGTATATGTTCCGCAATTCTTGATGCGATTCATACTACTTTTGATGAATGTCCAATGCTTTTAAGCATATTAACATTCACGCAGTCAGTCCATTTGTTATTTGCAGAATGCCACCAATGATGATGATGAGGACGATGATGTTGAAGGGGTGGCCGGGATGATGGTAGTTGGGTATAAATAAAGGTATAAATATTCCTTACATTTCTTTTATCCCCTACGTTCGGTTCATTCATGTTTTGCTCTTTTCTTTTGTTGCCGCTTTTTCTACAATTTTCATATCATTCATGTTTCTCCATGGTTCTGTCTTGAATTCTTGGTGTCTGTAACGCGATGCGATGCCGCTTTCTATACCCTATACTTCTTGTGTAAGCACATTTGATGATTGTTGTTGTAGTTGTTATTGCTGCTCCGGTGTCCTGTTAAAAAATGGCAAACTACTGTCCTTTTACCGCCTTTGGCTGCTGCAGCATCGCTGACTTCCTCATCATCATCATCTTCATCATCACCATCGGCAGTTGTTAGGTGAATTGAGTTGGGTGTATTAGAAATTGGCCTTGGCTCCGAATCTTTGTTCAAAATCAGATAAGCAGACCAAGATTTATTATGTATGCAAACAAAGAGATCAAATGCGAAATTCACCCCCACCTCGTTTCTATTCACATTTATTTGAGTTGATGCCTTTTTGACGCAGTGGTTAAGTGCTTTGTGACGCTAAAGGTGGTTAAGGTCGAGGTTGATATATGTCTGTACTATGTACGACATGGTCGTAGTAGTAACTCATTTTCCTACGGAAATGAGATAAAACTTTCATCTTTTTGGTGTAGTCATATCGTTAATGGTTTCGTTTTTCCATACGAAAATAATAGAAAAGGATTTCTCAGAAATATCTCGAAGCGTATTTGGATGAATTTATGCCATGCAGTACGTGAGTTGTATTAATCGTGGCTAGATGGGATTCTTCATTTAAGTGGTCCTTCGAGTTGGTAAAATTGGTTGCCCAAAAAGTAATTGCGGAATTTTTTTAAAGAAAGTAAATGCATTTTTAATAATACTTAGAATGAACTTTAATCAAATATACTTTTTTTACATCTTTTTTCTAAAGCAAGCTAAAAGTAACAGCTGATAACTGACAGAAGAAAGAATGCAATTACAGAGTCACAAGCTGTGAAAAAATTTGTAAACGCCGACTATATGAAAAATCCGCAATTACTTTTTGGGCAACCCAATATTTTCTTTTTGTTTAGATAATTGAACTGCCTAAGCATTGGAATAATGCAATCGAAGGGAGCAAGAAAAATTGAAAGGGAAGGACATAAAAATCTTTATAGAATGGATATTTGAGAATACAAAATATAATGGAAAAATAGTTCGATAAGAGATATATAGGAAAAACAACTCCTCCACCAAATTTCAGCGATGTCCGTAAAGATAAAGTTAACTTTAACTAGCAGAGACACAAACCCATTCAATAAGCAGCACACTGTAGAAAAACTAAGAGGGGTGCTGGGTACCCACTTATAGTGAAGGAAGCTCTTGATGCCTAAAATCTAAATCAAAAAGCAAAATATCCAAAAAGTCGACAGTATTTGAGATAATTGGCATTTAAAGTTAAAGTAAGAATTAAAAGAATGGCCTACTGTGCAAAAAATAAGAGGGGTGCCGGGTATCATCTTATAGTGAAGGATGCTCTTGATGCTTCCTTCACTAGAGCTTCCCCAAGAGCTTCCTTCACTATAAGTGGGTACCCAGCACCCCTCTTAGTTTTTCTACTTTTCGCTTTGGACTTTTTGGTGTTGTAGATTTGTCCCTTATGCATTTATTACTTTGTTAGATAATTTTTTTTACAAAATTCGCAATGTTTGTGGTCCTTTTAGTGCTCTTGTTGTCGTTTCTTCTGAATTTTTTCATTATTTTTCTTGATTTTATTTTTAGATCTTTGCTGTTAAATTGTTAACATAGCTCTGCTAAGCTCGTAACAGTGTGCTGCTAATTGAATGGGTTTGTGTCCCTGCTAGTTAAAGTTAATTTGATCTTCACGGACATACTTCAGCGTAATCACATAAAAAGAGCGCCATTTATGAGTTGCAAATGCAAATTTGATGAACATTTCATTAAGGGCAAATTTCTCAATGAAATTCAAGTTTAAGTTCAGTGATTAGGGGCCTTATTTTTATAACTGACTACTAACAGGGTGCCGCAGTGGGACACCTCTTTGGAAAGACGTTTTTACATGGCATAGTACCTCACAAATGTTGCCAGCATTAGGAGGGGATAACCACCGTTGACAATTTTTTCTGATGGTCTCGCCAGGATTCGAACCCAGGCGTTCAGCGTCATAGGCGGACATGCTAACCTCTGCGCTACGGTGGCCTCCTAGAAACTACACCCCAAATACAAAATCAAAAACTGCCTCAAAAACAAAATTTGGAGTGATGATGCACATTTTGGGTCTATCTTCATGTAGGTGTTTGAAATCGCAATTTGAGCTCAAATTTAATATTGGTCGCTTCTATTTTATGTGTGCATTTGTTTTGGGGTCATTTTTTCATAATGAAAGAGCGTCCCACATTTGGGGACAAATAACTGAAAGGCCGTTCTACCTACCACATAGATCTTATTTACCGTCCATGGCAAGAAAGGGCTCAAATAAAAGGCGTAACACCGATCACTGCATTGTTTCAACATCTTTTTATACCCTCCACCATAGGATGGGGGTTTTTCGTCATTCTGTTTATAACTCCTTGAATTATGCGTCTAAGACCCCATAAAGTATGTCTATTCTTGATCATAATGACATTTTAAGTCTATTTAGCCATGTCTGTCCGTCCGTCTGTCGAAAGCACGCTAACTTTCGAAGGAGTTAAGCTAGCTACTTGAAAATTTCCACAAATACTTTTTAGTAGTGTAGGTTGGGACTGCAAATAGGCTAATTAGGTCCATATTTTGATATAGCTGCCATATTAACCGATCTCGGATTTTCACTTCTTGAGCCTATAGATAGCAGAATTCTTTTCCGATTTGGCATGAAATTTTGCATGGGGTGTTTTGTTATGATTTCTAACAACTGTGCCAATTATATTTTAAATCGGTCCATAACCTGATATAGCTGTCATATAAAACGATCTTGGGTCTCGACTTCTTGAGCCTCTAGAGAAATTTTGCATGAGGTGTTCTGTTATGACTTTCAACAACTGTGCTAAGTATGGTTCAAATCGGTACATAACCGTATATAACTGCCATATAAACCAATCTGGGATCTTGATTTATTGAGCCTCTAGAGGGCGCAATTATTATCCGATTTGCTTGAAATTTTGTACAATGGATACTCCCATGACCTTCAACATACCTGTCAAGTAAAATCTGAATCGGTGTATAGCCTGATACAGCTCCCCTATAAACCGATCTTCCTATTTTACTTCTTGAACCACTAAAGGGCGCAATTCTTATTCGATTTATTTGAAATGAAAGCCTTCTACAGTGGTCTCCAACATTCAATTGAATTAGCATAGCAATTTTTCTCTTTCATCCTTTGTTTGCCTAATTCTTGTGTCAGCTTACTTGTAAGGGTGTAAACCGAGATCCTTCCGCAAAATTCGCCATAAAGTTTTCTGGACGGTGCCCAATTCTTGATGATAACACAATCGAATACCAATTGCGCCCCCTAGAAGCTCAATAAGTTAAATCGGCCGATCGATTTATATGTCAGCTATATCGACTTGGCACCAGCCAAATCGGATAAGAATTGCGTCCTCTATAGAGTCAAGAAGTCAAGATCCTAGATCTTTTAGACAGACAGTCGGTTGGATATGGATAACTCGACTTAGAATGTCAAGACGATTAAGTAAAGGGTGATTTTTTAAATGCTATGGGAAAAATTTTCAAAGAAAAAAAAAATTCATAAAATTCTGAAAAATCTTTATTTGAATCGATAGTACGGTCCATACAATTTAATGTTTGAAAATTATTTCATGCAAATGTTGACCGTGACTCAAATGATCCATCCGCTTAGTCCTATTTTGGCATACTCTTTCCAACATTTCGCGAATAAATGCTTTAATGTTGTCTTGCAATGCTTCAATTGAAGCGGGCTCGTCTGTATAGACATGAGCTTTAACATAGTCCCACAAAAAATATTCTAAAGGCATTAGATTGCACGATCTAGGGGGTCAATTGACCGGTCCAGAACGTGAGAAAGAAAGTTTACCGAACTGATCTCCGAATAAGTCCATTGTTACGCGTGTTGTGTGGCATGCGGCACCGTCTTGTTGAAACGACATGTCATGCAAGTTAAGCTCTTCCATTTTAGACGAAAACAGTGGATATCATCTCACGATAGCGCTCACCATTACGATTTGCATTATCTTTGAAGAAGTACGGTCCAATGATGCCAACAGCCCATAAACCACATCTAACTGTGACTGGATGCATTGGTAACTCTTCCACTTTGCTCTTGCACTTTGGGTAAAAAAATTGGATATCATCTCTCGTTAGCGCTCACCATTACGATTCGCATTATCTTTGAAGAAGTACGGCCCAATGATGCCAACAGCCCATAAACCACACCAAACTTTGACTGGATGCATTGGTAACTCTTCCACTTTGCTCTTGCATTTTGTGCAAAAAAATTTGATATCATTTTACGATAACGCTCACCATTACGATTCGCATTATCTTTGAAAAAGTACGGTCCAATGATGCCACCAGCCCATAAACCACACCAAACTGTGGCTGGATGCATTAGTAACTCTTCCACTTTGCTCTTGCACTTTGGGTAAAAAAAAATTGGATATCATCTCTCGTTAGCGCTCACCATTACGATTCGCATTATCTTTGAAGAAGTACGGTCCAATGATGCCACCAGCCCATAAACCACACCAAACTGTGACTGGATGCATTGGTAACTCTTCCACTTTGCTCTTGCACTTTGGGCAAAAAAAATTGGATATCATCGATGGATATCGTTAGCGCTCACCATTACGATTCGCATTATTTTTGAAGAAGTACGGTCCAATGATGCCACCAGCCCATAAACCGCACCAAACTGTGACTGGATGCGTTGATTACTCTTCCACTTTGCTGGGGAAAAAATTGGATATCATTTCATGATAACGCTCACCATTACGATTCGCATTATCTTTGAAGAAGTACGGTCCAATGATGCCACCAGCCCATAAACCGCATCAAACTGTGAGTGGAAGCATTGGTAATTCTTCCATTTTGCTCTTGCACTTTGGGTAAAAAAATTGGATATCATCTCTCGTTAGCGCTCACCATTACGATTCGCATTATCTTTGAAGAAGTACGGTCCAATGATACCAACAGCCCATAAACCACACCAAACTTTGACTGGATGCATTGGTAACTCTTCCAAAATCAATAATTCTGCTTATTAACATACCTATTAAGCCAAAATGAGCTTCGTCCATAAAATGGAAGAAGAGCGCGATGATCTCTCTTAACAGAGAGATCATCTGTTTGCAAGCGTTGTTCGTTTGTAAGACGTACGTGAGCTGTTTAAACCAATGTTACCAATAAGATAATAGCTAAAAAAATCACCCATTGCCTTACCTAAAGCCTATGTCACTAACAGCCCTTTACCTTCGTTAGCTTAAATGACATTTATTTGCTACTCGATTTGCAAAAAAAAGATATTTATTGAGTTATATGGAGTTCATTATTATTACCTCGGAACCTTTTCAATATCATTCGTAAAAATTAATTGCCATATATCCTATTCCCTATTGAAATATCTTCACTGACATCTGCTAAACACAATATAAATGTCCCAGAAATTAAAGCCCTCCGGAATTTAATGTTTTTTGTTTTCTTTCTATCTATTTTTTTAAATTTTAATTGCTCTTTGGAGTTAATAGAAAATGCTAAATAAACTTAGTGGGTCATTTCTCTAGTTATCCCTGTTCTTAATGATGTTCTAAAAAACTCATTTTCATTATGTTTTCCCTTGGTTTCTTACCCTAGTCTTGGGGTTGTTGCCTTGTGGTCATTTCTATGTTGGCAATTTTCTCCCCTATCTTAAAAGACTTCAAAGAAAATGACCACAAGAAAAGTGTGTCAATTATTTATTTAACCCCTTGTATTATACTTAAGCAAAAATCCCCGGACTTCTAGCAAGGATTCCGTTCTTCCCCATTGCCCAGGGTCTTTCATTATTCTGTTATGCTATGTTAATTTAACAATTCCTTTCAAATTTGACAAATTCCTAAGTTATGCCAAATATTTGTGATGGAAATGTGCTCGGCTATGTCAAACATTCAGCATTACAATCGACTACAGTTCAACTCTTCGCCGAAAAAGAAGAAGGAGTAGGAGTTTAAGCATAACACAACGTAAGGCTAGAGCATGAAGAATGGCTATGGCCACAAAAAACTAAGCGAGAAAAATAAAAATGATAATAAAACAAATGAATTGCCTTATGGACAGACAGACAGACAGACACACAAAAAACACCCAGGAATCCTTGGCTTCAACTCCATCAGTCATAAGAGTCGTGGAACTATGCTGGCAAAATTTGCCTTGTAAGCTGGGCATATTTCTTGCTGGCCCTCCTTTACATCATAGCAGTGGCAGCGACAGATTGCACCAACAAAAAAGGAAAAGGGATACCATTAATATTCTGGCAAATGGAAATAGTAATTGACATTGATTTGTTTCCCTGTCTTCTTGGCAATGGTCCTTCATTTATTATCACAAGCAAAATTTATGGAAATATTCATTTAATTCAATCTAAAAAAAAGTTACATTATAAAGTAGATGAGTGCTGATGAAGGGACAGAGAGAGGCGGAGTATTGCTCTACATCAGGCAGTGACCAGAGTTGCCATAGGTATGGAAATAGTGGCAGTTATATTTTTTGTATTACCTGAATAAAATAAAATCCTGGAAGGCCACCGAAGCGCAGAGGTTAGCATGTCCGCCTATGACGCTGAGCGTCTGTGTTCGAGTCCTGGCGAGACCATCAGAAAAAATTTTCTGCGGTGGTTTTCCCCTCCAGATGCTGGCAACATTTGCGAGGTACTATGCCATGTTAAACTTCTCTCCAAAGAGGTGTCGCACTGCGGCACGCCGTTCGGACTTCGGCTATAAAAAGGAGGCCCCTTATCATTGGGCTTAAACTTGAATCGGACTGCACTCATTGATATGTGAGAAGTATTCCCCTGTAAATCGCTTGTGAGACAAGTAACAGCACTGCTTCTTCTGTGCGCTAAAGTCTACTCTGTTCATTCTACCCCACTCGGAAGTGGCCAACAAATACTGGGAAAGCGTCTCATCCATAATGCGCCTCCTGTCCACAATTTCTTGAGGACTGGGCCTATGGTCGAATGAATATGAATGACACAGGCTACTGTCTTATGGCACACCTGAGGTCAATGTTTACTCATCTGATGAGAACCCATCTACAACAACTCGTATAGTGCGATCTCGATATAAATCGAGCGAGGTTATTACCGACTCCAAAAGCGACAAGCTTTGATAAAAGTGCAACTTGGCAGACCCTATCAAATGCCTTGGAGATATCCAGAGCCACGAACTTACTCTCACCAAACTGGTGGATAGAGCGACGCCATCGTTACGACGATTTCTGCGGTACCCATTTTGTCTGTCGCTAAGAAGGCCATTGGACTCTAAGTATCTGACAAGATGATGGTTAACCATACTCTCCATAGCCTTGGAGAGCACGGAGCATATCGCAATTGGCCGGTAATTCGCAGGGTTATTCCCCCCACCTTTTTGGGCGGGGGGACGAACGTTCGCAACCTTCCAACGCGCTGGGAAAACTCCCGCACGGTAAGCAAGGTTGAAAAGGTTGCATAGTAGACGAGCAAGCGTCGAAGAACACTTGGAAATATATTATAAATCTGCGGGCCCGGAGACGTTGAGATCCGCAAGGACCCTTCTATGGAACACTATGTCATTACGAACATATAGCACAAGACCTCTCTGGGGGATAAAATGAGATATAGTGTGATACCCTGGAATGTGAAAGTCCTGTGGATCAGAATCTCACCCACCTAGGTTTCACATAAAACGAGGACATCAGGTCGATGATAATGAACATGAGAATATACCGCGAAAAAGTTCGAACATATCCCTCGTATTTTGGCAAAATGTATTCCAAACTCACCAAACTTTGTGCCAATTAAAAATATTAAACATTATCAGTATGTACAGTATATTCAAACTTGCTCTCTTATCGCCGTGAATACCCCTACTGTTTAGTGTTATGCCTTAAACAGCGGGATGACAGTGACACGAGAACAAGAGCGTCAACCACTGCACACGAAGCGGGAAGGAAAGGGCCAACGAATACACCACAAGCAGAAAGACATAAAAGCCCTTTGTGTGGTGAAAAAAAAAAAAACAAATGTGGTTAAGATCCGACTATATTTAGATAGATCTGCCATTTAGTCCGATCTGCCCATTAAGGGTCTGAAGCCTTTATTTATTACTTTAAAGCTTTATTTATTACCCATTTTCGCTGAAATTTGAAATAACGAGTTGTATTAAGACTCCCGACATCTGAACCAAATATGGTCAGATCAGACTTTATTTAGAATAACTGTCATATAGCCCAATCTTTTAATTTATGATCATAATCCCATAATAAGCGGATTTATTGCCTAATTTCGCTGAAAATGTGACTTGTATAGGAGTTTTTGGGACATAAATCAAATGTGATCCAGACCAGGCCCCTATTTAGATATTACTATAGATATGTTAGTGGGGTTATAATAAAATAGGATGATTATTATATCCATGGTGTTGGTTATCCAAAGTTCGGCGCGACGGAATGCCCCCATCCTATGGGTGCATACTTACCTAGTCATTCTGTTTTTTAACTCCTCGAAATATTGATCAGCGACCCCATAAAGAACATATATATCCTGGATAGTCTCAACATTCTGATTCGATCTAACCATGTCCGTCCGTTCCTCTGTCTGTCGAAATCACGATAGCGGTCGAACGCTAGCCTCTTGAAATTTCGCACAGATACTTAATATTGATGTAAGTCAGCGGGATTGCAAATGGGCCATAGCGGTTTAGATTGGGCTGAAAGTTTGTATATGGTGTTCCGTTATGACTATTAACATCAGTGCCAAGTACGATCCAAATCGGTCTTTAACCTGATATAGCTCCCATATAAACCGATCTCCTGATTTGACTTCTTGAGCCCCTGGACGCCGAAATTTTTGTCCGATTTGGCTGAAATTTTGCACAGTGTTCTGTTATAACTTTCAACAACTGTGCCGAGTACGGCCCAAATCGGTATTTAACCTGATATAGTTCTGATATAAACCGATTTCCCGATTTGAATTCTTGATTCCCTGAAAGCCTCAATTTTCATTCGATTTGGCTAAGTACGGTCCAAATCGTTCTATAACCTGATATAACTCTCATATAAACCGATCTCCCGATTTGACTTCTTGAGCCCCTGGAAACCGCAATTTTTGTCCGATTTGGTTGAAGTTTTGCATGTAGTGTTCTGTTATGACTTTCAACAACTGTGTCAAGTACGGTCCAGATCGTCCATAAACTGATTTAGCTTCCATATAAACCGATCTTGAGTCTTGACTTCTTGAGCCTCTAGAGGGCGTAATTCTTAGCCGATCGGAATGAAATTTTGCACGCCGTGTTCTGTTATGATATCCAATAACTGTGTCGAATATGGTTAAAATCGGTCCGTAACTTGATATAGCTGCCGTATAAACCGATCTTGGGTCTTGAGTTCTTGAGCCTCTAGAGGGCGCAATTATTATCCGATTGGAATGAAATTTTGCACGACTTTTTCTATTACTAGATCCAATAACTGTGCCAAGTATGGTTCAAATCGGTCCATAACGTGATATAGCTGCCATATAAACCGATCTTGGGTCTTGAGTTTTTGAGCCTCTAGAGGGCGCAATTCTTATCCGATTTGAATGAAATTTTGCACGTAGTGTTTCGTTATTACTTTCAATAACTGTGCGGTCCTAATCGGTTTTTGAGTTCTTGAGCCCTTACAAGCCGCAATTTTTGTCCGATTTGGCTGAAAGTACGGTCCAGATCGATCTATAAGTTGATATTTCTCGCATATAAACCGGTCTGTCGCTTATCCTTGTTCGGTTCCTTGTATAAATTGTTAGCAGAATCCATGGTGGTGTATTCAGCCCGGCCGAACTTAGCATGCTTTTATTTTATTTTATTTTTTATTTATTTTATTTTGTTTTTTTATTTATTTTATTTTATTTTGTTTTTTTTATTTATTTTATTTTATTTTGCTTTTTATTTATTTTATTTTATTTTGTTTTTTTATTTATTTTATTTTATTTTATTTTCTTTTTATTTTATTTATTTTATTTTATTTTATTTTTTATTTATTTTATTTTATTTTATTTTATTTTATTTTATTGTATTTTATTTTATTTTATTTTATTTTATTTTATTTTATTTTATTTTATTTTATTTTATTTTATTTTATTTTATTTTATTTTATTTTATTTTATTTTATTTTATTTTATTTTATTTTATTTTATTTTATTTTATTTTATTTTATTTTATTTTATTTTATTTTATTTTATTTTATTTTATTTTATTTTATTTTATTTTATTTTATTTTATTTTATTTTATTTTATTTTATTTTATTTTATTTTATTTTATTTTATTTTATTTTTTTTTATTTTATTTTATTTTATTTTATTTTATTTTATTTTATTTTATTTTATTTTATTTTATTTTATTTTATTTTATTTTATTTTATTTTATTTTATTTTATTTTATTTTATTTTATTTTATTTTATTTTATTTTATTTTATTTTATTTTATTTTATTTTATTTTATTTTATTTTATTTTATTTTATTTTATTTTATTTTATTTTATTTTATTTTATTTTATTTTATTTTATTTTATTTTATTTTATTTTATTTTATTTTATTTTATTTTATTTTATTTTATTTTATTTTATTTTATTTTATTTTATTTTATTTTATTTTATTTTATTTTATTTTATTTTATTTTATTTTATTTTATTTTATTTTATTTTATTTTATTTTATTTTATTTTATTTTATTTTATTTTATTTTATTTTATTTTATTTTATTTTATTTTATTTTATTTTATTTTATTTAATTTTATTTTATTTTATTTTATTTTATTTTATTTTAATTTATTTTATTTTATTTTATTTTATTTTATTTTATTTAATTTTATTTGTTTTTATTTATTTGTTTTTCTTAACGACAACCCTGGCCTTGGCTTTAGGAACTGATGAGTGAGTGCTCTCTTAATGAAGGCCATAAAGATGGGGTGAGAAAGTAAAAATGAGAGTGGTGTGAGTGAGCATATCTCGATGGGCAATCATTAAACTTTTTGGAAAGTAAGTTTGAAAGGAAATTATTAAAATATTGCCTTTAATAGATTAGCCCACTCAAAATTAGCATAAAGTAGGTTGGTGGGTGGAGGTGGGGGTGAAAGATTGAGCCTTAGGCTGTCAGCCACTCGAGAGGCAAATAGAGATTAGATTTTTCATCAGAGTTATGCTTGAGTGCTGGCATGCTGATTGAACAAAGCTTCGCATCACTGAAGTAATGGAAAATGGTTTGAGCGGGGAAGGGTGTTGCATGCTCTCCCATGGGCAAAGTCAATCACTCAAATGTATTGTTGTAATATGTGCGGTTTTTTCCCCATTCTAAGAGGTTTTAGAAATTTGATTTTTTTTTTTCTTATATTATTTGTAGAGTTGTGGAGTGTTACCACGGCCTATTGCTGCTGTTTTAAAGCTCAATTTTTTTCACCCTTCCCTATCTACATGGGAGTATGTGTTTGTGTGTGTGTGTGGCAATGACTTACCCACAAGCGCCACATTATGTTAAACTCATTAAGTTAACGAGCTCTATTGTAAAGCATAAAAGGATTATTAACAAATCAGTGGTTTTTTTGAGGCACGGTGTGGTTGGTGGCAATGCTGCTGTCAAACATGGTCGTTGTTTGTCGTTGTCGTCGTCGTTGTCGTTTGTGTTGACGACAACGATAAAAAGGGCAAATAGCTGATATTTACTACCCGTAACCGCCCGCCCCCACCCCCTCTTGCCATTGGTAATAGCAGTAACAGGCAAGTAATGTACGCATACACTGCGTTTTAGTAAACCACAGATTTGTATCTGCGTAAAATGTGTCCCCAACAGGCAAGCGAACACAAAAAACACATGCAGATGGTAGCAACCATAGTAAGGAGCCGAGGAGAAGGGAAAAGAGGGACGTATGTTTAAAATAAATCCCTTTGGATGACACGCTGATATGCCCGCTGCTGCTGCTGCTGCTGCTGTTAAGCTCTATGCAACAAAAAAGGGGGCTTTTGATCTCTAATTGAGCAAATTAGCTTTGAAAGAAGACAACAGCGGCAAGAGCAATAGCAAATGCCACAAAAACACACTCGCATTCTGTGTAGAAACAAAACAACATTGTTTGCCACATAATTGAAGTAATTCAATGTGGGCGCTTGCCGTTCTCTCTCTCTCGGATTGTCATTTTTTGAGATAAAGGACGTTTTTAAGAATTCCATTCAACAATAAAATATGAGACAAAACAAAAACAAGCTCGGAAATTATTTAATAAGTATTAGTCGAACGTGGGTGTGACAATCCAACAAGTTGGACATTTTATTTCATTTGTTTGTCTTTTTAGCCTTGGAGTGTTTTTTTTTTATACCCACCACCGTAGGATAGGGGGTGTATTCGTTTAGTCATTTCGTTTGCAACACATCGAAATATCAAATTCCGACGCTACAAAGTATATACACTTCGGATCGTCGTTAAATTGTAAGACTTTTTAATGTCCGTGGGTCTGTCCGTCTATCCGTCTGTCCGTCTGTTCGTCTATCCGTCTGTCCGTCCGTCCGTCCGTCTGTTGTAATCACTCTACAGGCTTCACAAATTGAGATATTGAGCTGAAATTTGGCACAGATACGTCTTTTTGATGCACGCTGGTTAAGTTCTTGAACGGACCAAATCGGACCATATTCGGATATAGCTGCTATATAGACCGATTTTCCGATTAAGTGTCTAATGCCCATAAAAGCTTTATTTTTTAACCGATTTTGCTGAAATTTTGAACAGCGTGTAGTTTCAAGCCTCCTAACATTGGACCCGAATGTGGTTCAGATCGGACTATATTTAGATATAGCTGCCATATAGACCGATCTCCCGATAAAGGGTCTGAAGCCCCTAAATGCTTTATTTTATAACCGATTTCGCTGAAATTTGAAGCAGTGAGTAGTTTAAGGCCTACCAACATCCGACCTAAATATAGTTAAGATCGGCCTATATTTGGATATAGCTGCCATATAGACCGATTTCTATAAAGGGTCTGAAGCCCATAAAAGCTTTATTTTTTATACAATTTCGCTGAAGTTTATAATAGTGAGTAACTTAAGGTCTACCAACATCTGCTCCAAATATAGTTCAGATCGGCCTATATTTAGATATAGCTGCCATATAAACCGATCTCCCTATAAAGGTTCTGAAGCCCATAAAAGCTTTATTTTTTATCCAATTTCGCTGAAATTTTAAACAGTGGACTATTTCAGACCTCCCGTCATCTGACCCAAGTATGGTTCAGATCGGACTATATTTAGATATAGCTGCCATATAGATCGATCTCCCGATAAAAGGTCTGAACCCCATAAAAGCTTTATTTTGTATCCAATATTGCTGAAATTTGAAACCGTCAGTTATTTTAAGCTTTCCGACAACTGACCCAAATATGGTTCAGATCGGTCTATATTTAGATATAGCTGCCATATAGACCGATTTCCCGACAAAGGGTCTGAAGCCCATAAATGCTTTCTTTTTCTAACCGATTACGCTGAAATTTGAAACACTGAATAGTTTTAGGCCTCCTAACATAGGACCCAAATGTGGTTCAGATCGGACTATATTTAGATATAGCTGCCATATAGACCGATCTGCCGATAAAGGGTCTGAAGCCCTTAAAGTTTTATTTATTACCCAATTTCGCTGAATTTTAAAACAGTGAGTAGTTTTAGGTCTACCAACATCTAACTCAAATATAGTTCAGATCGGCCTATATTTAGATATAGCTGCCACATAGACCGCTCTGCCGATAAAGGGTCTGAAGCCCATAAAAGCTTTACTTTTTATCCAATTTCGCTGAAATTTGAAACAGTGGGTTATTTTAAACCTTGCGACATCTGACCTAAGTATGGTTCAGATCGGACAATATTAAGATATAGCTGCCATATAGACCGATCTCCCGATAAAGGGTCTGAAGCCCCTAAAAGCTTTATTTTTTAACCGATTTCGCTGAAATTTGAAGCAGTGAGTAGTTTTAGGCCTCCTACCATAAGACCCAAATGTGGTTCAGATCGGACTATATTTAGATATAGCTCCCATATAGACCGATCTGCCGGTTAAGGGTCTGAAGCTCATAAAAGCTTTATTTATTACCCGATTTTGTTGAAATTTGAAATACAAAATTCAACAGTGACTTATATTTGTAAGACCACTTAATGTTTGTGCCGAAGTTATCCAATTTTCGTCGGATTGTGACGAAAGGGGGTTTACATATATATCCGAGGTGGTGGGTATCCCAAGTTCGGCCCGGCCGAACTTAATGCCTTTTTACTTGTTTTTTTTTAAATAGGCAGTCTACTGAAAAATTTTTCAGCCTACACGTTTCATAATTCCTAACAGAAATATAATTAAATTACAATGGACACTGCTAATTGATATATCTACATAAACCTAAAATGTCCCATTGGTGGTAGTTCTGGGAAGAGATTTTAATTTTATCAAGCTTTGTCTGTGGCATAAGTTCTTCCATTTGTTATCATTTGAAAGAAAGGGGGTCAGGAGATTTTTAAGCAAACACAATTGCTAACAATGCCAAGAATCTCTCCCTTATTGCTGCAATAATTGCCATCAGTTTTTGTTCTAATTAACTAGACTTTTGTTGCCGAAGGGTATATGGGGTTACTTGACCAATTAAATCCATTGTGAGGCTATATGAACATTCCATATCTTACCAGTGGGTACTGATTGAATCATCATTTAAATGAACGTTCTCCTTTTCATAGATTGTTATGGACAAAAAATGGGGGGGTTGTAATCTCGAGAGACTTTCATGAAATGCAGTTTGCTGTACAGCATCTAGTGTAGAAATTTTTCATTTGAACCAGCCAACAAGGGAGACTTGTGGTTCCAGTCCAAAACGCTGTATTGGTAACCCGGTAACCCATTAATGCTGACCCTCGATCTCGAAATCTCAAATTTGAACCGCAACTGCTGTCAAAAGTGGTAGGTCATTCACCATAAACTTGTCTTTTTATACCCTCCACCATAGTATGGGGGCATATCTTCATTCTGTTTGTAACTACTCGAAATATTCGTCTGAGACCCCATAGCATATATATTCTTGATCGTCGTGACATTTTATGTCGATCTAAACATGTCCGTCCGTCTGACCGTCCGTTCGTCTGTCTGTCGAAAGCACGCCAACTTTCGAAGGAGTAAAGCTAGCCGCTTGAAATTTTGCACAAATACTTCTTATTAGTGTAGGTCAGTTGGGATTGTAAATGGGCCATATCGGTCCATGTTTTGATATAGCTGCCCTATAAACCCATCTTGGGTCTTGACTTCTTGAACCTCTAGAGGGCGCAATTCTTATTCAATTTGAGTATTTGTGCAAAATTTCAAACGGCTAGCTTTATTCCTTCGAAAGTTAGCGGGCTTTCGGCAGACGGACGGACAGACATGGCTAGATCGACATAAAACGTCATGACGATCAAGAATATGTAGACTTTGTGGGGTCTCAGACGAATATTTCGAGTAGTTACAAAGAGAATGACGAAATTAGTATACCCCATCCTATGGTGTAGGGTATAATAGTAAAAAAGGAATAATTTCTTCGCGAAGGTTTTCACAAGAAAACCTAAAATACCCATTTCGGGCAAAGATGATTTCGAAATCGGCACTTTTAGAAAATATGCTGTGGAGGCTACAAATATTTTTTGGTGCAAAAATTTTTGTTGCATGTTTTTAGAGGACACGTACAAGCGTGATTAGTTTGGCTGGGCCGAATCTTAAATATCCTCCACCATTGATCGCATTTGTCAAGTCGAGGATGGAGGCAGCTTAGTTAAATCGGTTGTGTCCAAGCCACTCAGAACCGTTGCTTGGTGGCCTTCTTCCCCTTAATCATCCACCACGGGATGGCAGACCCCAACCCATTTGTGAATTACATTCGACTTCCACTCCAAAGAACCATTCATTTCAGTCCCTATTGTCCAGATGGATCTGCATTAGAGTGACCTTTCCGGCAGTTTCTTCAGGCAACATTATTGCATCGCTTGCGTTGTGTACTTCCAAATACCTTTCATTTGCTTCCATTATTGTCCAGCCGATCATGATGTTCGTATGGGGGATTAGGAGGGAATGTCTAGGTGAGTTGACCGAAAGCTTTCATATCAGGTCGAATCCTGTCGAGAACATCAGACACATTTTCGTCGGTGGTTTTCCCTCCTAATGCAGCCAAAAATTTTGAGGTACTACGCCATGCATAGATGCCATGTAAAAACTTCTCCTCAAAAGGATGCAAACCCACAGCATGCCGTTCGGGCTCGGACTCTGATGTCCCTTATCATAGAGCTTAAAACTTGAATCGGACAGCACTCATGGATATGTGAGTAGTTTGCCCCATGTTCCTTAATGGAATGTTGGTGGGTAGAATATGCATTTGCTTAATGAAAGTCTACTGCTGTGTGTCTGGGATCGAATCCTGTCGAGAACATCAGACACATTTTCGTCGGTGGTTTTCCCTCCTAATGTAGCCAAAATTTTACTATGCCATGCATAGATGCCATGTAAAAACTTCTCCTCAAAAGGATGTAAACCTGCGGCCTGCCGTTCGGGCTCGGACTCTGATGTCCCTTATCATAGAGCTTAAAACTTGAATTGGACAGCACTCATTGATATGTGAGTAGTTTGCGCCATGTTCCTTAATGAAATGTCGATGCATTTGCTTAAGGATATATGTTGTTCGCTAAGATGCGAAACCTCGTATGTCTATATCCTTTCAATTGGAGTTTTTTTTTTGATATGGGTTCCATTTGTTTCTGGTATAACTTTTCAAAATACTCTCCTGACCTTTTCCATTGTGGTTGCGGTTGTTCAATGCATTACTATGAACTTTAACTAAGTGACCTTATATTCCATTTAACTCCCTGGGGTTTTCATGTTAATTTCATTAACTTCCTCCTGGTTTTGGTTGTTCTCCCCTCTCTCTCTCTCTTTGCCTTTCACGAGTTTCAGGTTCAATACACCAACAACTTTTTAGCCAAACAAACTACAACTTAAGTTATCTGAGTTCATTCCATTTGATTAACCAAAATCTTTGCTTGTGCTTGAATAGCGAAAAAAGAGCTCATGTCAATGATCACGTCCCAATAAATAAGTAGAACGAACAATATACCATTTCATTGAACCTAACATGCATATATATGTGCTATAATGAATATTTCAAGCCATCTAGTCGCAGGCAAAACCAAAAAAAGGGCGAAAAAAATCCTGCATAGTACATAGCATTATCTAAAACTCAAACAAACTATTTGGAGCAAGTTAACGAGAGAGGAATAAAAAGGCTAATAAAACAAATGTTTCCTTCCCCAAAGGCTGTGACCAAAAAAAACATTAACACAAAAATAACATGGCATGGCAAGCTGTACTCAAAAAAAAAAAAAACACATGGACTTACACAGATTCAGTAGCTAACCACAAATTCAGTTTGTCATCAATTAATCATTTGTTTACTTTGTAGAAAATGTAGATGAAGAAGCAAAACAAAAAAAAAGGAAAACCCTGCATTCCATATTAATACTTCTAGAGTAGTTGGTAGTTCTGCTGTTAACTAGATGACTAGTCGTATCTCATTTGAACCCCAGTAATATAGTTATGCCTTAAAACCATGAAACTGCATGTGCTCTTATATCATTTGAACATTCATCCATATCTCTCTACCATCTCAACATCAACGTGTCCCTGACTAACCACATCTCCTTCGCTGCCATCACCATGTAACATCAAGAACTCTGCTACGCATACCTCCATACCCATCCCCCACCTTAGTGCGCATCCAAGCTTAGAATCCCATCAACTAATTTACATTCCAACTCAAAAACTGTGTCATTGACCACTTGTCACTTTCCGCTCCACCCAACCATGGTCTTTCATTCTTTGCAGCATACCTTTCAAGTTGCCCATGATTTTTCCGCCACCTAATCCTACTTCGAAGCTCATCATCATTTTCTATGGCTGTGCGCTTGCTAAAGTCCTAACGTCCTGCCTACTGTTTACCTGGGCAAAGGAATTTGTCGTTGCACTTAATATCTCCGTAGAACGCAAAACTATGGCATAGCAGAAGAGCAGCAAAACATAGCACATCTTGACATAGCCTTGGTCATAGTTTCCAATTCCATCATAGTTGGAATTGTTGCCATCACTAGTGCCTGGAAATAATAAAAGATGCATAAATGGGAACAGTGGTTGGGAAGGGACCGAATAAGGAAGTATAAGTAAGCAAATGTCATGGGGGGGCGGAGGGCACTTCGCCCTGAATGCGGATATCGAAATCGTGCCATTGTAGCCTATAACGCTGAACGCGTTCGAATCCTGGGGAGAACAAATATGGATATAAAATTCGTGCTGCACTTCCAAATCCCTTTAATTTTAGCCCCATATTGCCATGGCCGGTAAATATGAACCGTTTGATATCCGACTCAAATATGGATATCAAATTTGTACTGTACTTCCAAATCTCTTTAATTTGAGCCCCATATTGCCATGGCCGGTAAATATGAACCGTTTGGAGGGTGCTTGGGGGCTGGGGGGCGTATCAAATTAGTTCTTTATTCCCAACGGAAATAAAGTTCAGTTTAGGGGGTGCTTTAGGGCGTACTCCAAAACACTTGGCTCCAAAATTGGATATCAAATTCGTTTTCTACTCTCAAATACCTTTCGTTTGAGTCCAATATTGTCATAATGAGTCAAATAACCCATTTGACGTATCTTTAAGAGGAAAAGCGCCCCCTAGACTTGAACGCAATGTCATATTCGTAATCTACTCCCTAATACCTCTCATTACTTGGACCCAATGTTTTATGCCATATTTGTAATCTACTGCCTAATACTTTATTTAAGTCCCATATTGACATGGGGGTGCCCGCTGGATACTTGGACCCAAATTTTAATACGATATTCGTTTTCTAGTCTCTAAAACCTTTCATATGATACCCTTATTGTGCCCATCGGACCACTTTTGGATATGGGTGGCGTTTTTGGGGTTGGGTCCGCTGGGTTCTTGGACCCAAATTTTAAATGTGTTAAGAGGAGTTTTGGGGTTGGGGGGCCCGCTGGGTACTTAGACTTAATGGGTTAATACCATATTTGTTTGCTGCTGGTCTCCAATACCTTTCACTTAATACCCTTATTGTGGCCATTGGACCATATTTTTATATGGGTGGCGTTTTTTTGGGGTAAGGGGGAGGGTCCGCTTCTACGCGATATTTTAAAATTTTATTGGCTATGTTTCCTTTCAGACAAACATACAAAATCTATGAAAATTTTAAGAAAATCAGTTCAGCCAAGTATCATATAGTCATAATGGGTCTAATGGCGTTTTTGGGGGGTGGCTTGACCCCCTATACTTCGACCTGATTGTATGCCATATTCGAAAGCTACTCCCGAATACCTTCCATTTGAGACCCATATTGAAATGTAAGTCCAATATGTCTGTTTGGGGGAGTTTTGGGGATGGGGCGGTCCGACGGGTACTTAGACTCAAATTTTAATACCATGTTCGTATTCTACTCTCCAATACCTTTCACCTGATGCCTATATTGTCCCAAACGGTCAACTTTTGATTTTGGGTTATGTTTTACGCATAAGGGGGAGGGTCCGTCCCCCTTTCGATACTGAAAAAATATATAGCTTATGTTTCCTTCCAGACCAACCTTCACTTGGTACTTGGTTCTGCCGTTTTTAAGTCTATACGGAACAAGCAAACCGAGTTCCATATATCCGTGATTGGCTAATGTGCCCATTTTGGGCGTTTTTGTGGGGGTGAGGTGATCCCCTATATACTTCGATATGAATTTGTATGCCAGATTCGTTATCTACTCCCTCATACTTCTCATTTGATACCCATATTGTCCTTATCGGTCCACTTTTTTATTTTGGGTGGTGTTTTTGGGGTAGGGTAACGGTGAAGGGCCCGCCCCCTTCCGCTATCAAAAAACTATAAAGCCTTTTCCTACTTCCTGACCATATTTGAAATCTACTCCCAAATACCTTTCATTTGAGTCCCATATTGTCATGATCGTCAAATAAACCTATTTTAAGGGGTTTTGGGGCTGGGGCGGTCCCCCAGGTACATGGACCCAACTTTTATTATGAAATTCGTATTCTACTCTTGAATACCTTTCATTTGAATCCCATATTGTCCCGATCGATCCACTTTTATTTTTGGGTAGTACTTTTGGGGTAAGGGGAGGGTCCGCCCCCCTCGCGATATCAAAAAATTATATAGCCTATGTTTTCTTCCAGACCAAACTACACAATCTGTGAAAATTTTAAGGTAATCGGTTCAGCCGTTTTTGAGTCCATACGTAACAAACAAACAAAAGGGGAGGGGGCGGACCCTCCCCTTTTGTATGTTTGTTCCGATATCAAAAAATTATATAGCCTATGCTTCCTTCCAGACCAACCTACACAATCTGTGAAAATTTCGAGAAAAAAGGCTCTGCCGTTTTTGAGTCTATACGAAACAAACAAACCGAGTCGCATATATCCTTGATTGGCTAATGTGCCCATTTTAGGCGTTTTTGTGGGGGCGAGGTGACCCCCTATATACTTCGACATGAATTTGTATGCCAGACTCGATATCTACTCCCGCATACTTTTCATTTGATACCCATATTGTCCTTATCGGTCCACTTTTTATTTTTGGGTGGTGTTTTTGGGGTAAAGGGTAAGGGTCTGCCCCCTTCCGTTATCAAAAAAACTATAAAGCTTTTTCCAACATCCTGACCATGTTTGAAATCTACTCCCGAATACCTTTCATTTGAGTCCCATATTGTCTTGATCGTCAAATAACCCTATTTTCAAGGGGTTTTGGAGCCGGGGCGGCCCCCCAGCTACTTGGACCCAACTTTTATTATGAAATTCGTATTCTACTCTTGAATACCTTTCGTTTGAATCCCATATTGTCCTGATCGATCCACTTTTATTTTTGGGTAGTATTTTTGGGGTAAGGGGAAGGGTCCGCCCCCCTCCAGATATCAAAAAATTATATAGGCTATGTTTCCTTTCAGACCAACCTACACAATCTGTGAAAATTTCAAGGTAATCGGTTCGGCCGTTTTTGAGGCTATACCGAACAAACAAACAAAGGGGGAGGGTCCGCCCCCTCCCGATATCAACAACTTATATTGCCTATGTTTCCTTCCCGACCAACCTACACAATCTGTGAAAATCGGTTCAGCCCTTTCTGAGTCTATACCGAACAAATAAGCAAACAAACAAACAAACAACCACAAATTGAATTTTATATACAATATAAGATTCATGAGTTTTCATTTTATTCTAATTATTATACCTAAACCACTGTGTCCGATGTTTAAAGCCTAACTGTATACCGAACTATTGTACTAACTTCTTACCTATGCCCTCAACATCACATCATCATCATCATCATCTGTAAGGTTGCCATAGTCTTATGGCATTAGATCAGCACTTTGGTTGTGGCCATGCTTGATATTACTTCTATTGTTATTATTGTTGTTGTTGTTGTTGTTGTCGTTTTTGCTTGTGTGCTTAAAGTCATTTTTCCTCATCAAATAACCGGGATACATTAGGTTTCATTGCATACCTTAACATCAACATTCATTTCACATTTGAAGCGTTCTTCTCAGCTCTTAACACAGCATTCACCTCTCATCTGTGATCTCTGTCCCACTCTCTCTCTCTCTCTCTCTCTCTCTCTCTCTCTTGTACCCTCTCATACTCACTTTCATGCCTCACTACTCCCATTTAAGTTCATTCTATTTTCATGGCATTTTGGTTTGTAACAAATACACACAACTCATCCTTTATCATCTTCAGTAACGTTTAAGAAAAAATCACACATATTTACAACATACACTAAGAAAAAATACACAGAAAAAAAAACAATTTTGTATTAGTTTATAGTAATTAAATTAAAAAAAAAATAATTTTATAATTAGAAACAAAATAGTCCATAGAGAATTCTGTTATATGCAAGTAGATAGAATTTAAAGAGAACTATTATTCCATACCATACTCTGAAAGAGGCACTTAGAGACATCTACACTAAGAGAAAACTTTTGAGAGCAGAAACTTGCTATTTAAGGCAAGCCGTTAATCAAGGAAAAATTTGCTAAGTTCATCGAGACAGAATCTTGGCAATCCACCACCGTAGATTCTGCTAAAAATTTGACAAAATTTACTTAATTGGGGGACATACGTATGCTATATCTACCAAATTTCTGTCAAATCTAGCAAAAATTTCAGATTATAGGGGCCTCAGAAAACAAATCCGTAGATCGGTTTATATAGGAGGATATACACCTATTTGAACCATACTCACCACGGATGTTGGAAGTCATAATAAATATGTCAAATCACACAACAAATGCGGCTTCTGGGGGTTGCAGATGGTAAATCGGGAAATAGGTCCATATGGAAGCTTTTTCAGGACATACACCGGTATCAACCGTACATATCATGGTTGTCTAAATTTCAGACAAAGTGGATAACAACTGCGGTATCCAAGGGTGCAAGATTTCTAATCGGGAGATCGGTTTATATGGGAGCCAAATCAGGTTGTTGAGCTATATGGAGCATACTTTACACCGTTTTTGAAAGTCATAACAAAGCACTCCGTGCAAAATTTCACTCCAATCCGATAACCAATTGCGGGTTCCAGGGTTTCAAGATGTCAGAACGGTTTGTATGGTTGCTATATCAGGTTGTTGACCTATTTGGACCATACTTGGCACGGTTGTTGGAAGTCATAAAACAACTTCAGCCAAATAGTATAACAATTGCGGCTTCCAGGGACTCAAGATGTCAAATCAGGAGATCGGTTTATATGGGAGCTATGGAGGTTTGGACCGTACTTCGAAGGGATATTGGGTGTCATGGCACTCCGTGCAAAATTTCAGTCTAATCGGATAACAATTGAGACTTCGAGGGGTTCACGATGTCAAATCGGCAGATCGGTTTAGATGGGAGCTATATTGGGTTATTGACCGATTTGGACCGTACTTGGAAGGGTTGTTAGAAGTCATGACAAAACACTCCGTGCAAAATTTCACCCCAATTTCACCTCATGATGTCAAATTGGGAAATCGGTTTATATGGGAGTTATATTAGGACATTTACCTATTTTGACCATACTTGGTATGGTTATTGAAAGTCATAACAAAGTAATCCGTGCAAAATTTCAGCCAAATCGGATAACAATTACGGGTTTGAGGGGCTCCAGATGTCAAATCGGGGGATTGGTTTATGTGTGACCTATATCAGGTTATTGACCGATTTGGACCGTACCTCGCAGAGTTGTTGAAAGTCATGACAAAACATTTGGTGCAAAATTTCAGCTCAATCACTTATTATTTTGGCTTCCAAGGGCTCAAGATGTCAAATCGAAAGATCGCACAGAGGAATAGAATATAGCAAATAAGAGCGTGCTAAGTTCGGTCGGGCCGAATCTTATATACTCTCCACCATGGATTGCATTTGTCGAGTTCCTTGCGCGGTATCTCTTTTTAGGCAAACAAAGAATAATGGATAGGGAATAATGGATAGTGAATAATAATAATGAATAATTATGCTATTGTAGCTATATCAAGTAATAGTCCGATGCGAACCATAAATGAATTGAATGTTGAAGACCATAGTAGAAGTCATTGGGTACTATTTCAGTCTATTCGGATATGAATTGCGCCTTGTAGGGTTCAAGAAGCATAATAGGGAGATTGGTTTTTTGGTTTTTATAGGAGCTGTATCAGACTATAGATCGCTTCAGACCACATTGGACACGTATGTTAAAGGTCATGGAAGAAGCCGTTTTACAAAATTTCAGCCATATCAGATAAGAATTGCGCCCTCTAGAGGCCTAAGAAGTCAAGATCCCAGATCGGATTATCAGGTAATGTACCAATTTGAACCATATTTAGCGCTTTCGTTGGAAGTCATAACAAAACACTTGATGCAAAATTTCAGCCAAATCGGATAAGAATTACGCCATCTAGGGGCCAAAGAAGTCAAGATCTCAGATCGGTTTAGGTGGCAGCTATACCAGGTTATGGACCGAATACAACCATACTTAGCACATTTTTTGGAAGTCATAGCAAAACACTTCATACACAATTTTAGCCAAATCGGATAAGAATTGCGCCCTCTAGTGGCCTAATTGCGCCATCTAGTGGTTCAAGAAGTCAAGATCCCGATTTGAACCATAATTAGCACATTTTTTGGAAGTCATAGCAAAACACTTCATACACAATTTTAGCCAAATCGGATAAGAATTGCGCCCTCTAGTGGCTCAAGAAGTCAAGATCCCAGATCGGTTTAGGTGGCAGCTATATTAAGTTATGGACCGGTTTGAACCACAATTAGCACAATTATTGGAAGTCATAACAAAACACTTCGTGCAAAATTTCAGCCAAATCAGATGACAATTGCACCCTCTAGTGGCTTAAGGAGTCAAGATCCCAGAACGGTTTATATGGAAACTATATCAGGTTATGTACCAATTTGAACCATACTTAGCACAGTTTTTGGAAATTATAACAAAACATTTCATGCAAAATTTCAGCCAAATCGGATAAGAATTGCGCCCTGTAGAGGCTCAAGAAGTTAAGATCGGTTTATATTGCAACTATATCCTAACATGGACCGATATGGCACATTTACAATGCCAACCGACTTACACCGATAAGAAATATTTGTGCACAATTTGAAGCGGCGAGCTTTACTCCTTCGAAAGTTAGCGAAAGTTGAGCAATATCCAGCAAAGAAAGAATTTTGAAAATCGCACCACAAATGAACATTTGACAGCCCGAACAATTTTTCGAAGTGCCAAGGTGACCAAATTTTGAACTCTGCCAACAGGCGCCCGGACCACTTAGGGCCTTGAAAATTTACACATGATTTTTATAACCATTCGAATTTTTAAGGAGATATCTCTTACCGTTAGCATAGGGCACATTTTTGACTATATATATTTTTTTTGATTCTATCCCACCAGGAACGTAGCTGTGGCAGGAGGGGGGGTGCTATCAGGTCCAAGCCCCCACCCGAAAATTCCTATTTTTCTAATTCTAGCGCGTATACGTAGTTATTATTATTTTGTGGTTGTAATGTGCCTCCCCCATAATAAAGTCTTGGTTACGGCCCTGGCTGCCATTTTTCCAATATAAGTTCTTTCGCCTATAAAATGCGCATTTTTAATCCAATTTTGCTGCAATTTGGCACAGAGACCTGTGTTGTACTCTTCCACATCCTAATCGTATATGGTCTAGACCAGTTTATATTTGGATCATATTTCCCAATTTGAGTTCTAGAGCCCATTAAGACGCATTTATTACCATATTTTACTGAAACTTGTCTTGATCCTGTTAGATCCTCCAAAAACTGTACCGAGTATAGTTCAATTCGGATCATATTTTGATGTAAACTCTATTACACAGGTCTCCCGATTGAAGATCTTTCACCCATAAATAGGTATTATACCCTCCACCATAGGATGGGGGGTAAACTAATTTCTTCGTTCCGCTTGTTACACATCGAAATATTCATCTGAGCCCAAACAATGTATATATATTCTTGAACGTCAGGACATTCTAAGTCGATTTAGCCCAGTCTGTCCATCTGTTGATAGCACGCTAACTTTCGAAGGAATAAAGCTAGGTGCTTGAACGAATACTTCCTATAAGTGTGAGTCGGTGGGATGTTTCGATCTTGATTTCTTAAGCTTATACGGGGCGCAATTCTTAGCCGTTTTGTCTGAAATTTTGCATGACGTGTTCCGTTTTAACTTCCAACGACTTTGGCTAGAATGTTCCATATCGGATCCCATATAAAACGATCTCGGATCTTGAATTCTTGAGCCGCTAGAGGGCGCAATTGTTATCCGATTTGATTGAAATTTTGTACGAAGTATTTTGTTATAACTTTCAATAACTGTGTCAAGTATGGTTCTAATCGGTTCATTACCAGACATTTCTCCCAAATAAACCGATTTCGGATCTTGACTGCTTAAGCCGCTAGAGGGCGCAATTATAACCCGATTTGGCTGAATTTTGTTACGACTTCCAATAAGTGTGAATACTGTGGTTCAAATCGGTTCATTACCTGATATAACTTCCATATAAACCGATCTCCCGAAACCGATCTCCCAACAACTTTTACATATATGGTTCAAATCGGTTCATTAGCCGATATTTCTCCCAAATAAACCGATCTTGGATCTTGACTTCTTAAGCCGCTAGAGGGCGCAATTTCTACTCGTTTGGGCTGAAATTTTGCATGAAATGTTTTTTACGATAACTGTGCCTAGTATGGTTCGATTAGGTTCATAACCCGATATAGCTCCCATATAAACCGATCTACCGATTATAATTCTTTAGTCTCATAGGGCCTTTATTATCCGATTTGGATGAAATTTTTCAAAATTATTTCCACTTTGGTTTCCAACATCCAAACCAAGTATGGCCCCCATCGGTTCATCACTTGCTATAGCTCAAATGTCATAGCAATTCTTATCCATTGTCTTTTGTTAGAGATAGGAGATATCGTTGAGTTGACAATTGCGATACATGGTGGGAGGTATATCGGTGGAATCGGCCCGGTCGAACTTAGTAAGTTTTTGCAGGTTTATTACTCAGTTTTGAGTTTGAGGTAGATGCACTAAACCTCTTCATATCCTTCCCTAATAAAATACCAATTGGAAGATATTTGGATATAGCTGTAATATGAACAGATCTTCTGGTTTTTATTCCTTGAAACCATGTAAGGCCCGATTTCGCGGTAATTGGGAAGAGTGAGTTGTACGACCGCTTGACGTTCGTATGGAGTTTGGGTTCATAAACTGTGCATTTTTCTCCGGAATTTTGGTAAATGGCAGTGGGTAACCAAAGTTCAGCCCAGCCAAACATAATGGCCTATTATACCCTACACCATCACTGTAGTACAGGGTATTTAAGGGTAACTTTGTGCATTTGTTTGCAACGCTAAGAAGGGGAAGAGCTAGACATATTGATAAGCATACCGAACGACTTAGAATCTTAGATTTAGCTATGTCCGTCTGTCTGTCTGTCTTAAAGCTTGTAGGTAGACTCATTGGTGTAGGGTATTATATAGTCGGTTGAGCCCGACTTTAGCCTCTCCTTACAGGAAACTTGTTATTTTTGAAATAGTCCAATATATAAATCTCCTCTTTAAGCCCAGATCTTTTTTTAGCTGCACAAAATTCCGATAAATCTTTTTTTTTCTGTGTATTTAGTATTTGAAAAATGTTTAGCATTTCATTCAAGTAGTTCCACAAACATTTATACGCCTGCATACATACATCCATACTCATTTAGGCATATCCTAATGAAGGCCATTTCGAACATATCGTCCGTCTAACATGCAAAACCCAGACACTCATGCCAGCACACATGTATTGTTTGTTTTGTTGTTATTTTTGTCAAGGTATAACAGCGACATACTTGAAAATGACAAAATGAGCTTGAACTCTGTCAGTTGGGTAAAGCTTTAACTGACAGAAACACCAACAGACACATATCCAAACACACACATAGCTACACTTGAATAGGCAGACACCCACAAAATACTTGGTGATGGTCTGGTAGCGGAAATAGGAAATCCTTCTGGACCAACACAGTTTTGTGTAACCTGTATAAGTGGTTGTCATGTGGGTGTGTGTGTGTGTGTGTATGTGTTTGTGTTTTTTTTCTTTCTCTGTAATAGCTAGCAATCAAGCAAATGAGAGTGTGTGTATTTGTTGTGTTTATGTTGTTTTTTTCTTTCTTTCTTTTCTTTCTTTTTTTTCTCTCTGTGTACCTTTTTTCTAGGATGGACAACGTGGTCATTTAGAGGGCCTAGCATCCGTTTATTGTGAATTGTTAATGGCTCCCTTTGGAGATATTTTAAGTGCTTTAGAAAATGCTCGCCAAGCAGCATGGGCTGAACGCAGCCCCATGAATCCCGCCGGTGGCAGTGGGAGCAGCGGTAGTGGCAGTGGAGTCAGTGGCATTGCCACACAACGACACCACGGTCATCGAGGCAATTCCAGTCGTGGTGGTCATCTGCCCAATAGTCATAGTCAGCCCATATATGTGCCAGGAAAGTATTCGGTATGTATATATGCAACAAACATTAGAAATCGTTCTTTTTACCCCAACCCACACCCAACTCTTCCCGCTGCACCCCGTTTAGCACCCACTCATCATTTCAACACTTCCACATATCCCTTTGTTATAACAAAAACAAAAACAACAACTAAATAACAAAAAAAAAAAACTACCATAACAAATACAACCAACCGCAATGACAAAAGGAATATCCCCGAAAATATCCTTTTCTCTTATATGGCATTCTATGAATTGTTGTGCTTTCGTTATATTTCGCCTGAGTTTGTGGCTGTTGCCTTTGGTTGATTTGGTTTTTGCTATTGGTGGTCGTTATCATTTCTCTGTGTGGCCATGTTGGTGTTATACTGCTGCCGGTGTTTTAGTAGTGTGAATCTGAGGGTATGGGTGTGGAAGGTATTTGGTGTTGGTATCTATGTTTCTATTTCGGCACAAATTCAATAATCCCTACAATTCTCTGGCTGTCAGGCAATATTGGCAACAATTCTCCCCTCCTACAACTACAACCTAAAAGTATGCAATGCCATAAAAAAGATGTTATGATGCATGTTTGTTCCATGTATATGAGTATTGATATGCGTAACTCCTACATCTCTCTAGCCACCCCTGCCCCCTCTCTCTCTCTCTTTATACTGACAATCTCCATAAATGTGGCTTCCCTATTCGTATCCTATATTGGTGTGTATGGCTTTATATGGCATCGTTGTTGCTCTGCATGCTTGTGTATATTGGCTTTGTTTGTTGGCTGCATGTGTGTGTGTGTGTGTGTCTATGTGTTGTTTTTTTTTGTTTGGCCACCTCTGAGTGTGCCAAAGGTGGTGACGGCTTTGATTAAGTGTTACAATAAACATACATCATAAAAGAAAGTTCGTTGGGCATGTGTTGGTTATTTTTGTTTATGTGTATTTGTATCTGTGTGTGTGTGTGTTTGTGTTTGCGATTGTGTAGTTTGTTGTTTTGTGTATGTTTGTTATGCGGTTTGCGTTTCACTTATCCACAAATACGCATACTAACAAAGTCATCAGATTATTCACACACTAGGCGAGGGAGGCTAAAGAATTGTGGGTAAAGTGAATTTGAGAAACCTTCAATCGGCGCTCAGTGGTACAAAAGACAAAAAAACGTAGAACTAGTTAGGTATTGGTCCAGGCAGAACAAATTGCTTATGAATTTAGTTTGAACTGGATCTTAAATACAGGGTCTCAAAGTAGACTACAGAGAGTCAAAGTAGACTACAGGTAGTCAAAGTAGACTACAGGTTCTCAAAGTAGACTACATGGTGTCAAAGTAGACCACAGGTTGCCAAAATAGGCTACAGGGAGCCAAAGTAGACCACAGGGTGCCAAAATAGGCTACAGGGAGTCAAAGTAGACTTCAGGTTGTCAAAGTAGAATACAGGAAGTTAAAGTAGACCACAGATTGTCAATGTAGACAACACGGAGTCAAATTAGACTACAGCTTGTCAAAGTAGAGTACAAAGTAGACTTCAGGTTGTCAAAGTAGACTACAGGGAGTCATAGTAGACTACAGGTTGTCAAAGTAGACCGCAGGGTACCGAAATAGGCTACAGGGAGCCAAATAGACTTCAGGTTGTTAAAGTGACTACAGCGAGTAAAAGTAGACTACAGGTTGTCAAAGTAGGCTTCAGGGTGTCAAAGTAGACCACAGGGTGCCAAAATAGTCTACAGGGAGTCAAAGTAGACTTCAGGTTGTCAAAATAGATTACAGGAAGTCAAAGTAGATCACAGGTTGTCAAAGTAGACCACAGGGAGTCAAATTAGACTACAGGTTGTCAAAGTGGACTACAGGGTGCCGAATTAGGCTATAGGGAGTCAAAGTAGACTTCAGGTTGTTAAAGTACACATGTTTTTAAAGGACTACAGGTTGTTAAAGTAGACTAAAGGGTATCAACGTAGGCCACAGGTTGTCAAAGTAGACTACAGGTTATCAAAATATGCTAGAGGGAGTAAAATTTGACTCAGGTTGTCAAAGTAGACTACAGGGAGTCAAAGTAGACTACAGGTTATCAAAGTAGACTTCAGGGTGTCAATGTAGACCACAGGGTGCTAAAATAGGCTACAGGGAGTCAAAGTAGACTACAGAAAGTCACAAAAGACTACAGGTTGTCAAAGAAGTCTACAGGGTGTCAAATTGGACTATAGGTTGTCAAATTAGACTGCAGGATATCGAAGTAGACTACAGGTTGACTAATTAGACTTCAGGGTGTCAAAGTAGACCACAGGGTGCCAAAATAGGCTACAGGGAGTCAAAGTAGACTTCAAGTTGTCAAAGTAGTTTACGGGGTGTCAAAGTAGACCACATGTTTCCAAAGTAGGCTACAGGGTGTCAAAGTAGACCACATGTTGCCAAAGCTGGCTACAGGGTGTCAAAGTAGACTATAGGTTGCCAAAGCAGACTACAGGGAGTCAAATTAGACTAGAGGTTATCAAAGTAGACTAGGGGGTGTCAAAGTAGCCTACAGGTGGTCAAAGTAGACCACAGGTTGCCAAAATAGGCTATAGTTTAGATCGAATTATTTTTCGATATAGCTTTCATATAGACCGATTTACCGAATCCGATATTGCCATGGTTGCACGTTTTTATGTTTTCGGGAGCGATAAAGGTGGGGAGGCCACCCAGGCACTTGGCTTGGAAAATAGATGTAAGATGCTTGCTCTATGTCTTTTTTTGAGCCCCATATGTATGGTCGTGGTTGCTCAGTATGTCCTATTTGGGGTGCTTTAGAAGTATGGCGGCCACTCAGGAAAAATTGTATCACATTCGTGTTCCACTCCCAAATACCTTTCACTTGAACTCCATATTGCATGGTTCATAAATGTGTCCTTTGTGTGAGGTCTTTTGGCAGGGGGTGTCACCCCGAAGGATTGGCATGAAAAGTTTATATTAAATTCGTTTTATACTCTCAAATATTGTCTGTATATCCGTTTGGGGGTCTATGGGTGGGGCTTCCCCCTCATATCCACTCCACATTTGTTTGCCAGATTGGGGTTTTTGAGTTACTGTAACGGCTTAGAAAAATCGGTTTAGCCAGCTTCTAGATCTGACGTTTTCGAAAATTAGAGTAAGGGGAGAGGGTCCTTCCCTTTTTTTAAGACCAACGTTCACTCTCGGTTTTGATTTTTCAAACTTGTTTGCAAACCAAAATTTCAGGATTTTGGGACTAAATACAGCTCTCATTGCTTTTGAAGGTCTCTTAATTTACTCCTAAAAGCGGGCCTCAAATATTAAGCCCTTGGATTTATGAGATCATTTTGCCGTTTCCTCCCTTAATACTTGAACCTCGTTTCAATTTCGCAACACTTTAACCGCCAAGGCGATTGAGAGTGAGAAAAAATGTGGTTTTCCAAATAGAAAATTTTGGTTTTTGCGTTTATGGCAACATTTGTTTAGCCTTCGTTTTCATTGGCAAATATCAGCAGAGCCTCACTTTAGCACAATTTTTTTTGGTTATTGGTTTATTTGTTGGTTTGGTTTTCTTGTTCCGTTCAGCAAATCCCAGGAAGCAAAGATGATTTTGTTTTTTCATTGTAGCCAAAGCAGAATAAGGAAGATTTCCACAACAATAACTTTTTACTTCGTTTTCGCAATCATTTTGAGAAAGCAAAAGCAAAAGCGTAAGCAAACATCGCACAAGTGAGACTTTCAAGAAGATGAAGAAGGTGCAGAGGCGGCAGAAGCGAAGGCGGCGACCACATACAAATGTGTAGTGTTGACATGGCCTTTGGGGATTATCTTCTATCAGCGCAGGAACACACTCAAAGCTATGCTATTTTGTGTTGGGCAAATGTCTGACTTTCAAGTTTTATGTGTAGCTGCGAGAGTGAGCGATTGCACATAGAGCCATTACAGAAGACATTCATTCGTACAACGAGAGATGTACTTCTATGTGTCGTTGAATCCTTTTCGGGTCCATGGAGCCTCCTTTGTAATTCCCATAAACAAAATAGAAAAAGTTTTTCTCTCCTAGCAAGTCCTGGCTTGCAGGTGTACTCGTATGTGCATATGTATGTGGAGTCCCAAAGATACACTTGGGCTTTATTTGCAACTTGCAACGTTGCTGGTCGGTTTTTTTTTCTTCTTTTTTTTTCTACTTAGAATTGTTTGCTTGTATGTTGGAGTGTGTGTGGGGGCGGCCATAACAAGTCATTGTATACCCCATATGCCCTACCATGTGTCTGAGTGTAATTTTTTTTCTCCGTTTGTCTGTCTGTCTGTCTCTTTTAATGCAAAACAAGCAAATTGTTTCTTTTTTTTTTTGCCTTTTTCACATACTTGCAACACAACTTGAGTTGGCAATAAAACGCCAACAAGACACCAAACCCTGTGTCAACTTCAAAACTCAAACAGGAGACGACCTGAGACCAACACAGTCACATCCTGAAGAAGCCAAAAGGATTCGTTTGTGCCAAAGCCTAGAGAAACGGGCTGTATGGCAAATGATCTTTGCAGTTTTTTTTTTTTTGAAGAACACAAAAAAAATCACGTAACAAGAATTGATGCCACACAAACTTGGCATTTTGGCAAGCATCCTTTCACTTTATGTCTTCAAAATCATGTTTGTGGAAAAAAAATTTATGCCCATGTGTATACACCTTCAGTCCTGTGAAGGTGGCAGCTAAAAGGGCAACTCGTTTAAAATCGAACTTGTTTGGAGAAAGAGACTCATACATGCCTATCGCATGTACGTCTAGAAGAGGTCATGAGAAGGGATTCAGTTAAACCAAATAACCATTCGCAGAAGAAAATATTCGAATTTGAAAATTAATGTAAAAAAAATTACAAAATTTATAAAATAGAATAAAATGCAATAATAAAATAAAATAAAATTAAAAAAAAATAACAGAAAATAAAATAAAATAAAATAAAATAAAATAAAATAAAATAAAATAAAATAAAATAAAATAAAATAAAATAAAATAAAATAAAATAAAATAAAATAAAATTAAATAAAATAAAATAAAATAAAATTAAATAAAATAAAATAAAATAAAATAAAATAAAATAAAATAAAATAAAATAAAATAAAATAAAATAAAATAAAATAAAATAAAATAAAATAAAATAAAATAAAATAAAATAAAATAAAATAAAATAAAATAAAATAAAATAAAATAAAATAAAATAAAATAAAATAAAATAAAATAAAATAAAATAAAATAAAATAAAATAAAATAAAATAAAATAAAATAAAATAAAATAAAATAAAATAAAATAAAATAAAATAAAATAAAATAAAATAAAATAAAATAAAATAAAATAAAATAAAATAAAATAAAATAAAATAAAATAAAATAAAATAAAATAAAATAAAATAAAATAAAATAAAATAAAATAAAATAAAATAAAATAAAATAAAATAAAATAAAATAAAATAAAATAAAATAAAATAAAATAAAATAAAATAAAATAAAATAAAATAAAATAAAATAAAATAAAATAAAATAAAATAAAATAAAATAAAATAAAATAAAATAAAATAAAATAAAATAAAATAAAATAAAATAAAATAAAATAAAATAAAATAAAATAAAATAAAATAAAATAAAATAAAATAAAATAAAATAAAATAAAATAAAATAAAATAAAATAAAATAAAATGAAATAAAATAAAATAAAATAAAATAAAATAAAATAAAATAAAATAAAATAAAATAAAATAAAATAAAATAAAATAAAATAAAATAAAAAAGAGATACCATTTGAATAAATCGTTCTTCATACGTTAATCGAGCTTAAATGACCACGAGAACGTTTGTAAGGGAGGAGATGAGGGAAACTCAGAGCACGAGGCAGTACTTGGAAAATAAAAACAGTCTTCAGTGATTGTTTCTTTGGAATATAGAAACGAGAAGCTCGTTTCAAAAACAATAAAGCCCCCACAATTTGTAGTGGGTGGATTGTTGTTGTCATAAGCTGGCGATGCTAGTCACGATGGCTTTACAAACATTAGAGGATGTAACAGCCTGCATATGGTTAAGATGAGAATTCGAATTATTTGAGATCTTTCTCAAAAATACTGACTCACATGTGATTGGTGGTTAATTTGTCCACGTGTGTAAATTTCATATTAGCAAAATGCAAATTTTGTCCAAGAACATTCCACTAAGGAAAAGGGGCAAACTTCTCTCATATCAATGTGTGCAGTCTGATTCAAGTTTAAGCTCAATGATGAGGGGCCTCCAATTTATAGCCGAGTCTGAACGGCGTGCCTAAGAGCAACATCTCTTTGCAGACAAGTTTTTAGATGTCATAGTACCCCGCAAATGTTGCTAGCATAAGGAGGGGAAAACCACCGCTGAAAATTTTTTCTGATGTTCTCGCCAGAATTCGAACTCAGGCGTTCAGCGTCAAAGGCGGACATGCTAACCTTGGTGTTACGGTGGTCTCCCGATTTCATGTAAGCATTATTGCGGAAAATCTAAGCTTAAATTGGACAAATATGATACAGACGGACGGGTATGATACACTAGGCACTGACGAGGGTCTTACCAGCCTAGAAACGCGTCTGCCAATGGTATGGTATCAATGCCCAACTGACTGATAGCTGCCAATTTATTTTTTTTTCAATTAATAAAAAAAAAAAACAGTAAGGAAGGGCAAAAGTAGGGCGGTGCCGTCTGCACCTACCCTATTAGTACAATGTGGGAGCTATATCAAATTCTGATGAACCTCGGCCGATGTTTTCAGATGGGTTATTAAACAATCCGTAACACATTTCGAGCGAATATGTTCAAACTGTAATAACTTCGGTTAACAAATGATAATATTATTGCAAATAACCCAAAATCTGACGAACATATATATGGGAACTATATCTAAATCTGAACCGATTACGAGAAAAATTCTCAGAAATTGTGGTAGTCGTTGAGGTAAGCGTTGTGCAAAATGTTTGCAAGCGCATTTATCGACCAATCTTGTAAAAATTTTGCACAACGCTTACCTCAACGACTACCACAATATCTGAGAATTTTTCTCGTAATCGCTTATATTACAGCTATATCTAAATCTGGACCGATTTCTATGAAATTCACCAATTATGTCGAGAGTCATAAGAAAATCCTTCCTGCCAAATTTCGAATTTCGAGAATCGGTTAACAAATGGTCAATTTATTGCAATATTTCTCAAAATCGGGTGAACAAATATATGGGAGCTATGTCTAAATCTAAACCGATTTCGAACAAACTTCTTAAATAATGTGATAATAGTCGGGGAAAGCCTTGTGCAAAGTTTTGGCAAGATTGGTAAAAAAAAAAGTTTGTGGTTGCTCTAGAAGTGAAAGGCGGGCGATATATATATATGAGAGCTATATCTAAATCTGAACCGATTTCCATAAAATTTATGACGAGTGTCAAGAGAAAATCCTTCCTGCCAAATTTCAAGAGAATCGGTTAACAAATGACCATTTTGTTGCATTATTACAGCAAATCGGACGAAAATATATATATGTGAGCTATATTAAAATTTGAACCGATTTTTTCCAATTTCAATAGGCTTCATCTGTAGGCCGATAAACATGCCCATACCAATTTTGAAGACGATCAGATAAAAATTGCGAGCTGTAATTTCTACACAAATTAACATGGACAGATGGACATGCAGGTGGACAGACAGGCCGACAGACAGACAGGCGAAGAGAAAAACATACATAGGAAGTGATTCTGATTCGATCGCTATACGTATCAATGGGTCTTTCTCTCTTCCATTTGAGTGTTACATACAAATGCCCTAAGTTATAATACCCAGTACCACAGTTGTGGTGTAGGGTATAAGAAAAACTGCCATGATTCGAACCATACTTGGTCTGGATGTTGGAGATCGTAGTAGAAGTCATGTGTGTACAATTTCATCTAAATTGGGTAGAAATTGCGCACTATAGGAGCTCAAGAAGTAATATCGGGAGATTTATTTTTAAGGGAGCTTTATCAGATTATAGACTGATTCAGTCTTTTATTCGTCACGCATATTGAAGATCATTGGAAAAGTCGTTGTACAAAATGTGAGCCATATCGGATAAGAATTGTGCCCTCTATAGACTTAAGAAATATAATCGGGAAATCATTTTATATGGGAGCTATACCAGGTTATGAACCGATTTTGGCCGTACTAAGTATGATGGTTGGAAGTCAAAACAAAAGACTTCATACCCAATTTTAGCCAAATGGGATTTTAGACCAATATGTCGATGTGTTACAAACGGAATGGCGAAGTTAGTATACCCCCATCCTATGGTGGAGGGTATAAAAATAATAAAATAAAAGTTTTTCAAAATTTGAAAATTAGATTTTTTTATACCCAGCACCATAGGATGAGGGTATACTAATTTGGTCATTCCGTTTGTGACACCTCGAAATATTGATCTAGTACCCCATAAAGTATATATATTCTTGATCGTCTCGATATTCTAAGTCGATCTGTCCGTCCGTCCGTCCGTCCGTCTGTCGAAATCACGATAACGGTCGAACGCGTAAAGCTAGCCGCTTGAAATTTTGCACAGACACTAGATATTGATGTAGGTCGTTGGGGATTGTAAATGGACCATATCGGTTCAGATTTGGATATAGCTCCCACATAAACCGATCTCCCGTTTTGACCTCCTGAGCCCTTACAAGCCGCAATTTTTGTCCGATTTGGCTGTAATTTTGCACATAGTGTTCTGTTATGACTTCGAACAACTGTGACAAGTACGGTCGGAATCGGTCTATAACCTGATATAGCTCCCATATAAACCGATCCCCCGATTTGACTTCTGAGCCCTTGAAAGCCTTAGTTTTCATCCGATTTTTCTGAAATTTTCCAAACAGTGTTCCTTTGTGACTCTCAACAACTGTGCTAAGTTCGGCCCAAATCGGTCAAGAACATGATATAGCCCCCATATAAACTGATCATCCGATTTTATTTCTTGAGCCCTTATTAGCCGCGATTTTTATATGATTTGTTATATAGTGTTCTGTTTTTGCATATTGTGTTCTGTTATGACTTTCAACAACTGTGCCAAGTACGGTCCAAATCGGTCTATAACCTAATATAGCTCCCATATTTTAGCAGAATCCAAGATTCGGCCCGGCCGAACTTAGCACGCTTTTACTTGTTTTAACTTCCTTAAGCATTTGTTAATAAAAAAATCTTGACAATTAAAGAAGATCAATGGCTTAGGATGGAATCTTCATCTGATACTGTACAGTGGTCACATTGGGTTACAAGGCCACCAACAAAATATGGATTGCGGCTTGCAACGCTGTATGCAGGATATATGGGAAGTAATCATCAGACACTATATCGGACTTGAACCACTTTAAGGGCAGGGCTTGGAAGATGATTTGAAAGGCTGTCATTTCATTTGCTACAGTGCACAATGCGCCCTTTACAAACCTCGAGGTATGTCTATAAAGCCATGGGATAGGCTTAATCTCGTGCCCTCTTTTTTCAGCAAATACAAGGTGGCCAATCAAATTTTATTGACTGCTTTTGAAAATCTGATTCAAATCTTTCACCTATACTAGAGCTTCTCAACTAGCGAATTTCTAATATCTGCGCTTCAATTTCTTCTTGACTTGGTTGGGAGTCGAAAGGAACTCAACCTAAATTTTTAATTTCCCAGTTGACTGTTTCAAAAGAAAATTCCTCCAAATCTTGCTTTTCAAACTGAGATTACCCACTGAGGATTTTGGCAGCGTTTATAGCTCATTCTGAAGTATCCAATTTGTGGTTGTTGTAACTTTTTATGATCATGGCTATGTGGCGGTGGTGGTGTTACGCTAGTTACGCTCTAGCGATTGACGAAATAAATTTTAAAAATTTATTTTGTAACAGTTCTTGGAAAACCCCATTTAAGTTGTTTTTGTTTTTGTTTTCTTTGGTGTTGTTGTTCCGCTCTTTTATTTATTTGCCTGACAAGTTGTGATTAAAACTCAGTTTATAAAAGTGTATAGCAAAAGCTGGCCCACTCCTACCACTGCACTTGCCGCTTGGGCTGCCATCCATCGCCAAGTGAAAGTTTTGGACACAACAATTAATTGAGCCTCTTTTGATGGGGTCATTTACAGCAAATGACTTTGTCACTTCTTTTAAAAACAAATTTCACCATAAAATTTCGTTTTTTTTTTCGCTAGAACTCATTGCCAACACTGCACAATATGCTACTCGCAGGACCTTCAAGGATAATTTCTTTAAACAGTTCACTTCCTGCCTGGTGTGGTAGTCTCCAGCCAGCTCTTTTTTAAGGCTTTTATTTCTTAAGGAGATGACAAAAAGTTTTTCGTTTTTGTCTTTTTGTTTTTTCTGAGTAACAGTGTGGGTAGGGGGCGGTGTTCTTTGTTAAGTGGCATTTTCAGTGGCGTGTTTTTTTACAGCCTTGGACATTGTAAGGCTTTTGGCCGTTTATTCAACGGAAAATGATGACCTCCTTGTGGATGTATGATTAACATTTGATTTGCTCAAGTTAAAAATCCATTTGAACGGTTATTTTTTTTTATGGCCATGGTTGCTGCTGTTGACGTTTTTCTCATTTTCTTGTTAAGGTAGAAAAGTCTGTTTTGGTTCGACTTTTTTTTTTTTTGTGTTTTTGTTTTGTTGCCGTTGAGAGTGTGTTATGGCTCTTTGTTTTGTTGGTTTGTCAAAATAACTTTGTTGAAAGTTATGATGACTACAAAAACCACCAAAGGTGGGCTGTCATATTCCCCCGAGCCCAGCGGCGTGTCAGAATGCCAGCCAGCTATTCAAACAAACAGCTAGCCAGCCTTGCAGTCATTCAGTGAGCCAAGTTCGCAGCCTGGCAATAGCCAGCAGTGGATTTATTTTATTAGAAACTTTCTCAGCCAATTTATGTGTGTTTATGTTTTTGTTTCGGCGTTTTGTTTCGTAACGTTCGGTTTTGTTGGAGGTCACCTCCTTAGACTGCCGCCGGTTAGGCCGTTGTTGCTTAAGGCAATTCTTTAACAACCTTATTAAAGGCTTAGTGTTTTAGAAAACAAAATAGGACTTTTGAAATCGGGTTTGTTTGATTTGTGTGGGCAAAAAGTTTTAAAGCAAAGATTTTGACAAAAAACCAGTAAGGAAAGGCAAAAGGCGGGCGGAGCCGACTATAAAATACCCTACACCTACCCTACAATTAAAAATGCAAACAGATTGTTTGAAAATTGTTGTTACTACGAGCATTTAAGTGCAAATCGGGCGATACATGTATATGGGAGCTATATGTAAATCTGAACCGATTTTGATGAAATCTCGCACACATGTTAAGAGCAACAAAACAATCCGTGCGAAATTTTGTGCAGATCGGTTGAAAATTTTAGCTACTATGACCATTTAAGTGCATATCGGGCGATACCTATATATGGGAGCTATATCTAAATCTGAACCGATTTGGATGAAAATATGCAGATATGTCAAAATCAGTAACAAAACAATCCATGCCCAATTTTGTGCAGATCGGTTGAAAATTTTAGCTACTATGACCATTTAAGTGCATATCGGGCGATACCTATATATGGGAGCTATATCTAAATCTGAACCGATTTGGATGAAAATTTGCAGATTTGTTAAGATCGGTAACAAAACAATCCGTGCCAAATTTTGGGCAGATCGGTTGAAAATTGTTGCTACTATGGCAATTTAAGTGCAAATCGGGCAATACATATGTATGGGAGCTATATCTAAATCTGAACCGATTTTGATGAAATCTTGCAGATAGGTTAAGATCAGTAACAAAACAATCTGTGCCAAATTTTATGCAGAGCGGTTAAAAATTATAACTACTACGGCTATTTAAGTGGAAATCGGTCGATACATATATATGGGAGCTATATCTAAATCTGAACCGATTTTTATAAAATTATGCAGACATGTTAAGATCAGTAACAAAACAATCCGCGCCATATTTTGTGTAGATCGGTTTAAAATTGTAGCTATTACCGCCATTAAAGTGCAAATCGGGCGATACATATATATGGGAGCTATATCTAAATCTGAACCGATTTGGATGAAAATTTGCAGATATGTCAAAATCAATAACAAAACAATCCATGCCAAATTTTGTGCAGATCGGTTGAACATTTTAGCTACTACGACCATTTAATTGCAAATCGGGCGATACATATATATGGGAGCTATATCTAAATCTGAACCGATTTGGATGAAAATTTGAAGGTATGTCAAAATCAGTAACAAAACAATCCATCGGTTGAAAAATAAAGCATTTATGGATATTAGACCATGTATCGGAAAATCGGTCTATATAGCAGCTATATCCAAATATGGGCCGGTTTGGCCCATTCAAGAACTTAACCAGCGTGCGTGGATATCAGATTCGTATTCTACTCCCAAATACCGTTTATTGAGCCCCATATTGCGATGGTCAGTTAATAATTGCTTTTTGTGGGTTGTTTTGGGGAAGGGGTAGACCCCTAAAAAATTAGCCCCGAAAGTGGGTATCAATTTCGTGCTCTATTCCCCAATACCTTTTATTTGAGCCTCACTTTGACAAGGTCGATAAATATGGCCGATTAGGGGTGTTTTGGGGAGTGGGGTGGTCCCTCAAAACACGTAGCCCTTAAAATATATCAGCATCGTGCTCTACTCTCAAATATAATTTATTTGAACCCCATATTGTCATTGGCCTAAAAATTGGATATCAAATTCGTTTTCTACCCACAAATACCTTCCACTAGGTCCGTTTTGTTGTATGGGCCTTAAAAACTATCAAAATCGAGATCCAATCCCTTTAAGACCCAAATTGTTATGGTGAGCAAATGCGTTCTATTTGGGGCTTGTTATGTGGGTGGGACGTCCTCTAGACAGTTGGTCCCGAATGTTGATATCAGATTCGTGGTCTACCTTTCATTTGAGCCCCATATTTCCATAATCGGCAAACATGACCGTTTTGGGGGATGGGGCGGGCGTTCAGTTACCTGATATTATATATCAAACTCGTGTTCTACTCTTAAATATCTCTCATTACAGCCCCCTATTGGAATGGTCAGCAAATACGTCCTATATTGGTGGTGTTATGGGGGTGGGGTGGCACCATAGACCATTTTTCACAAATATTGATATCCAATTCGTGCTTTACTTCCATAGACCTTTCTTTTGAGCCCCATATTGCTGTGGTCATAAATGTGTCCTCTTTGGGTGGTGTTTTTGGGTGGGGGCCGGCCCCCCAAACACTTGGCCCCACATTTGGATATCAGATTCGTATTCTACACTCAAATACCTTTTATTTATATTGCCATGGTCAGTATATAAGTTCTGTTCGGAGGTGTTTTTGGCAAGGGGTGAATCCCCAGAAACTTTGTCCCACATTTTGATATTAGATTCGTATTCTACTTGCAAATACCTTTCATTTGAGTCCCACATTGCCGTGGAAGATAAATATGTCTGATTGTAGATAAATATGTCTGACCCCAACCCTTGGGGGTTGAGGTGGTCCCCCTAACACTTGGTCCGACAATTGTATATCACATACGCTTTCTACTCGTAAATACCTTTCACTTGAGTCCCATATTGTCGTAATTGATCTATATTTATATTTTAGGGGTTTTGGGGGTGGGGCGGCCCCCCTAGGCACCCCACCCAAAATTTGGATACAAAACTATTGTTTTTAGGTTACCTTAAGAGGGCAAACAAAATTGCCCTTAAATCGCACCACCCATCACCGAGATCTAGCGTTTCTGAAAATAAGGGTAAGGGGGAGGGTCCGCCCCCCTTCATATATCAAAGAGCGCAATTCTTATTCGAATTGGCTGATATGTTACACAGGTCTCCAACATATAATTTAATTGTGGTTCAAATCGAACCATATCTTGATATCGCTCTAATAGCAGAGCAAATCTTTTCTTATATCCTGTTTTGCCTTAGAAGAGATGCCGGGAAAAGAACTCGACAAATGCTATCCATGGTGGAGGGTATATAAGATTCGGCCCGGCCGAACTTAGCACGCTTTTACTTGTTCTTGATAATTTATTTTTTTTTTCTTAAGAACGTTTTGTGAAAATTTTGTTTCCATTGGAATTTTTGTCAAAATTTAATTGTTTTTGATCAAAATCTTATTTCCACAAAAAGTTGGTTGGAAATTTGATTTCATAACCGTTCGTTCGGTTATTTGCTCCCGCAATTATTATCACTCTAGTCCTTGGCCTTTGTGCAGTTAAGGTTAGTTTTACAGATGGCCCTCTTTGTATGCTTCAGCTTGACAGGCTATGGGGAGGTGGAATGGTTGCATGCGCCTTTTTATGGCTGTCAAGCCAAGTATTTCTCTTCACTTGGGTTTTGAGTAGGTCTTTGTTGGGCCCTCAAGTAGTCTCTTGAAATTATGCTACTTAACGAACTTTGACAACGTTGTTAACTTGGCCATTTATTTGTTTTTCCGCCCGCTCACTAACGCCGAAAAAACCAAGAAGCAACTGAAAGAGGCTGGGGTGTGAAGCTTAGGGTGTTTGCTCTCACTCTGAGAGTGGATGTGTGGGTGTGTGTGTGTGTGTACGATGGCTTGCCCTTATTATTCCCCAAGGTGTTGAGCCAAAAGAAGCCACTTGAAGAAGCAATTTTCTCACAGCCAAAAGACGACAGGAGAAAAAAAAACAAAAAAGTTTATATATAAGCGGAGCCTTAAAACTAAACGGAACCATTTTGAAAAGCAAGGAAATCAACAGAAATTAAATGCTCATTCTTTGTGTTACCATTTGGTTTTTTTTTTTGGGTTCTTTTTTTCTTGTCTCATTTGTTCTCTTTACTCTGGCCGTTATTAACTATCTTTGCAAGAGCCTGTCTGTCTGTCTTGCTTTCTCACTCATTGTGTCCTTTGTTGGCCTTTGTTTGGTCTTTGTGTTAAGTGTTTGTAAATTGTAGTAAAGGTGAAGAAGTCCTTTGCCAGAACTTTCTTTTTTTTGGTTTTGTGTGGCTGTGGCATTTTGTTTGAGAACAACTTCCTGTGCTGCGGCTGGGACTTGCTAGGGAGCATTCCCTTGTCTCCTTGCCTTATAACACAAGATGCCTCATTATGGTTAGAGTTTTTTTTTGGCTCATATTTTTGAAATATTTAAGACTAAGCATTGATCATGAAATATGATGGTCTTATTATTAAAGTTTTGTCGAAAGCTTTTAAAATGTTTTTATTAAAACTTGTTAAAAAATTTTCCCATAAAAAAATCTGCTAAAATTTTATGTTCACAGAAAACCTTTGAATTTTTTTGGAATTTTTTTAAAATTATTTTTATAAAAGTAGTGAATTAAATATTTGCAAAATTTTGCTTTAATTGGATGCCAATAAAAGGTTCCATTATCCATTGAATTGACTTATCCATTCCCGGCCATCTCACGTAAAGACATAAAATGTTTTCCTCAGTATTCCATTTGATTTTATGTGATTGTGTTTTAGTAGCATGTGGCTTTGCGGCTCTTAGGCGCCCTATCCCTTCCCATTTCGTATTAAACAACGTTCTCTATCATGAACGTATCCTTTTGTTTATTTTTAGTTTAGGTTTTTTAGTGTTTAGTTTTTTTTTTAAGAATTTAGAAGTGATGGCCAACTTGACCATGAATTGTGATGACCATATCCTTTTTCCCCCTTCTCTCCCTCCATTTATATTTTTTTTTAAGAGACCTTATACACCCAACTTTAACCATTTATGTCTTTTCTTTTTTCTTCCTTTTCTCTTTTGGTGGTATGCCCCCATACTTTTACTGTTTTCTCAACAGCCCTCCAGTTGCCTATCGGATAAAGAAGAGGATGAGATTTATGGTTTCGGTTATGGAGTGTTTGCACCACGTGTAGGCCGTGGTGCTTTGACGCAACAGCAACATTTTATACAGCAACAAACGCTACAACAGCAAGCCCAAATAAGTCAGCAGCAGCAACAACAACAGCAGCATCAGCAGCTGTCATTAATGCAAGGTGCTGTCAGCCAACATCATCAATTACAACAACGCCATCCTCAAAGTTTACAATCCATCCCGCCCAATGCTGCCCATCTGAATTTTGTCCAACAAAAGTAAGTTTCTGAAATTTCATTTAACAAAAATCTAAAGTTTGTTGTTTTATTTTGTTTTGAAAAGATGCCCTGCATCAATGTGGAGCCAAATAAAAATGGACAATTGGTTGTGCAACCAGAAAAAGAAAAGATGGGAATCATCGATTACTTGAAGAGAATGCCAATTTTAAGTCTTTTTTGTCTGTTTGTCCGTTTTCGCTATCAATGAAGTTTTCTATAAAAACAAGATTTCCATGAAATGTTCTCTAAAGAGAAATTTATAATATTTTTTTTTCTAATTTTTTATTTTATTTTATTTCCAATTTCTGTGCAAATTTTCCTAAATTTAGAAAAATTTTCCTGAATTTAGTAAAATATTTCTTAAATTTAGTAAAATTTTCTTAAAAGTAAGTTTCTGAAATTTCATTTAACAAAAATCTAAAGTTTGTTGTTTTATTTTGTTTTGAAAAGATGCCCTGCATCAATGTGGAGCCAAATAAAAATGGACAATTGGTTGTGCAACCAGAAAAAGAAAAGATGGGAATCATCGATTACTTGAAGAGAATGCCAATTTTAAAACTTTTTCGTCTGTCTGTCCATTTTCGCTATCAATGAAGTTTTCTCTAAAAACAAGATTTCCATGAAATTTTCTCTAAAGAGAAATTTAAAATATTTTTTTTTCTAATTTTTTATTTTATTTTATTTCCAATTTCTGTGCAAATTTTCCTGAATTTAGTAAAATATTTCTTAAATTTAATAAAATTTTCTTTAATTTAGTAAAATTTTCTTAGAATTTAGTAAAATGTTCTTAGAATTTAGTAAAATTTTCTTAGAATTTAGTAAAATTTTCTTAGAATTTAGTAAAATTTTCTTAGAATTGAGTAAATTTTTTATGCTAATTTCCATTTCATTTTCTTAAAATACAATAAAAGACGAAAGTTTGCATGAATTTATTTTATTTATTTTTTGTTTTTATCAAAATTTGTCTAATTTGAATGGAATTTTTTCGAATCTCCACAAAATTTGCATAAACTTCTACATATTCTATATATCCACATTTTATTCGAACGCCACCGTAGCGGAGGAGTTAGCATGTCCGCCTATGAACTCCTGGGTTCGAAACCTGGCGAGACCATCAGAAAGAAAATTTTCTGCGGTGGTTTTCCCCTCCTAATGTTGGCAACATTTGTGAGGTGCAATGCCATGGAAAACTTCTCTCCAAAGAGGTTTCGCACTGCGGCACGCTGTTCGGAATCGGCTATAAAGAGGAGGCCCCTTATCATTGGGCCTAAACTTGAATCGGACGGCTCTCATCGATATGTGAGAAGTTTGCCCCTGTTCCTTAGTGGAATGTTCATGGGCAAAATTTGCATCTATTCACCAAACTTAATGTATTTAGTTTCGAAATATGTTTACTTGACAGGTATCCTTTATAGAACTGTCAAATAAACCTATTTAAAATCTACATTAAGTTTAGTGCATAAGGCTGTACATTTTTATTTCAATGAAAGTTTAATAAATTAAAAGACATTTTTCGTAAGTTCAATGAAATTTTTCTTAATATCAGTGAAGATTTGTTAATTTTAATGACATTATCCTAGTTTCAAATAAATTTTTCCTAGTTTCGATAAAATTTTTACTAATTCCAAAGAAATTTTTACCAATTCCAAAGAAATTTTTACTAATTCCTAAGAAATATTTACTAATTCCAAAGAAATTTTTAATAATTCCAAAGAAATTTTTACTAATTCCTATTAAAAATTGTTTGATTTTCTCAAAATTTAAGTTTTCATAAAATTTTATTCCAAGATAAATTATTAAAAAATTTCCAGCTCCAAATTTCCATGAAATTTTCTCTGCCTCCTCCTATTTAAGCAACCTATCCTTTTTTATTAATGCTCTGTGTTCTGATGTAGCTCATCAACTGGTCGGTTTGATCAACACTTAGACTTCACTTTCTTTGTTTTAATTATGAAAGAAAAACAATTTTTTTCTTTCCAAACAAAATTTCTTACTTTGCCATGTCCTTTTTTCGTAACTTCAATAGAATTTTTCCTAATATCAGTGGAGATTTCTTAATTTCAATGAAATTTTCCTAGTTTCAAATAAATTTGTCCTAGTTTCAATCAAATTTTTACTAGTTCCAGGGAATTTTTACTAATTCCAAAGAAATTTTTACTAACTTCTATAATCAAAATTTAATTTTCTCAAGATATAAAGTTTAAATAAAAATTTGCTGCAGTGATAAATTTTGTCTTATAAAAAAATTCCAGAACCTAATTTCCACGAAATTCTCTCGGCTTTCTCCTTTCGAAGCAAACTCTCCTTTTCTACTAATGCTCTGTGTTCTTATGTAGCTCATCAAGTGGTCGGTTTGATCGACCTAAGCCATCACATTCTTTGTTTTAATAATAAAAGAAAATCAATTTTTTTTTTCTTTCCAAACAAAATTTTTTACTTTGCCATGTCCTTTTTTTCGTAATTTTAATGCAATTTTTCTTAATATCAGTGGAGATTTCTTAATTTCAATTAATTTTTCCTAGCTTCTATTAAATTTTTACTAATTTCAAAGAAATTTTTACTAATTCCAAAGAAATTTTTACTAATTCCAAATATATTTTTACTAATTCCAAAGAAAATTTTACTAATTTCTGTAAAAAAAAAATTAGTTTTAACAAGGTATTAAGTTTTCAGCATCCTGCTTTTGATGCAAACTCCCCTTTTTTTATTAATGCTCTGTGTTCACTTTCTTTTTTTTTTAATAGAAGAAAAATAAATTTTTCCTTTCCAAACAAAATTTATTAGTTTGCCATGTCCTTCTTTCGTAACTTCAATACAATTTTTCCTAACATTAGTGGAGATTTCTTAATTTCAATGAAATTTTCTTAGTTTTAATTAAATTTTTCCTAGTTTCAATTAAATTTTTACTAATTCCAAAGAAATTTTTATTAATTCCAAAGAAATGTTTCCTTATTCCAAAGAAATTTTTACTAATTCCAAAGAAATGTTTACTAAATCCTATAAAAAAATTTTGATTTTCTCAGCATATATAGTTTTCACAAAACTTCAATGATGAATTTTGTCGGCTTCCTCCTTTTGATGCAAACTCTCCTTTTTTATTAAAGCTCTGTGTTCTGATGTAGTTCTTCAAGTGGTCGGTTTGATCGACTCAAAGTCATCACTTTCTTTGTTTTAATAATAAAAGAAAATCAATTTTTTTTTCTTTCCAAACAAAATTTATTACTTTGCCATGTCCTTTCTTTTCTCTTTGTCTCGTTACAGTTGCCTAAGTCCTCGTTCCGCTTATTTTTATGAATTTCCTCCAACGACGGGTAAGTAAAACGCAGTTAACTTTTCTTTTTTTTCTCTGGTATATTATAAACCATAAATTTTTTGAATTTTCATTTTGTTTCATCTCTCACACTCTGTTTCACCAACATTCATCATCCAAGACAAAGCTACACATAAATGGAGTTTTTTGTAAAATATTATAAGTACAAAAATTTCATTTTCTTGAAATAAATGTTTGGCCATATTTTGCATTAAACGCGAATCAAGCTTCAATTTTAATGAAGCCATCATCAACTCTTTGCACAATAGCTGAGAAAAATAGACCAAAGCGGGGCCAGGAAGCTTTTTAACTCCAAAATGCCTCACACTTCCTTCCATTCTTCTTCCTTGGCCGTAATAGCTAAAGCAACACGCTTCAATAAGGTCCCCTTTTTTTTGTTGTTATCGTTTCCGGCTGCTACTTCATTTATGGCCACACGTTTGTCATCGTAAAATGTTGGCAACAGCTTCTCTCTGGCAAAATTGAAAGTGAAAAAAGAGCGCTACGCTATAAAAGCTTCCGCTTCAAATTGATTCTGCCGGAAACCTGCAAAGTAATTTGGGTATTTATTAAGAAGTCTTAGTGCTTGGAAGTGAATGTTACCTTAATGTTCTCATACTTCATGGCACAGGCCATTATTATTTTGATTTTCCATAACCTTCCACCGCCTCCCACTCTCACGCCTAGTTATAGATATCCTAGAATGAAAGCCTAAATGATTGAGTGACTTGCTACATTACTTGCTATAGGAAAATTTTCATAATTTTTTTCCTTTCATGCTTGATGGCGCCCTGATTGTATGAACATTTGGCATTTTATTAATGCCAATAATTCTAGTCTCATTTGATTGCTGGCTAACAGAAATCAAAAATGAGCATATTATTCATGGTGTTTATTTGACACAGATTGCCTTACGGGCTAATCAATGTTTGGGCCAAAAGGCAAAGATTTTCATGAAATATGGCCAACAGGCGTAAACTTGGCGTTATAGGAATGAAAGTTTTTTTTTGAGATTTTGTTAAGGGTTGCGCCTTGACTAACCACCTGCATAAGTTTTTCTCACTTTGGCAAAGCAAGGATATCGCCGAACAATTGTGACCTCTATGGTTAAAAGAATTTTGGGAACATTAGTTAACATTTTGGAAATTTTTCAAAAATTTGCAATTCCAAATTCAAATTTTCAAACTAATTTCCTTATTTGAGTGAATTTTTGAAATTTTTGTTAAAAATTGTATTTTGTAAAAATTCACAATAGGCCAAATACCGATGACTTACCCATATCTATACCCTCCACCATAGGATGGGGGTATACTAATTTCTTAATTCTGTTTGTAACACCTCGAAATATGCGTCTAAAACCTCATAAAGTTTATATATTCTTGATCATCGTGACATTTTAGGTCGAACTAGCCATGTCCGTCCGTCTGTCCTTCCGTCCGTTCGGTTGAAATTGTAAATGGGCCAAATCGGTCCATGTTTTGATATAGCTGCCATATAAACCAATCTTGGGTCTTGACTTCCTAAGCCTCTAGAGGGCGCAATTCTCCTCAAATTTGATTGTAGTGTTTTGATATCACGTGCAACAACTGTGCTAAGTATGATCAAAATCGGTTCATAGCTTGATATACCTGCCATATAAACCGATCTTGGGTCTTGGCTTCTAGAGCCACTAAAAGGCGCAATTCTAGTCAGAAATTTTGACAGAAATTTTGCACGTAGTGTTTTGTTAAGACTTCCAACATCTGCGCTAAGTATGATCCGGTCTATAGCCTGATATAGCTGCCATATAAACCGATCTTGGGTCTTGACTTCTTGAGCTTTTAGAAGGCGCAGTTCTTATCCGATGTGGCTGTGGTGTTTTAGTATCACTTCCAACATTTGTGCGAAGTATGGTCCAAATCGGTCCATAACCTGGTATAGGTGCCATATTAACCGATCTTGGGTCTTGACTTCTTGAGCTTTTAGAAGGCGCAATTCTCATCCGATTTGGCTGTAATTTTGCACTTTGTGTTTTGGTAGCACTTCCAACACTTGTGCGAAGTATGATCCAAATCGGTCCATAACCTGGTATAGGTGCCACATAAATCGATCTTGTATTTTGACTTCTTGAGCCGCTAGAGGACGCAATTATCATCCGATTTGGCAAAAATTTTGTGTGAGGTGCATTTATATGATGAATATGGTCAAAATATGGTTCATAACCTGAAATGGCTGCCATATAAACCAATCTTGGATCTTGACTTCTTGACCCACTAGAGGGCACAATTCTTATCCGATTTGGCAAAAATTTCGCATGACGTGTTTTGTTATGACTTCCAAAAACTGTGTCAAATATGCTTCAAATCGGTTCATAACCTGACATAGCTGCCGTATAAACCGATCTGGGATCTTGATTCTGGAGCCTCCACAGGGCGCAATTATCCGATTTGGCTGAAATTTTATACAACAGCTTCTCCCATGACCATCAATACATGTGTCAAATATGGTCCGAATTGTTTTATAGCCTTATACAGCTCCCATATCAACCGATCCTGAGACCCTATATTGCACAATTCTTACTCGAATTGACTGTAATTTTACACAATGACCTCTACTATGGTTTCCAATATTCAATTCAATTATGGTCCCAAGATCCAGCCATAGTTTGACATTAAAAATACTGCAAAATCCAACATTTATGAAAAAAAAAACTTAATTTGCTTCAACAAAAAATGCCAAATTGATTTTTATTGAATTGCAAGAGACTTTCCCTAACTTTTACCAATTGAAAAAAAAAAAAATAAAATATTGGAACCTCTTTTTTATAGCCAGGCCAACTTTTAAAACTCAATTTCTGGCTCCTAAAAGTATATCACAAAAACTATATACATATAGTTCTTTTATATTTCAATTGAAAATAAAGGTTATGTTGCTAGTTAAAGAAAAGCCCCAAAAACATTACACTTTGTGGTAATCCATAGAAACGCAATTTTGGTATTTGTTCCTAAAAAAAATCATAAAAAAAATCTTTATACCAAGGATATTTTTATGTGTTCGTTTTTGTTTTTTTTTTCTTCTGCAGCGCACAAAAGTATGCTACACAAATGACCTTTTCTCTTTGAACCTCTAATCCTTCATGGCCCACTTTAAAGTTGTTTTCTCTTCAAATACTAACAAATGTCAGCGTAGTTGTAAGCTTTTTGCAATCTTTAGTCTTTATTATGAATGTGTGAGTTGTTGCTTTTGAGATTCTGTTTTTTTTTTTCTGTTGCCCTTGCCACACCACCACCAAATTGAAATCATGTCATGTAAAATGACTTCCCTCCTGCACTCAAAGAGTGGCTTTTCTTCATTTGGTGTTTGTGAAAAAATCATCGTAAAAGTGTTGGTTGAAAGGAAATGGATAAATGGTCTCCAATCAAATGGCTTAGAGTCTTCAAAAGACAAAAAAAAGAGGAAACTTTGTAATGATGTCACACATACACATGCAAACACTTTGTTGTCAACAAAACAGTATGAAAGAAAAGACAAATCACTTAAATCATAGCCCAAGAAAGTTGAATTCTAAAAAAAGTATAACAAGCAAATCACTTGAGTATGTGTTTAAACATAACAAAACTAATAATCCGGTCTTCATCCTTTTTGGCTATGGCTCTGCTTCTGCTCAGGCCGTTAGTCTTGTCTTGGTTTTCATGTCCTTATTTTGGATGTATTGAACTTTATTTATGTCTGTCATCATCTTTTCACTTTTTTTTTTCTATTCGTTATGTCACCCATATATCTTATGGTTCATTTGATGTTTACCCCTTTCTTGTTATTTTCTTTTCTTTGCTCACAGAGGGTCGAGAAACTAAAAAACGCACAACTTTAGCCCGTTTGTTAAAAGGTTTAAAGACCGTAAATCGTCGAGATCGCGCCAGCCATCAAAATACCGCAGCTCAAGCCCAAGTCAGAGTAAGTACCACCCATCCATCACAAAACTTTTTTTTGTGTCATAAAACAATTTTTATCTTTGTCATACATATTTAGGTTTATATGTATCTGCAAATATTTATTTCGGATTTTTATAGTTGCCATTATATGGGAATTCTATAGATGGAATTTCAATCAAAGAAAATGTTATACAGACCAGTTAAAAGAATAAGGGATGTATTTTTTATTTCTGGCAAGAACGACCCATAGCTCTTCTAAAAAAATTTAAATTTAATTTTTTCATAATTTAGGAAAAAAAATCATAGAATTAAGGAAAAATTTATTTCAAATTAGTAAAATATCATTGCAGTTAGAAAATTTTTTTACTGTTGTTAAGAAAAATATCATTGAATTGATGAAAAAATTTTCATTGAAAAAAATATTAATTTAAATTAAAAAAAAATCATTGAAATTAAGAAAAAAATCATTAAATGTAAGAACAATTTGATTGAATTTAGTGAAAATAAAGCCTGATTTACATTTTTGGAAAAATGTCATTGAAACTAAGAAAAATTTCATTGAAATAAGAAAAAAAAAAATAAATTTCAATTAAGAAAGAAATATCGGCAAAACCGATTTCCTTGAAATTTTCACAGATTGTGTAGGTTGATCTGGAAGCAAACATAGGCTGTATAATTTTTTGATATCGGGAGGGGCAGACCCTTCCCCTTACCCCAAAAGTACTACCTAAAAATAAAAGTGTACCGATCGGGACAACATGGGATTCAAATGAAAGGTATTCAAGAGTGGAGTACGAATTTCACAATAAAAGATGGGTCCAAATACCTGTGAGGCTGTCCGATTCAAGTTTAAGCTCAATGATTAGGGGACTCCTTTTTATAGCCAAGTCCGAACGGCGTGCCGCGGTGCGACACCACTTTGTGGAGAAGTTTTACATGTCATAGTACCTCACAAATGTTGCCAGCATTTGGAGGGGAAACCACCGCTGAAAATTTGTTCTGATGGTCTCGCCAGGATTCGAATCCAGGCGTTCAGCTTCATAGGTGGACATGCTAATCTCTGCGCTACGGTGGCCTCCGAAATTAAGTAAATTCTCGTTGGTAGGTTAGGTTGAAAAGAGGGTGCAGATATTAATCGCCCCCATGCCACCATGGACCTACAGCTAAGCCAGTAATTGGCTTGTTGTTCGCTCAAAACAATTAAAATTAACCTCTAAAAGCATAATTTTAAGTTAGGAATTCAGTGTTATTTACAAAATCCTTAATTATTTTCTATATCACTCCCCTAAGTTGGTTCATCTCTGGTATCGTGTCCCCACCTAAGTACCGGTGTCTCTTAGCCGCGAAAGCCGGGCAATGACATGGGAAATGCTCCAACGTCTCATCATCTTCCCCACAGGCTCTACACATGCTATCACTTGCCGCACCGATTTGGCGTAAGTGAGATCGTAGTCCTATGTGTCTCCTTATGACACCAATAGCTATACTGACCTCCTTCTTACTTCCTTTCAGTAATAGCCTCGTCCTCTCACGATCCGGATCACCCATAGGCCTATCGTCGTCCTACCCTTTGTCGCCCACGCCCTTAAACACTTCTCTGGCCTTCACTACCAAATCGTTTCATTTCCCCTTACTCCGTTACTGCGGCACCCAAAGGATGCGGATTGTGGCACCCTAAGAGAAGGCGGTAATCTCCTTCTTACACAGCAAGTCTGTTCGTGACCTAACCCTCCTGATTGTTATTGCCGTTATGGGCATTTTACCGTCCGTAAAGATGTTCACAATCGACGTCCTCGAGTTAGTATCTCTGCCTGCAGGACCGTATTATGGTCAGGCAGTTTAAAACTCATCTGAGTCCCTGGGTTTTCAATGTAGACCCCCAGGCCCACTCTATTCTCTAGCTTTGATCCATCCATGTAACATGATCTTCCGGATGGCAATACTAGAGTTCCTTCAAGACTGTGCCGCTGGTAGCAGCGCCCCGCACTCGACCTCAAGTGTCGTCTCAGGTATCCGATCGGAGGCCTCTTCCCTTCCTTCCAGGTTTCCTATCGTCGCCTCGATTATACCGCGATGGTATGAGCTGCTCCCATCCTCAATCCATTCTCCCATCGTCTTAAGTCTCATAGCCACAGTGGGATCGCCTCCTCCACATGAAAATGTGGCTACAACTACAGCAACAACAACATTTTTGAAACCAGTAGAGATATTGCAGATCTCAAGCGGACTTTTTATAGGGACTTTCGAGCAGCCCAAACAATATTTCGGAGTACCGAGGTGATCAACTGTAGGGGCCTGTGAAAAGGCGCCCAGACGCCCGACTTCTCACTAAGACCCTCCATTCGATATCGCTGACTAACTGCGACTGCAATTGGAGCTATTCCATACACAAAGCATCCCAATATCCGCAATCTGTGGACGCTCGTGGTAGTTTCCAGCTAAGCTTCTCATACTGACGATGAACACCACTCAAATCGCAGCTCATAGTTACAACCCGTGTGGCGCTCATAGCCATAGGTTGTATTGAGGCCATTTATTTTTATACCCTCTACCATAGGATGGGGGTATACTAATTTCGCCATTCTGTTTGTAACTACTCGAAATATTCGTCTGAGACCCCATAAAGTATATATTCTTGATCGTCGTGACATTTTATTTCGATCTAGCCATGTCCGTCCGTCTGTCTGTCCGACCGTCCGTCCGTCTGTTGAAAGCAGCCAGCCGCTTGATATTTTGCACAAATACTTCTTATTTGTATAGGGTGGTTGGGATTGTCAATGGGCCAAATCGGTCCATGTTTTGATATAGCTGCCATATAAACCAATTTTGGGTCTTGACTTCTTGAGCCTCTAGAGGGCGCAATTCTTATCATATTGAAATTAAATTTTGCACGGAGTGTTTTGTTATGATATCCAACAACTGTGCTTCAGTAGGTTCAAATCGGTCAATAACCTGATATAGCTGCCATAGAAACCGATCTTGGGTCTTGAGTTCTTGAGCCTTTAGAGGGCGCAATTCTTATCCCATTTGGCTGAAATTTTTCATGAGGTGATTTATAAGGACTTCTAAGAAATATGCTGAGTATGATTGAAATCGGTCCATAACCTGATATAGCTGCCATATACACCGACCTCGTGTCTTGACTTTATTTGCATGAGACGTTTTATTATGACTTCCAACAACTGCGCTGAGTATGATTGAAATCGGTCTATAACCTGATATAGCTGTCATATAAACTGATCTCGGGTCTTGACTTCTTGAGCCTCTAGAGGGCGCAATTTTTATCCGATTGGATTGAAATTTTGCACGGCGTGTTTTGTTATGATATCCAACAACTGTGCTACATTAGGTTCAAATTGGTCAATTACCTGATATAGCTGCCATAGAAACCGATCTTGGGTCTTGACTTCTTGAGCCTCTAGAGGGCGCTATTCTTATTCGATTGGAATGAAATTTTGCACGGCGTGGTTTATTATAATATCCAACAACTTTGCTACATTAGGTTCAAATCGGTCCATAAACTGATATAGCTGCCATATAAACCGATCTCGGGTCTTGACTTCTTGAGCCTCTTGAGGGCGCAATTCTTATCCGATTTGGCTGAAATTTTGCATGAGGTGTTTTGTCAGGACTTCTAATATATGTGCTGAGTATAATTAAATTCGGTCCATAACCCGATATAGCTGCCATATAAACCGATCTGGGGTCTTGACTTCTTGAGCCTCTATAGGGCGCAATTCTTATCCGATTTGGCTGAAATTTTGCATGAGGCGTTTTATTATGACTTCCAATAACTGTGCTGAGTATGATTGAAATCGGTCCATAAACTGATACAGCTGCCATATAAACCGATCTCGGGTCTTGACTTCTTGAGCCTATAGAGGGCGCAATTTTTTTTCCGATTTGGCTGAAATTTAGCACGAAGTGTTTTTGGTTTGACCATCAACTACTGTGCAAAATATGGTTCAAATCGGTTTATAACCTGATAAAGCTCTCATATAAATCGATCTTGGATCTCAAATTCTTAAACCACTAGAAGGCGAATTTGTTATCAGATTTGGATGAAATTTCGCATGAAGTATTTTGGTTCGACCATCAACAACTGGGCCAAGTATGGCCCAAATCGGTTCATTATCTGATATAGCTCCCATATAAACCGATCGGGAATCTTGACTTCTTGAGCCTCTAGAGGGCGCAATTCCTATCCGATTTGGCTGAAATTTTGCATGAGGTGTTTTATTGCGACTTCTAATAACTGTGCCAAATATGTTTCAAATCGGTTCATAACCTGATATAGCTCCCATATGAACCGATCGGGGATCTTGACTTCTTGAGCCTCAAGACGGCGTAATAATCATCAAATTAGGCTGAAGTTTTGTACAATGGCTCCTCCTACGACCTCCAACATACGTGTCAAATATGGTCTGAATCGGTCTTTAGACTGATACAGCTCCCATATAAACCGATCTGCCTATATTACTTCTTGAGCCCCTAAAAGGGAAAATTCTTATTCGAATTGGCTGACATTTTACACAGGTCTCCAACATTTAATTTAAGAGTGGTCCGAACCGGACCATATCTTGACATCGCTCTAATTGCAGAGCAAATCATTTCTTTTATTTTATTTTTTTTGCCTAAGAAGAGATGCCGGGAAAAAACTCGATAAATGCGATCCATGGTGGAGGGTATATACGATTCGGCCCGGCCGAACTTAGAACGCTTTTATTTGTTTTTTGATACATTATATTGGGTTGCCCAAAAAGTAATTGCGGAGTTTTTAAAAGAAAGTAAATGCATTTTTAATAAAACTTGGAATGAACTTTAATCAAATATACTTTTTTTACACCTTTTTTCTAAAGCAAGCTAAAATAACTGACAGAAGAAAGAATGAAATTACAGAGTCACAAGTTGTGAAAAAATTTGTCAACGCCGACTATATGAAAAATCCGCAATTACTTTTTGGGCAACCCAATATGTTTAAATCTTATCCCACCTGGCTTGTAGAAAATAGAAAAAAAATGTTATGTCCAGCTCTGGCCAGTTGGCCGGTTTTCTCATTGGCATCAAATCCCTTATAATCGGATATGCAAGTTTGAAATACTGAAAGAGATAGGAGATATAGGAGAGGAGAAATTTCTCGGTTGCCTAATGATACGTTTCTGGAAATGTTGATCCTGACTCTTCAATCATTTTTCTATATTTAAGGCATTACAGTGATGTTTGTGCAGAAAAAGCACCCAGTTGATAGGACTACTTATGTCTACAACTTTTTTAAAGATGAAATTTTAAAAATATTTTTGTTTGTTGTATTGTCAACACGATTGATTTTTTTACATTTTGCAAAATCTGTAAGCCTTTTTTTTCAATAAAAATTCCCATTAGTTATTATTATCGTTGTTGTTTTGTTTTGCCCATAAAAACCAACTACATTTAAATTTAATTCGTCTCTCTGACTCCAAAGTGGTACAAAACATGGAACATAAAACACTTTTAAAGTCAATGGCTCGAACATTTGTACATCCATTTGTGTGTGTGTGTTTTTTTTAATAAATTTGTATGCATCATAAGCACACAAATACATATGTTCAAGTTTTTACATAATCAGACAGTAACACTATATCATCGCAATCAACGATTATCATAAAATATTTTAAATATTTACATACTCCATTTTCTGTGTGGGTGAGTGTGGAGGCAATCGGAGCAGAAATTGCAAGAGTATGTGTGCCTGTGTATGGGTACTACAATTGTTGTTACTGTTTTGTGTCCCTGTCTTCATTGTTCTCTCTCTCCACACCCCTGCCCCCCCACAGTGTTATTGTTTGTTAAATTTTAATGTTAACCAGACACATACATATAAATACTTACAGTCACAGCGACACTCTCACACCCCCTCACATATGCAGAAATTTCTTCTTAACGTATATGTGTGGTTTTTTCATTCGCTCAAAAGCTTCTCAATCTTTGGGGTGTGGGAGTTCAGGGCCGTAAATTTGTTTCGCATAAATAAATGCTGTGTCCGTCCATCCCTCCATCCATCTGTCTGTACTTTTTCGTCTGTTTGTCTGTCTGGCAACATTGAAGAACAATTTCTTTTTAGCTTTTTTCGACAGTTGCCTTTCTTTTCGTTTATTCGCATGATTTTGTTTCGTGTGTGTTTGTTTTTGTTTTGCCTGCGCCCGCTGTATCTTTTACCAACAATAACAATAACAACAACAACAGCAACACACAACAATAAAAAAATAACGACGACAACAACAACATAAGCAAATTCATTTCTTTTAACATTAAGCAACCAACCAAGCAACATCGTTATGCTAAGTTTTTTTTTTTTTTTTTAGACATGTGTGTAAATGTACTTGTAGCGGGGGGAGGAAGGATTGCTTATTGCAATTCCATTGAGGGTGGTATGGCAAGTGATGGGCGGCAAAATAGGTGTTCGTTTTCCACGGTTCAAAACTCATTTTTTTTGCGATTACTTTATTGAAAAAATACAAAAATCTTTGTTTGTTTGTTTGTTTGTTTGTTTGTTTGTTTGTTTGTTTGTTTGTTTGTTTGTTTGTTTGTTTGTTTGTTTGTTTGTTTGTTTGTTTGTTTGTTTGTTTGTTTGTTTGTTTGTTTGTTTGTTTGTTTGTTTGTTTGTTTGTTTGTTTGTTTGTTTGTTTGTTTGTTTGTTTGTTTGTTTGTTTGTTTGTTTGTTTGTTTGTTTGTTTGTTTGTTTGTTTGTTTGTTTGTTTGTTTGTTTGTTTGTTTGTTTGTTTGTTTGTTTGTTTGTTTGTTTGTTTGTTTGTTTGTTTGTTTGTTTGTTTGTTTGTTTGTTTGTTTGTTTGTTTGTTTGTTTGTTTGTTTGTTTGTTTGTTTGTTTGTTTGTTTGTTTGTTTGTTTGTTTGTTTGTTTGTTTGTATGTTTGTGTGTTCCTTATAGACTAAGAAACGGCTGAACCGATTTTCTTAAAATTTTCACAGATGGTGCATAATGATCCCGTGCTGAAAATAGGGTACTAAATTTTTTGAAATCTGAAGGGGGCGGACTCTCCTCCTTACCCTGATTTTCAGAAACGCCAGATCTCGGAGATTGGTATTGCGATTTAAGCGAAATTTTGTGTGCTCTCATAAAGTACCCTAAATATAAAAATTTGGTATCCAAATTTCGGATGGGGTACCTAGGGGGGCTGCCCCACCCTAAAACCTACCAAACATATATTTAGACCAATCACGACAATATGGGACTCAAATGAAAGGTATTTAGGATAAGAAAACGTATCTGATATCCAATTGTCGGACCAAGTGTTAGGGGGACCACCCCAACCCCCAAAACACCCCTAAATGGGACATATTTACCGACCATGGCAATATTGGACTCAAATGAAAGGTATTTGCGAGTAGAATACGAATCTGATATCCAAATGGGGGACCACGTTTCTGGGGACCGACCCCTTCCCCAAATAAAACTCCCCAAACAAGACTTATTTACTGACTCAAAGCCCCATGGCTTAAATAAAAGGTATTTGAGTGAAGAATTTGAATCTGATATCCAAATATGGGACCAAGTGTTTGGGGGGACGCCTCTCCCCAAAAATATCCCCCAAAGGGACAATTTTATGACCATAGCAATATGGGGCTCAAATAAAAGGTCTGTGGGAGTAAGGCAGGAATTTGATATCAATATTCGGGAAAAGTGTCTATGGGGCCACCCCACAACACCATCCAAATAGTAAGTATTTGCTGACTATTGCAATATGAGGTTCAAATAAGAGGGTTTTTAGAGTAGAGCACGAATCTGATATTTATTTTCAAGGCCAATTTACTGAGTGGCCTCCCATCCCCCAAAACACCCCCCAAGCCGATCATGTTTGCCGACTATGGAAATATGGGGCTCAAATTAATGGTATTTGAAAGTAGACCACCTATCTGATATCAACATTAGGGACCAATTCTCTAGGGGACGTCCCACCACCAGTGTAAGGGGGACCACCCCAATCCCCAAAACACCCCCAGATAGGACGTATTTGGTCACCAAGACAATTCGGGCCTTGAAGAGAGTGGAACTAAATATTTATAGTTTTTAGGGGCAATACCCCAAACCAGACACATTTGCTGACTTTTGCAATAAGGAGTTTAAATGAGCTTAAAAAACGAATTTGATATCCAATTTTGAGGCCAATGGCAATATGGGGTTCAAATAAATGATGTATAGATATATGAGAAAAGAGCACGGTGCTGATACATTTTCAGGGCTTAGTGTTGGAGGACCATCCCACTCCCCAAAACACCCATAAACCGGGCATATTTACCGACCATGTCAATGTGGAGCTTAAATGAAAGGAATTGGGGGGTAGAGCAAGAACTGATACCCACTTTCGGGACCAATTTTCTGGGGGTCTACCCTTTTCCCAAAATACTTCACAAACAGGAATTTTTTACTGACCATTGCAATATGGGGCTCAATTTAGAGGTTTTTGGGAATAGAATAGGAATTTCATATCCAAATGTAGGTTCATGTATTTAAATAGAATATCACCCTTTCCCCCAAACACCCCCCAAAGGGTAAAAATTTTTCGACCATGCCAACATGTGGTTCTTATGAAAGGTATTTGAGATAAGAAAACGAATTTGGTAACCAATTTTGTGGCCATGTGTTTGGGAGGCTCCTCATCGTGTAAACTCCCCTAAACCAATGGCAATATGGGGTTTAAATAAATGGTATTTGAAAGAAGAGCACGATGCTGATATTTTTTCAGGGCCAAGTGTCTGGGGTACCACCTCACCGCCGAAAACACCCCTAAATCAGATATCATGGGAATATCGGGCTGAAATAAAGTATTTTAAGAATGGAGTACACCTATATGGGATTCAGATAAAGGGACTTGTATTGTTAAACTGTTAGACAAGCGATATACCATTTCCATAGCATGGTATTTCAGTAAAATTTCTTTAATTGGCGAAAAAAAAATATTCAAAGGAAAATTTTGTTCCGTATAAAATAAAAGAAGGCGCAGCGGAGCTGGCCCGGGTCAGCTAGTCTACCATATAGAAAAACATCTCGTCTTCCTTCCTTTAGAAAGAAGAATGTTGAAGATTTTCAGGAATGTTTGATTTGTGTTTACTTGCTGGTTTGTCTGTCTCTCTGTCGGTCTTTCATATTCTTTTGCATGTCGGGCAACATTCAAGCCAATACCTCAACAAAGCATTAAGCTCTAATTTTAGAGAATAATTATCCCCAAGACTTTGAGAAATTTTGTTTTGCTGTTAGCTTTAACCAAAACCAGAAATTTTGCCTTAAACTCAGACAAAATGTTTGGGCGAATAATTTTAATTGAAATTATGCCTTATGGTAATTTCCCCTCAGCCAAAATGATAAACAAAAAATAATGTTGTTGCAAATAATTTCAAAATGAAGTGGTATCTTCTCACACTTGCCTCGTATTTGAGGAATCTCATATCAAAGAAAGCTTTTAATATCCACATATAAGAAAAGTAATGCCTGCCAGTATATTTACTTAACTGTGCCAAAAGGAAGTGGTGGGAGTTTGGGTGGAGGTAGAGGTTGGGGAGAAGGGGAGTTTTGGGGGGATCTACCCCAACGGATATGGGAATGTTTTGGTAGCTTTGGATGGTTGGATTTTGCCAACATATAAAGAGGCCTTGCATTCACCAACCTTGCCTACCTCCCTTTGTCCCCCTAAAAATCTTAAAAGAAAAATTCCAGCCCTTGAAGCCATTACATTGTGGAACCTCTAATTTTTTTTCGGGTGATGCTGCTGCTTTTCTTTTTATTATTTGTTTTTATTTCTTGGATTTTGTGTAAGGGTGTGTGTGTTTTTTTTTTGTTAGACTTCCTCGGTTTGTTGAAGAAGATTCACTGAATAACTGAGAATATTAAAGTTATGGTTATATGCTAAATAATAAAAATAAAAAGAACACAAATCTCCCCGGTCCGGGTAACATCAATGACCTTTTTTGTTGCTTTTTGTTTCCCTAAAAACACCAGCCCATTCCCCTCCCACCACGCATCGATGGTGGCCACAAGAAGGATATCTGTGGGGTGGGGAAAGTAGACTTCAGCCTCTTGCTTGTCCTTGTTGTTTAATCCCCAAACTAAAAATGTTAATTTAATCAAAAGGAAAAACTGTGGTTTGTGTATACCACGTTCGGGTTTGGGGGTTCTACGATGTTGCCCATCTCTCCTGTTGGAGTGGGAAGGGGGGTCTTGCTTAGTGCTGCTGGTTAAAAAGCCATATTTTGTGCAGCCCCCATCCAACAGCAAGCTCAGAAAACAAAGGCCCAAAATGCAAAAGCAACAAAGTACGGTTGCGTTTTTTTTTTTTTTGGCGGGGAAATTTAAAATGGCTTTGGTTCAAATGCAGTGTTGCCATTGAGAGCCATGTATTGTTAGTATTGTATTTTGAAAACTATAAATAACTTTAAAAAAAAAATTTTTATTCCGCACCATAAAATGGGGGTGTACTTACATCGCCAGTCCGTTTATAACACACAGTTTGTAGCATTACATAAGTAACACATATATATTCTTGGTCGTCATGATGTTCTATTCTAAATCGATTTGGCTATGTCCGTCAGCCTGTCTGTCCGTGCGTCCGTCCGTCCGTCCGCCCGTCCGTCCATTGTTAGTCCATCCGTCCGTCCATTGTTAGTCCATCCGTCCGTCCATCCGTCCGTCCATCCGTCCGTCCATCCGTCCGTCCATCCGTCCGTCCATCCGTCCGTCCATCCGTCCGTCCATCCGTCCGTCCATCCGTCCATCCGTCCGTCCATCCGTCCGTCCATCCGTCCGTCCGTCCATCCGTCCGTCCATCCGTCCGTCCATCTGTCCGTCCATCCGTCCGTCCATCCGTCCGTCCATCCGTCCGTCCATCCGTCCGTCCATCCGTCCGTCCATCCGTCCGTCTATCCGTCCGTCCATCCGTCCGTCCATCCGTCCGTCCGTCCATCCGTCCGTCCATCCGTCCGTCCGCCCGTCCATCCGTCCGTCCATCCGTCCGTCCATCCGTCCGTCCGTCCATCCGTCCGTCCGTCCGTCCGTCCATCCGTCCGTCCATCCGTCCATCCGTCCGTCCATCCGTCCGTCCATCCGTCCGTCCGTCCATCCGTCCGTCCATCCGTCCGTCCATCCGTCCATCCGTCCATCCGTCCGTCCATCCGTCCATCCGTCCGTTCATCCGTCCGTCCATCCGTTCGTCCGTCCGTCCATCCGTCCGTCCATCCGTCCGTCCATCCGTCCGTTCATCCGTCCGTCCATCCGTTCGTCCATCCGTCCGTCCATCCGTCCGTCCATCCATCCGTCCGTCCATTCGTCCGTCCATCCGTCCGTCCATCCGTCCGTCCATCCGTCCGTCCATCCGTCCGTCCATCCGTCCGTCCATCCGTCCGTCCATCCGTCCGTCCGTCCATCCGTCCATCCGTCAGTCCATCCGTCCGTTCATCCGTCCGTCCGTCCATCCGTCCGTCTGTTCATCCATCCGTCCATCTGTCCATCCGTCCATCCGTCTATCTGTCCATCCGTCCATCTGTCCATCCGTCTATCTGTACTACGACATTCAACAAACGTGCTAGATATGGTCCGAATCGGTTCAAAACCTGACTGTGAAGGCCGGTCGGATGGACGAACATGGTTCACGATTATTCCGACGTGATATTCGTAAATCAATAATCGAAACGCGTCCACCAATGAAGCTATTAAAAAATAAGCTTCTTTCTTATTACCATATGTATCTCACCAGTACAATTTGTTTATCCACTACCAAATACCTTTTATTGAACCCCATGTAGCCATGATTGACATATATTCACATTTTGGGATTTTTAATACCATCTTCGTAATCTAGTCCTGAAAACCTTTTATTTAAGTCGCACTTAGGACGGTTTTGATTTTGGGACGGCCTCCTTGGTAATTTCACCCAATTTTTAATATTCGATAGTCATATTCGTACTCTACTCTCTAATATCTTTCATTGGAGTCCCATATGGTCCTGATCGGTCCACTTATGATTTTGGGCGGTTTTGGGCTTGGGACGGCTCTCTAGATACTTGGATCATACTCTACTCTCGTCCTATACTCATTGGTCCCATATTGTCCCGATCGGTCCACTTTTTATTTCAGGTGTTACTCTTGGAGCGGCGCCCTATTTACTTCGATGCAATTTTTGACACCATATTCGTATTCTTCTCCCGAAAACTTTTCACTTGAGTCCCATATTGTCCCGATCGGTCCACTTTGATTTTGGTGGTATTTTAGGGTGGTTTTGGGCTTTGGATAGCTCTCTAGGAACTTGTACCCATTTTTAAATATCATATCCATATTCTACTCCCAAATAGTTTTATTTGAGTCCCATATTGTCCCGATCGGTCCACTTTTGATTTTGAGCGCTACATTTGGGGCGGTTTTGGGCTAGGCGTACCTTCTAAGTACTTGGACCCAATTTTTAATACCATATTCTTATTCGATTCTCAAATTTCTTTCATTTGAGTCCCATATTGTCCCAATGGGTAAATATATCCTTCCGGCGGTTTTGGGGGGTGGTGAGGCCCCTCAATACAATTTTTGTGTTAGATGTGTACTCTACTTTTAAATACCTTTCATTTGAAATCCATATTGCCCAAAGTGGTAAAAGTGTCCTGAGGTGTGGTGTTTTTGGGGGTGGGGAACCCCTCAAAACTTACTGTGACATTTTTATGCCAAGTTCGTACTCTACTATTAAATACTTTTCATTTCATACTCATATTGTCCCAATCGGTAAACATGTCCGTGCAATGGTCAGCAAAAGTCCTTCTAGGGATGTGGTGGACCCCCATAGACTTGATCTCAAAAGTGAAAGTCAATTTCGTGCTCTACTCTCAAAGATATTTCATTAGAGATCCATATTGCCATGGTCGGTAGTTATGTCCGATTCGAATTTGATATCCCACAATTGGATATCGGATTCGTTTTCTGCTCTCAAACACCTTTAATTTGATACCCATATTGTAGTAAATGGTCTGTATATCGGTTTGGCGGGTTTTGGGTGTGGGCGGCCATCCTAGGCAGCCCATGCCAGATTTAAAAACTAGCCGAACCGGGCCCACTCCGCCGCGCCTTCTTTAACTCTCTTATTTCTTCTTAGGGTGGGGACACTTCACCCTGAATGTGGATATCGAATTCATGCCATTGAAGCCTATGTCCGCCTATGACGCGGTGATTATCCCCACTTAATGCTGGCGACATTTGCGAGGCGGCAATGCCATGCATGGTCTTGTAAAAAATTCTTCCCAAAGAGGTGTAGTACTATTAGTAGGACACGGCTATAAAAATGGTCCCTTATTATTGATAAATTATATTGAATCGAAAAGCACTCATTGATTTACAATTTACAAAACCACTCTACTCCCAAATACCATTCTTCCAAGCCCCATATTTCCGTGGTCGAAAAATATGTCCCGTTTTTCGAACCGTTTCTTTTATGAAGATTTGGGCGATATTTTACTTTTCGCAAAGTTTCATGGTCTTTGTTTTTTTCCCAGAAAAATATTTCGCATATTCTTTTAGAAGTTTTTAGCGCAGTAGTGACTCCCTAAAAGGCGGCAACACTGTTCTTTGGAAATCTCCAACAATAAATATTTTTATATCCGTAAGCAATTAAATTTTGCGTCCTTACCCCTGCCCAGTGTTGGGTGGGAGTAAGGGACAAAAGGTGGAGTGGAAGGCTTTACTCTTCCTGCAATGGCCGTATTTCCTGCAACAAAACGAAGGATACATTTAAGCGTGTTGTATGAACAACGGGCCTACAAGGACACATTGTTGAGATTCTCTGTAAGTAAAAGAGTAACTCACTATGTGTGTGTGTGTGTGGGCTTGTTAACCGCCCTGGGAGGGATTGAGATTTTTTTTATCAAGGCCTTGTATAATTGTGTGTGCTGCAATGGTGGATACCAGATTTACCTTGTATTTGTTCAGAGAGTATGAGCCTTGTCCTGCGGTAACTCTTTGTCTTCTATGGCTGTTCTGTGTCACAGAGTTTCCTGCTACCACTACACAGGGGCTGCCAGAAACTTGACATTATTAATTAGAGGTTAATGCTTATCTTATATTTCACAAGTGCCTTGCCGTTCAACCGTCACTCTGTCTCTCTCTCTCTCTCTCTCTCGCTCGCTCTCTGTCTGTCTGTGTGCTTAATACGGGCAATGGCAATGTTTGTTGGTTATGTAATGGGAAACCAATGACGCGTCTTCTGTCACCAGCTAGCAGGTGATAAAGCACGCAATGTGCCACCAAAAGGTTGCTCCTTTTTCAGCAGCTCCAAAGATTTCGCTTTTATTTGCCTTTATAGACACATCAGGGGGTTGGCAGTGGAGTGGGTTAGGTAAATTGAATAGGGGCTCTGTTATGGCAAAACGGTTACAGTTTGTTTTAAAATCTAATTAAGGTGACGATAATCAGTAGAATGGCTTGAAGTGGAAATGGATGCATGAAAGTGCATTGGAGATGGTTTTTTTAAGAATGGGCTTCATGGCCACCAATGCTTTAGGAAAGCATGGTCATTTTTCTTTTTCGTTTTTTCAAACAAGAAGAGGCTTTTGGATGCATTTCTTCAATAGCTGTTGCAATTAATTAAAGCTGCTTTTTTTTGCAAAAATAAATTGAATAACCTTTCAACCCCTCAAGGCCTTTTAAGGATGTGTTTTTTTTTTTATTTTCCTTCTATTAGATTTTGAAGGCTGTGCTTGTGTTGGCCTATCTTTGTATTTGAAGAGTTTGTAAGATTTATGAGGCTCCCTTTCTCTCACTCTCTCTCTGCCTCTCCTTGTCCGTCTGCCTTTGTTTGCTTGGGCAATTATTTTGTAGTTAATGACGCCGTAAACCAACATTTAATGTACTGTGGAGACAATTGAACTTTCCTTATTGTCAAAATAAATCAAATACCTTTCAAATGGGGCTAATTTGTCTTATTAAATGTGGCATTTCAGGAGAGAGTGAAAAGTTTTTCTTTTGGGGGCAAAATGGAGTACCTCATAATTGCATTTAAGGTTCTCAGTAAAGTGAATATAAGACCAATACTTACTTGCGCCTCAGTAGTTTGGGGGACTGCTATGGGGAAAAAAGTGCAACATAAGGGCCTACGACAGGTTCAGATAACATGTTGTCTTGGCATAGGCTGAGCGATGAGGACCACGCCCACAAGGACACTGGAGACTATTCTAGTTATCCGACCCATCGACATGCAGATTAATTGTGAGGCAGCCACTGCAGCTATGAGGCGATGGGAGAATGGATTGAGATGGGAGCAGCTCATACCACCGCGGTATAATCGAGCCGACGATAGCAAAGCTGGAAGGAAGGGAAAGGTTTCCCATCGGATACCAGAAATGAACCTTGAAGTCGAGTGTAAGGCACTGCTGCCATCGGCACAGTTTTGGATTGACGCAATCCTAAAATTCCCATCTGGAAGATCATGTTACATGGATCAAAGCTAGAGAACAGAGTGGGCCTGGGGGTTTACATTGAGAACCCAGGGACTGATATCTGTTTTAGACTGCCTGACCATAATAATGTCCTGCAGTCGGAGATCCGGTGCCCGCTGGGTACTTCGACTCAAATTTTAATACCAAATTCGTTTTCAGGCCTCCAAAACCTTTCATTTGATACCTATATTGTCTCGATCGGTCCTCTTTTGATTTTGGATTGTGATTTTGACATAAGGGGGAGGGTCCATCCCCCTTCCGATACCAAAAAATTATATAGCCTATGTTTCCTTCCAGACCAACCTACACAATATGCGAAAATTTCAAGAAAATCGGTTCTACCGTTTTTCAGTCTATACGGAACAAACAAACCGGGAGTCCCATATATCTATGATTGGCTAATGTGCCCATATTGGTCGTTTTTGTGGATGCGGGGTGACCCCTTATACTTCAACATGAATTTGTACGCCAGATGCGTTATCTACTCCTGCATACTTTTCATTTGATACCCGTATTGTCCTTATCGGTCCACTTTTGATTTTGGGTGGTGTTTTTAGGGTAACGGTGGAGGGTCCGCCGCCTTTCGTTGTCAATAACTAATAAAGCCTATTCCTACCTCCTTAACATATTAGTAATCTACTCCCGAATACCTTTCATTTGAGTCCCATATTGCCATGATTGTCAAATAAACCTTTTTTAAGGGGTTTTGGGGGTGGGGCGGCACCCCAGGTACTTGGACCCAACTTTTATTAAGAAATTCGTACTCTACTCTTGAATACCTTTCATTTGATACCTATATTGTCCCCATCGGTCCACTATTGATTTTGGGTTGTGTTTTTGGCATAAAGGGGAGGGTCCGCCACCCTCCCGATATCAAAAAATTATATAGCCTATGTTTCCTTCCAGACCAACCTACACAATCTGTGAAAATTCGAAGATAATCGGTTCTGCCCTTTTAAGAGTCTATACGGAACAAACAAACAAACAAACACAAATTGATTTTTATACCCTCCCCTTGGGTCTTGACTTCTTGAGCCACTAGAGGGCGCAATTATTATCCGATATGAAATTTGGCATGAAGTATTTTGTTATGACTTTCAATAACTTTGCTAAGCCCGGGCCAAATCGGTACATAACCTGTTATAGCTGCCATATAAACCGTTCTGGGATCTTGAATTCTTAGGCCTCTAGAGGGCGCTATTCTTATCAGATTTGTTTGAAATTTGAAGTCTTATGTTATGATTTAAAGTAACTGTGCTAAGTATGGTTCAAGTCGGTCCATAACCTGATATAGCTGCAATATAAACCCATATTGGATTTTGACGTCTTGAGCCACTAGAGGGCGCATTTCTTATCCGATTTGGCTGAAATTTTGCATGAAGTGTTTTGTTATGACTTTCAATAACTTTGCTAAGCCCGGGCCAAATCGGTACATAACCTGTTATAGCTGTCATATAACCCTTTCTGGGATCTTGAATTCTTAGGCCTCTAGAGGGCGCTATCCTTATCAGATTTGGTTGAAATTTGAAGCCTTTTTTTATGACTTCCAATAACTGTGATAAGTAGGGTTCAAGTCGGTCCGTAACCTGATATAGCTGTCATATAAACCGATATTGGATTTTGAAGTCTTGAGCCATTAGAGGGCGCATTTCTTATCCGATTTGACTGAAATTTAGCATGAAGTATTTTGTTATGACTTCCAATAACTGTGCTAAGCACGGGCCAAATCGGTACATAACCTGTTATAGCTGCCATATAAACCGTTCTGGGATCTTGACTTCTTAGGCCTCTAGAGGGCGCTATCCTTATCAGATTTGGTTGAAATTTGAAGCCTTTTTTTATGACTTCCAATAACTGTGATAAGTAGGGTTCAAGTCGGTCCGTAACCTGATATAGCTGTCATATAAACCGATATTGGATTTTGAAGTCTTGAGCCATTAGAGGGCGCATTTCTTATCCGATTTGACTGAAATTTAGCATGAAGTATTTTGTTATGACTTCCAATAACTGTGCTAAGCACGGGCCAAAACGGTACATAACCTGTTATAGCTGTCATATAAACCGTTCTGGGATCTTGAATTCTTAGGCCTCTAGATGGCGCTATTCTTATGAGATTTGGTTGAAATTTGTTATGACTTCCAATAACTGTCCTAAGTAGGTTGCAAATCGGTCCACAACCTGATATAGCTGCAATATAAACCGATATGGGATCTTGACTTTTTGAGCCGCTAGAGGGCGCATTTCAGGTTTGGATTGGTTTTTTTTTTAAACTAGGAAGGAGAAAACTCGCTAAATGCTAAAACTAGTGGCAATACATAATATCTGTTTGACCATCTGAAAAGGTCTTACCCAACATTCCGGAATAATCCAAGGCGTCTTTAGGTGAGTCAACTGCCAAAGACCCACTTCATAATCTTTGAACAGCAAACAATTGAAGGTCTTTTTCCAGTATGCTTCCATACATGTAAGCGAGTGTCTGGCAACTAATATGAAAAAAGTTGAATATACTCCTACTTAGTCCCTGAAAAAATGTTTTATAATCTCGTTTTCGCTTTTCTAACCAAGCACTGGAATTACCTTTCGCTGGTATGCAAACTCATTTGTTATACTCTCTGCATAATTCACAAATGTAATCCGGGTTTCAGGTTCCTGCATTCAAGTTTGACGGAGTGGAAAAACGCCACGAGCATTTCTCACATTTTAACTGCTTGGAGGCGTCCTAATGGTGGTTCATCATTTGCTGGTTCAACTCCAATTGCCATAGGTATTAAAATATTATTGTGGACTCGTGGACTCGCATGTAACGGAAGTCTTTCCTTGAGAGCAAGAGTTTTGGACACTCTTTGCATGCAAATTCATTGATCCCCTTATGTGCCGATATTATGTGGCTGTTTAGGTTAACTTCCTGGAGATAGCAGATGCCGCAAAAAATATCGGCGTCCCAGCAGTATATATGAACTTATGTCTGGTAAAGTCTGATTTGTCTCTGAGATCCTTCAGACCCTTGCTTGATGGTTCGTCGGTCAACTTTTAATGTAGTTGGCTCCACCGGACTTTAGCCTTTCGTTACTGGTTTTTTAGCTGATGCCAAAATTACATGAATGCCAAAATTTAATGAATTACAGAAATTCATTAAAGCATATAAAACTTTTACCCCAGATGCATTGAAGTAAGCAAACTATTGAACGATTTATCTTAGCTCAAAGTATTATTTATTATATGCTATAATTACTCGCAATGTATTCGATTCATTGGTCACCTCTTTGTTAATCCCCGTGTTAGCCCAGTGTAATGTGTAAAGCATCTTATTTATTGATCGTTAAAGTATTCTACAATGTACGATATAAAGTTAAAATAAACTGAACATGGCTTTTGAGCACATAAGTTAAATGAATAACTTTTAAGAACTTTTAAGACTATGCGAGATTTAAAATATATGATTATCATTCGCTTTTGTTAAAGCCTTTGGGTATTATTCGAAGTTCTGAGTATTATCAATCCCATATTTAAATTAATCATACAACCCATGGTACATACGAATGAGTGATTAATGATACTTATACGCCACCGTGTATGGTATCGGCATATATGTGCATGCATAAGTATGCGCATTTAATAACTGGCATATTAAAAGTAATTCTGTGATTAAAAGAATTGATTTTACCAAATTGAATATAGGAAGAATTTATATGAGGGATTTGAAAAACGCCTTCTCACTGTTGTCATAAAGAACAGGTTTGTGTGTGTTCAGATATAAATGAAACTAAAACACCTTACATTAAATTTTGGAATTTCTTTAATACTTTGCCTCATAGAGGTTTTATTGAACTGCAATCATGGGAATCAAATTAGATGAGTTTTCACTGTAAAAATTAAATCTTATATATAACAAGTAAAAGCGTACTATTGGTTGATTTTTTAAAACAAAAGTAAATGCATTTTTAATAAAACTTAGAATGAACTTTAATCAAATATACTTTTTTTACACGTTTTTTCTAAAGCAAGCTAAAAGTCACAGCTGATAACTGACAGAAGAAAGAATGCAATTACAGAGTCACAAGCTGTGAAAAAATTTGTCAACGCCGACTATATGAAAAATCCGCAATTACTTTTTGGGCAACCCAATAATTTTGGCCGGGCCAAATCTTATATACCCTCCACCATGGATCGCATTCGTCGAGTTCTTTTCCCGGCATCTCTTCTTAGGCAAAAAAGGATAAAAGAAAAGATTTGCTCTGCTATTAGAGCGATATCAAGATATAGTCCGGTTCGGACCACAATTAAATTTTATGTTGGAGACCTGTGCAAAATGTCAGCCAATTCGAATAAGAATCGAGCCCTTTGAGGGCTCAAGAAGTAAAATAGAGAGATGGATTTATATGGGAGCTCTATCAGGCTATAGACCGATTCATACCATAATAAACACGTATGTTGATGGTCTTAATAGGATCCGTCGTACAAAATTTCAGGCAAATCGGATAATAATTGCGACCTCTAGAGGCTCAGGAAGTCTAGATTCCAGATCGGTTTATATGGCAGCTATATCAGGTTATGGACCGATTTGAACCTTATTTGGTACAGTTGTTGAAAGTCGTAATAAAATACATCATACATCATCGGATAAGAATTGCGCCTTCTAGAGGCTCAAGGAGTCAAGATCCCAGATCGGTTTATATGAGAGCTATATCAGGTTATAGATAGATTTGAACCTAATTTAACACAGTTGTTGGAATTCATAGCGAAACACATCGTGCAAAATTGCATTCCAGTCGGATAAGAATTGCGCCCTCTAGAGGCTCAAGAAGTCAAGATCCAAGGTCGGTTTATATGTCAGCTATACCAGGTTATAGATCGATTTGAACCTTATTTGGTACAGTGGTTGAAAGGCATAATAAAATACGTCATGCAAAATTTCAGCCAAATCGGATAGGAATTGCGCCCTCTAGAAGCTCAAGAAGTCAAGACCCAAGATCGGTTTATTTGACAGCTATATCAGGTTAAAGACCGATTTGAAGCTAATTAACCATAGTTGTTGGAAACCATAGCGAAACACGTCGTGCAAAATTTCATTCCAATCGGATAAGAATTGCGCCCTCTAGAGGCTCAAGAAGTCAACACCCAAGATCAGTTTATATGGCAGCTATATCAGGTTATGGACCGATTTAAACCACACTCAACACAGTTTGTTAGAAATCATAGAGAAAGACGTCTTTCAAAATTTCATTCCAATCGGATAAGAATTGCGCCCTCTAGAGGCTCAAGAAGTCAAGACCGAAAATCGGTTTCTATGGCAGCTATATCAAAACATAGACCGATATGGCCCATTTGCAATCCCATCCGACCTACACTAAAAAGAAGTATTTGTGCAAAATTTTGAGCGGCTAGCTTTACTCCTTCGAAAATTAGAGTGCTTTCGACAGAAGGACGGACGGACATGACTAGATTGACATAAAATGTCTCGACGATCAAGAATATGTATACTTTATGGGGTCTCAGACGAATATTTCGAGTAGTTACAAACAGAATGACGAAATTATTATACCCCCATCCTATGGTGGAGGGTATAAAAATCAATTTGTGTTGGTTTGTAGGTTTGTTTGTTCCGTATATACTCAAAAAGGGCTGAACCGATTATCTTGAAATTTTCGCAGATTGTGCAGGTTGGTTTATAATTTTTTGATATAGGGTCCGTCCCCCGACCCTCAACCTTACCCCATAAGTACCACCCAAAAATTGAAGTGGACCGATCGGGACAATATGGGATTCAAATGAACGGTATTCAAGAGTAGAGTACGAATTTTATATTAAAAATTGGGTCCAAGTACCTGAGGGCCGCTGCCCCAGCCCTAGAACCCCTTAAAATAGGTTTATTTGACGATCATGACAATATGGGACTCAAATGAAAGGTATCCAGGAGTACATTTCAAATATGGTCAGGAAGTAGGAAAAGGCTTTATAGTTTTTTGATAACAGAAGGGTGCGGACCCTCCACCCGTTATCCCAAAAACACCACCCAATATCAAAAGTGGAACGACAAAGACAATATGGGTATCAAATGAAAAGAATGTAGGGAGTAGATAACTACTCTGGCATAAAAATTTGAATGGTGATGATTTGATGATGCCATGATCGTTCAATCGTCCCCTTATGATATGATCTTAAAGCCACTTGGGGGGGTGGAATAGAGGATATAGAAGATCGATCTGAACCATAAACGACACGGATGTCGAAAAGCCTAGCATAAGTCACTGTGTCAAATTCCAATGAAATCGGATTATATATGCGCCTTTTATGAGCCCACAACCTTAAATTGAGAGATCGGTCTATATAGCAGCTATATCCAAATCCGAACCGATCAGGACCAAATTAAAATTTCAGCAAAATCGGATAATAAATGTGGATAAATAAATAATAAGATAAGATAAATCAGAGGATCGGTCTATATGGCAGCTATATCCAAATCTGGAGCGATTTGAGCCAAGTTGACGAAGGATGTTAAAATGCCTAACACAACTCGCTGTCCAAAATTTCAGCAAAATCGGATAATAAAAGTGGCTTTAATGGGTCTAAGACCCTAAATCGGCGGATCGGTCTATATGGGGGGTATATTAAGATATTGTCCGATATAGTCCATCTTCGAACTTAACCTCCTTATGGACAAAAAAAGAGTCTGTGCAAAGTTTCAGCTCAATATCACTATTTTTAAAGACTGTAATGTGATTTCAACAGACAGGCGGACGGACAATTCTATATCGTCTTAGATTTGTACGCTGATTAAGAATATATATACTTTATAGGATCGGAAATGGATATTTCGATGTGTTGCAAACGGAATGACAAAATGAATATACCCCCATCCTTCGGTGGTGGATATAATGACAAAATTTCCAATGGAAATGCCATATTGGACCTGGCAAAACTTAGAGTTGCCTAGGCCAGAAACTTATTTACCAGTCCTCGTATCCCAGTATGGTCTGGTCTGGACCATATTCGGTACGGATGCCGAAGATTCCTAAACAAATGTCCAAAATTCATTGCAATCGAATCAAAAGTTCGTTTTTTAAGAGCTTAAAAATTTAAGCCTTATGATCGGTCTACATGGGGGCTATATCGAGATAAAGTCCGATATGGTTGCAAAAATAATGATCTGTGCAAAGTATCAGACCAATTACTTCATAGAATTTCATTAGACATACATGCCTGGATGGTCATAGAATTTTACGTCGCGATATCTAGCCTTAAATACTGCGGTTCCCTGATATTCTGCCATAAAATGAAATGTGGCCTAATAACGCCAAACCCCCATGGGGTTTTAATCAACTACCTTAAACCTTCACACTAAGACAATGTTGGTAAGGTTAAATTCTATGGCCTTAAGTATGTTTAATTTCATGCCTATATTGCTCATACCACCCATGGAACAACATAATTTGTTATTAATAATACTCATACAACACCTAGTACCATATTTGTATACTTTTTTAAAGAGCCTTTAAATTTTCGAAATGAATTGATTTTACATAACTAAAAATTTTGACAATTGCGCTGATTGTAAGGCTATCCATTTCTACAAACAGTTGTTATGTGTGCAAGCTTTTTGAATTTTAATTTAAAGTATGGCCACCAATAACGATTGCTAAGGCATCCAAAAAGGTATACTATTCCTTGATTCAAGGGAGATACACCTTTAGGGATGCTTTCACAACAATATAAAATTTTCTCCCTTTTTCTTAAGGGAAGGTTCATGACCAATTTTGTATGTTTGCACTTCTCTTATCAATGTATGATACGAAAAATCTGTTTTATTTTCTATAAATACAATATTTCCCTTCCAACATTATATAAACTAGGGAATTATTACAAAACTGCCTTCTTTTACATGGAAGAACTTTATCTTTTGAACATGCTTCATAAACATAAGATATTTATTTACAAATCATTCATAATCATAAAGGTTTATCTAAACATTTTCTGTTTAAATCACATTTGAACTTCCAGGGAGAGAGTGTGTGTGTGTGTGTGACTATATCACAAGCTTCATTTGTATATTCCATACACATACTCTACCATCTGATGTGTTTTACTTATGTGTGTTTGGTTTGTGCCTTAAGGTGCCATAAGCTTGCCCTTCATTGGAGGTCATTTGTAGATGGTTTTTATGATTCCTTTCAACTCATATTTCTGTAAATTCCATTAGCTTTTCCATAAACTAGAACAAATAATGATATCATCTCTTGTACATTTCCTTTTCTAAAACTCCTCTACACTTCTCTGTTTTCTTCCTTGCAGGCGGCAAACGAACGTTTAAGGCACTTTCAAACCTTAAACGGTGGCCATCAACATAGTTTCGAAGAGACAATCCATAGGGTAAGTACAACATTCAATATTTGCACTGAATATAGCCTCTCCAAAGAGCTGCTCACAGAGAAATTCCTTTAGCCAACCATTCAAGGGCTGAGGCCACATTTCCTCCCCAAGTGAAGGTGAATGATAGAAATCTTATTATGCAATGCAAAGAGCATCAGCTGCATGGAGCATGCAATCTATAGCCTTCAACTTCATCAGTATAAGTATACACTCATACATTGATTTTTGGTTTCTTTTTTTTGTGTTGCTTCATACATATTCACATATTCATAAGAAGGAAGAGGAAGAGTTTTGCTTTTACTAGAAATTCCCAGAGTCCTGGTATTTTTTTTTTTGTATGTTGCACCAACCGCCCGCCAGCGCTGGTAAGCTGCTCTAAGTATAATGCTGACAAAACAAAAGGCTAGAAACTAACATTTAAGAGTTCATTGCCGCCTCAGTTTGCCTCTGAAACTGCTGCTGCTGTTGGTGATGCCTACATTCATTATTAATGACAAACAACAAAACAAGAACAAATTTAGAAAAAAATTCAAAAAAAAAACTGTAAACCAACGCCTTACTATCCCTTCTATACAAAAAAAAAAAGAAAAAAAAAAAAAAGCATCAATATACACTTAGGGACAACGGCTGCTGCAACTGCACCGTTAACAATGGCACATCATTGACGTCATCTACTAGCGACTACCCCCCCAATGGCACACCAACACCAATGCTTTGGCATTTTATATCAACAACACCTTTTGCTTGCAAGAGTGTCATAATATTTACTGCAAGCAAACTTTTTAGATTGCAAGACACTCACCTACTCCACACAGAGAGACAGACAGATAGCTGATGCTAACGAAATGGTGGGAGGCGAATCTATGCACCATTAAGCGGACGAACGTTCATATTCAACAACCTTTTGCTATATAGAGAATCTTCAATGTTTGGTTACATATCTTCTGCCTTCCACCCCAATCAGCTAAATGAAGACAGCTGGCACTAGTGTTGGAACAACTGCAAGCACCTACATGCTATAATGCCTGGCCTGGCAGCTTACTTCAGCTCCAGCGCCTACTCCTCTATCATTATCTTCTCAGGTTGTTCGCTGGTCTTTGTTTTTGTTCTTCTTTTTTTATTTTATTTTTTTCATAGGGAAATCATTAAACTTGGAACGGCTGTTAGCCCAAGAGCTTGAAACAACCTTATATGCTGTTTCCTTGTGTGACAATGTGTGTTTGTGATGTCTGTGCTCCCTAAAAGTAGACTTGAAAATATTCTTTAGACTGCAAACACACAACATGTCCCTGCATACATTCACATACTCACACCCACACTCTATCAACATGAAGTTATTTGCCACTCACCAAAAAGATGTTGTTCTTCTCTATACTACTTTGGCCGGTTACCGGCGACAAATTGTCCTTTGAATGGGTTCGAGTTTAAAAGTTGGACGACTGCGTTCGAGATTAACGAGGGAGGGCCGGTAAAAAATGGGGGAAAAAAATGTAAGGTGAGATTCCGTTATAAAAGGACTAAACTATAACATGGTGCTTTAGCGATAATTTTTGTCCAAGGGGCTATTTTTAGCAACTGAGAAATTTAAAAGGCAAATTGTTTGAAAAATCAGGCATAGAAGCCTTTAAAATTTCAAAAATTAGTCATACCCTTATATGGGGGCTATACCAATATTGTTGTTGTGTAGCAGTGTGTTAGGCGGCAGCTCTTGCCGATGAAGGACTTCTTACGGTACTTCTTACATCGGGCTGTTGTGGAATTGCGAGCTATACCGTTGAACATTTTTTGGCAAAGATGTTTTTAGACCCCCTGAGAAACCAAAATTTCAAATTATTGCAAATCTGTGGTACGATTCGGACCATAAACGATTGAATGTTGGAGACCATTGTAAAAGTCGTTGTGTAAAATTTCAGCCAATTCGAATAAAAATTTGTGTCCTTAAGGGGCTCAAGAAGTAAAATAGGGATATCGGTTAATATGGGATCTGCATCTGGCTATACACCGATTCATACCATATTTGACACGTATGTTGAAGGTCATGGAAGAGGCCTTTATACAAAATCCAAAACGGATTATAACTGCGCCCTCTAGAGGCTCAAGAAGTCAGGATCACAGATCGCTTTATATGACAGCTATATTAAAACATAGACCGATTTGAACCATACTTATCGCAGTTGTTGGAAGTAATACCAAAACACCACGTGCAAAATTTCAGTTAATTCGGAAGAGAATTGGGCCCTCCAGAGGCTTAAGAAGTCAGGATCACATATCGGTTTATATGGCACCTATATCAAAACATAGACCGATTTGTACCATATTTGGCACAGTCATAACAAAAAACTTCATGCAAAATTTCAGCCAAATCAAATAAGAATTGCGCCCTCTAGTGGCTCAAAAAGTGATGATTCAAGATCGTTTTATATGGCAGCTATATCAGGTTATGGACCGATTTGAACCAAACTAAAAACAATTGTTGGAAGTCATAACGAATCGGACCACAAACGAAGATTTGGCAGCCCCACCAAGTTTTTGAAATTCCGAGGTCATCAATTTTAGGGCCTGCTCTAACCATTCTAAAAAGGTTTCTCTACCCATTCTGACACGGCAAGTTTTTACTAGTTTTTTCGATTTTCTCCCACTGTGCGTCAGTGCTTAATCACTATTTCTGTCGCCTATGACGGATAAATTTGTACTTAGCTGATTGTGCCTTGCAATAATTCCTATAATGCCACTTAGATACACCTTCTCCATTTAGATCCTTCATCCCATATCCTCTTCGTAGGCTCGCAGCCCAAGGCTTCTGTCCAGCGATTAAATCATCTATCCTTATATCGTACCAAAGCGTATTAAATATTCCCGAAAGAGGTGATATGCATCTGTTACCGAAACAATAGGCAGATTTACTCCTAGTCTCGCAAGAAAGTCAGCCTTCCCGTTTCCCCGTACGTCCCTATCGCCTGGTATTCAGCACAGAGTGAAGTAATGTATAATCTCGGTGCATCATCTCCAACACCTTGGATCTGGAACTTGTACCTGTGATAAACCATCTCCAACACCTTGAATCTAGAACACATAACAGTCATAAACTTCAGTACAGCCTGATTGTCACTGAATTTGCAGATGTTCTTTCGGCCGTTGCAAATTTGCCCATGAAGATTCTATTAAGGAACTGTGGCAATCTTCTCACATATCAATGAGTGCTCATTCAATTTTAAGCTCAATGATAAGGGACCTCCTTTTTATAGCCGAGTCCGAACGGCGTGCCGCAGAGCGACACCTCTTCGGGGAGAAGTTTTTACATGGCTAAATACCTCACAAATGTTGCCAGCATTAGGAGGGGATAACCACCGCTGAAATATTTTCTGATGTTCCCGCCTGGATTCGAATACAAGCCGTTCAGCGTCATAGGCAGACATGCTAAGCTCTGCGCTTTTTCGACCGTTACCCATAGCATAAAACAACCTTGGCTGCACTTGCCATTGCATAGACATCCGCCTGGAAATTGCTGCACTCATTGCTCATGGGATAATGTAATTATGAAACATGATACCCATACTTTATCACTGGCCGTACCATCGCTGAGCACAACCATTACACTCACCTAGGTTTCGAAGACCAAATACTGCCCACAACTCCCTGACATTAGTAAAGGGGTCGCAAGACCCTATGATATAGGCATTTATTTTTCGCTGCATATGTAGTAAGAAAGTCAACATACTCAACGTTTTGTATACCCTTCACCATAAGACTAACTTCTTCATTTCGTTTGTAACAACTCGAAATATTGATTCAAACCCCATTGTATATATATATATATTCTTGACCTGCCTATTTGCCTGTCTATGGGTATGTCCGTCAGTTTATCCGTCAGTTTGTCCATCTGTCTAACTGTCCTCTGTCTTTACGTCTGTCTGTTTGTCCGTCTTTCTGTCCTTCTGTCTTTACGTCTGTCTGCCTGTTCGTCCATCTATCTGCCCATCTGCCTGTTCGTCTGTCTGTCAATACGTCTGTCCATTTGTCTGTCTATCCTTCTGCCTGTCCATTGGTCCGTTATTCTGACTGTCCATCTGTCTGTTTTTGTACCTGTTTGTCTGCCTGTCTATCTGCCTCTTCGTCTGTCTATCCGTCTGTCTATCTGTCTTTCTGTCAATCGTTATGTCTGTCTGTCCATCGGTATGTCCGTCAGTCTGTCCATCTGTTTCACTGTCCTTCTGTCTTTAAGTCTGTCTCTCCATCTGTCTGTTCGTCTGTCTTTCCATCCTGTCCATCTATCTTTCTGTCCGGTGTTTTTCCGTCTGTCTGTCTGTCTTTCTGTCTTTCCACCTGTTCGCCTATCTGTCAGTTTTTATACCCGTTTGTCGCCTGTCTGTCTTTCCGCTGTCTGTCTATCCGTCTGCCTGCCAGTCTGTCTGTATGTCTATCTGTTTTTCTGCATGTTTGTCTGCCTGTTTGTCTGTCAGTCCGTCTGCCTGTCAAGAAGACACTGGTATCTTGGAATAATGACGTTGATCGAAGGTTTATAATAATGGAATTTAAGGCAAGGGTGGTGTTTGTACTCAAGCCCGACAAGGCAAGTTATGGGACACCAAAGGCCTACAGACCCATAAGCCCTACGTCCTTTCTACTCAAGACCATAGAACGTATTGTGGACACCATGATAAAGAGTATGACATGCAGCGAACTGCTCAAATACAAACAGCATGCCTATGTCAAGGGAAGGTCGGTGGAGACTGCCCTGCACGAGGTTGTGCATAAAATAGAAGAATCCTTCGATGCCAAAACGCACACCTCTGGCGGTATGCATTGACATCGAGGAGACTTTTATAAATGTGCGGGTCGACACACTGATCCAATCCTTAGACCAGAACCGGGTGGACCCGTTCCTTAGAGACTGGATGAACCATCTGCTATAGGAGCAGATGGATAAATTGTGTGTCCCATGGCATAAATCAAAGGGAGAAAGTGGCACAGGGCATGCCACAGGAAGGCATTTTATAGCCATTCCTATGGGTGACCACCATAAATGATCTATTACGGATGCTGACTGAGGAGAGATTTGAACCAGTCTGACGATTGTATAATGCTTCTAAGGGGAACGAGCTATGCAGAAGGGCCGAAAAGGTCTTGCATATGGCACATGATTGGGCTAGACCCTGAGTTCTCAATGTTAACCCAGAGAAGACTGAAATATGCTTGTTCACGAGGGAGACGAAGGAGAGCCAATTTAAGACGATTTCGATATCTGACAATGTCATATACTTAGGTGTGATCTTGGACAGGAAACTGAATTGGCAGTGTCACCTTCAGGAGCGTTCTGAGAAGGCTCACAGATGTTTTGCACTATGTAGACGGGCCTTGCGATCGAAATAGGGCCTGAATCCTTGGACAGTCCACTGGCTCTACAGGAGAGTGAGTAGACCAATACTTGCTTACGCCTCAGTAGTTTGGTGGACTGCTATGGAGAAAAAGTGCATCAAAAGGACCATTCAACAGGTTCAGAAAACATATTCAGAAAACATGTTGTCTTGGCATAGGCGGAGCGATGAGGACCACGCTAACTAGGGCACTGGAGACTATTCTAAATATCCGACCCATTGACATACAGATTAAGTGTGAGGCAGCCACTGCAGCTATGAGACTTAAGGTGATGGGAGAATGGATTGAGGTCGGGAGCAGCTCATACCATCGCAGTATAGTCGAGGCGACGATAGGAAACCTGGAAGGAAGGGAAGAGGTTTCCGATCGGAGACCTGAGATGAACCTTGAAGTCGAGTGCGAGGCACTGCTGCCATTGGCACAGTCTTGGATTGACGGAAATATAGCATTGCCATCTGGAAGATCATGTTACACAGATGGATGAAAGCTAGAGGACAGATTGGGCCTGGGGGTTTATATTGAGAACCCAGGGACTGAGATCTGTTTTTCACTGCTGGACCATTATACAGTCCTGCAGGCGGCGATCCGGGCAATCACAGGATTGGTGACGTGCCATAAGAGCAATAACAACCAGAACGGTAAGGTCACGAACGGTCTTGCAGTGTAAAATGGCAAAATCCGCATCGTTTGGGTGCCGGACCATAACGGAGTAAGGGGAAATGAAAGGGCAGACGATTTGGCGGTGAATGCCAAAGGACTGCCGTCAATAAACTTGGTTAACCTGAAGCCTTTCGGGTCGACGCAGTCCGAGTTAAGGAAGTGGGCGACGAATGCGCATGTAACATTGTGGAACACCAAAACCGTCGGTAGGACGCCGAAGATCCTATGGGGGGATTCAGATCGTGAGAAGACGAGGCTATTACTGAAAGGCAGCAAGAAAGAGGTCAGTATAGCTATTGGTATCATGGTATGCGGCAAGTGAGAGCATGTGTGGGGCATGCGGGGAAGATGATGAGACATTGGAGCATTTCCTTTGTCATTGCCCAGCTTTCGCGTCCAACAGATACCGGCACTTAGGTGGAGACAAAATACCAGACATGAACCAACTTAAGGGGAGTGGTATTGAAAACAATTAAGGATTTTTTAAGTAGCACGGAATTCCTAACTTAAAATTGTCTTTTTAGAGGTTGCTTTAGAGTTTTTAGAGCGCACAACAAGCCGATTACTGGCTTAGGTGTGTGTCCATAGTGGCATGGGGGTGGATTAATATCTGCACCCTCTTTTCAACCTAACCTAACCTATCTGCTACCTTGAAGGCCACCGTAGCGCAGAGGTTAGCATGTCCGCCTATGACGCTAAACGTCTGGGTTCGAATCCTGCCGAGAACATCATACAAATTTCCAGCGGTTTTTTTTTCCCTCCTAATGCTGGGGACATTTGTGTGGTACTGTTTCATTTGGTATGGCAGCCGTGTTAAAACTTCTCCACAAAGAAGTGTCTCACTGCGGCGCGCAGTTCGGACTCTGCTATAAAAAGGAGGCCCCTTATCATTGAGCTTAAACTTAAATCGAACTGCACTTATTGATATGTAAGAAGTTTTCCCCTGTTCCTTAATGAAATGTTCGTGTGCAAATTTGCATTTGCATCTGCTATCTTAGGTTGAAAATATTGGGTTGCCCAAAAAGTAATTGCGGATTTTTCATATAGTCGGCGTTGACAAATTTTTTCGCAGCTTGTGACTCTGTAATTGCATTCTTTCTTCTGTCAGTTATCAGCTGTTACTTTTAGCTTGCTTTAGAAAAAAAGTGTAAAAAAGTTTATTTGATTAAAGTTCATTCTAAGTTTTATTAAAAATGCATTTACTTTCTTTTAAAAAATCCGCAATTACTTTTTGGGCAACTCAAAAGATTGCTGATATTAGTCCGCCCCTTGCCACTATGGAGATAAACCTAAGCCAGTAATCGACTTGGTATGCTCTAAGTACGCTTCTAGTACCAAAAAGTAACCACGAAAAAGAAAATCTAAGCAGGAATACTGTACTGCTTCTGCTACAATATGCAAGCAAGGGCTTGACAATGGCTGTAGAGATCGAGTAGATCATTCTGAGGCTAACTTCCTACTTCTTAGTGCATATCATCCGCCGGGAGTAGAACGCTCAGTTACTTGTCAGTCTTTCTTTCTTTTGATTTTCAAATATAGGACATTTTCGAATTGAGGACTAGGTGTCTGAAATTCGCTTTCTTCGAGCATTGCAGGATGATCTAGTCCAGAGATGGGAGTCTACAACCAATATCCTATATCTCCGAATGAAATGCACCAAAACTGTCCTTTATGTGACCATATAATGATATCACTCAACGTTGATAGAAGAGTAACATAGCACATGATATGACCTTTTTGAAGAGATCCTTCAGATTTTCAATGCTTTTATTTTTCAATACCATCTTATAAATGCTCTACAAAACTCCACCGGTGTTCAGGTTTTAATGATTTAATTGCTTTAATTGCTTTAACTGAAATAAATGTTAAGGCATTACAAAACAAAAATGTCTTGGCAGAATTTGTCATCTTAGAATTTAAATTTCATTTCAATTTTTCTTTTTCATCATCGCATTTTCCATTGCCTTCTTCTTTTTTTTAACTTTTTACACCTTCCCTCATATGAGAGAGTGAGCTCTGTTGGGTGTAGCTGTTTAAAGGAAAAATTTAATGTAAATATTTTGTCGTAGCTGTTGACAAAAGATGATGATGTTGTTGTTGTTGTTTTTATTATTTTGTCTAACTTCCCCCTTGGAGACGATGAGAAGGCAAAGTCCTTGTCTAAGTGAATGTCTGAACGCAATGGTAGGGTTGATGGGTATCATTTTCAACAGAAATTGCCTTACAAGGATACACTTTAACTTTTGCAAACAGAATACCTTAGTGTGAGACCGAAGGCGTTGTCTACATACATGTATGCAAAAATGTGTGTTTGTATGTATGCATGTCAGTGTTGCGCTGTGTCTGAGTATTAAAGAACTCTTGTCTTTGGTGGCAGGTTTTTTGTCTTTATTTAAAGTTAAGCTTTGTTTTTGTCACCGTTAATATGTTTGTGTGTGTGTGTGTGTGTAGATATGCTGTCGCAATCGTCTCGACATCATGCGTGGCGTCGGTAATGGTGGAGAAGAGGCTGATGGCATGCTGCATGTTGCTGGCACTTTTTATGTCAATTCATGCATGTGTACCAGGCATCGTTTTGTCTGTTACATGCCAAACGAAGGACCAAAACGAGTTACACTGTAAGGTCCTGTTGGTTTTTTGGAGAAAATTTTCCTGCTTTAGAAGCAGCTGTATGAGCAACGGCCCAGCTTTCAAAATTTTTGCTTAGACATTGGACTTTGTTTTAATACCAGCACGTGTGATAGTATGCGTACATAAAGTGCCCACCCATTCTGTCTATACTCCTGTCAACCATTTATGTGTCCCGTCTGCCTTTACTGATTCCGTTGCTGCTGCTGATGTTTGGACAAATTTCTTTAAGTTGGACTAAATGTTGGTTTGTTGAGGAAAAAATATTTTTTTTTGTTTTATAAAGTTAAAAAAAAACAGAATTTAAAATGTCTGTTGCATTTGGGAATTGTGTGTACTTTTGTCAGCAGTGCACGGTGGTGAAATTTATGGGTAAAACTTGAAGTAGGCCAAGCCGATTTTTAATATACCTTTGAACGCGGTACGGGCTGGGAAGGATTTTTTTGTAGGCAGAATGGATGTTGCAGTTCAAAACAGAGCCCAGTTTGTGAAAATTTTGTCAAATTGATTTAAATTGTGGGATGACCGTCTTATAGGGGAGATATTTTGGGGTAAATACCGACTTAAATTAAAATTTTTAAAATTAAAAATTTTAATTGGTCATACTTGTTGTTCTAGATGTTAGATTGGCAGTTGGGAGAAAAGGCATCTAAATAAAGTTAATCAACGATTTGAAACATTCATAGCATGGATGTCGGAGATCGTTATCAAATCAAATTTCAAAAAATTCCGGTAATAAATAAAGATTTTATGAGCTTCAGACCCTTGACCGGCATATCGGTCTATATGACAGCTATATCTAAATATAGTCCGATCTATTCCATATTTGGGTCGGATGTTGAGAGGCTTAAAACTGCGCAATATTCCAAATTTCAGCGAAATCGGATGAAAAATAGAGTTTTATGGCCTTTGGACTCCCTTTTGGGGGGGTCGGTCTATATGGCAGCTATATCTAAATAAGGTCCGATCTGTACCATATTTGGGTCGGATGTTGGAAGGCTTAAAACTGCGCACTATTCCAAATTTCAGTGAAATCGGGTAATAAAAAAAGCTTTTATGGGCTTCACATCCTTTATCGGGAGATCGGTCTATATGGCAGCTATATCTGAATATAGTCCGATCCAAACCATATTTGGTTTCTATGTTGAGAGGCTTTAAACTGCACTCTATTCCAAATTTCAGCGAAATCGGTTAAAAAATAAAGCTTTTATGGGCTTCAGAACCTTTATCTGGAGATCAGTCATATAGACCGATATTTAAATATATTCCGATATGTACCATATTTGGGTCAGACATCAGGAGGCTTAAAACTGCGCACCATTCCAAATTTCAGCGAAATCGGGTAATACCTAAAGCTTTTAGGGGCTTCACACCCTTTATCGGGAGATCGGTCCATATGGCAGCTATATCTAACTATAGTCCGATCTGTACCATAGTTGGGTCAATTGTCGGGAAGCTTAAAACTGCGCACTTCTCCAAATTTCAGCGAAGTCGGGTAATAAATAAAGCTTTTATGGGCTTCAGACCCTTTATCGGGAGATCGGTCTATATGGAAGCTATATCTAAATATGGACCGATCTAATCCATATTCAGGTCTGTTGTCGGGAGGCTTGGAACTGCGCACTATTCCAAATTTCAGCGAAATCGGGTAATAAATAAAGCTTCTATGGGCTTCAAAAATAGAGATATTGAGCTGAAATTTTGCACAGAGTCTTTTTTTGTCCATAAGCAAGTTAAGTTCGAAGATGAGCTATATCGGAGTATATCTTGATATAGGCCCCATATAGATAGATCCGCCGATTTAGGGTCTTTGGCACATAAAAGCCACATTTATTATCCGATTTTGCTGAAATTTGGGACAGTGAGTTGTGTAAGGCCCCTCGACATCATTTATCAATTTGGTCCAGATCGGTCCAGAGTTGGAGATAGCTGCCATATAGACCGATCCTCCGATTTAAGGTCTTAGGCCCATAAAAGCCACATTTATTATCCGATTTTGCTTTGGGACAGTGAGTTACGTTAGGCTCCTCGACATTCTTTGTCAATTTGGCCCAGATCGGTTCAGATTTGGATATAGCTGCAATATAGACCGATCTCTCGATTTAAGGTATTTTGCCCATAAAAGGCGCATTTATTATCCGATGTCGCCCAAATTTGGGGCAGTGAGTTACATTTGGCCCTTCATCATCCTTCGTCAATTTGGCTCAGATCGGTCCAGATTTGGATATAGCTGGCATATAGACCTATCCTCAGATTTAGGGTCTTAGGCCCATAAAAGGCGCATTTATTGTCAAATGTCGCCGAAATTTGGAACATTAAATTAGGTTAAACCCCTTGACATATTTCTGCATTATGGCACAGATCGGTCAAGATTTGGATAAAGCTGCCATATAGACCGATCTCTCGGTTTTAGATTTTGGGGCCACAAAAGGCGCATTTATTATCCGATGTCGCCGCAATTTGGGAGAGTGAGTTGTGTTGGGCCCTTCGGCATCCTTCTTCAATTTCACTCATATCGATCAAGATTTGGATATAGCTGCCATATAGACCGATATCTCGATTTAAAGTTTTGGCCTTAAAAAAGACGCATTTATAATCCGATTTAACTGAAATTTGACACATTGACTTATGTTAGGCTTTTCGGCATCCATGTTGTATATGGTTCAGATCGGTTTATTTTTAGATATAGCTACTAAAACGACCAATATTTTGTTATACATAGTTGAACAATGACTTGAACTTATTAGTATTTGGTCCAAATCGGATCATATTTCGACATAACTGCTATGTGACATAAGGTATGCAATTTGCACTGAATTTTGATGATAGGTATTTTACATATATACCCGAGGTGGTGGGTATCCAAAGTTCGGCACGGCCGAACTTATCGCCTTTTTACTTGTTTCGTCTATCTTTTCTTCTATCTATATGTGCTTCCATCTGTTTCTATCTATTAGTAATAAACCACGGCTATTAGATTTACTAGAACTAATTGTTGTTTTTTACTATTTTAACCACTGTGCTTATTTCTTTATATGCACAGACACATGGTCGCCCTTGTATATGGTTTTTGTCACATCTGCCGCTATTACTTGATGCTGCCTTGACTGGCCAACGCAGTGGGAGGGGTTTGGTTCTGAGTAGTAGGCAGCAACTTGCTGCTGCTGCTATTGCCCTGTCTTAAGTTCGTTGTGTCGTCACGACTTGTATGTAAATGTTTGCTAAAAGTTTTCGGCACTTTTCTTGTTGTTTTCAATGATTATAAATTTTTGTTTTCGCCGGCAAAAACAAAAATGAAAAATATTCTTTCCTGCTCAAACTTGCAAAAAGCCTTTTTACCGTTTGCAATATGGTTTTTTGCCACAATTTCATTATGTTGTCGCTGTCTGTAAGTGTTTGTCATGTCTTTTTCCGGGTTCAAAATGTTACACTTCTTAAATTGCCTTGGTGGGTTGTGTTTTTGTTCTACCCTGCTACGCCAAGTTTCTTCTTTGTGTATTAAAGTGAGGGGAAGGGAGGACTTAATTTTTTAGCCGGTGGAAGGGGGAGAGAGAGAGAGTGTGAGAGAGTATTTTTACAGGATAGTTTTCAATGTTTGTGTTGCTAAAGTGTTTTAATCTCTCTACTCGTTTGTCCTATTTTTGCTACTTCTTCACGAATGTTGTGCGGTTACAAAGATGTGGCAAAGTGTTTTACTTGCAAGGGGTTCCAATTTTGAAAGTGGCGGTGGAGTGTGAGCGCACACGCCGCACACTTTGTAAATTGTTTTACACTTGTCGGCGTTGTTGATATTGCTGATGTTGCTTGCCCATGGTCTTAATGGTGCCAGAGAGTGTTTGTGTGTGCGTTTGTTGCTGATGTAAAAATGCCTTATCATTTAAATGCAATAACCAAACTATAAGTACACTTGCTACTTTGCAACTACTTTTCTTGCATATCATCATTGCCATCACTAACACGCCTAACCAAACATTACAGCCACTATTTCTGTCAGACTTTTCCTGCTAGGACCCCCATCTGCTCCTTCTCTTATTTGTACTCCCTATAATGCTTACAAGTCACAATTTTCCCATGGCCTTTATAATGGCTGTCTAGAACTCTTTCCTTGTTTCACAACACTGAGAAAAATTTTGAAATTAAATACAACAACACTTTTTTATGGGCCCACCGATAGCTGGGTTGGTAGCATGCTTGGATTACCAAACGGGGGTATGTGGGTTCGACTCTCACCTCAGACCTAATCTGTCGCTATTAAATAAAATAGTCTAAGTGAATCTAAACTCTAACCTAAGCCAGCCCACCTTTTTATACCCACCACCGAAGGAAGGGGGTATATTCATTTTGTCATTCGGTTTGAAATACATAGAGATATCCATTTCCGACCCTATAAAGTATATATATATTCTTGATCAGCGTAAAAACCTAAGACCATCTAGCCATGTCGGTCCGTCTTTCTGTTGAAATCACGCTACAGTCTTTAAAAAATAGAGATATTGAGCTGAAATTTTGCACAGATTCCTTTTTTGTTCATAGGCAGGTAAAGTCCAAAGATGGGCTATATCGGACTATATCTTCATATAGCCCCCATATAGACCGATCCGCCGATTTTGGGTCTTAGGCCCATAAAAGCCACATTTATTATATGATTTTGCTGAAATTTGGGACAGTGAGTTGTCATAGGCCCTTCGACATCCTTCCTCAATGTGGCCCAGATCGGTCCAGATTTGGATATAGCTGCCTTATAGATCGTTCCGCCGATTTAGGGTCTTAGTCCCATAAAAGCCATATTTAGTATCCGATTTTGCTGAAATTTGGGGCAGTAAGTTATGTTAGGCTCTTCGACTTCCTTCGCCAATTTGGCCCAGATCGGTCCAGATTTGGATATAGCTGCCATATAGACCGATCCTCCGATTTAGGATCTTAGGCCCATAAAAGCCACATTTATTATATGATTTTGCTGAAATTTGGGACAGTGAGTTGTTATAGGCCCTACGATATCCTTCCTCAATTTGGCCTAGATCGGTCCAGATTTGGATATAGCTGCCATATAGACCGATCCTCCGATTTAGGATCTTAGGCCCATAAAAGCCACATTTATTATATGATTTTGCTGAAATTTGGGACAGTGAGTTATGTTAGGCTCTTCGACTTCCTTCGCCAATTTGGCCCAGATCGGTTCAGATTTGGATATAGTTGCCATATAGACCGATCTCTTGATTAAAGGCTTTGGGCCCATAAAAGACGCATTTATTGCCCAATATTGTCAAAATTTGGGACAGTGAGTTAGGTTAAGCTCCTCGACATACTTCTGCAATATGGCACAGATCGGTTCAGATTTCGATATAGCTGCCATATAGACCGATCCTCCGATTTAGGATCTTAGGCCCATAAAAGCCACATTTTTTTTATAATTTTGCTGAAATTTGGGACAGTGAGTTGTGTTAGGCCTTTCGACTTCCTTCGCCAATTTGGCTCAGATCGGTTCAGATTTGGATATAGCTGCCATATAGACCGATATCTCGATTAAAGACTTTGGGCCCATAAAAGACGCATTTATAGCCAAATATTGTCAAAATTTGGGACAGTGAGTTAGATTAAGCCCCTCGACATACTTCTGCAATATGGCACAGATCGGTTCAGATTTGGATATAGCTGCCATATAGACCGATCTCTCGATTTAAGGCTTTGGGGCCATAAAAGGCGCATTTATTGTCTGATGTCATTGAAATTTGGGACAGTGAGTTGTGTTGACCCCTCGACATTCTTCTTCAATTTGGCTTAGATCGGTTCAGATTTTGATATAGCTGCCACATATACACCGATCTCTCGATTTAAGGTTTTGAGCGCATAAAAGGCGCATTTATTGTCTGATGTCATTGAAATTTGGGACAGTGAGTTGTGTTGGATCCCTCGACATTCTTCTTCAATTTGGCTCAGATCGGTCCAGATTTGGATATATCTGCCATATAGACCGATCTCTTGATTTAAGGTTTTGAGGCCATAAAAGGCGCATTTATTGTCCGATGTCATTGAAATTTGGGACAGTGAGTTGTGTTGGGCTCCTCGACATTCTTCTTCAATTTGGCTTCGATCGGCCCAAATTTGGATATAGCTGTCATATAGACCGATCTCTTGATTTAAGGTTTTGAGCTCTTAAAAGCCGCAATTATTGTCCAATTTCGCCGAAATTTGGGACAGTGAGTTGTGTTAGGCTCTTCGAAATTTTTCTGCATCTTGGCCCAAATCGGTCCAGATTTGGATATAGCTGCCATATAGACCGATATCTCGATTTAAAGTCTTGGCCACATAAAAGGCGCATTTACAATCCGATTTCACTGAAATTTGACACAGTGACTTATGTTAGGCTTTTCGACATCCGTGTCGTTTATGGTATAGATAGATTTATTTTTAGATATAGCTACTAAAAAGACCAATATTTTGTTATACACAACTGAACAATGACTTGTACTTAATAGTATTTGGTACAAATCGGAACATATTTCGATATAGCTGCTATGGGGCATAAGGTATACATTTTTCACCGGATTTTGACGAAAGGCGGTTTACATATCTACCCGAGTTGGTGGGTATCCAAAGTTCGGCCCGGCCGAACTTAACGCCTTTTTACTTGTTTTTTCTTAATTTTATCAAAGGATTTGATTTTTGTTTCCTTTTTTATATCCTTCTTCATATCATCTCTCAGTGTAGTCTCCTTGTTTCAGTTTTTCTTCGTTTTTTTGTCTTATTTAGCTTGGATTTTTCTCGCAATGTGGAAAAGTTCATTTTAATTAAGTATAAATTACAGTTGTGCGTTGTGCGGGTGTCAAAATGGCACTCAAGCGATTTAAAAAAAAGGAATGTGCTGAGCAAAAAAAGATTCTTTTTCTAAGACACATTGTGTTTTGTGTATGTGGCGGTTTGGCGGCGCTTGTGCCGAGGCATTATTGTTTTCAAGCTCCTTATGGCGAACTTTCACAACAAGGGAACCCATAAATTTATGACTAAGCATACCTACTTAGGGCAACTGTACTCGAATATTTTTTACACTCTTTTGCCTTTGAATAGGTGAGAGAAACAGCTGAGACTTTTGTAGAAATTAAAACCGAAAATAATAATAGAAAAAAGTTCATAGCGTTGGGTTAAACAAGAGAACAATTCAGGTTTTTTTTATTCAAAAATGTCTTTATTTACTTTTGTCTTTTGTCAATGAAAAGCTTAAAGAAAGAAAGATGCGTTAGCATCCCCTGAACAGCTGGGTTTGAGGGAAGGCCAGAATATTGTATAAATTTCTCAGCGTTGGTTAACCCTTAACCACTGCTGGGAACATTTTTAAGGCTTATAGCAGTTAAGCGGCACGACTTTCCCTAGAAAATAAGATTAAATCTTGCCCATATTCCACTAAGCCCCTATTCCTTAGTGGAATATGGATAAGACCTTTAATTATCAACTTAAATTGACTTCCACCCGTGACCTAGCTAATGTAGCAAGATGTCAGATGTCTTCGAAAGCGATTCTGAAGAGCCAAAAAATCCAATGCTGAAAGTTTACCTTTATGCCGAAGGGATTGCCTTAGCAAATCTGAAACCACACTAGTGACTCACTGTGGCATATAATCGGTAAAAAATAGTAAAAAATCTGCCGTTTGAGAACAGGTGGAGATATCTTTTTGAAATTGAATGGTTAAAGGTGGTGTATTGTTGTGATTGTTGTTGTAGCCACATTTTCATGTGGTGATGGCGATCTTCGTCAAGCTCTCCTGTAGGTAAGCAAGCTCGTTCCGGTCCAAAGGATCGATCACCGTGAGAACAGGGTGGCCATTGGTTATTTAAAGGCGCCAATAACTCGCCTTGTCATATCGAGAATCATTGGCACTCAGTATTTGTGCAAAAGCCGGTGCCGCCCGGCCTCTCACTGAGACTCTCCGCTCGATACCGCTGAGTGGTGATGGTGTGTTTCATGTGCGAAATTTAAAAATTTTCAATTTTCTGGAAACGAAAATTCAGTTTGAAAAATTTCTAAGGAAATAAACAATATGAGGTATGTTGATAATTGTTTTTGGATTTTGCAGAAAAAAGTATCCTTAAAAACAAGTAAAAAGGCATTAAGTTCGGCCGGCCCGAACTTTGTATACCCACCACCTCGGGTATATATGTTAAGTCCCTTTCATCCCGATCCGGTGAATATTGGATAATTTCTGCACCCAAATTCGGCACACAAATTGAGTGGCCTAATAAACATAAGTCACTGTTAAATTTTGTAGAACAAAATTTTGGTCTATTTGGCAGCTATATTCAAATATAAATCGATCTGAACTATAAAGGACACGGATGTCGAAAATCCTAACATAAGTCATTGCGTCAAATTTTAACGAATCGGATAATAAATGCACTCAAGAGTTCTTTCTGTATGACACCTATATAACGGGAGGCTTAAAACAATTAACTTTTTCAAATTTCAGCGAAATCGGATAAAAAAAATAAAGCTTTTATGGGCATCAGACCCTTTATCGGGAGATCGGTCTGTATGGCAGCTATATCCAAATATAGTCCGATCTGAATCATATTTGGGTCAGATGTTAAGAGGCCTAAAACTACTCACTGTTTCAAATTTTAGCGAAATCGAGTAATAACTAAAGCATTTATGGGCATTAGACCCTTTATTGGGAGATCGGTCTACATGGCAGCTATATCCAAATATATTCCGATCTGAACCATATTCAGATCAGATGTCGGCAGGCTTAAAGTAACTAACTGTTTTAAATTTCAGCGGAATCGGTTAAAAAATAAAGCTTTTAAGGGCTTCAGACCCTTTATCGGCAGATCGGTCTATATGGCAGCTATATCCAAATATAGTCCGATCTGAACCATATTTGGGTCAGATGTCGGCAAGCCTTAAGCTACTCACTGTTTTAAATTTCAGCGAAATCAGATAAAAAACAAAGCTTTTATGGGCTTCAGACCCTTTATCGGGAGATCGGTCTCTATGGCAGCTATATCCAAATATAGTCCGATCTGAATCATATTTGGGTCAGATATTAAGAGGTCTAAAACTACTCACTGTTTTAGATTTCAGCGAAATCGGGTAATAAATAAAGCTGTTATGGCCTTCAGACCCTTTATCGGGTGATCGGTCTATATGGCAGCTATATCCAAATATAATCCGATCTGTACCATATTTGGGTCAGATGTTAAGAGCCCTAAAACTACTCACTGTTTCAGACTTCAGCGAAATCGGATAAAAAATTAAGCATTTATGGGCATTAGACCCTTTATCGGCAGATCGGTCTATATGGCAGCTATATCTATCTATAGTTCGATCTGAACCATATTTAGGTCAGATGTCGGAAGGCTTAAAATAACCCACTGTTTTAAATTTCAAGGAAATCGGGTGATAAATAAAGCTTTTATGGGCATCAGACCCTTTATCGACAGATCGGTCTATATGACAGCTATATCTAAATATAGTCCGATCTGAATCATATTTGGGTCAGATGTTAAGAGGCCTAAAAATACTCACTGTTTCAAATTTCAGCGAAATCGGTTAAAAACTAAAGCTTTTATGCGCTTCAGACCCTTAATCGGGAGATCGGTCTATATGGCAGCTATATCTATATATAGTCCGATCTGTACCATATTTGGGTCGAATGTCGGGAGGCTTAAAATAACTTACAGATTTAAATTTCAGCGAAATCGGTTAAAAACTAAGGCTTTTAAGAGCTTCAGACCCTTAATCGGGAGATCGGTCTATAAGACAGCTATATCTAAATAAAGTCCGATCTGAACCATATTCAGATCAGATGTCGGGCGGCTTAAAGTAACCCACTGATTTAAATTTCAGATTAATCGGGTAATAAATAAAGCTTTTATGATCTTCAGACCCTTTATCGAGAGATCGGTCTATATGACAGCTATATCTAAATATAGTCCCATCTGAACCATATTCAGATCAAATGTCGGTAGGCTTAAAATAACCCATGTTTTTAAGTTTCAGCGAAATCGGATAATAAATAATGCTGTTATTGGCTTCAGACTCTTTATCCGCATAGCGGTCTATATGGTAGCTATATCCAAATATAGTCCGATCTGAACCATATTTGTGTCAGATGTCGGGAAGCCTCAAGCTACTCACTGTTTTAAATTTCAGCAAAATCGGATAAAAAGTAATGCATTTATGGGTATTAGACCCTTTATTCCCAGATCGGTCTATATAGCAGCTATATCCAAATATGGTCCGATTTGGCCCGTTCAAGAACTTAACCAGTGTGCATCAAAAAGACGTATCTGAGCCAAATTTCAGCTCAATATCTCAATTTTTGAAGGCTGTAGAGTGATTACAACAGACGGACAGACACACGGACATCGTTAAATCGTCTTAGAATTTTACGACGATCCGAAATATTTACACTTTGTATGGTCGGAAATTGATATTTCGATGTGTTGCAAACGGAATGACTAAATGAATATACCCCCTATTTTACGGTGGTGGGTATAATAAGTTAGAAGCTTAACATTTTCCTTATTTCCCTTACATTTATTACCCTGGCAACAAATTCTCTACAAAAAATATGTACTTATACAAATATCGGGCAGTGTATGCTACCAAACGAGAGCACACAACATAAATTTATGTATGCCCGAACCATATAAGCTATGTTTCTTCCCTATTTTACCATCTAAATAGCAGTAATTGAATTTTGTTGTTTTTCCTTTCTTTATTGTCATTAAGATTCTGATTGTTTTTTATACATTTCTCTGTTTTGCTTCTTTTTTTTGTTACAGTTAAAAGTACAAGAGGCAATGCGTAAAAAGGAGAAATTTCAAAGGGAACACGAAGAGGTAAGTCTAGCAGCAATACTCTTACTAATATATGAACTCAGGAGATGGTTCAAACACTCACACATACATACAAACTTAACATCCCAACTGCATATGTGAATTAGTGAATGGAGAATGGCAATGTAAATGTATGCACGCATGCAAGTCCTTTGGTTGCATACTTGGCTTGACATAATGAAGAGCCATATAATGCATAATTTAGTTATCACATATTCCCATTGCACTTCTCCTACTTCTGGCTGGCTGGCTGCCTGGCTGGCTCAGCTGAGTTTAAATTTATGAAACCAGGTGCATGTGTGTTAATGTTGGTAGATATGCTGTTTCCCCCAGCAAAGTCGTTGGATATCTTTTGCATTTTCCTTAATAAGGATGTGTGTCACACTGAACGTAAACGTGGGAGGTTAGTGTCCGTCTGTCTTTCTGTGCATTCTGTCTATCTTAGTTCCTGACTGTAAAAGTATCTGTGGAACACACTCACACACACCCACTCATGGATTCTCATCTAACCTTATGCGGCCTTATAGACAACATTGCGTATACGCATCCATGGCAATTATTGTTGCATTGCACAAAAGACTGACGACGACGATGTTGGTTCTGTGTTTTGCTTTGCTTTGCTGTACTTTACTGCTCTACGTTCACTTGGCTAAACTTTGCATAGAGAAATTAGTCATTGATAAACATGAGTAATGGCATAATCAGATAATTTATACTTTTAATTTTTTCCATTTCTATAATCGTTGCAAATTATTTTTGCTACATTTATCTTCTTCTCCATTGTGCTAATGTGTATCACAAATTCTGTTACTCAGTGATTAAGAAGATAAAGTGGAATAATTGAAAAGGGTTGCAAAAATTTATAATCCCAACGAAGCTTATAAATTATGGCGTTAATTTATTGAAATAATTTAGGTGTGTGTTATTTTAGGTAAAATATGCTATGGAAATTGCAGGAAAGCTAATTTGGGCTACAGATTTTTAACTTCTGGAAAATTTAAAAAATTTATAAAAAATTTAATCGTTCCAAGAAATTTGGAACGTTATAGTTAGCGAAAAACACAAATCTGGTGAAAACCTGTATGAGATGAAATGTTTGCGGACAGGCTGTCAGAAAAAAAAAGACAGACAGGCAAATGGCGGACAGACAGATAGACAACCAGTAAGGAAGGGCAAAAGTCGGGCGATGTCGACTGTATAATACCTTATGCCTACTCTATAAGTATTGGGTTGCCCAAAAAGTAATTGCGGATTTTTTAAAAGAAAGTAAATGCATTTTTAATAAAACTTAGAATGAACTTTAATCAAATATACTTTTTTACACTTTTTTTCTAAAGCAAGCTAAAAGTAACAGGTGATAACTGACAGAAGAAAGAATGCAATTACAGAGTCACAAGCTGTGAAAAAATTTGTCAACGCCGACTATATGAAAAATCCGCAATTACTTTTTGGGCAACCCAATACAATGTGGGAGCTATATCTAAGTCTGAACCAATTTTGATGGACCTCGACGGATATTTTCGGATGGCTTATTAAACAATCCTTATCGAGTTTCGAACAAATATGTTCAAACTGTAATAACTAAATTACCCAAAATCCGACGAACATACAGGGTGGCTGATGAATATTGCTACAATGATGAATATTGCTACATTTTTTTTTCGGTGTATGGAATACATTTTTCTTTTATTCATGTTAAATTAAATTATTAAATTAATTATTAAATTATTATTAATTAAATTAATTAATTAATTAATTAAATTAATTATTAAATTATTATTATTAAATAGAAAAAAAGTTATTACATTTTTTTTTGGTAGCGGCTTTCATCAGCCACCCTGTACATATGAGAGCTCTATCTAAATCTGAACCGATTTCGGCCAAAATTCTCATATATTGTGATAGTCTTTGAGGAAAGCTTTGTGCAGAATGCGCTTGCTGTTGCTCTGAAAGTGAATATTGGGCGATATACATATATGGCAGCTATATCTAAATTACGAACGAACATATATATTGGAGCTATATCTAAATCGGAATCGATTTCAATCAAACTTCTCAGATATTGTGGTAGTTGTCGAGGAAAGCGTTGTGCAAAATTTTGGGAAGATTGGTGAATAAATGCACTTGCAGTGGCTCTAGGAATGAAAATCGGGCGGCATATATATGAGCATTATATCTAAATCTGAACCGATTTCTATGAAATTCGTCAGTAATGTCGAGATTCGAGAAAAAATCCTTCCTGGCAAATATCGAAAGAATTGTTTAACAAATTAACAAATGACTACATCATTGCAATATTAGTCAAAATCGGACGAGCATATATATGGGAGCTATATCCAAATCGGAATCGATTTCGAGCAAACTTCTCAAATATTGTGGTAGTTGTCGAGGTAAGCGTTGTACAAAATTTTGGTACGATTGGTGAATAAATGCGCTTGCAGTGGCTCTAGGAGAGCTATATCTAAATCTGAACCGATTTCTGTGAAATCACCAGTAATGTCGAGAGACAAGAGAAAATCAACACATACAAATTTTGCCCATGAACATTCCACTAAGGAACAGGGGCAAACTTCTCACATAGGGGCAAACTTCTCACAAGAGAAAATCCTTCCTGCTAAATTTCGAGAGAATCGGTTAACAAATGACAATTTTGTTGCAGTATTACTGCAAATCGGACCAACATATATATGGGAGCTATATACAAATCTGAACCGATTTTTTCCAATTTCAATGGGTTTCGTCTCTAGACCGAAAAACATGCGTGTACCAAATTTGAAGATGATCGGATGCAAGCAGCGACCAGTACTTTGTATACAAATGACCATGGACAGACGCACAGACAGACAGACGGACATAGCTAAATCGAATCAGAAAGTGAAAGTGAGTCAATCGGTATTCATATCAATGGATCTATCTATCTTCCTTCTGGGTGTTACAAACAAATACACTAAGTTAAAACACCCTGTAGCACTGTAGTGATGTAGGGTATAAAAATGCAAATTTGGCCATGTACATTCCATTAAGGAACAAGGGACAACTTTTCATGCATCAATGAGTGCAGTACGATTCAAGTTTAAGCTGCAATGAAAGAGATCTCCTTTTTATAGCCGAGTCCGAACGGCGTGCCATAGTGCGACACCTCTTTGAGGAAAAGTTTTTACATGGATGCCATAGAATTTTGCAAATGTCGCCAGCATTAGGGTGCTGGGCCACAGAGATATCCCAGGGAATTGTAAAGCGGATGAGCTTACGAGACTAGGAACTACCTTAGACATTCCTGGGAAACTGGAATCTGTGATTATGCCCCTAGCGACATGTAAGCTAAGATTTTAGGACCAGGCCCGAAGGCCAACGATTGATAGATGGTCACAAAGAAAGTGCTGTGAGCATTCCAGAACTATGTGGCCTAATCTAGACTTAAAGAGGTTAACCGCTTTGCTGTCACTGGCTAGAACAGACGTCTCAGTCATTGTGTTCATCATGACAGGTCACTGTCTAATCGGTAAATTTGTTGGCAGACTGAAGGTTGCCAGTAACAACTTTTGCTGAAGCTGTGAGGACATCGAAGAAGAAGAAACCTTCATTTCTTTGAAAACCTGTCTGAATTGTTCAAGATGTCCCACTTTAGGTTCTCATTTCTTTGAAAACCTGTCTGATTTAGGGGATGTGAACATTTAAAAATTATTGGGATTTTTAAAACGATTTGAATGGTTCAACGGTAGGAACTAGAAGGCATCTTCCTTCTTTTGTTCTTGTGGTATCACAATGGACGAAAACGTCTACGTGAGTCTGATGGCAGACTACCGTTTAATTTAACCCAACCTAATCTAGGGGAGGCATAACCAGCGCTGCAAATATTTTCAGATTTTCTCGCCAGGATTCGAACCCAGGCGTTCAGCGTCATAGGCGGACATGCTAACCTCTGCGCTACGGTGGCCTCAATGACAGACAGATAGAGTGAAAAAATACACATAGAAGTACAGATAGACAAATGGAAAGACAGACGGACGGAAAAATATGTAGTCACATTAACGGGCAGAGAAAGGGTGGAATGAAAAGCATCTAAAAAAAGAGTACTAAGAACATTTATCCCATTAGCTGAACGTAGAATAGCGTTCCAATCGCCGCGATATTTTGCGCTCTTTCTAAAATCTCTGACACCAAGTTTCGAGGTGTTTCCCACCACTTGATTCTTGGTCGTCCCGGTTTGCGTGTACCGGAGCGGCCTCTCATTACTAATACTTCAGTTTTTATGCCATATTGGTAATCTTTTCCCGAATACTTGGGAAGAATGTCCAATATGTCTGTTTTTGGGAGAGTTTGGGGTTTGGGGCGGCCCTCTAGTTACTTGAACCTTAATTTTAGTAACATATTCGTATTCAACTCTCCTATACCTACCCACATTGTTCCTCTCTGTTCCACTTTTAATTTTGAGTGGTGTTTTTGTGGTAGGAAAGTTGGTGCGTCTCCTTTCGATATCGAAAAATTACATGGCGTATGTTTCCTTCCAGACCAACCTACACAATCTGTGAAAATTTCAAGAAAATCCACTCAGGTATTTTAAGTCTAAGTAAAGTGTTTTTTGAAAATGTTATCTTTGGAGAAATGTTTTGTACATATCAAAAATTTACTTTATTTTTAACTCCACCATGGGGTTTATACATACCTCGGGATTCCGAGGTATGTATTTACATAAACGAGGTATGTAAAATGGTATGACCATCGTGATATTATTGGTCGATATTGCCATGTCCGTCTGTCTGTCTGTCGGTCTGTGAATAACGCTATAACTTTCGAAAGAACATGGCTAGGAGCTTGAAATTTTGTACAAATATTTCTCAAATGTGATCGTTAATGTGTTAAAATAGGCCAACGCTTCTGGAAAGCGCAATTTCTATCCCATAATGTATTGATAAACATTTCCATGAGATATTTCTTATGACTCCCCACATCTGTGCCGTGTTTGGTCTTAATCGACCCATATCCAGATATAGCTCTCATATAAACCGATCCCTCAATCTGACTTATTTAGTATTTCGAGGGTGCATTGTAATTCCGTGTATCCGTCCGTTGCACAGTGTTGCCATATCATAAAATCTTGGAAATAATTCTCTAACTTCTGAACGGATTGAAATCTACAAAACTTTACATTGTCAATGTTAAAGTGTTTTCTAATAACTTTGCAAAATTTGAAGCAGATCGATTTTTAGTTTATAGACAAATTCACAAAATAAATTTAATGTGTCATATTTTGAAATCCGATTCATCAGTCAAAAGTTATGTGGTGGCCACTAGGGTCCCCAAATTTTGCACAATTATTGAAAAACACCTCAACATTAACTGTGTAAAGTTTCGTGTCCATATCTCTACCCGCCAAAATTTCCAGAATTATTTTCAAGATTTTTCGATTTGGCAACATTGTACGTTGGTCTGTCTATCTGTTCGTCTGATTGGCGAAAGCATACGAACCTCCGAAAAAGTAAAGCTAGGCCCTTGAATTTTGCACAAATACTTTTTATGAACATGGGTCGAATGGTATCCTAAACGAGTCATAAAGGCCCACATTCTTAATTAGCTTGCATATATATTATAACCGATCTCCTTATTATGCTTTTTAAGCCTCTTGTGGTTGCAATTTGTATCTGACTTAGCAGAATTTTTTCCTATGACTTCCTAATGTGATTTAGTTCGGTCCGTAACCTGCCATAGTTCCTATATGAACCGATCTCTTGATTTTAACAAAAAGCAATTCCTCTCTAAATATTTGACCATTTTCACAAGATTTCTTGTAAGCATCTAATTACCTTTTTTTAATTTTTGCCTTAAAAGAGAAATCGTATAAAGAAATTGACAAATGCGGACCATGGTCAAGGATATTAAAAATTCTCGTTCACTTGTTTTCTTTCCCTTTGTTTATATAAAGAAACCTAAATACACTGCTTCAACTGGTTGAATGGGACATTGGTGCGTATGAGTCACATTCAGTTTGCCGTACACATTGCGTATATGTAGCCTGTACTCGTACACTGGTTATACCTTAAAACAATGCAAAGTTATTTAAGACCAGTAGAGTGCCCCAAAAATCAAAACACATTTTTTTAAATACATACCCTCTATTGATTTTCCTTTCGACCCCAATAAGTAAAATACGAAATATTATGGCGATCAGTTAATAATAACCCGTGCCGACATGGCTTCCAAAGTTGGGTGTAGAGCATTTTAAGGAATCTAATTGGATTATTTTAGGCCCCAGCATCAAATTGGTACACAAAGGAAACATTTATATGGAATTTTTTGCAAAAACATAAACTGTACCCTACACCACCACCGTGGCTGTGATAAAATGTTTTGTTCGACTAAGAAATTCATCTTGATTAGGCTTAGACACGTCCGTCTGTCTGCATATTCTTTCTGTACCGTTTGTCCGTATATGGAAATAATAGTAGGAACATCAACTGTTCCTTTGACAAAATGTGCGATTTGGCTCAGAAATTTTTCTTGATTTGCCTTAGCCATGTCCGTCTGTGTCCTTATCCTTTGTGTATAATTTGTCCTGTCGATTTTTATACCCACCACCGTAGGATAGGGGGCACACTCATTTAGTCATTCCGTTTGCAACACATCGAAATATCAATTTCCGACCCTACAAAGTATATATATTTCGGATTGTCGTTAAATTCTAAGACGATTTAACGACGTCCTTGTGTCTGTCCGTCTCTCCGTCCGTCTGTTGTAATCACTCTAGAGCCTTAAAAAATTGAGATATTGAGATGAAATTTGACACAGATACGTCTTTTTGATGCACACTGGTTAAGTTCTTGAACGGGCCAAATCGGACCATATTGGGATATAGCTGCTGTATAGACCGATTTTCCCATAACGGGTCTAATGCCCAGAAAAACTTTATTTTTCATCCGACCTGACCCAAATATGGTTCAGATCGGACTACATTTAGATATAGCTGTCATATAGACCGATCTCCCGATAAAGGGTCTGAAGCCCATAAATGCTTTACTTTTCATCCGATTTCGAAATTTGGAATCGTGAGTAGTTTAAGAATTCCCGACGACTGACCCAAATATGGTTCCGATCGGACTATATTTGGATATAGCTACCATATAGACCGATCTCCCGATAAAGGGTCTGAAGGCCATTAAAGCTTTATTTATTACCCGATTTCGCTGAAATTTGGAATAGTGCACAGTTTTAAGCCTCCCAACATCTGACCCAAATATGGTTTGGATCGGATTTTATTTAGATATAGCTGTCATATGGACCGATCTCCTGTTAAAGGGACTGAAGCTCATAAAGGCTTTATTTATCACCCGATTTCACTGTAATTTAAAACAATGGGTTATTTCAAGCCTCCCAACATCTGACCCAAATATGGTTCAGATCGGACTATAGTAAGATATAGCTGCCATATAAGCCGATCCCCCGATAAGGGGTCTGAAGAGCATATAAATTTGCAACAGTGCGCAGTTTTAAGCCCTTCAATATCCGACCTGAATATGGTACAGATCGGACTATATATAGATATAGCTGCCATATAGGCCGATCTCCAGATAAAGGGTCTGAAGCCCATAAAACCCTTTTTTTTAACCGATTTCGCTGAAATTTCAAAACAGTGAGTAGTTTGACGCCTCACAGCATAGACCCCAAATATGCTGCAGATCGGACTATATTACGATATAGCTGCCATATAGACCGATCTCCCGATAAAGGGTCTGAAGGGCATAAAAGCTTAATTTTTTAACCGATTTCTCTGAAATTTGGAATAGTGCGCAGTTTTAAGCCTCTGAACATAGGACCCAAATATGGTTTAGAACGGACTTTATTTAGATATAGCTGCGATATTGACCGATCTGCCGATAAAGGGTTTGATCCCCATAAGAGCTTTATTTTATAACCGATTTCGCTGAAATTTGCTGCCATATTGACCGATCTGCCGTTAAAGGGTCTGAAGCCCATAATAGCTTTATTTTTACAGCCCATACAAGCTTTTATACAGAAGGAATATGCAAAGGTCAAAATTCGGAGTCAAGCCATACATTATATCATGGCCACAGTAAAAATTCCATGTTTCTTTTGTATACCAATTTCATGCTAGTTGGTAACACTTCACTTATAACAATCCAAACATATATGTTGGCAAAATTTTTTGGCAGCTTGCCGCACTTAACTCCTTTAAATTAATTAACCACTTTTTAAATTAATTTTCTTTAATCTGATAAATTTATAAAATTAATTTAAATTGTTTAATTTTTAGCTTCCATTGGGCTAAAACTCTGGGGTCATTGTTTGAGTTCAAAGAAAATAAAAAAAACTCCAAGAGTTTATCTCTTACATTGCCTTTGTCCAGCTTCCTAGTGCCATTCATATTCATTTTCAAGAGTTTACTTAAACGTTTCGCTTCTATCCCTCGCTCTGTCTACCTCCTTCCCTGCCCTTTGTTTTCGTAGAGGAATTTAAGAACCCTAAACTCATTGTTAGTGCCTGGTGTTTTTAGGCACTCGGTAGTTAGTGCCTTAGTGCCTTTTGGACAAGTTCTTGAGTGTGTTAATTTGACAATATTTGCTAGAATTGTTATCTTACTGCTAAACAACAGCATCTTACAGCAGTCATCTTCACTGAGTGCAGGCATTTATTTTTGGGTCCCCCAACACCATTTCATGCTACTTGGACACTTATGTGTTAGCACACTTCTCTGTAGATGGGAGTTTTTCATAATTTATTGCAGTATTTTGTCATTCAGTTCCTTTTTTTTTGTTTTGTTTTGCTAACAAGGCAACCGAACCTAACTCCCTCATTTTTCAGTTGTGTAGGCAGGGATTTAAGACCAGAAAAGGCACAATCTAAAAGATTAGAAAGCCGGTTGAAGACCATTTTAGCTAACAATACCGTTGGCAGTAGAATTTGCTGTTGGAGCATAAGCTTCATCAAGAGATGCTTTTGTAGAAAGTTGGTATGTTTTTTTTTCAAGTTATTTTTTCTATTTTTATTTTTTTATATATTTTATTTTGCATTTTTTCTATATTTGTTGTTGCCATTGTCTATTTTATTATTGTTGTCTGTTTATTTTATTCATTCAGTTTCATTTCTTGGCTTGCACAATTAAAAATTGTCTTTGGCAACCTAACGACATTTGGCTTTGGCCCATACACTGGCAAAAGCATCAAAAGACAACCCAGCGATAAAGAAACAAAACACAGATACAGATGAACTTACAAACAAACAGGCCTCCATTTGAATATGCACAAGAGATCATTTCAGATGCATGTTGCAATTAAGGATGTAGAGTTTTTGGCTGAACTTAGGAATTAGAAACTGGCAAAAACTTGGATTTCCTAAAAGATGGTAGATTTGGTTAAATCTCGGAAATATATCCATTCAATGTCGGTGATATGGAATTAAAAAGCAGAAAGAAATACGAAAAACAAACGAAATCAGGTTTCAGTAAGCCACGAGGGAGAGTTCGGTTGCTTAGCCTTACCAAAATGGTTCCTCTTTAAGAAAACGTAGAAATTTATGGTTAAGTAGACGATGACTTTTAACTTTATTATTCGATGGTAACAAATTGAATGAACGAGAAATCACTCGGTGAGCTAATACAAAAGAACAAGTAGTAAACTTAACGCAACTACTTTTTAGCCTTATCTAAGATGAAAAGTGACATCTGGATATGAAAATTCATTTGACTTAACACTAAACGGCGAAGGTATGCGGCATAAACATTCCGGCCCCTCTTGCAGTAATGCAAATATTAAAAAGTTGCCTTATTTTCTAAAGGAATTCATAATAAATTGTATAATTCATATTTGATATTTCAAATGTTTATAATAAAATAGGCTACTAAGCTGAGCACGATCCAGACAAAACCCATCCAAATATAGTATTAGTTGCAACGGGAAGCCCGGCATTGCTTGGTAGAAGACCTGGTAGAATTATCTTGGCGTATAAGTCGGATCCAAAAACGATGTCGAATGGTCCACTTTGATAAAAATGGGGTGTCCATAGATATGCGATGGTTCACAGTCATCATGGTTTCTAATAACCTGTTGGTGATACATTTGGAATGGATCGCGACAGGGCAGATAGTTTCGCTGCCAAGAGTAGTAGTAGTTAGCCCAATTTTCTCTATCAATCGCTGTGAAATTTTGCTAATAGATGTGCATGGATCTATTACGGCTCTGACCGAGTGCTTTTTCTTGCCATGGAGTACATCTACCACGGCCGTTGGGAAAAGATTAGTTGTATGGGGACTGGTAAGTGTTTCAAGGCTCACGGCTTGAGATATGGTTGTTGTTGTTGGACGTTTATGTTGGGTTGTTGTTGAACGTTTGGGTTTTTGATAGTTATCCTTGGCTTCTGTTTTTTGGTTGTCGTGTTTCTCGGAGTGGATATGCAAATAGGAATGATGACTGCCTCCACAATGTTTGCATCCTAAGCTAGAAAAACATTTTCCGGATGAATGCGTATGGGCCAAGCAATTGGGACAGTAGTTATTAGCTATAACTGCATGCAAACGTTTATCGACGGTCATGCAGAGAAATTTCTGGCATTTTCGCAGCCCATGGTTGCCTTTACACAATCTGCAATTAAAGCTGAACTTGGTGCGACGTCCTTTGGACACTTTACATTTTATCGAAGGCATACTGAAATTAAATAAGGATATATTGTAATAAAATTTAGCAAGGAGGGAGGAGAACAATTTTCACTATCGGACGAGTGATTATACCCCTTGTCGTGACAATATCGGCCACTCTTACCAAATGGTCTTTCCCAGTATAAATTTTAGAAACTCTACCCAGTCTCCACTCATTTGGGGGTAAACAATCATCTCGAATAACGACCATAGAGCCAACTTCTAAGTTCTTCTGAGGGGTTTGCCATTTCATACGTTTATGAATTTCTTTGATATATTCATGTTTCCATCGGATGCTAAATTGTTGGCATAGAGCCCTTACTCGACGCCAACGGTTTAAAACGGAAAGATTGCCATCGGACTCCGATGGTTCGGCAATGGAGAGGATCGGACCACCGGTAAGAAAGTGACCAGGCGTCAATGCCAATAGGTCATTTGGATCCTCAGATACCGGAGAAATTGGCCTGGAATTTAAGCAGGCTTCAATTCGGGCTAGAATTGTAGCGAACTCTTCCAGAGTAAATTTATGATTGCCAGCCATTTTACGGAAATGTAGCTTAAAACTTTTTACCCCGGCTTCCCAGAGTCCTCCCATGTGAGGAGCTCCCGGGGGTATAAAGTGCCATGTTATACTCTGGTACGAAAAATTTGCGGATATTGAATCGCGGGAACAGCGAAGAAAATTCTGAGAGATTTCTTTAGAAGCGCCCACGAAGGTGGTACCATTGTCTGAATATAGATTACGTGGACACCCTCGTCGTGACACGAATCTGTGAAAGGAAGCTAGAAATGCTGCAGTGGAAAGGGAAGTAGTGAACTCGAGATGGATTGCTCTCGTGGCGAAGCAGACAAAGATACACACATATCCCTTTGTAGTTTTGCAAGAACGCCCTGTATATGCCTTTATCTCGAAGGGGCCTGCAAAGTCTAACCCCGTATTCGTAAAGGGGCGGGATAGTGTTGTCCGCTCTGGAGGAAGGGTTCCCATCAATTGCTTTTGCAACTTATGCTTAGCAATAACGCAAATCTTGCAATTGTGAACGGTAGATTTGATGAGATTCTTAGCTCTAGGCATCCAGAATTGGAGCCGTAGCATACGAAGCATCAGATTGTTTCCGCCATGTAATGTTATGGTATGAATGAAACGTAGTAAAAGCCTGGAAAACGTACTGTGGTATGGAAGTATAATCGGATATTTTTCGTCATAAGTTAAGCTTTCTGACCCAGCGATACGGCTACAAACCCGCATGAGACCATTCTTGTCTATAAAGGGATTGAGATTAGAAAGTGAACTAGAGGTGGGTATTAGCTCCTTCTGAGAAAGTTTGCGATATTCGTTTGGATATTGGTGCATTTGCGCCAACTTAATTATCGAATTTCTAGTCGTCTCGATGACATCTCCCTCAGAATGAATACTGTCATTTGAAGCCCTACTGCCCTTCAGACTGGCAATAAATCGGTACACGTATGACATTACTCGGAGCGCCCTTCCTAGGCAAGAAAATCGGTCAAGAAGGTCTTCGAAATTCGGAAAGTACGCGAAATTATTTTGAACTTGGCGAACCTCCATTAGAGTTTCGTCAATCTGGACCGAACTTGGTATTGGCCACAAACTTGGAGGAAGTTGCAACCATGGCGGTCCACACCACCATGTACAATTACCGGAAAGCTCTTTCGGATAAGCACCCCGAGAGGCAATGTCTGCAGGATTGTGTCTAGATTCCACATGGGACCAATTGTCCCCACTGATAATCTCGGAAATTTTGGAAACCCGATTGGCTATGAACGTTTTCCAAAGGAATGCAGGTTTCTTCAACCATGCTAGGACAATCATGGAATCCGACCAGCAAAAGATTTTGGTATTCGGAATAGGGAAAACCTGCATCAATGCCTCAATCGTCTCGGCAAGTAAAAGTGCGGCGCAAAGTTCTAGCCTTGGGATCGAAACGGTTTTCAAAGGAGATACCCTGGACTTTGCCACGAGTAAATAGGTATTTATATTGCCATTGGAATCGATGGTGCGTGAATAAATGGTAGCGGCATATGCCTTCTCGGAGGCGTCACAGAAGCCATGCAGCTGCACCTCGCAATCGGGTGTGTATTGTACCCAACGGGAAATACGGAGGTCATTTATATCAGAATAATTGGCCAAGAAATCTAACCAATTAGTCAATAAATGTGTCGGAACTGGGCTGTCCCAGTCGGTATTGGAGGCCCATATATCTCGCATTAATAGTTTGGCTAGTACAATATATGGACAAAGCCAGCCAGCGGGATCAAACAGTTTAGATATCTCGGATAAAATGAACCTCTTAGTAGGCCTCTCATTAGGCCTGATGGCTTTGGCAGAAAAATAGAAATAATCATATCTGGCGTTCCACCTTACGCCCAAAGTTTTAGCCGTGCTATTGTCATTAAACTGTAGGAAATCTTCATTGAGTAAATGTTCCCTAGGAATGGAAGCAAGGAATTCGGATGAATTGGAGGTCCATTTCCTCAATGCGAATCCAGCGGATTCCAGGGCAGCAGTCAGTTCTGTCTGGACCTTAATGGCTGATGACACGTCATGGCCTCCTGCCATAACATCATCTACGTACATACACGACATTAAAACATGACTAGCTAGCGGATAAACATCCTTAATGTCAGTGGCTAGCTGTTGAATTGTACGAAGTGCGAGATATGGGGCGCAATTCAATCCAAACGTAACCGTTTGGAGCTCATATTCGTGGAGGTTGTCGTTTGGATCATCCCTAAAGATTATACGCTGGAAGGGTGTGTGGCTAGGATTAACGGAAATCTGGCGGTACATCTTTTCAATATCGCTGTTAAAGACGATTTTGTAAAAGCGCCATTGGAGAAGCAAACTAGTCAGGTCAAGTTGGAGGGACGGTCCGCAGTAAAGGACGTCGTTCAAGCTTACACCATTCGAAGTTGGATTCGAAGCATTGAAGACGACGCGGACCTTCGTAGTCACGCTGTCAGGGCGAACCACAGCATGATGTGGAAGGAAATATCTGGAATCATCTTGGGAAGGATTTGACGGAACCTCTTTCATATGGCCAAGTTCCAAGTATTCCTTGAGCACTTTGTCATATTGTACCTTCAGATCTGGTGTTCTAATCAAACGATTCTCGTTCCGAAAATATTGGGCCGTTACATTCCTCTTCGACGGACCTAGTCTCAAAGTATTTCCAAACTCTTTCTTGAATGGCAATGATACAACATATCGGCCCGTTGGGCCCCTTCGCGTGGACTCAGCAAAGTACTCTTCACAGTATTTGTCATCATCCGACATGTGTTTTCGTTTAGGAATATCTTCCATCTCAAAAAATTTGGATATCCTCTCATCGAGCGCTAACTCGTTAAAGTAGGAGACCGTTGTTCGAAAGGAGGAAATATTATCAGAAGCAACAGGCCCTGTCAAAATCCATCCGAACACTGTCTCTTGAGCCATCAGTGTTCCACAAACCTTGTGTCTCACCCCACCAAGCATTACCTGAGGAATTAAGTCTGCCCCGATCAGAATATCAATGTATGATGTTCGAAAGAAATCAGGATCCGCCAGACGAATGTCCGGTAAACGGGAAAACATGTCGCTATCAGCCGTAAAGGTGGGCAATGAAGATGTCAGTCGGGGAAGAACGATTGCGGAAGCATTTATGAAAATTCCGGAGTCTATGGGTGAACTTAAACATAAGTCGCATATTTTCTGTGAACATGCGGACACACACCCATTCAGCCCGGAGATCTGGGCGGATATCCTTTTGCTATTAAGTCGAAGAAGGTTGAAAAGGTGTTCAGAAATGAACGAAGCTTCTGAACCAGAATCAAATACAGCCCTTGCTTTAAATATCTCACCTCTATGAAGGATGTGAATAATTGCTGTACCAAGGAGAACCTTTCTGGATGTGGTAGCAGCACAAGACTGAATTGTCACACCGCTAGAAATTTGGGGCGTATCTTCGGATGTGGACTGTAGAACTGGTGTATTTGGAGCGGTGATACATTGGTTACCCGATTCAGTTCCTGTATTGCAAAGCAAGGTATTATGTCTTCGTTGACATTTCGAACAATTAAATGCACTTTTGCAATCTTTTACCACATGTCCCTTCGAAAAGCAATTCAAGCATAGCTTTATCTTCTTTATAAAAGCCAACTTGTCGTTGTAGCACATGCTTATAAACTTTGGGCACACTCGGATTGTATGTGATACGTCTGGACAAAGTTTACAAGGAGGAAGAGCTAAGCTGTTCTGATAAGAATTAACCCGTTTCTGACCGGATAGTTTGACATTAACTTTGGGAGGTTCGCTCGATTTAGAAGTGGAAGGCTGATCACTTAAATTTCGAACCGTCTCCAACGTTTGGTATCGGCTAGTGAGGAAGGAATCAAGGTCCTTCCAGGACGGACATTCTGTCTTGTTATTGACAGACTGCTCCCATAATGAAAGGGTATTTTCGGGAAGTCGAGTGCTACATAGGTAGACGAAAATAGGGTCCCAACTTTGTATCTCGATCTGGTAGAGTTTCAGAGCAGATATTATGCTGTTGATGGAATTTTGAATCTCCTTTATGGAGTCTCCGGATTCGACAGATATTCTTTGAAGGCTAAACAAAACCTTCAGTTGGCTATTTATAAGCAACCTCCTGTTTTCATACCGAACTTGCAGAGCTTTCCAGGCAATATCAAAGCCCTCATTGGTCAATGGGGCTTTGCGGACAATATCCCTGGCTTCATCTCGCGTTTTATTATTCAAATGGAAAAGCTTTTCCACCGGTGAAAGCCTCGAATTCTTTATATAGATGGCCGTAAACAAGTCTCGGAAGGTCGGCCAAGCTAGATAATCTCCGTGAAAGAGCTCTGTGTCACACGGTGGTAAATGAACTGACGGATATTCATCTCGGACGGAAGATGTATTCATCGGAATTGGATTGGATATCGACGCCCGTTTGGATTCTATACAGGCACTTATCTTAGCTACAGAATCGACATATGTAGTGTAAGTGCTGTGGTACCGGGCTCGAATAGTCTCAAGATCAGCTTTGCTATTCTCGTCCGCAGAAGCCATTAGTTCCTGAACACTTTCCTCATACGTGGGTTTCATTCTCTGCCAAATATCTCGCAGTTCTTCCTTATGTACCTCCAAAGAGTAGACTGAAGAATTGTTGAGAGATTCTCCGCAAATATCGGCGTTGAAAATAATCAAAGCGTCAGATATTTGCGTAAACCTTGTCAAAGCGGACATTCTGACCACACAATAGTCCAAACCTCAGAATCTCAACGAACATATATATCAATATTAGAAAAATATCTGTAAACCCCGTTCAAAAAGAGTATAAGAAAATTAAATGTAAAACGAATGAATTCAAAACTTCGATCCAATCAACTTCCTGCCCTTTTGGAGCAAAAACAAAATTCAAAATATACTCCAAAATTTAACCTCAATTAGAAAAACATTTCATATGTGGGCAAACGCAATTGGATTGAAAATCGAAGACCACAAATGCAGCCATGTGGAATATTCTCACATAAGTTGTATCCGTACAATGGACTAGAAGGAAAATTTCGTTTATGGCAGGGTAATTCAATGGTAAATTTAATAATTTTTAAGAAAAAATGAACGAAAAAAATAGTCTACAAATGATGCAACTCGTATCGGAAATCCAAAAAAATTATCGTAGGAACAACAAAAACTAAAGACCATTCACGAATCTGATCTAATATAGTTTAGCTCGACTTCACTTTTATTATCTCACAAAATACCTGCATTAATCCCCAGAATTTGGTTCAAATTTGGTATTCTTCCTTGATGTTCTTTTCTCCTTCTGGGCCATGAACTTGGTGTAGGATTATAGAGGTTAAGGCTTCTTCACTGCCCTTAATGCCGTCTTCTAACTGATGGTGTCTTTATGATCCAGCCTCTTTTGGAATTCTTCCCAAAGTATATATCGCCAAAATACTTTTGTCTCTATGTTGTGTTCAACCAAAAATAAACACAAAAACTAAGGTCCTCTGACGTATCTCGTTCCGCAATGAAATTTACTCTTTATAGTCCGCAGTTTCAAAAATCGATAAATGTAGCAAGTAGCACTTTCTAACTTTTCTATATTTAATTCACACACGTTGCTTTGATCAACAATATCAGTAATGACAAATAGGGCGAACAAAGGCAAAATAATGACAGTATAAAAACGATGTAAGTGGATATGGCTTCCGACAACACACTGCCCTTTTGATATTTTACTTCTCCTTCAATTTTATGATCTGATTATCATGAATACATAAACGGTACCCATAATGGAGTGTTATAAATCCCTATGGAAGGGAACCTGTTTTAATAGTCAGCTGAATCAAAACAAAAACGAAACTGTGCTACCGCTGCTCACGACTGCTATATCAATTCGCTGTTGCTATCTATTATGGAGCAGTGCTGTAGCAGATCTTGACCAACGATTGACGCGTATGTCAACAAAACAGGCAAAAATTAGCATTGATATTCCCAATTAAAGTGCCGAATCAAATGGATTGAAGAGGAATGGGATTCTCACCACTGGGTATGTTAAATCGATGCCCAACAAAGAGATTGGAAGTTTATTTTCGCCTTACACAATGTACGAGCAATTGTACCAAATTATTGGAATATAAATGTTGTTGCTATCTAAGAGCACATATGTAGTCTCATTTAGATTTTTTTTTTTTTTTTCTTTTTTGGACTTCTATGTTAAATGCACCATTTAACACCTGTCTCCGCAGAAAAGGAACTTTGTGAGGAAAAACACGTTACGTAACTTCTGTCCCTCTACTTTTATACGAAAATAGTTTTTCATTAGCCGAACATACCTGGATTCGATTTTATTTCTGCTTAAACGAAATTGCAATTGTGGATGAAAAATTTCTTTTAGGCTTTCCAAATCCGGTTCGAAGGACCATGTAGAGTTTTTGGCTGAACTTAGGAATTAGAAACTGGCAAAAACTTGGATTTCCTAAAAGATGGTAGATTTGGTTAAATCTCGGAAATATATCCATTCAATGTCGGTGATATGGAATTAAAAAGCAGAAAGAAATACGAAAAACAAACGAAATCAGGTTTCAGTAAGCCACGAGGGAGAGTTCGGTTGCTTAGCCTTACCAAAATGGTTCCTCTTTAAGAAAACGTAGAAATTTATGGTTAAGTAGACGATGACTTTTAACTTTATTATTCGATGGTAACAAATTGAATGAACGAGAAATCACTCGGTGAGCTAATACAAAAGAACAAGTAGTAAACTTAACGCAACTACTTTTTAGCCTTATCTAAGATGAAAAGTGACATCTGGATATGAAAATTCATTTGACTTAACACTAAACGGCGAAGGTATGCGGCATAAACAAAGGATTTGTAACTTAGAGTAGGGCAGAGAAATATAATTCTTATATATAATAAGTAAAAAGGCATTAAGTTCAACCACGCCGAATTTTGGATACCCACCACCTCGGGTATATATGCAAACCCCCTTTCGTCACAATCCGATGAAAATTGGATAACTTATGCACCCAAATTCGGCACGGACATTGAGTGGTCTTATAAATATATGTCACTGTTGAATTTTTTATATCAAATTTCAACAAAATTGGGTAATAAATAAAGCTTTTATGGGCTTCGGTCCCTTTATCAGGAGATCGGTCTATATGGCAGCTATATCTAAATATAGTCTGATCCAAACCTTATTTTGGGCGGATGTCGGAAGACCTAAAGCTACCAACTGTTCCAAATTTCAGCGAAATCTGATAATAAATATGGCTTTTATGGCCTTCAGACCCTTTATCGGGAGAACGGTCTATATGGCAGCTATATCTAAATATAGTCCAATCCAAGTCATATTTGGAGCGGATGTCAGCGAAATCGGATAATAAATAGGGCTTTTGTGGGCTTCAGACCCTTTATCGGAAGATCGGTCAATAGGGCAGCTATATATAAATATATTCCGATCTGATCCATATTTCAGTTCGAAGTTGATGGGCCTGAAACTAATCCCTGTTTCAAATTTCAGCAAAATTAGATAAAAAATAAAGCTTTTATGGGCTTCAGACCCTTTATCGGGAGATCGGTCTATAGGGCAGCTATATCTAAATATAATCCGATCTGAACCATATTTGGGTCAGATGTTGGTACGCCTAAAACTACTTACTGTTTTAAATTTCAGCAAAATCGGATTAAAAATAAAGCTTTTATGGGCTTCAGACCCTTTATCGGGAAATCGGTCTATATAGCAGCTATATCTAAATATAGTCCGATCTGAACCATATTTCAGTTCGAAGTTGAGAGGCCCGAAGCTAATCACTGTTTCAAATTTCATCGAAACCGGTTAAAAAATAAAGCTTTTATGGGCTTTAGACCCTTTATCGGCAGATCGGTCTATATAGCAGCTATATCTAAATATAGTCCGATATGAACCGTACTTAGGTTAGATGTCGGTAGGCTTAAAATAACCCACTGTTTCAAATTTTAGCGAAATTAGGCAATAAATAAAGCTTTTGTGGGCTTCAGACCCTTTATCGACAGATCGGTCTATATAGCAGCTATAGTTCGATCTGAACCATATTTGTGTCAGATGTCGGGAGGCCTAAAACTACCCAATGTTTAAAATTTCAGCAAAATCTGATGAAAAATTAAGTTTTTATTCGCATTAGACCCTTTATCGGAAAATCGGTCTATATAGCAGCTATATCCATATATGGTTCGATTTGGCCGTTCAAGAACTTAACCAGCGTGCATCTAAAAAACGTATCTCTGCCAAATTTCAGCTCAATATCTTAATTTTTGAAGCCTGTAGAGTGATTACAACAGAAGGACGGACGGACAGACATACACACGGACATCATTAAATCGTTTTAGAATTTTACGACGATCCGAAACATATATACTTTGTAGAGTCGGAAATTGATATTTCGATCTGTTGTAAACCGAATGCCTAAATGAATATACCCCCTATGCTACGGTGGTGGGTATAAAAATGATTTAGTGGTTGTTTGTTTGTTGGTTTGTCTGTTCCGTATAGACTCAAAAACGGCTGAACCGATTTTCTTGAAATTTTCATAGATGGTGAATAATGATCCCGTGGTGAAAAGAGGGTACTAAATTGTTTTAAATTTGAAGGGAAGCGGACCCTCCCCCTTATTCTAATTTTCAAAAACGCCAGATATCGAAGATGGCTGGTGCGATTTAAGCGAAATTTTGCGTGCCGTCTTATAGTAACCTAAAAACAAAAATTTGGTATCTAAATTTCGGATGGGGTACCTAGGGGGCCGCCCCAACCCCTAAAACTACCAAATATATATAAAGACCAATCACGACAATGGGACTCGAATGAAAGGTATTGAAGATTAAAAAGTGTTTGGGGGCCACCCCCAACCCCCAAAACACCCCTAAATCAGAGATATTTACCGAGCATGGCAATATGGTAATCAAATGTAAGGTATTTGCGAGTAAAATACGAATCTGATATACAAATATGGGTCCAAGTTTTTGGGGGTCCTCCCCTTCCCAAAACACCGCCCAAATAGGACTTATTTACTGATCATGGCAATGTGGGACTCAAATAAAAGGTATTTGAGTATAGAATACGGATCTGATATCCAAATGTGGAGCCAAGTGTTTGGGGGGCTCCCATCTCCCAAAACAACTCCCAATGAGGATAAATTTACGACCATAGCAATATGGGTCTCAAAGAAAAGGTCTTTGGGAGTAAAGCACGAATCTGATATTAATATTCGGGAAAAGTGTCTATGGGGCCGTTTTTGTTAAAAATTGCAATATGGGTCTCAAATAAGAGGTACTTTAGAGTAGAACTCGAATCTGAGAGATATTTTCAGAACTAAGTCACCCATCCCCCAAAACACCCACATACAAAACATGTCTGCCGACTATGGAAATATGGGGCTCAAATGAAAGGTATTTCAAAATAGACCACAAATCTGATATTAACATTCGGAACTAACTGTCTAGGGGACGTTCCACCCCGATAACAACCCCCAAAATAGGACGTATTTGCTCGCCATGGGTCTTAAAGAGAGTGGAGCTCGATATTTATAGTTTTTAGGGTCCATACCCCAAACCGGACATAATTGTTGACTTTTGCAATAAGGGATTTAAATGAAAGGTATTTGAGATTATAAAACGAATTTAATATCGAATTGAGGCCAATGGCAATATGACCTCCCCACCCCACTCCCCAAAACACACCTAAATCGGACATATTCATCGACCAGGTCAGTGTGGGACTCAAATGAAAGGTATTGAGGAGTAGAGCATGAGATTGATTCCCACTTTTGGGACCCCTAGAAAATTGTTAATGACCATCGCAATATGGTCCTTAAATAAACGTTTTCGCCGCCCCTTCCCCAAAACACTCCACAAAGAGTCCATATTAACCGACCATGGCAATATGTGACTCAAATGAAAGGTATTTGAGATAAGAAAACGAATTTGATAACCTACTCTGGGGCCAAGTGTTGGGGGGACGTCTCATCCCATCCCAACTCCCCTTAACCCAATGGCAATTTGGGGAACCACCACACCTCCGAAAAAACCGCTATAACAGACATACCTATTTACCGATCATGGCAATATGGAACTCAAATGAAAGGCATTTGGGAGTAGAGCACGAAATTCGTAACCACTTTCAGGACCACGTTTCTGGTCCTATAATGCTTGACATTATGGGGCTCAAACAAACCCGTGTACTAGCACGATGCTGATATTATTTCAGGGTCCGACCCCTAAACTCCCTTCAAACCGGCCATGTTTGCCTTCTTTGGCAATAAATAATGGGTTTATGATAGTAGAAAACGAATTTGATATCCAAGTTTGAGTGGTCGGGCAAAAATTAAGATTATCAACCAGCAAAAAAAAGACCTCTACTCGAGCAAGATTAATGAAAATTGTGACCTAAACTTTGTACACAAATTAACGTGAACAGACAGACGGACTACATACTACATTTTTCAATATTTCCGCTGAGCCAATTTAAAATATTATTAAATAAAAATCTAATTTCTGTTTAAAATGTAACAATACAATTTCTGTTGGAAATTTTTGCAAAACCTTAATTTCTATGAAATACAGTCGAAACCACATTTAAGTGAAAATCCCACTTGAGCAAAACTTTTTGGAAAAACCCATTAATTTTTGGTATTATTCGATGCAGTTGAATTCGCTTAAATGAAAAACCTCTTAACTGAAAATACCACTAAACTGAAAAGGGGTATAAAACCCAACTGGCAACTGAAAATTCAGAAGTGAAAAAGTTTTTACTAGGGGAAATTACCTAAAATTTAAATTCGCTAATGATTGCCTCTGACTTTTAAAGAGTTCTACAGATCATTGCTCTTTTCCAACTCTATAAATTCACTTTCACTTATGATTATATCGCTTAACTGGAAATAAATGTCACTTATTCGAACTACTCTGAACTGACAATAACGGATAAGTGAAACTAAATTTATGAATTTTCAGCGTTTCATTTAGCCGGTTTCGACTGTAGATATTTAGGTCATCCTAAAAGTATGCTTCATTTATCTTATAGAGGATATAAGTAACGATTTTCCATACAAAATTTACAAAAAATTTAAAACAAATTGTATATAGGATATTATTTATTAACAAGGCGTTTTTTATGACATCTTAGACATGCTTGCAAACTTGCAAAGTTTTCTATTTATATATAATTTTCTTTGCTTTCTCCCTCATAAAAATGTCCCCAAAACGACCCCAATTACTGTTGTACACTCTTGCTTATAGCGTCTCTTCTAAACATTTTGCGTATGTGTGTGTTTGTGTTGTGAAGTTTTTTTTTTGTATTTTTTATTTTATTGTTATAATGTTACAGTTTTAAAGTTAACGGAATGTGGAGTAAAGTAGTTTTGTTCGTTGGATTCAAGTCAAGTCGATTCTAGGGTTTTTTTTCCACTCAAATACATGCATATGAATTTGCTATGGCTAAGCCTTGATGTGCAATAGTCTGTGAGGGTTTGTCTGAGTGTGTGACTGTAATTGTTTTGTTTGTGCTTGTATATATGTTCATAGGTTTGTTTGTCTTTTTGCACTATATTTAAACATTGAGTATGTAGCATAAAGAAGAGTAGTCACTTTTTCTGTTCATTCTTAGATGGCATACTAAGCCAAGTTGACTAGAAAAATGTCTACAAACAAATGAAGGAATGTACCCCAGCAACACACATACTATGGTCGTCATACATATACTTTCACAGGGCGAAATGTACTTGCACTCGTGTCTATTTCAACTTGTACAAGTATCTGGTGAAATAGGGGAAAAATAAGACGGAAAACGACAGAAAACGGCCAAAATTATTGCAATTTTCTTCAAACATCGTATTAGAAGAGTTTAGTTATCGGTGGGTGTGGGTAAAAAACAATACGTTTCAAAGGATGGCTGAGGTTATATGAAAATTTGAGAAGACCCATTGTGAAGTCTGATTGATTTGTATTTCCAACTTTTTTTATTTAAAAGTAATTCGCAGGGAACTATTAGGGGACCTATGCAGTTGACAGCTAGTGTTAACCATTGAAGACACATAGGGACATAGATTGTATTGAATTATGTGGGGTTAAAAGGCGGATGCACAACTTTTATTCAAGATTACCCACAATAAACGTAATATTGATTATCGATATATATGAAATAATATGTTTTTATTTTCTATTGGAAAGCGCATTTGTGGGTTGGGAGTATGTGCAAAATTTCAGCCAAGTCGGATGAAAATTGAGGCTTGCAGGGGCTCAAGAAGTCAAATCGGGAGATCGGTTTATATAGGAGCTATATCAGGATATAGACCGATTCGGACCGTATTTGGCACAGATGTTGAAAGTTATAACAAAACACTATGTGCAAAATTTCAGCCAAATCGGACAAAAATTGAGGCTTCCATGGGCTCAAGGAGTCAAATCAGGAGATCGGTTTATATGGGAGCTATATCAGGTTATAGAACGATTCGGACCGTACTTGGCTCAGTTGTTGGAAGTCATAATAGAATATTATGTGCAAAACTTCAGCCCAATCGGACAAATATTGCGGCCTCCAGGGGCTCAAGAAGTCAAATCGGGAGATCGGTTTATATGGACGCTATATTAGGTTATGGACCGATTTGAACCGTACGTGGTACAGTTGTTGGAAACCATAACAGAATACTACGTGCAAAATTTTAGCCAAATAGCACGAAAATTGCGGCTTCCAGGGCTAAAAGTAGTCAAATCGGGAGATCGGTTTATATGGGAGCTTTATTCAAATCAGAACCGATATGGCCCATTTGCAATCCCTAATGACCTACATCAATATTAAGCATCTCTGCAAAATTTCAAGCGGCTAGCTTTACGTGTTCGACCGGTATCGTGATTTCGACAGACAGTTGGACATGGGTAGATCAATATTTCGAGGTGTACAAAACGGAATGTTTCAAAGCGATTGCACCAAAAAAGGGTGTAGTGGTCCAAAATGGGTTAAGATTATATGCTAGTTTAAAAATATATACATTGGGGGTAACATAGTTTATGTCTTCGATAATCGATAACCGATATCTATGAAATATTTTCTTTACAAAATACTAATTAAGTTAGGAATGTTGGTGATGTTAACTTGGATATGAAAATGATTGACAAATATCCGATAATTATCGATGCATTTATCGATAATTAGTTAAAATTAAAGTTTATGATAAATTTAATTTTCCATAATCGATAACTGATATCTATGAAATATTTTCTTAACAAAATACTAATTAAGTTTGGGGATGTTGGTAATGTAAACTTGGATATGAATATGAATGACAAATATTCGATAATTATCGATTCATTTATCGAGAATTTGTAAAAATTTAAGTTTATGATAAATTTAATATTCCATAATCGATAACCGATATCTATGAAATATTTTCTTTACAAAATACTAATTAAGTTAGGGGATGTTGGTGATGTAATCTTGGATATGAATATGAATGACAAATATCCGATAATTATCGATTCATTTATCGATAATTAGTTAAAATTAAAGTTTATGATAAATTTAATTTTCGTGTCACCCCCCACTTCGGTACCATCTTGTTCCCTCAACAAACCTCAGGAGACATACCGGTGGTACGTTCGCAAGTTCAACCAGATAGCAGAAGAAACGGCTCCCCAGAAAGGAAAGACTACGTGCCTGCAGACCCTGAGAGGAACAAAGCAAGTGCTCAATAGTCTCACATCCTCATCGAGGCAACTTTTACAGAAGTCATTGTGCGGTAACCCCATGCGGCATATGGCACAGTGTCTTGTTATGACCCCTGTCCGTTTATGACACCTGTTCGGTTATGACTCCTGTTCGGTTATTACCCCTGTCCGGTTATGACCCCTGTCAAAAGTCATTCTAAGAACTTGGCAAATGCGATCCATGGTGGATGGTATATAATTAGGCCCCGCCGAACATAGCACGCTTTTACTTGTTTTATTATAATATCCCAAAATTTGTACAACAATACCAAATTTCGCTTAAGCATTGTATTACCTGTAAACTGTTGATATTTATCGATAAATAATGTCATCGATTGATCATAACATCCCAATATGTAAAGGACAGTAAAAATGTCTTCCTTCATCCGTTTGAGCGTTGTAATATTTTGAAAAATACTGTCAGATCTTGACAGACCTCACTCACCACCCCCCGCCCCCCATAAAGTAATGGTATATGTGTTCTTGATATGTGAACCTATTTGAGGGTATGCGCGTACAATGCAAAAGACTCTCGTCGTCGGTTAAAGTCATGAAAAGCAGTTCCTTTAGTCGTTTTTTCGTTTTCTTCTCTCCATATTTGAACAGAAATTGTTGTGGTAATTATGCAAAAGGTGATTGTCCTCCATCCAAAACCAAACAAAACTGTAGCTAGGAGGAGCGACGACAACAACAAAAGTACAAACACACACACACACAGTCACACACATTAATGCATATGAAGGAAAATGCAGCAGAAAACTACAACGACAATGAAAACAAAAACAACATTGGGTGGCTAAAGCACAAAAAGGCGGCAAGGAAAAGCTCTTCTTAGTCGTCTTCACAATGAAAACGGCGAAAAAACGAACAAAATTCCACAACAGCAAAAATGCACTCAAACACACTGAAAGACGGCGGGGGTTTGAAAGAGGCAAAAGGACGAAACTGACTCTACGCTACGGCATTATTATGCAACCGTCAAAAAATCTTAAATTAAGAGAACACAGAGAAAGAACACCGAAAACAAAACAACGAAAACGACAGCGACAGCGACAATGCAAAAAGTAGGAAAATCGGGCAAAAAAAAGCCACCCTTCACAGTAGTAGTGCAATTTTCATCATCATGGCGTGTGTTGTTTTTTTTCTCTCTCTCTCTTATGCCCTCATCATCGTTACCTTTTTTTGATGGTTTTGTTTTTGCAAGTCTCTTTGTTTGTTGGTTGCAGCAGCACTACTCTAAATGCATATGAGACCCACAAAAACACCAACGACAACTGCAACACCGGGCAAAACCATCAGCAGCAAGAGCTGCATACGAAACATCGTCTCCAATGGGCTGTGTGTGTGTGTGTGTGTGTGTAGCAAGAAACAGCATCAGAAGTTGCACCATCAACGGTGGCAATAATGAATTTTATATTTACTGCAAAAAAGTCAATTTCAAACATTAAAATTTAATTCACTTGAGTCGTTCGACGACTACGACGACGTTGAAGGCGATGACTGTGACTCTGAATCTGACTTTAGGTGGAGCCAACATTTCCAACGAGTCCTTTGTGATCCGCTGTTAGTTCTCTCCTGGCTTCCCTGGGTTGATGTTCTTTTTCTTTTATTTGTTTATTTGTATTCATCTCTCGTTCAGTCAGTCGTTGCTTAGTTCGTTCGTTCATTTCTTCTTTGTAGACCATGAACATTTGAATGTAATGACTACCATTTGAATTGCAACATGCAAAAACATACAATCACACACCCACCAGGGTTGCCTTTGAAGATATAAATGTATGTTGTCCTTATCGTAGCTTTGAAAATTCAAATTTGCCCATGAACATTCCAATGAGGAAATGGGGAAAACTTCTCACATATCAATGAATGAGACCATCAGAAAAAATTTTTCAGCGATGGTTTTCCCCTCCTAATGCTGGCAACATTTGTGAGGTACTATGCCATGTCAAATCTTCTCTCCAAAGAGTTGTCGCACTGCGGCACATCGTTCGGACTCGGCTATAAAAAGAAGTTCCCTTACCTTTGACCTTAAACTTGAATCGGACTGCACTTATAGAGAAGTTTGCCCCTGCTCCTTAGTGGATTGTTCATGGGCAAAATGAAGGGCAAAATTTCAGCCAAATCGGACAAAAATTGCGGCTTGTAAGGACTCAAGAAGTCAAATCGGGAGATCGGTTTATAAGGGACCTATATCAGATTATAGACCGATTTGGACCGTAATACGGATAGTTGTTGAAAGTCTTAACGAAACACTTCATGCAAAATTTCAGCCAAATCGGACATAAATTGAGGCTTGGTTTATATGGGAGCTATATCAGGTTATAGACCGACTCGAACCGTACTTGTCACAGTTATTGGAAGTCATAAAAGAATATTAAATACGAAATTTCAGCTAAATGGGACAAAAATTGCGGGTTCCAAAGTCTCAAGAAATCAAATCGGAATATCGGTTTATATGGGAGCTTAAACTTCCTTCAAACCGGTAATGATTGGCTAGGGGATATCTAGGAGGTCGCCCCACCTCCAAAGTCAGCCAAATGGAATATAAACCAATAATGACAATATGGGACTCAAATGAAAGGTATTTGAGACCAGAGCACGAATTTGATATATAGGTATCAGCCTCAGACCCAAAAACACCCCATACCGGACATATCTTTCGGCCATAGCAATATGAGACTCCAATGAAACGTTTTTGAAAGAAGAGCACCAATATAATAACCATATTAGTGCGAAATAGCTGAAAGGCCGTACCAGCACCACCCAGATTTGAATATAGCTGCCATGTAGACCAATCTCTCGATTTAAGGTTTTGGACTCATAATAGGCGCATTTATTGTTCAATGTAGCTGAAATTTGGGACAGTGAGTTATGTTGGGCCCTTCGATATCTGTGCTTAATTTGGTCAGATCGGTTCAGATTTGGATAAAGCTGCCATATAGACCGATCTCTAGATTTAAAGTTTTGGCCTCATAAAAATCCCATTTATAAACAGATTTCGTTGAAATTTGACACATTGACTTTGTTAGACTTTGCGACATCCGTGTCGTATATGATTCAGATCGACCGGCCGAATTTAACGCCTTTTTACTTGCCTTTATTTCTATAAATTTTTCCAAATGTTATTTTCCAAGAAGTGTTGGCAACCCTGTCACATTTTTTTTATAACCCTCTCCCTCTCTTAAATGCTTTGTAAGTGGTGCACTTTGGTACACGTTCAACTACGTGGGTCTGTATGTTTGCTTGTGTATGCGTTTCAGAGCATTTCGATACATTCACCCGTATCCTTCCGCCTAATTGAGGGGAGAGGCACTTGGCGGCAGCTGGTGGCGCGATTGGTGCCGACCGAGCACGTGAGAAAGCTTTTAGCTAATTTTTTATCTATTTCAAAGAAACACTGATGATTGCTTCCTTGGATCTCTCTAAAGGGAATGACTAAGTACTAGAATGGTATATAACGTAGATATATCTAAGTGTGTGTGAGTGTGTGTGTTTGAGAGTCTATAGCTTACCAGCCCCATTTGAAGGGAAAACGTGCTGATTTCTAGGTTTACTATTCCCATCAGCGAATCTCCCTCATACTACCCAGTGCGAGTGCTTGAAGTGCTGCTGCATTTTAAATGCAATGCACAACAACGTGCAGGGGCAATAAATTTAACATCACTTTTATCATTTTATTATACTTTGAATATCCATCTATATATGCATCCGTCCGTTCTTCCGTCCCTCTGTTCTTTTTTTTGCAGCAGCTACTTTGGCCTGGCCCTGTTTTGTGGCTTTTATTCAAATACTCACTCAACCCTTGGTTCATTGATTTGGGATAATGCAGTAGAGTCATTACCTTACGCGCAAATTTATGTACAGTGACAAATTTTCTTAAGATGCAGATGGTGTTTTAAAAAATATAAAAAAACATAAAAAGACAATATTTTCTATTGAAACGCAGGATAGGCAAAATATTGTATGAACAAGTAAAACGGCGTCAAGTTCGGCCGGGCCGAACTTTTGATACCCACAACCTCGGGTATATATGTAAACCACCTTTTATCGAAATCCGGTGAAAATTGTATACCTTATGTCCCATAGCAGTTATATCGAAATATGTTCCGATTTGGACCAAATACTAGTACAGTAGTCGGAGGCCACCGTAGCGCAGAGGTTAGCATGCCCGCCTATGACGCTGAACGCCTGGGTTCGAATCCTGGCGAGACCATCAGAAAAAACTTTTCAAGGGTGGTTTTCCCCTCCTAATGCTGGCAACATTTGTGAGGTACTATGCCATGTAAAACTTCTCTCGAAAGAGGTGTCGCACTGCGGCACGCCGTTCGGACTCGGCTATAAAAAGGAGGCCCCTTATCATTGAGCTTAAAACTTGAATCGGACTGCACTCATTGATATGTGAGAAGTTTGCCCCTGTTCCTTAGTGGAATGTTCATGAGCAAAATTTGCATTTTTACTAGTACAGTAGCTATATATAAATATAAACCGATCGGAACCATATACGACACGGATGTCGAAAAGCCTAACATGAGTCGCTGTGTCAAATTTCAGTGAAATCGGATTATAAATGCGCCTTTTATGGGGCCAAGACTTTAAATCGAGATATCGGTCTACATGGCAGCTATATCCAAATCTGGACCAATTTGGGGCAAGTTGCCGCAAAATTTCGAAAAGCCTAACACAAAGCACTGTCCCAAATTTTGGAGAAATCGGACCAAAAATGCGCCTTTTATGGGCCCAAAACCTTGAATCGAGTGATCGGTTTATCTGGGAGCTATATCCAAATCTGGACCGATCTGGGCCATATTGCAGATATATGTCAAGCGGCTTTACTTAACTCACTGCTTCAAATTTCGGCGACATCGGACAAAAAATGCGCCTTTTATGGGCCCAAAACCTTAAATCGAGAAATCGATCTATATGGCAGCTATATTCAAATCTGAACCGATCAGGGCCTAATTTAAAAAACGATGTCAAAGGGCCTTAGACATCTCACTATCTCGAATTTCAGCAAAATCGGATAATATATGTGGTTTTTGTGAGGATCGGTATATATGACAGCTATACCCAAATTTTTATCGATCAGGGCCGAATCAAAGAAGGATGTCGGAGGGCCTAACACAACTCACTGTCCCAAGTTACGGCGAAATCGGACAATAAATGCGCCTTTTATGGGCCCAAAACCTTAAATCGAGAGATCGGTCTATATGGCATCTATATCCAAATCTAGACCGAACTGGGCCAAATTGACGAAGGATCGGTCTATATGGGGGATATATCAAGATATAGTCCGATATAGCCCATCTTCGAACTTAACCTGCTTATTGACAAAAAAAAGATCCTGCTCAAAGTTTCAGCTCAATATCTCTATTTTTAAAGACTGTAGCGTGATTTCAACAGACAGGCGGACAGACGGCCATGTCTAGATCGTCTTAGATTTTTACGCTGATCAAGAATATATAGGGAATATAAAGAGGGTGCAGATTTTAATCCGCCCCAATTCACTATGGACATACACCTTAGCCTCTAAAAAAAAAGTTATATTAGGAATTCCGTGCTATTTGCGAGATCCTTAATTGTTTTCAATTCCACTCCCCTAAATTGGTTCATGTCTGGTATTTTGTTTCCTTCTAAGTGCCGGTATCTGTTAGACGCGATTTGTCTGGCTTTCGCAAAGGACAAAGGAAATGCTCCAATGTCTCATTATTTTCCCCGCTTTCTTACACATGCTATCCCTTGCTACACCGACTTTACATAAGTGAGCATGTAGTCCTATGTGTCCCGTTATGATACCAATAGCTATACAGACCTCCTTCTTGCTTCCTTTCAGTAATAGCCTCATCTTCTCACAATCTGGATCCCCCCATAGGATTTTCGCCGTCCTACCGACCGTTTCGCTGCTCCACAATGCATTGCAACTGCAGGCGCATTCGTCGCCCACTCCCTTGATACGGACTGCGTCGACACGAAAGGCTTCGGGCTAACCAAGTTTATTGACGTCAGTCCTCTTGCCCTCACCGCCATATCGTCTGCCCTTTCATTTCCCCTTAGTCCGTTATGGCCCGGCGGATGCGGATTTTGCCATCCTCAGAGAAGGCGTTAATCTCCTTCTTACACTTCAAGACTGTTCGTGAACTTACCGTTGTGGTTGTTATTGCCTTCATGGCAATTTTACTGCCGATAAAAATGTTCACACTCGACTCGCGTTAGCACCACACCACTTCACGCATTCCGTGATCGCGCGGATCTCCGCCAGCGGCTTCGTAATATGGTCAGGCCCTGGGTTCTCAATGTAGACCCACAGGCCCACTCTGTCCTCTAGCTTTGATTCATCCGTGTAACATCATCTTCCAGAGGCAATGCTAGGGTTCCGTCAGTCCAAGACTGTGCCGATGGCAGCAGCGCCTCGCACTCGACTTCAAGGTTCATCCCAGGTATCCGATCGGAAATCTCTTCCCTCCCTTCTAAGTTTTCTATCGTCGCCCGATTATACCCCGTTGAAAGTGATACCAAAACACCACGTGTAAAATTTCAATCAAATCGGACGAGAATTGCGCCCTCTAGAGGGTCAAGAAGTCAAGACCCAAGATAGGTTTATATGACAGCTATATCAAAACATGGACAGATTTGTCCCATTTACAATCCCAACCAATCTACACTAATAAAAAGTATGGTATGAGCTGCTCCTATCCTCAATTCATTCTCCCATCGCCTTAAGTCTCATTCTCCCATCGCCTACCCATAGTATGTAAATGGGTCGGATATCTAGAATAGACTCCAGTGCCATAGTAGGCGTGGTCCCCATCGCTTCGCCTAAGCCAAGACAACATGTTCTCTGATCGTGTTGTATGGTCCTTATGTTGCACGTTTTCTCCATAGCAGTCAACCAAACTACTGAGGCTTAAGTAAGTATTGGTCTAAACACGCTCCTGTAGAGCCAGTGGACTATTCTCGAATTCAGGCCCCATTTTGAGCCTACAGCCCGTCTACATAGTGCCAAGCATATGTGAACCTAATATGTAGCACTTCCAATTCAGTTTCCTTTCCAAGATCACATCTAAGTATTTGACCTTGTCAGATATCGAAATCGTTTTATTGAGGAAACGTGGCATATTTCAGTCTTCTCTAGGTTAACATTGAGACATCTGGGTCTAGGCCAGTCATATGCCATATGCAAGACCCTTCTGCATAGCTCGTTCGGATCCTTACCTCTTAGAAGTATTGTAACATCGTCTGCGCAGTAGACGCCTTCAAATCCCTCATTTACGGTGGTCACCCATAAGAGCGGCGAAAAATTTCCTCCTGTGGCTTACCTTGTGCCCCTTTCTCCCTTATATTTATGCCATGGGACACACAATTTATCCACCTGCTCCTTAGCATATGGTTTGTCTAGTCTCTAAGGACCAGATCCACCCGGTACAGGTATAAGGATTGGATCGATGTCAATAGATACTATTCAAAAATAAAAATTGTATACCCTCCACCGTAGGAGGGGGGTATACTAATTTCGTCATTCTGTTTGTTAATCCTCGAAATATTTATCTAAGACCCCATAAATTGTATATATTCTTGATCGTCATGATATTTTAAGTCGATCTAGCCATGTCCGTCCGTCTGTCTGTCGAAAGCACGCTAACTATCGAAGGAGTAAGGCTATCCGCTTGAAAATTTGCACAAAATACTTCTTATAAGTCTAGGTCGGTTTGGATTGTAAATGGACCATATCGGTCCATATTTTGATATAGCTGCCATATAAACCGATCTTGGGTCTTGACTTCTTGAGCCTCTAGAGGGCGCAATTCCTATCCGAATTGGCTGAAATTTAGCATGAAGTGTTTTGTTATGACTTTCAACAACTGTATTAAGAATGGTTCAAATTGGTCCATAACCTGATATAGCTGCCATATAAACCGATCTTGGGTCTTAACTTCTTGAGCCTCTAGAGGGCGCAATTCTTATCCGATTGGAATGAAATTTTGTATGTGATATTTCGTTATAGTTTCTAACAACTGTGACAATTATGGTTCAAGTCGGTCCATAGCCTGACATAGCTGTCATATAAACCAATCTGGGGTCTTGACTTCTTGAGCCTCTAGAGGGCGCAATACCTATCCGATTTGGCTGTAATTTTACATGAGGTGTTTTGTTACGACTTCTAACAAATGCGTCAAATATGATTATAATTGGTCCATAACCTGATATAGGTGACATATAAACCGATCTGGGGTCTTGACTTCTTGAGCCTCTAGAGGGCGCAATTCCTATCCGATTTGACTGAAATTTTGCATGAGATGTTTTGTTATAGTTTCTAATAATTGTGCCAATTATGGTTCAAATCGGTCCATAGCCTGACATAGCTGTCATATAAACCGATCTGGGATCTTGACTTCTTGAGCCTCTTGAAGGCGCAATTCCTATCCAATTTCGCTGTAATTTTAAATGAGGTGTTTTTTTACGACTTCTAACAACTGTGTCAAATATGGTTCAAATTGGTCCTTAACCTGATATAGCTGCCATATAAACCGATCTGGGATCTCGACTTCGTGTCAAAATGTTCAAGCCACACGCTAAAGCATAACAGACAAATTAGTCCAATATTTTTTTTTTTATCCTATACTCAGACTATGGTTGGGTCTTCTCTTGCCTCTACTAGTCCGCTTTTCCTAAATATCTTGAAGGACATACCGCCCTCTATAAACTCTTTTGCAAAGTGCATAGTCTTTATGCCTATTAACCACCCAAGCATGGCGGTAACACCACTCTGCCCACTGTTCGAGCAAGTTGTGCAAGCGTAGCCATAAATTGCCATGCTCCCTACAATGTATGCATGAGTCCTTTGGTTTTAACTGTTTTTAGCATTTAATTGAAGTTTATGCCGTTTTTTTTTGCTGTTGCCGCAGCGCTTGTTTTGTGGGTAAAATGTCGAAACAATTTCACACATTTTCACCAAACAGCCAGCGCCATCATGCATATCATCATAATACTTTGTGGTTTTTCCCCATACAATAAAATACCATCATCATCATCAACCAACAACACCATCACACTGTAGTAGTTGTACATTTAAATAATTTCTACATTATTTTTTGTTTTTGTTGTTTTTTTCTCCCTATTTCTCGCAGATACTTCGTGACATACGAAAGGGTCTACTGCAGATGGGCAGGGAAGGCAAAATCGGTAAGTTTTTCAAATAATTCACATGCACACACACACACACACACACACACTGGCGTGCTCACTTCAACTTTATGGAGGTTAGTGCAACTGCCAGTGAGTGTAAGTAAAAGTGTATATATGTGTGTGTGTGTGTGTGTGCAATAAAAATGTATGAAAAATATTTTATTGCAAATATTATAGCATCATCGTTTGCGGTGGTGTTGAAATAACAAATTTATGTTTACTCTCAACTGGGGGGGTTTTTTTAATCGTTGCTTCTTTTTTTTTTTTGGTTCGTGTGTGTGCCACTTTTGCATTGCAGATGACACCTATATGTATGATGATGCTTTGCGGGGACCCCATTATGCTGTTAGCGGCATTCATCCACAGGGTCATTGGTATGATGAACCACCATATGAAAGTGACCCAGATGATTTTCTCATGTCCGGCCTTAACTATGGACCAGCAGCAACAATACAGGTAAGCAACAGCAGCGTATGAGAAAAAATGAGTAGAAAAATATTAAAAATTATGGTAAATATTTTAATTAGATAGAAATAATTTTATAAAAATTTTTACATTTCTTCACAATTTTATTCTTATTGCAAAATTTTGTTAATTTTGTGTCTGTAGTTTTATACGGAAATTCGGAATTGGATCACATATACTGCACTTCGGATTCTTATATGGAAGTCCAAACTCAGAAAGGAAGGCTTCCATGAACGGCTTTGACGCCCTTTCTAATTGCATTGCAAATATTTTGGAGGATTTTCCGGCCAGTGAAATCGTTGTCGCTGGGGATTTCAATGTCCACAACTCCTCCTGGCTTTCCCATTCGAGTCATACGACTCCTGAGGGCCAATACATTGAGCTTTTCGCCGCGCACAATGGTTTGGCACAACTAGTGAAGGAACCGACACATATCGCATGTGTCCAAGGGCACCAAACTAATACTCTTGACCTTTTTTTATCTTCACACCCTGAAAAGTAAGAAGTTAATACTATTGCACCTCTTGGTAACTCCGATCACTGCATTGTTTCAGCATCTTTTTCGTATTTTGCTCTTCGTACTGCTTCCTCCAGAGTCCCGAAGCGGTTAATATTTTTATACGATTAAGCACTTTGGGCTGAGCTCAATGGTTTCTTTCAGCATTTTAATAGGACTCTATGTTTTCTAGATGAGGATATGAATGCTACTGCTGATATGATTGCGAAGATAATTTTAAATGGAATGAGGACATTTATTCCAGTTAATACTATAACGGCTTAATCAGACGACAAAAGTTGGTAGCCGACGCGGTAATTGGCTACCGGGTGAATGTAGTCCATGGAGAACGACCGCCACCCATTGCACCCGAAGAAATCGACCTCCCCTGGCAAACCAGAGTGGTTCTGGCTCAATTACGTACCGGCAGATGCAGCCGCCTCAATTCCCACAGAGCTAGGATTGATGCCGACGTGCAAGATGTATGTCCCGATTGCAACCAGGGACCGCACGATACACGTCACCTGTTTAACTGCCCGGCCAGACCCACTCGTATCAGACCCAGATCCCTGTGGACGCACCCCATCTTAGTCGCAGAGTTCCGGAGTCTTGACACTCAACAGAATCAAGCAGACGAAAGATAGAACACAATAAACTGCTACAACAACAACAACAAAAGTTGGTTCAACCAGACATACAGAGATGCTGTCAGATCGAAAGAGGTGGCATTCAGGAACTGGCGCTTGGATAAAAATGCCAATACTGAACTGCTGCGCAAACAGGCAAGATCTTCGTGTGCCAATGTGCTTAGGCGCGAAAAATTTCTTTACGAACAGCGCCTGCGTACAAAGGTTCTTGCTTCTACACGACGTCGTGAAAAGAGTAAAGGGTAGTTCTTTATCTATTCCAACTCTTGTTAAGGACGATCAAACGTTCACTGACCCGGTTGATAAGGCTAACCTGATGGCTGATATATTTGCAGGGAACTCTTCCCTGCCGGATAGCAATCGAAAATGTATGTCCAAATATTTTTTCGGACTCGTGAAGTAAAAAGGGTTCTTGAGAATCTAGACGTAAATAAATCCCCGGGCCCGGATGGCATATCAACACTTGTCTTACGCAAGTGTTCTTCGACGCTCGCTCGTCCATTACACAACCTTTTCAACCTTGCCTACAGTGCGGGAGTCTTCCCGGCACGTTGGAAGGTTGCGAACGTTCAGCCAATACCCAAGAAGGGTGAGGCAAACAACCCTGCGAATTATCGGCCAATTGCGATAAGCCCTGCACTCTCCAAGGTCATGGAGAGCATGGTCAATCACCATCTTGTGAGGTATTTAGAGTCTAATGGCCTTCTTAGCGACCAACTGAAATCGCTCTACGGGCGACCTCATGGCACTTCTGTCGGAACATTGGTTTCGCTCAATCCACCAGTTTGGTGAGAGTAAGGTTGTGGCTCTGAATATCTCCAAAGCATTTGATAGGGTCTGGCACGGTGCACTACTATCAAAACTTGTCGCATTTCGTGTCGGTAATGGCTTTGTTCGATCTACGGGCGACCTCATGGCACTTCTGTCGAAACGTTGGATTCGCTCAATCCACCAGTTTGGTGAGAGTAAGGTTATGGCTCTGGATATCTCCAAGGCATTTGATAGGGTCTGGCACGGTGCACTACTATCAAAGCTTGTCGCATATGGTGTCGGTAATGGCTTTGTTCGATTCATTTCGAGCTTTCTCAGAGATCACACTATTATAGATGGGTTCTCATCCAATGAGCACAAATTGACCGCAGGTGTACCCCAGGGCTCTGTTCTTTCTCCTTCTGTTTTTCTAATTTTCATCAACGATCTGTTGGGTCAGACATCGAATCCGGTCTACCCAATTGCGGATGACAGTAATCTCTGTCATTCGTACTCATTCGACTATAGGCCGAGTCTTTGAGAGATTGAGGACAAGAGGCGGGTTATGGATGATACACTCAGCCAGGATTTGCTGGGCATTTTTGAGTAGGGCCGAATAAATCGAGCAGATTTTAATGCACGGAAGACTCAGTGCTGCTTGTTGTCACACAAACGATTTGCTGACCCATTACGATCATCTTTGTCTATCAACAGTGTAGATGTTGAGCAATCAGAAGCTCTTGATGTTCTGGGCATAAAAATACAAAGTCTTGTCCTTTGGGCTAAACATGTATTTGAAGTGTCGAAAGAAGTATTCAAGTGTTTAGGCTTCCTTAAACGGTGTAAGAATTACTTCACTCCGTCTGATCTTCTTTACATCTACACTACTTGCATAAGGCCGAAAATGGAGTACAACTTACATGTATGGGCTGGAGCTTCAAAATCATCCCTGGAGCTTCAAAATCATCCCTGGAGCTACTGGACCGTGTACGAAGAGAGGCGATGGCGTTAATTGGGGACAGTGGGGTATCCAACTCTATTGCCTCCCTTCATCATCGTTGAAATGTGGGTTGTTTGGCGCTGTTCTATCGATACTTTCATGGTGTGTGTTCGTCTGATATTAGTCTTCTTATTCCTGATGTAAGGATGTATGTTAGGGATACTAGACATTCCAGGAACTCATAACCGTTTGTAATTGATTGTCCTGCAGATCGCACAATTCATTATAGAGAGAATTCTAATTTAGCCCGAATCGTTCGTATGTGGAATCGACTTCCGGCTAATGTTTTTCCCACTCACTCTGACATCCAAAGATTTAAGACAAATGTCAATAAGCACTACATCCTTTTCCCCCCTCCAATTCCTAATTTTCTCTCGCCAACGCAATGCACTGCATTCAAAGGGGACATCCCCTGCGCGTTGGCTGACAGAAAAAAAAAACCTTTCACCTTGAATCCCATATTGTCGTGATTGGTCTAAATATTGGGTTGCCCAAAAAGTAATTGCGGATTTTTCATATAGTCGGCGTTGACAAATTTTTTCACAGCTTATTAAATATCTGTAATTGCATTCTTTCTTGTGTCAGTTATCAGCTGTTAATTTTAGCTTGCTTTAGAAAAAAAGTGTAAAAAAAGTTCATTCTAAGTTTTATTAAAAATGCATTTACTTTCTTTTAAAAAAATCCGCAATTACTTTTTGGGCAACCCAATATTTGGTAGATTTTGGCTGTGGGGCGGCCCCCTTTGGTATCCTATCCAAAGTTTGAATAGCAAATTTTTATTTTTAGGTTACTATAAGAGAGCACACAAAATTTCGCTTAAATCGCACCACCCAGAGATCTGGCGTTTCTGAAAATTTGGGTAAGGGGGAGGGTTTTTCCTTGACCATTTATATTAACAGCCTTTTTGTTGTTAAGGTTGTCTCTATTTAATTGCTGTTTCCTCCCACGTTCCACAAAAGTTGGCCCTTTAAAGTTTCTTTCAATGCCATTTAATTGTTAGCTAGCCACTAGCCTGGCGTTTAGTTTTTGCTAATTGCTATTTGGGATTCATTGCGAAATAGGCCACTTTTCACTTGAGGTCATTTTACCAATACCAAGTATAGGGCCACTGAACTTCTGATGAACCTTTTTGTTGTTACTGCTGCTGCTCCTGCTTTGCGAAACATAGCCAACGCATGGACCAATGGACCATGGGACCATCTGTGGTTCTGGTCCTTTGCATTTAAGTGGCAGCCACATGTGTTCCTGCCTGCTTTTCCACACAGCAATACGGTATCATTTGTTATTAAATATCCCCATTTCGGCACATTAAACTCAACAAATTCCAAAGGGATATCAACGCAACATATTTTCACATACTCCGACACCCATATACGAGCAATATGTAAATCCAAAAAAGGATAAGCAAAAGTTGGTTAACCGAGAAAAAGTAAGGAAAAAAAAAATCAAAAATTCTACAATTGCTTTGCTGGAAACATGTGTGCCAAATGTTGGTGTATGAGTTGGCACTCTTACAAATCCATGGCCATAAGAGCATCTCCATATTTGTATTTGAGGGAGCTAGATTGTGTGTGTGTTTGTGTATGTTTGTGCACTTTATTATACTTGTTATCCTTACTTGCAGTCTGTGGTGGTTTTTGTGTGCATCTTATATGCCATTTACCAATAAAAATGTCATTCAACTAAATGTTTATTTTTCTCCAACCCAAAAATGTTGAAAAAAAAACACACACACAGAAACAAAAATAACTTCCCCACAATAGTTTTCGACAATCAGCTTTCACATATAAAGGCTGCAGCTTGCATTTGTTCCAACTCCCAAAGCTGATGATGTTGCAGCTGAGTAGCTGGCAAATCTTATTTGGTTCTGATCATCTTGGCCTTACATCTGTAATCCCCTTTGTCTGTCTGTCTGTCTATCCTTTAGAGCTGTACTCTGGTTCTCCCTTTGTGTCTTTCCATGGCATTAAACTTTTAAAAATATGAAATCAAAAGAAAATTTCTCCCAAAAAAAAAAAAATAATAAACCAACAAAAGTGCAGTGGCATCTATGCCAGCTTCAGCTCTAGCATCAGTAAAATTTCTCTGGCTGACACATGAATATCCTTACGAAAGGACCAAAATGTTGCAGCCAAAATTCAAACTTTGAAATGTTTTTCCTGTTTTTTTTTTTCTTGGCAATTGTGGCAAAGACCATGGACCATGAAGTTTTATTTTCAAGCAGCACTTGACAAAGATGTAGTATGATTGATTTGTGGGAATTGCAATGATTTGTTGTAAATATTTGTTAGTCTTAAAATAAAAATCATAGACCAACACTTTATTGCATTGAGCCACTGAGATTTGGTGACAAAGGACTCAACTAAAAATCAGTGTTGCCACATATTGAAAAATGTTCACAAACGACAATGGAAGTTAAAACCAGTAAAAGCGTGCTAAGTTCGGTCGAGCCAAATCATGGGAACTCACCACCATGGATTCTGCTAAAATATGGGAGGTATATTTGGTTATAGACCGATTGGGACCGTACTTAGCACTGTTGTTGTGAATCATAACAGTACACTATGTGCAAAATTTCGGCCAAATCGGATAAAAATGGTGGCTTCCAGAGGCTCAAGAACTCAGATCGGGTTATATGAGAGCTATATCAGATTACAAACCGATTTAAACCAAATTTGGCATAGTTGTTGGAAGTCATAACAGAGCACTATTTGCGAAATTTCAGCCAAATCGGACAAAAAATGTGACTTCCAGGGGCTCAAAAAGTCAAATCGGGAAATCGGTTTATATGGGAGCTATATCTGGTTATAGACCGATTTGGATCGTACTTGACTCAGTTGTTGGAAGCCATAACAGAACACTATGTGTAAAGTTTTAGACAAATGGGACGAAAATTGCGACTTCCAGGTGCTCAAGAAGTCAAATCGAAAAATCGGTTTATATGGGAGCTATATCTGGTTATAAACCGATTTGGATCGTACTTCGCACGATTGTTGGAAGCCATAACAGAACACTATGTGCAAAGTTTTAGCCAAATGGGACCAAAATTGCGACTTCCAGGGGCTCAAGAAGTCAAATCGGTAGATCGGTTTATATAGGGGCTATATCAGTTTATAAACCGATTTGGACCGTACTTGGCACAGTTGTTGGAAGTTCTAACAGAACACTATGTGCAAAATTTAAGTCAAATCGGACAAAAATTGTGACTTCCAGTTGCTCAAGAAGTCCAATCGGGAGATCGGTTTATATGGGAGCTATATCAGTTCATAATCCGATTTAGACCATACTTAGCACAGTTGTTGGAAGTTCTAACAGAACACTATGTGCAAAATTTCAGCCAAATCGGACAAAAATTGTGACTTACAGGGGCTCAAGAAGTCAAAATGGGAGATCGGTTTATATGGGAGCTATATCAGATTATAAACCGATTTGGACCGTACTTGACACAGTTATTGGAAGCCATAACAGAACACTATGTGCAAAGTTTTATCCAAATGGGACGAAAATTGCGGCTTCCAGGTGCTCAAGAAGTCAAATCGGGAGTTCGGTTTACATGAGAGCTATATCCAAATCTGAACCGATATGGCCCATTTGCACTCCCCAACGACCTACATTAATGGCACGCACCTGTGCAAAATTTCAAGCGGCTAGCTTGACGCTTTCGGCCGCTATCGTGATTTCGACAGACGGACGTACGGGTCTAGATCGATTTAGAATGTCGAGACGATCCAGTAGATATATACTTTATGGAGTCGCAGATCAATATTGGTATACCCCCACCCTATAGTTGTCGGTATAAAATATTTTTTGTCAAAATATAAGTTCTATAGAAAACATTTGTCAATTTTCTGCTACTAGGCCTCTCAATATCTTTGTGCCCAAATCGTTTCAGATTTGGATATAGCAGTAAAATAGACCGATCTCTCAATGGGCTTGGGTCCATAATAGGCGCATTTTTTTCAATTTCGCAGAAATTTGATATTGGGAGTTGTGTCAGGCTCCTCGACATCCCTGTTCAATGCAGCTCAAATGCCCAAATCGTTTCAGATTTGGATATAGCAGTAAAATAGACCGATCTCTCAATGGTCTTGGGTCCATAATAGGCGCATTTTTTTCAATTTCGCGGAAATTTGATATTGGGAGTTGTGTCAGGCTCCTCAACATCCCTGTTCAATGCAGCTCAAATCGGTCAAGATTTAGATATAGCTGCCATAGAGACTTATCTCTCGATTTTAGGTAAATGGGCCAAATCGGTCCATGTTTTGATATAGCTGGTAAATATGAACCGTTTGGAGGGTGTTTTGGGGCTGGGGCTGGGGCGGCCACTGGCACTTTTGACTGAACATATTGGGTTGCCCAAAAAGTAATTGCGGATTTTTTAAAAGAAAGTAAATGCATTTTTAATAAAACTTAGAATGAACTTTAATCAAATATACTTTTTTTACACTTTTTTTCTAAAGCACTGACTGAAGAAAGAATGCAATTACAGAGTCACAAGCTGTGAAAAAATTTGTCAACGCCGACTATATGAAAAATCCGCAATTACTTTTTGGGCAACCCAATATATATCAAATTTGTTCTTTTTTCCCAACGGAAAAGAAGTTTAGGGGGTGCTTTAGGGCTTACTCCAAAAAACTTGGCTCCAAAATTGGACATCAAATTCGTTTTCTACTCTCAAATATTATTCACTTGAGTCCCATATTGCCATAATGGGTCAAATAACACATTTGACTATCTTAAGGAGGAAAAGCGCCACCTAGACTTAAACGCAAATTTTAAAGTCATATTCGTAATCTTCTCCCTAATAACTTTCATTTGAGTCCCATATAGCTATGGTCCGCTAATATGCCCATTTGGGGGTGGGCGACCTCCCATTACTTCGACCTGAGGTTTTATGCCATATTTGTAATCTATTGCCTTATACTTTTCATTTGAGTCCCATATTGACATGAACTTCGAATATATCTTTTTAGAGGAGTTTTGTGGTTGGGGGGCCGCTGGGTACTTGAACCCATATTTTAATACCATATTCGTTTTCTGGTCTCCAATACCTTTCATTTGATACCCTTATTGTGCCCATCGGACCACTTTCATATATGGGTGGCGTTTTTGCGGTAAAGGGGAGGGTCCGCCTCCACCAGATATCTTAAAATTATATAGCCTATGTTTCCTTCCAGACAAACTTATACAATCTATGAACATTTTAAGAAAATCCGTTCAGCCAAGTATCATATAGTCACAATGGGTCCAATGGCGTTCTTGAGGGGTGGTGCGACCCCCTATAGTTCGATCTGATTTTGTATGCCAGATTCGAAATTTACTTCCGAATACCTTTCATTTGAGCCCCATGTTGAAGTGAACGTCCAATATGTCTGTTTGGGGGAGTTTTGGGGTTGGGGTGGCCCGATGGGTACTTAGACTCAAATTTTAATACCATATTCGTATTTTACTCTCCAATACCTTTCATTTGATACCTATATTGTCCCGATCGGTCCACTTTTGATTTTGGGTTGTGTTTTTGGCATAAGGGAAAAGGTCCATCCCCCTTACGATATCGAAAAATTATGTAGTCTATGTGTCCTTCTAGACCAACCTACACAATATGCGAAAATTTCGAGAAAATCGATTCTGCCGTTTTTCTGTCTATACGGAACAAACAAACCGAGTCCCATATATCCGTGATTGGCTAATATGCCCATTTTGTTCGTTTTTGTAGCGATGGGGTGACCCCCTATACTTCGACACGAATTTTTTTGCCTGATTCGTTGTCTACTCCTGCCTACTTTTCATTTGATACCCATATTGTCCTCCGCGGCCCACTTTTAATGTTGGGTGGTGTTTTTGGGGCAACGGTGGAGGGTCCGCCCCTTCCGTTATCAATAAATTATAACGCCTATTCCTACTTACTTAACATATTAGTAATCTACTCCCGATTACCTTTCATTTGAGTCCCATATTGCCATGCTCGTCAAATAAACCTATTTTAAGGGGTTTTGGAAATGGGGCGGTCCCCCAGGTACTTGGACCCAACTTTTATTATGAAATTCTTACTCTACTCTTGAATACCTTTCATTTGAATCCAATATTGTCCCGGTCGGTCTACTTTTATTTTTGGGTAGTACTTTTGGGGTAAGGGGGAGGGTCCGCCCCCCTTACGATATAAAAAAAAATTATATAGCCTATGTTTCCTTCCAGACCAACATACACAATCTGTGAAAATTTCAAGGTAATCGGTTCAACCGTTTTTGAGTATATAAGGAACTAACAAACCGACAAACACATATTGGACACAGATACGTCTTTTTGATGGTTAAGTTTTTGAACGGGCCTAATCGGACCATATTTGGATATAGCAGCTATATAGACCGATCTGCCGGTAAAGGCTCTAATGCCCATAAATGCTTTGTTTTCTATTTGATTTCGCTGAAATTTTAAACAGTGAGTAGCTTTAGGCCTTCCGACATCTGGCCCAAATACGGGTCAGATCGGACTATATTTAGATATAGTTGCCATATAGACCGATCTGACGGTTAGGGGTCTAAGGCCCATAAAAGCTGCTTTTATTACCCGATTTCGCTGAAATTTGAAACTGTGAGTTATATTAAGCCCCCCTTCATCCGACCTAAATATGGTTCAGATAGGACTATATTTAGATATAGCTGCCATATAGACCGTTCTGCCGATAATGGGTCTGAAGCCAACAAAAGGTTTAATTTTTATCCGATTTCGCTGAAATTTGAAACATTGAGTTGTTTAAAGCATCCCGACAACTGACTCAAATATGGTTTAGATCGGCCATATAGACCGATCTCCCGATAAAGGGTCTGAAGCCATAAAAGCTCTATTTATTACCCGATTTCGCTGAAATTTAAAACAGTGGGTCATTTCAAGCCTACTGGCATCTGAACTAAATATTATTCAGATTGGACTATATTTAGATATAGCTGCCATATAGACCGATCTCCCGATAAGGGGTCTCAAGCCCACAAAACCTTTATTTTTTAACCGATTTCGCTGAAATTTGAAACATTGATTAGTTTTAGTTCTCCCGACATCCGTCTCAAATATGGTTTGGATCGGACTATATTTAGATATAGCTACCATATACACCGATCTCCCGCTAAAGGTTCTGAAGCCCATAAAAGCTTTATTTTTTAACCGATTTCGCTGAAATTTGGAATTGCGCGCAGTTTTAAGTCTCTCAACAACCGACCCAAATGTGGTACAGATCGGACTATATGTAGATATAGCTGTCATATAGACCGATATCCAGATAAAGGGTCTGAAGCCCATAAAAGCTTTATTTTTTAACCGATTTCGCTGAAATTTGAAACAGTGGGTAGTTTTATGCTTCGCAACATAGGGTCCAAATATGGTTTAGATCGGACTATATTCAAATATAGCTGCGATATTGACCGATCTGCCGATAAAGGGTCTGAAACGAATAAAATCTTAATTTTTTTGTCCGATTTCGCTGAAATTTGAAACAGCAAGCAGTTTTACGCCTCCCGCTATCCGACCCAAATATAGTTTGTATCGGACAATATTTAGATATAGCTTTCACACAGAGCGATCTGCCGATGATGGGTCTGAAGCCCATAAAAGCTTTATTTTTTTATCCAATTTCGCTGAAATTTGAAATACAAAATTCAATAGTGATTTATATTTATTAGCCCAATCAACATCCGTGCCGAATTTGGGTGCATAAGTTATCCTATTTTCACCGGATTGTGGCATATATACCTGAGGTGGTGGGTATGCAAAGTTCGGCCTGGCCGAACTTTATGCCTTTTTACTTGTTTCATTTTTTAATTGGCAACTCTTTCCATTTCCTTATTCTCCTACAATGCATCTGTATTCTGTGTGTCGAATTTTTTAATGGATTACTTGCACAAACATATTTGCTTACACTTTTCTATACCTCTTCTAAATTTGCAGGGTGGACGTGTTCGATTCTCTTCCAATCGTGATAGTACTGGTGTCATTTCATTACGTTCGGCGGGCGACATTTCATTGCCACAACGAGGACCACCGAGAAGAGGTCTCATCTTACCTCAACAACCACCGAATCCACCGACAATAATTCCTTTAACACATGCCAGGTAAGTGTTGTCTACATATATTTTGAAATATTCAACAGAATTTTTTCCCAGGGCAATATAAGTTGTTCTATATAACTCCAAAATTTGCATATATTTTTTATGCAAGGAGTGTTGTGTACACAGAAAATTTATTTACCCATACAGGAGCTATGTTTTCTTGCTTTTGAGTCCTGCTAATCCTTGAGACAATGAAAACTCTTCCTATGTATGTGTTTTCTTTTGTAAATTTACCTTGCATAAAATATTAAAACATTTTGCTTTTCAATGGTGAGGAATGGAGACAAGCTTTTAGATCGATTTTTAAAATTCAATTAAATATGCAAAAATAAGTGTTTGGTATTTGCTGTAAAAATTTATAAAAACTACCGAAAATGGAAATTAGATTTGCAATGAAAATTTAATAAGTCCAATATAACAAACAAATAAATATTGGATATTTTGACAATATACAAAAGGTAATTCTCTACTCTCACATTTTGTTAAGCCACTCGAATGGGTGGGTGGTGGGTGACAACATAAATAACCTATCACGGATGCTGACTAAGGTCAAATCCCACCTCAGTCAGCATCCGTGATAGGTTATTTATGGTCACCCACACACAGGAGTGGGTTATACTAAGGGGTGAGCCATCTATCCAGAAGTGCTGATAGGGTCTTGCAGATGGCATAAGACTGGGCTAGGCTTAGGGGTCTCAATGTTAACCCAGAGAAGACTGAAATCTGCCAATTCACGAGGAAGACGAAGGTGGGCCAATTTGACGCACCACGTTTCCTGGATTTGGATTTGGATTTGGATTTGGATTTGGACTTGGATTTGGATTTGGATTTGGATTTGGATTTGGATTTGGATTTGGATTTGGATTTGGATTTGGATTTGGATTTGGATTTGGATTTGGATTTGGATTTGGATTTGGATTTGGATTTGGATTTGGATTTGGATTTGGATTTGGATTTGGATTTGGATTTGGATTTGGATTTGGATTTGGATTTGGATTTGGATTTGGATTTGGATTTGGATTTGGATTTGGATTTGGATTTGGATTTGGATTTGGATTTGGATTTGGATTTGGATTTGGATTTGGATTTGGATTTGGATTTGGATTTGGATTTGGATTTGGATTTGGATTTGGATTTGGATTTGGATTTGGATTTGGATTTGGATTTGGATTTGGATTTGGATTTGGATTTGGATTTGGATTTGGATTTGGATTTGGATTTGGATTTGGATTTGGATTTGGATTTGGATTTGGATTTGGATTTGGATTTGGATTTGGATTTGGATTTGGATTTGGATTTGGATTTGGATTTGGATTTGGATTTGGATTTGGATTTGGATTTGGATTTGGATTTGGATTTGGATTTGGATTTGGATTTGGATTTGGATTTGGATTTGGATTTGGATTTGGATTTGGATTTGGATTTGGATTTGGATTTGGATTTGGATTTGGATTTGGATTTGGATTTGGATTTGGATTTGGATTTGATTTGATTTGATTTGATTTGATTTGATTTGATTTGATTTGATTTGATTTGATTTGATTTGATTTGATTTGATTTGATTTGATTTGATTTGATTTGATTTGATTTGATTTGATTTGATTTGATTTGATTTGATTTGATTTGATTTGATTTGATTTGATTTGATTTGATTTGATTTGATTTGATTTGATTTGATTTGATTTGATTTGATTTGATTTTACTTTACTATACTTTACTTTACTTTGTTTTATTTTATTATTTTTATCTGTTTTATTACCCTTTGATATCTTTAAATCTAGATCTATTTAAGTTATTTTGTATAAAATATTTTTTTATGTAACTTTCTCTCTCCCTCTTAGACAAGTAGATCAAGCAGTGCCTTTTTACCTTAGTGCTTTCCCTTCTTATCCAGTTATAATTTCATAAAAGGCATTTATGAATGCTACTTAAGTAGGCTAATATGCAAAAAAAAAAAATTTCACAGCTGAACCCAAGGTCAACGTTTGGTAATGATGCCTGTCAATTTAGCTCTTACCAACTAGCCAGCTTCTCTCCCTTCTTCTCTTAGCAAACATTTGCCGCAAGCCCAATTGTGCAAAGGAGCATAAAACAAATTCGTTTCAGACGTCAGTTGTTGAATCAATTAATCTCGAAAAACTTTTGTCCTAAACTTTCCTACCGTCTCTTCTCCTTTTACAGGCTTTATGGTATTTTTTGTTTGTGTTGATGTCCATGTTTGCCATTGTTTTTCCGTTTTCCTATGTGTGGTTTACCTAAATGGGTGTGCGTAGGTGATATAACTAACCTGTGTTTTTGATGTGTTATGGACGTGCGTTGGCTGTTTGGAAGAATTTTAAAATAACTTTTGTGTGTCTATACAAAACTAAATGTAGTTTTCCAATCTTTTATAGCCCAGGGTATAGAAGTGTCTCTATTAGAGTTGAGAGTTTGAGTTTGTAATGTGTATGGCAATAAGCAATAGGCAAATGAAAAAAAAAAAATGAAAAACTCATATCCTTTCAAAAAAATAGGTGTTTCATGTCCATTCAGTCAGACATTCGTTCGTTCATTCATTCAGTCACTGTTTCGGTTTAATGTACGTGTGTCTAACTAAGTTTTAGATGATGTTGTTCACAAAAGTCCTTGGTGTATGTGTGTCGCATGTTGGCATGCATGTGTGTGTGTGTGAGTGCTGCGTACGTGCTGAAATATCAAAATGGAAACAATCAAATACATGGCAGTATACACTTTCCTAGAATGTAAGCCCCCCCCCCCAAAAAAAAAGTTATCAATGTATAAACATCTCATACACTCTTTCACACACACACAAACACGCACTCACCAGCACACAATCTAAGTTTCAGGATTTCAAACTGAAATACAAATACCAAAGTTACCCAATACCACTATACCTTTTTCAACTCATACTGATACCAAGATAGCAATGCAAGCTCATACATGTGGTTGATTACGTTAAATATTGATACAATTTTTATTGTTGTCGATTGCTGTTGTTGTTGTTGTTTCCTTTATATGTACACAGATCTACAACACGTTTTTGTGGGACAGCAATTGCCTGCGTTTGTGTTTTGTGTGTGTGCGTGCGTGTGCGTTGCTGTAGATTTTCATTTCATTTCGAACATTTATTCTTTGGTGTTCTACTCTATTTAGTGCTCATCTTTCCATTTCTCATTAGTTTCGGGTTCATGTTGCACTGTGGACAAAAGTAGGGATTGTATCATACAAAGTTTCAAAAAATATCGTTGGGTTTGGACAAAACAGTTTGAAAAATTTTACATACCAAATTTCTGCCAAATCAGCCACAGATTGGATGGTTCTAGGGGTCTTAGAAAACTAATCGGGAGATCGGTTTATATGCGTACTATATCAAGTTATAGAACGATTTGAACCGTACTTGGCGCGGTAGTTGGCACCGTAGTTGGAAGCCATATCAAAACACTTCGTGCGAAATTCCAGCCATATCGATTAATAATTGCGGCTTCCAGGGGTTTAAGATATCAAATCAAGCGATGGGTTTATATGAAAGCGATACCAGATTATCGGCCTATTTGGACCGTACTTGGCACAGTAGTTGGAAGTCATAACAAAACACTTCGTTCAAAATTTCAGCCATATCCGATAATATTGCGGCTTTTAGGGGATCAAGACGTCAAATCAAGTGGTGTGTTTAAATGGGAGCTATATCAAGACTTGACTATCGCTGCAGATACAGATGATATCACCGCCTTAGTTATCGCAACGACTGCTGCCTGAAAGATGCTGCAGTCAACATGCATTTGTCGAGTTCACCGCAATATATGCCACAACTGGTCCCACTCTCTATCGTAGATTCGTCTGTAAATATGCTGCAGTATGCGTAAACCTAATTCGATCCTTCAGCCATTTTGTCAGAGTCGGAGTCCATGGTACACTATTTCCTTTCCTACTTGTAAGTCCAGCTGCATATCGCTCAATGTACTGTCTAGTATACGGGTATGGCCGGGCCGAATCTTATATACCCACCACCATGGATCGCATTTGTCGAGTTCTTTTCCCGGCATCACTTCTTAGGCAAAAAAGGATATAAGAAAAGATTTGCTCTGCTATTAGAGCGATATCAAGATATGGTCCGGTTTGGACCACAATTATTTTATATGTTGGAGACCTGTGTAAATTGTCAGCCAATTCGAATTGTGAATTGTGCCCTTTGGGGGCTCATGTAATAAAATAGAGAGATGGATTTATATGGGAGCTGTATCGGGCTATAGACCGATTCAGACCATAATAACCACGTATGTTGATGATCATAAGAGGATCCGTCGTACAAAATTTAAGGCAAATCGGATAATAATTGCGACCTCTAGAGGCTCAAGAAGTCAAGATCCCAGATCGGTTTATATGGCAGCTATATCAAGTTATGAACCGATTTGAACCTTATTTGACACAGTTGTTGGATATCATAACAAACCCGTCGTGCAAAATTTCATTCCAATCGGATAAGAATTGCGTACTCTAGAGGCTCAAGAAGTCAAAACCCAAGATCGGTTTATATGGCAGCTATATCTGGTTATGAACCGATTTGAACTATACTTGGCACAGTTGTTGGATATCATAACAAATCACGTCGGTCAAAAATTTTATTCCAATCGGATAAGAATTGGGCACTCTAGAGATTCAAGAAGTCAAGCCCCAAGATCGGTTTATATGGCAGGTAAATCGGATAATAATTGCGACCTCTAGAGGCTCAAGAAGTCAAGATCCCAGATCGGTTTATATGGCAGCTATATCAGGTTATGGACCGATGTGAACCTTATTTGACACAGTTGTTGGATATCATAACAAAACACGTCGTGCAAAATTTCATTCCAATCGGATAAGATTTGCGCACTCTAGAGGCTCAAGAAGTCAAAACCCAAGATCGGTTTATATGACAGCTATATCAGGTTTTGAACCGATTTGAACCTTATTTGGCACAGTTGTTGAAAGTAAAAATAAAATACTTCGTGCACGAATTCATTCAAATCAGATAAGAATTGCGCCCTCTAGAGGCTAAAGAAGTCAAGACCCAAGATCGGTTTATATGACAGCTATATCAGGTTATTGACCAATTTGAACCATACTGGCACAGTTGTTGGATATCATAACAAAATAATACGTGCAAAATTTCATTCCAATCGGATAAGAATTGCGTTCTCTAGAGACTGAAGAAGTCAAGACCCACGATCGGTTTATATGACAGCTATATCAGGTTATAAACCTATTTGAATCATACTTCGCACAGATGGTGGATATTATATCAGAACACGTCGTGCAAAATTTCATTCCAATCGGATATGAATTGCTCACTCTAGAAGCTCAAGAAGTCAAGACACAAGATCGGTTTAAATACTGATTTAAATACGACCTATACTGATAAGAAGTATTTGTGCAAAATTTCAAGCGGCTAGCTTTACTCCTTCGGAAGATAGCGTGCTTTCGACAGACAGACGGACGGACAGACGGACGGACAGACGGACGGACATGGCTAGATCGACATATAATGTCGCGACGATCAAGAATATATATATTTAATGGGGTCTCAGATGAATATTTCGAGTAGTTACAAACAGAATGACGAAATTAGTATACCGCCCATCCTAAGGTGGAGGGTATAAAAAGCTACTAGGTTGCCCAAAAAGTAATTGCGGATTTTTCATATAGTCGGCGTTGACAAATTTTGTTTGTGAATCTGTAATTGCAGTTTGTGAATCTGTAATTGCATTCTTTCTTCTGTCAGTTATCAGCTGTTACTTTTAGCTTGCTTTAGAAAAAAAGTGTAAAAAAGTATATTTGATTAAAGTTCATTCAAAGTTTTATTAAAAATGCATTTACTTTCTTTTAAAAAATCCGCAATTACTTTTTGGGCAACCCAATATAAAAATTTTGTTAATTTTAATTAATATGGATATTATACCGGTTATGCGAGGCCACCGTAGCGCAAAGGTTACCATGTTCGCCTATGACGCTGAATGCCTGGGTTCGAATCCTGGTGAGACCATCAGAAAAAATTTTCAACGCTGGCTTTCCAAATGCTGACAACATATGTATGGTACTATGCCATGTAAAACTGCTCTCCAAAGAGGTGTCGCACTGCGGCACGCCGTTCAGACTTGACTATAAAAAGGAGGCCCCTTATCATTGAGCTTAAACTTAAATCGGACTGGACTCATTGATATGTGAGAAGTTTGCCCCTGTTGCTTAGTGGAATGTTCATGGGCAAAATTTGCAATTTGCAATACCGGTTGGGCGAAAAAAAGGACAGCTTTTTTTCTCAGCTAAAAATAATTGGTCAAAAAATAGTTCTGCTTTGAGCCACTGTCCTCTCCATTACTGGTTCGCAACTTTAGCAAGATACAAATCGCTCACTTGCTTTAACAAAAAGTCTGCTGCTATGTAGTTTTGGGTTATCCTGAATGAGCCCATAGTATTTATCCTTCATACCCACACTGACATGGATCATACCATCAAAAGGGGAAGGCAAAGTTGGGGGGGGGTCAGCATTTACTTGTGTGTGTGTTAGCAATTCGAAATTGATGACTTCAAATGCTTTTGATTATTATTGTTTTGCTGTCGAGGTGCTGGTGCTAAAGCTGATGGAGCTGCACTAGTAGCAGCAGCAGCAAAGGATGGCTACAAGGACGAGTATTTGTGCTTCATGTTGATGTTATTATTGACAAGCAGACTATCCACGACATGAATGGCTCCAAAGCCTCTACCCCCCTGGTCACCCTTAGCCAACATATCTCTTCTCGGCAAGCTTCTAAATCAACTAAGCAGAGAAGGTGGAGGTTATGTGTTTGGGGGGGGGGGGGATGTTAAATTTGAGCCAAGTTAGTTAGTCAGTGTCTCGCCAGCAGTGGTATTAGAACTTGCCATTTGGATGTGAAGACTGTTGGCCTAAGATAACACTACGACAGCTTTAGCTGTTGTTAAGTTGGCGTTTTTTGTTGCTGCTGTTGTATTATATCCTGGCCAGGGCAGGGAGAAAACGTTTTGTTGTTTGTTTGTCGGCATTTCATACTCTGATGTGATACAAAACGTAACGACTTCCAAGGTAATTTATATGGATTATTGGAACGTTTCTTTAATCCTTTGATACCTTAACCTTTTTATACTGTTGTTGTAGGTATTTTATTTGTGCCTGGCATAGCTGCCAAACATACTTCCTTCCATTGACCTGAACTGACACTTGGTCAAATGGGTGAAATATTCCTTTATTAGGATTTCTTCAAGAGTTGCCATTGTTGTTGCCCTGGTTGGTGTTGTTGGCTGTCAGGATAATAAGCAAGAGAAGGGATTTGAGGGCAAAGGGAGCTGCTGCCAGAGGGAGATGAAGTGTAAGGAATATAAATGATTGTACTATGATGAATTGGACACAAGAGCTATGCTTTTGTGTTTGAGACAACGCTTAGCTTTGATAACACCCCCCGTATGGATGAAGGAGGTTAGTGGATTTGTTTCTTCTAACTTCTTGTTGTGTTACTTTTTTCTCATCTGCAGCCAAGATTTGAAAAAGGGTCGAGCTTGGTCACAAGGTATTCGCCATCTTAAGGAGCATGGTATCGTCTACATCCCCCATCCGCCCATTCCCTTTGTTGCCTTGTTGAATTCCTTTGGTTATTAGTATTTGTCTCTTGAGTTTGCCCTTGTTTTCTCCCTCTCTCCCTCCATCGCTCTCTCTGTTGGCCTGATTTTGACATTTATTTTATTTGCCAACCTGACAGCAATTTAAAAGTCAAATGATTGTCATTGCTGTCGTCCTTTTGCTATGGCTGCCACTTAAGTGGTCATTTTTGGGTACACCCAAAGAGATTTCAGCCAAAATACCAATATTTATTGAATGACAACAATTCATTAAGAGATTACTTTGATTGAAGGCTTTTCCACAAAAATACCATGGTTATGATTTTTTTCTGTTTTTTCCTTCATATTCTCTCTTTTTTCCTTTTTTGTTGATTTTCTTTCATTTTTGTTTAACACCTTGTGGGAGGCTGAGGCAAAAAAGGGTCTAACACGCTTTTGTCATCAAAGAATGATTGCTATTATTAGAATTTTGCTATTTATGTTTGAAATTCTATAAAAATTCCTAAATCAATTTTTTTTGTGGTATCTGTCATGGACAGGTCTTGGCATGTAACGAAAATCATTTTAAGGCAAAAGGTTAATTTTTATATGACATAAAATTTAAGAAAATTTGTTTGTAAAGGCAACATAACATCTATGTGCTGGCTGTGTAGATTTATTGTCTAACCTGAAATTAGTTTTTGAGGTACCTAAACAGGTCATGGGTAAAAAAGAGAAATTTAAAAAATTTATTTCTGAGAAGTTTGGCATATTGACTTTCAATAAAATAATGGGCAAAAGCTAATCGGAAGTTATTTCATGAAATTTTTTTTTGTATAGGATTTGCCTCCTATTGAAGCTCAAGAAGGCAAATCGAGAGATCTGTTATATGGGATTATGGAACGATTCGAACTATACTTGATAGAGGTGTAAGAGTTCATAGGAAACAACATCGTTCATAATTTTCGATCAATAGGCTAAAAAGTATGGGGAGAAAAGAAGAGAGTCTCCTTCGCAAGAATTGTGCTTGAGCGAATCGAGATGTTCAGAAGCCAAAATTAAGTCGAATACTCTACCAAAAAGCTAAACATCATACCAAGTGGTACAGGCACATTCTTGCGCAGAGACAAAGAAGGAAAACTGTTAACTGATACAGATAGGGTGCTAAGGATATGTATAGAACACTTCCCAGCTGCTGATATCCAATGATGGTTTCCATGAGTGTATCACAGAACCAATCTCTAATGAAGGCATAGAATGTGCACCACCTAGTCAGAACGATAACCCGGCTGAAAAACAATAACGCAGCAGGAGCCGATGGGTTGCTGCCTGAAATGTTTAAGATCGAAGGCGACACGCTGATAAGGCCTATGCATCAGCTCATCTCCGCAATGTGACAGTATGTGCCAACTACAGTGGAATATCCCATGACAATCCCATGGCAGCCGGTTGTACGTATCGGATTGACCCGATGAAGTCCTTCATCGGCAAGGGCTGCCGACTCAGTGTACAACACACTGCTACAACAACAACAACAGTGGAATAAAATCGCATAAAATATACTATCGTGTGAAAGACTACAGACTAAAGGCTAAAGCCAACAAAATTATTGTTCCCATTTTAAAGTGGCTTTGGAGCTGGTAAATCCACCATAGACCTGATATTTACGCTGCGCCAAATCCTGGAAAAGACACTAAAAGGACAAATCAACACCTACCATCTCTTTATTGACTACAAAGCCCCCTTTTGACAGCCCTATACGTTCAAAGGTATTTCAAGCCATGTCCGAGTTTGGTATTCCTGCAAAACTGATAAGACTTTGCTGGATGACGCCTGCCTATATGACGGATGACGGATGAAAATTGAGGGCTCTAGGAGCTCAAGAAGTTAAAACCGGGAACCGGTTTATATGGGGGCTATATATTTGGAGGCCACCGTAGCGCAAAGGTTGACATGTCCGCTAATGACGCTGAACGCCTGGGCTCGAATCCCGGCGAGAACATCAGAAACAAATGTTCAGCGGTGATTAACCCCTCCTAATGCTGCCGACATTTGTCAGGTACTTTGCCATGTAAAACTTCTCTGGTGTCGCTCTGCGGCACGCCGTTTGGATTCAGCTATAACAAGGAGGCCCCTTATCATTGAGCTTGGACTTGAATCGGAAAGCACTCGGTGCTATGTGAGAAATTTGCCCCTGTGCCCCCTTAATGACATGTTGCAATATTTGTTTGCAGACCGATTAGAAGCATACTTAGCATAAATGCTGGAAATGTAAAAATCTATGTGCCAAATTTCAGCCAAATCGGATGTTAATTCAGGTCTCTAGGGGGCCAAGAAGTCGAAACCGGAAATGGATTTATATAAGTGATAGATCCAAAACTGAAGCGATATTTTCCCCTTTGCAATCCCCAAAGACCTACATTTGGGGGAGTGTTAGTGGGCATACTTGTACTTCATGTACCGAATTTCAGTCAAATCGAATGAAAATTTAGGCTTCTAAGGGCTCAAGATATCAAATCCAGGAATCGGTTTATATTGGGGTTTTATCAACTCAAGAAGCCAAATCTAAGGATTGGTTTAAATGGTGGTTTTTATACCCATTCAGATTAAACTTGGCAAAAAGCTCCCAAGTCGGAGAAGCCTTTGTGACAAATTTCAGCTAAATTAAGTGAAAATTAAGGATCCTATTGGCTCAAGAAGTCAAATCTGGGGATCGATTCATAATGGGGTTATATCAGTTCATAGATGTATTCGGAGCATACTTGACACATATGTTGGGTGTTCATAACAAAAGACGCTTTGACAAATTTCAGGTAAATCTGATAAAAATGTATCCTTCTTGGAGCTTCAAAAATCAAATACGGGGATCGCTTTATATGGCGGTGGTATCAGTTCATAGATCGATTCCAATAATGCTTGGCACAGATGTTGCATGTCAAAAAAGTCCTTCTGCCAAGTTTCAGGCAAATCGGATGAAACTGGAGGGCTTTAGGAACTCAAGAAGTCAATACCGGGGATCGGTTTATATGGGGCTATATCCAAATCTTAACCGATGTGGCCAATTTGCCATTCGCAACGACCTGCAATAATAAGAAGCATATGTGTAAAATTTGGGCAGCTAGCCTTAATGTTCGAACGCTATCGTGATTTCGACACTCGGAGGGACATAACTTTATGAGGTCTTAGACCAATCATTCGAGGTGTTACAAACCGAATGACTACATTAATTTATCCTATGAAAGTGGGTATAAAAGGTTTAGATGGTAAGCCTCGGCTCGGGCGGCTCTGTTTTTTGGAGTATTCTGGCAATATGACCTACACTTAGAATCCTAAATCCCAAGTAAAACTTTCCCTTTCTATACCCTCCACTATAGAATGAAGATGTAGTAAGGACATCTAGTGATCATAAACCGATCACTATAATACATCTTGAGCCTCTAGAGGGCGTATTTCATATGTGATTTGGCTGAAATTGTGCACAGTGATTTTTCTATAACCTCTAACATACGTGCCAAGTATGAGTTGAATCGATCTTAAACGCGACATAGCTCCCATATAAACAGATCTCCCGAAAGCATTTTTTGAGCTCCTAGAGTTTGCCTATGACCTTCAATATGACCTTTAAATATGGTCTGAATCAGACCATAACCTGATATAGCTCCATATAAACTCCCAATTTTATTTCTTAAGCCTCTAGAGAGCAATTCGAAACCGATTTGCACATTGACTCTTTCTTTGACTTTTAACATACATGCCGAGTATGGTCAGAATCTGTCGAAGCACTTCTTTTCAACTTTTTATACCCACCACCGAAGGATGGGGGTATATTAATTTTGTCATTCTGTTTGCAACACATCGATATATCCATTTCATATATCTTAATCAGCGTAAAAATCTAAGACGATCTAGACATATCCGTCTGTCTGTTGAAATCACGCTACATTCTTCAAAAATAGAGATATTGAGCTGAAACTTTCCACAGATTCTTTTTTTGTCCATAAGCAGGTTAAGTTCGAAGATGGGCTATATCGGACTATATCTTCATATAGCCCACATATAGACCGATCCGCCGATTTAGGGTCTTAGGCCAATAAAAGCCACATTTATTATCCGATTTTGCTGAAATTTGCGACAGTGAGTTGTGTTAAGCCTCTCGACATCCTTCTTCAATTTGGCCCATAGCGGTCCATATTTGAATATAACTGCCATATAGGCCGATCCACCGATTTAGGGTCTTAGGTCCATAAAAGCCCATTTATTATCCGATTTTGCTGAAATTTGGGACAGCGAGTTGTGTTAGACCCTTCGACATCCTTCGTTATTTTAGTCCAGATCGGTCCAGCTTTGGACACAGCTCCATATAGACTGATCCTCCGATTTAGGGTTTAAGGCCTATAAAAGCGACATTTATTATCCGATTTTGCTGAAATTTGGGACAGAGAGCTGTGTTAGACCCTTCGACATCCTTCGTTAATTAAGTCCAGATCGGTCCAGATTTGGATATAACTGCCATGCAGACCGATCTCTCGATTTAGGGTCTTAGGCCCATAAAATCCACATTTATTATCCGATTTTGGTTTTGGGCCCATAATTGACGCATTTATTGTCTGATTTCGCCGAAATTTTGGACAGTGAGTTGTGTTGGGCCCCTTGACATTTTCCTGTAATATGGCACAGATCCGTCCAGATTTGGATATAGCTGCCATATAGACAGATCTCTCGATTTAAGGCCTTGGACCCATAAGAGGCGCATTTATTATCTGATTTTGCTGAAATTTTGGACAGTGAGTTGTCTTGGGCCCTTCGACATCCTTCGCCAATTTGGCCCAGATCGGTCCAGATTTGGATATAGCTACCATATATACAGATCCTCCGATTTAGAGTCTTAGGCCCATAAAAGACGCATTTATGAAATTTTGGACTGTGAGTTGTCTTGGGCCCTTCGACATCCTTCGCCAATTTGGCCCAGATCGGTCCAGATTTGTATATAGCTGTCATATATACTGATCCTCCGATTTAGGGTCTTAGGTCCATAAAAGCCACATTTATTATCCGATTTTGCTGAAATTGGGGATAGTGAGTTGTGTTAGGCTCTTCGACGTCCTTCTTCGTTTTGGCCCAGATCGGTTCAGATTTGAATATAGCTGCCATATAGACCTATCTCGCGATTCAAGGTTTTGGTCTCATAAAAGACGCATTTATTATCCGATGTCGCCGAAATTTGGGACTGTGAGTTGCGTTAGGTCCTTCGACATCCTTCTTCAATTTGGTCTAGATCTAAGTCTAGATTTGGTCTATAGCTTCCATGTAGATCCATCTCTCGATTTAAGGTTTTGGGCCCATAAAAGTCGAATTTATTGTCCGATGTCGCCGAAATTTGGACAGTGAGTTAAGTTATGCCCCTCGACATCCTTCTTCATTTTGGCCCAGATCGGTCCAGATTTGGATATAGCTGCCATATAGACCGGCCTCTCGATTTAAGGCTTTGGGCCCATAAAAGGCGCATTTATTTTCCGATTTTGCCAAAATTTGGGACAGTGAGTTGTGTGAGGCCATTCGACATCCTTCTTCAATTTGGCCCAGATCGGTCCAGATTTGGATATAGCTGCTATATACACCGGTATCTCGATTTAAGGCTTTGGGTCCATAAAAAGCGTATTTATTGCCCGATTTCGCCGAACAGTGAGTTATGTTAAGCCATTCGAAATCTTTCTTCAATTTGGCTCGGATCGTTCCAGATTTGAATATAGCTGCCATATAGACAGATATCTCTATTTTAAGTCTTCACTGAAATTTGACACAGTGACTTATGTTAGGATTTTCGACATCCGTGTCGTATATGGTTCAGATCGGTTAATTTTTAGATATATGGGTTGCCCAAAAAGTAATTGCGGATTTTTTAAAAGAAAGTAAATGCATTTTTAATAAAACTTAGAATGAACTTTAATCAAATATACTTTTTTACACTTTTTTTCTAAAGCAAGCTAAAAGTAACAGCTGATAACTGACAGAAGAAAGAATGCAATTACAGAGTCACAAGCTGTGAAAAAATTTGTCAACGCCGACTATATGAAAAATCCGCAATTACTTTTTGGGCAACCCAATAACTACTAAAAAGATCAATATTTTGTTATACACAATTGAACAATGACTTGTACTTATTAGTAAATGAAAATTTTTACAAATTTTGCCCATGAACATTCCACTAAGGAACAGGGGCAAACTTCTCACATATCAAGAGTGCAGTCTTCTTTTTATAGTCGAGTCCGAACGGCGTGCCGCAGTGCGACACCTCTTTGGAGAGAAGTTTAACATGTCATAGTACCTCACAAATGTTGCCACCATTAGGAAGGGATAACCACCGCAGAAAATTTTTTCTGATGGTCTTGCCAGGATTCGAACCCAGGCGTTCAGCATCATAGGCGGACATGCTAACCTCTGCGATACGGTGGCCTCCGGTCTCCTCCAAATACTTCTAGGTATTTGGTCCAAATCGGAACATATTTCGATATGGCTGCTATGGGGCATAAGGTATGAATTTTTCACTGAATTTTGAACGAAAGGTGGTTTCCATAGATACCCTAGGTCCGGGCGAACTTAACGCCTTTTTACTTTTTTTTTTAAATAATAAACTTTTATCTAAATTTCTTCATCTTCCTTCTTTCTCTTCTATTTCAGATCACACGACCGTGAAAGTGGTGATTATGCTGGCTCAATATCAGATCTTCAAAGTGTTACCTCCCGTCTCAGCACAGTGTCGGTAAGTGTAAAATCCAATTCATCCTCCCTACCAAAAAAACTTCCCAAAAAAAAAAAACAAATTTCGCTTGCACCTGGTTCCCAGTCATGTCAGCGTGATTTTATTTATGTTTCATTTTATTTCGTTATTTTTGTGAGAAAAAACTCTTAAAAACAATTTATTTGAGAATTAGATGAAATGTTAGCGTTAATGCAGCACAAGTGCAAATAATCTAAAAAGTCTGTGTGTGTCCGCATAAAGTTGCTGCAACGTTTAAACAAAACAAAAGATTTTTCTTTTGGAGAAAGAAAATTTTCCCCCTCAATGGCGATTGATGGCCAGCAACACCAACAAGCCTTCCTGCCACCCAGCAGTTTGGTATTCACATAGGTTCTCGTTTTTGGCCCCATCGTTTGCCACACTGAAATTGATAAAGTGCACTTGAGCAAACAAACTTTTATTGTTGCAGCAGTATTTTCTTTTGTGCTTCTGCAGCACTTTAAACCCAATGAGAAAATTTAGCCAAACTACCGCGGCTAAAGGAAATAAACGAAGAACGAACATAGTGAATGTTTATGTTGACGATACCGAATGATGGTAGAATGGTAGGTATTTGCTTGGGTACGTTAGGCCTAGGGTTGCCCGACAATTTCAGGGGAAGTTTTGTTAAAATTTTTAATTCTAAGTAGATTTATGAAAAAAAAAATGGTAAAAAAAAATTTTTTTTTTTTTGAAAATTTGTAATACTCTGTTAGGGTATTGTTGACCTGGTTTAAAATTCTTGTAATTTTGTTGTATTGTATCGGCTATAGGTCCATTAAAACACAAATATTTAAGGTTTTTTTCTTTTATTTTTCTCCAATATTTCGGTAGACTCCGTCTACCATTTTCAAGGCTAGTTGTATTTAAATAAAAAAACAGAAAAACACAAATTTTAGTAAAAACGAATCACACAATAAAAACAGAAAAACAATAATTTTTAAGAAACTTTAATTCCTATTACATTTAATGAGTTGTTACACGAACTATTGTCTGTTGGCAACTAAATGTTCTCTTCTGCTGTGCTTGTTGACTGTGTGGCGGTATACCTTCGCGCAGCTTTCTATATCTTTCTTGAAATTCATTCTCTCGTCAGGCGGTAAGTCGATGATATGCAACATCTCGAGAGTGAATCTTCGTCTGTAATTGTTCTCTTGAGCTAAGATGTCCACATCGTTGAGGTTTGGCTTATGACCAGTCAATGCACAGTGGGCTGCTAGTGCAGTTTTCTGCTCGATTGGTCTATTATTGGCTTTTTGGTCAGATTTATGTGCAGATAACCTAGTTTTCAATTTCGTCATGGTAGTGCCAATATATGCCATCGGGCATATATTGGACTTGTCGCCGTTGCATCTAATTTTATATACCACGTTTGATTTCTCCTCATTTTTAATTTTACATTTTGTCTTGCTGAATAATTCATTCACAGTTTTGCCTGTTTTTAATGCGAGATGGTATTTGTCCTTGTCGTATAGATTTGATTTGCCAAATCTTTCGGAGAATCCTTGTATGTATGTTAGCGATTTATAAATTTTTCCTTTTGTAGGCTGCTCTCCGTCTATGATTTTTCCAAGACGTTCCTTGGCCTTGCCTAATAGTGAATTAATTGTCCAATTAGGGAAGTCGTTGGCTCTAAGAATTGCCTTTATTTTCCTCTCATTGTCAGGATGAAAGTCTGGATCACTAATGCTAAATACTCTTCTTATAAAATTCGTTGCTGTGTTTGTTATTACTCTCTTGTGGTGTTTAGAGTAAAAATTGATTAATCTTCCGGAAGCCGTCGATTTTTGATACCAATCTATTTTTAGCTGGTTGCCATGTCTATAAACTACCGAGTCCAAATAAGGTAGTTTGCCATCATATTCTTCTTCCTTCGTAAATTGGATGTAGTTGTTGAAGGAGTTCAGAGTCTTCAGCGTCTCTGCCACGTCTGATTTCTTCAAAATCGCGAAAATGTCGTCTACATATTTTGTCAATATCTTAGGTTTTCTTATTTTGTCAAATGTGTTATTGAGAAGTTCCTCCATTACGATGTCAGCAATAATGGGTGAAGCGGGTGATCCCATTGGCATTCCTCTAAGCTGTTCATACAACTTGTCATCGTATTTAAAATATCTGCTGTCCTTAATGCAGAATGTTAGAATTTCCTTGAAAATTTCCCTTGGAATATTGGTATATTTTTCAATCTCGTCCCATTTATTCTCAATTGTCTGGAGTGCTAAATTTATTGGAATACTTGGGAACAAGGACACCACGTCAAAAGATACTAAAACTTCGTCATTTTCTATGGTCATGTTCTTTATCTTAGCTTTAAAGTCCACTGCGTCTTTCACATTATATTTGGAATCCTTGGTGATATTTTTCAAAATATTCACTATGTACCTACATAGATGATAGGACGGCGCGTTTATTGATGAACATATTGGTCTCAACGGTGTACCTTCTTTTGAAGGTATCAGCATCCAGGAGAAGAATAAATTGACCAGCAAGACCGCATTGGCCCCTCGAATATATGGACTCCCAAAGATCCATAAAGAAGGTACACCGTTGAGACCAATATGTTCATCAATAAACGCGCCGTCCTATCATCTATGTAGGTACATAGTGAATATTTTGAAAAATATCACCAAGGATTCCAAATATAATGTGAAAGACGCAGTGGACTTTAAAGCTAAGATAAAGAACATGACCATAGAAAATGACGAAGTTTTAGTATCTTTTGACGTGGTGTCCTTGTTCCCAAGTATTCCAATAAATTTAGCACTCCAGACAATTGAGAATAAATGGGACGAGATTGAAAAATATACCAATATTCCAAGGGAAATTTTCAAGGAAATTCTAACATTCTGCATTAAGGACAGCAGATATTTTAAATACGATGACAAGTTGTATGAACAGCTTAGAGGAATGCCAATGGGATCACCCGCTTCACCCATTATTGCTGACATCGTAATGGAGGAACTTCTCAATAACACATTTGACAAAATAAGAAAACCTAAGATATTGACAAAATATGTAGACGACATTTTCGCGATTTTGAAGAAATCAGACGTGGCAGAGACGCTGAAGACTCTGAACTCCTTCAACAACTACATCCAATTTACGAAGGAAGAAGAATATGATGGCAAACTACCTTATTTGGACTCGGTAGTTTATAGACATGGCAACCAGCTAAAAATAGATTGGTATCAAAAATCGACGGCTTCCGGAAGATTAATCAATTTTTACTCTAAACACCACAAGAGAGTAATAACAAACACAGCAACGAATTTTATAAGAAGAGTATTTAGCATTAGTGATCCAGACTTTCATCCTGACAATGAGAGGAAAATAAAGGCAATTCTTAGAGCCAACGACTTCCCTAATTGGACAATTAATTCACTATTAGGCAAGGCCAAGGAACGTCTTGGAAAAATCATAGACGGAGAGCAGCCTACAAAAGGAAAAATTTATAAATCGCTAACATACATACAAGGATTCTCCGAAAGATTTGGCAAATCAAATCTATACGACAAGGACAAATACCATCTCGCATTAAAAACAGGCAAAACTGTGAATGAATTATTCAGCAAGACAAAATGTAAAATTAAAAATGAGGAGAAATCAAACGTGGTATATAAAATTAGATGCAACGGCGACAAGTCCAATATATGCCCGATGGCATATATTGGCACTACCATGACGAAATTGAAAACTAGGTTATCTGCACATAAATCTGACCAAAAAGCCAATAATAGACCAATCGAGCAGAAAACTGCACTAGCAGCCCACTGTGCATTGACTGGTCATAAGCCAAACCTCAACGATGTGGACATCTTAGCTCAAGAGAACAATTACAGACGAAGATTCACTCTCGAGATGTTGCATATCATCGACTTACCGCCTGACGAGAGAATGAATTTCAAGAAAGATATAGAAAGCTGCGCGAAGGTATACCGCCACACAGTCAACAAGCACAGCAGAAGAGAACATTTAGTTGCCAACAGACAATAGTTCGTGTAACAACTCATTAAATGTAATAGGAATTAAAGTTTCTTAAAAATTATTGTTTTTCTGTTTTTATTGTGTGATTCGTTTTTACTAAAATTTGTGTTTTTCTGTTTTTTTATTTAAATACAACTAGCCTTGAAAATGGTAGACGGAGTCTACCGAAATATTGGAGAAAAATAAAAGAAAAAAACCTTAAATATTTGTGTTTTAATGGACCTATAGCCGATACAATACAACAAAATTACGAAAATTTGTAATTTTAATTTTTTTTTCTTTTTGAAAATTTGTAATTTTAATTTTTTTTAATTTTTTCTGTATAATTTGTTAAATTCAATTTATTTTATTCAATTTAAATTTTTTATTTGATTTTTTTGCTTTATTTTATTTTGCTTTAGATTATTTAATTCTTTAAATTTAAATTTGCATGGAAAATATTTTTTATGTAGCCTACTTCACGGCTGAAATGAACTGAGTGAAATTCAAAACCTCAAACGGCATCTCTTTTTTTGAAATCCATTCCAAGGACATTTGTTTTCACTTAAGTCTGCTTGAATTTCGATTTGGTAGCAATGTTTATTTTTGTACCAAATTGTTGCCATTTGCCGAAAGCAAATTGTGTTTAGAAGCTTTGTGATAATAAAATCCCCCCTCCTCGCACATTTTTAGCCCCAAGAAATCAACAAAGCAATACCAAAGACCATGGTCATAAGAGTTGAAACTCCAAATACACCGCAAGTCACCGCATAGAATATCTCCTTTGGGTTCCTTGGGGATATTCGGCGAATGGCTGGCTGGCCAGGCCATGCTATCCATCCTCTCGCTATCACGACCACATACACTTTGGCAATAAAGTCACGTTTTGGGTTTGAATTTAATTGCGTTTTAATGTGAATGTGAACAGACACAATGAGTTTTAATTTGATTTGCTTGACCTCCAGTACAGTCAACCGACGTACTCACACCATAAACTAGCAATTAACCGCATCCTTATGAAGTGCATGAGCTTTACTCATTCGCAGTCCTATCATTTCCATTACCTACTTTGCCTCATCCTCATTGTCTTGTATTATGGCCATACACTGCATTTCAATTTCTTCTTTCATTTCTCACTCACTTTCTGCATTTCCTTTTTCGTTCACAGATTAGTACCAATAATTGCACGGCTCGTTATCGTACTCTGAGTGGTGGCCTTGGCAATTCACCGTCTCTGTCACCAAGTCCTTCGTCCGATTATGAAGACATTGGGATTGGAGCACCACGTGCCTTGCCTCCCAGTTTAGCGGCGAAGGTTAAAAAGAATGGAGCAATTGCAACAAAATCAAATACAATTAGCCAGAAGGCAACCATACATCATGTAAGTACCATTTGTACCGGGAAGATGAAAAAAAAATCAACTACTATTGACTTAAGTTTGATTAAAGAACAATAAAACGCAGCATTTTTATGTTGAAGCGAATTAAAGCTAGAAATGAAAAATTCTATTCTATTGAATAAGAAATAATAAAATTTAAAAAGGTTTAAATTTAAAATACGTAATCATATTAAATTTACAATGTTAAAAGGTGAAAAAAATTATGGTGCATACTTTCAGGAGTAGTTGCAATATTAAAGCAGAGGTGAAAATAGCCGGGCTAACAAGTTGTCCACTACTATTGACTTAAGTTTGATTAAAGAACAATAAAACGCAGAATTTTTATTTGAAGGGAATTAAAGTTAGAGTTGAAAAATTCTACACTTTTGATTAAGAAATAGTTAAGTTTTGAAAAGGTCTAAAGTTAAAATACATAATCATATTAAAATTGCAAACAAAAGTGCTCATTTACGGAAAAATTATGGTGCATACTTTCAGGAGTAGTGGCAATATTAAAGCAGAGGTGAAATTGGTGGGGCTTACAAGTTGTCCACCACTCTGGGCTTTGTATTTGTGGTAATTAAAATTAAAATAGTCTGATGGGCCCAACGACTTGGATGACTTGACGCCACGGATGACCTTTCTAACTTCGTCCACGGTAAATTGTGATGGCCATCCATTGGCTCGGAAACCACAGATACGAGGAATAGACCTCCTCCTAGCCTTGTCACTTTTGGGAAGCTCAATTAATAGGGGGTTAAACATTTTGGCGCATCTCTTCGAGTCAATCACAGTTACGTCGCCAAAAGTGACTAAGCTCCTGTCATCCCATCTTCCGGGGTTCGAGATTGAATACTGTTAAGACCATAGCTTTGAATACTCACCAGCTCAGGTTAAGGAACTGGGGATACTTCTCTCATATCAACGAGTGCAGTCTGATTATTGTTCAAGCTTAATGATAAGGGGCCTCCTTTTTTATGCCGAGTGCGAACGGCGTGCCGCAGTGAGACTCCTCTTTCGGGAGAAGTTTTTACATGGCAGGATATCTCATAAATGTAGCCAGCATTAGTAAAAGGATAACCACCGCCGAAAATTTTTCTGATTTTCGTGCCGGGTTTTGAACCCAGGCGATCGGCTTTATAGACGGACATGCTTAACTCTGCGCCACGGTGGCCTACCCAGCTCCGATAAAAAAACACCGTTTATGAAATCGTAGCAGCAAAATGTGGTCTAGGCCATACCTTACGCAACTCACTGTTCCAAGTTCAGCTAAATGGGGTAATAAATTGGTCTTATGTAAGGTCAATTCTTTAAATTGGGTAGTCGGTATATATAGCAACTATATCCAAATATGATCCCATCAATAGCACATTGGGAAAAAATGTGTAGGGGTCTATTACTACCTACCGTATAACAGAAGAATGTCGAGGGTCTTAAGGCATCTCACTGTGCCAAATTTCGCGTCAATCGGGCGATAAATGCGGCTTCTATGGGCTTTAAACCTTAAGTCGGGAGATCGGTCTGTATGGGGGCTATAAAAAGATATTGTTCGATTAAGTCCATTTTCATGTCCTACCATGTTAGAAACAGAAAATTGGGCAAATATGCGCCTTTATGGGCCCAAATATATGCGCCATTTATGGGCGCAAGACCCTAAATCGAGAGATCGGTCTATATGGCAGCTATATCCAAATCTGGACCGATCTGGGCCAAATTAACAAAGGATGCCGAAGGGCCTAACACAACTCACTGTCCCAAATTTCAGCAAAATCGGATAATAAATGTGGTTTTTATGGGCCTAAGCCCCTAAATCGGCGTATCGGTCTATATGACAGCTATGTCCAAATCTAGACCGATTTGGGCCAAATTGAAGAAGGATATCGAAGGGCCTAACACAATTCACTGTCCCAAATTTCAGCAAAATCGGATAATAAATGTGGTTTTTATGGGCCTAAGACCCTAAATCGGCGGATCGGTCTATATGGCAGCTATGTCCAAATCTGCGCCGATCTGGGCCAAATTGAAGAGGATGTCGAAGGGCCTAACACAACTCACTGTCCCAAATTTCAGCAAAATCGGATTATAAATGTGGCTTTTATGGCGAATCGGTCTATATGGGGCCTATATGAAGATATAGTCCGATATAGCCCATCTTCGAACTTAACCTGCTTATGGACAAAAAAAAGAATCTGTGCAAATTTTCAGCTCAGTATCTCTATTTTTAAAGACTGTAGTTTTGTTTCAACAGACAGATAGACAGACGGACGGACATGTCTAGATCGTCTTAGATTTTTACGCTGATCAAGAATATATTTACTTTATAGGGTTGGAAATGGATATTTCGATGTGTTGAAAACTTCCTTCGGTGGTGGGTATAAAAATTATGGATAATTTTATTAGTTCGCAAGATAGCATACTTTCGGCAGATGGAAGGACAAACATTGCAATATCGTTATGGAATGTCATGTTGGTGCTAAGCTAGACTTTTTCAAAGTATTTTGCTTTACTGTTTTGAGAATTGTTTTGAGAATTGTTATAATTTTTATGTTATCACAAGTCATAAATTTTCCTGTTTTTTGACAACCCCTGAAAGTATGCCACATATTTGAAACCCTTCGAAACACTACCTTAAACCAGCAATTAACGATTTGAAATTTCAAGGTTTTAGATTTACTAAATTAAAATAAAATTTGTTTTAATTTTGCTTAAAGTAACTTTATTTCGTAACTAAGCATAACCATTTAAAACTCCCCTAGGTCTGGGATTATTTGAAAAACTTTGTGATTTAATTAAAATGCTTAGACTATGGCGAGCGGTGCTTTTGCAAACTTTAAAATTATTTTCTTCTTTCTCAAGGCGTTAAACAATGCAAAGACATGAAATGGAATTGATGTGTTTTCTTGTTTTTTCTTTTTATTTTCATGTTTGTCTTCAATAATCTGATGTTTCTGCTGCTGCTGCTGTTGTTGATGCTTCTTTTTGCCCCATGAATATGGATGGCGATGATGGTCATGCCTTATGTTATGGATACATCATCCATGGCCATGGAACAATAATTGACTCAATGCCTACTGTGTTGTTTTATATACTTTTTGCCATGGTGGTGATGTACATCATCTCCATGAATATGTGTATGCTGAATATTGAATGATTTGGAATGGTTAACTGGCTGGCTGATGTATGGAATGGAATGGAATACTACTGCCCGCTGCCTTGTTTTGGTATTTCTCTATGAAAACTTTTCCTCATGGAATAACCATCATCATCATTGGATCGTCCGATGGCACAACGAACAACTTTAAAAATCCACATCACAAATTCCAACTACCAACTTCTGGAATTGTGATGCAATGTGATGCCTTTCGCTTTTATCCATACATACTCGAATGGATGGTTGGATGGATGGATGGCTATGTGGCTAACGTTGTTGTTGTTACTGCTGGTGATGGCTATGTTGATGGCTCTGATTCACCCCGTTCCCAGACCAACGAAATGCGAAACTCACAAAAGGAAATTGGCACATTTAATGAGAATGGAGTGCGAAACTTTGTTGCCACAAAGGATACTTCAAGGGATTTCAGCAATTCCCAAGATAATACGGACCGGGGCAGTATGAGCGATCAGGCCTTTGCATATTCAGCGAGTTCGGTGGAAAGTTTACCCAGTGCTTCCGGTTCAAGTAAGTAAACGTAGTTGTAGCAGTTTATATTCACAATGTTGTAGTTTTCTGCATATATTGCCAAAGTGTTGCGTTGTTGTCCAAATAAGCCATGCATAGAGTTCTTAAGTGTATATCTATCTCTCTCTCTCTCGCTCTCTCTTTCACTGGCTTTCCCTTTGTTATCTCTCGCTGCTTGGTTGAAAATGCATTTGGTTTCTACTTCCAAGGCATATCATCAGCTTAGTCTATTACCAAAAGCACAATCGTCATAGAAGGATGACTGGTTAGTTGGCGGGCTGGCCGTCAAAAGGGGGGGGTGGTGGCGGACTAGGGTAGTTGTTGGTGTTCAATGGATAAATGAACGGATTCTAATATACCAGAGGATATGGGATACAGCTTTTCTTCTTCTCCTTCAAGTGATTCTAATACTGTTTTGGTGTTTTATTGCCAATTTGGTTGATGTGTTGGCTGTTGCTGCTGTTGTGGTTGTTGTTGTTTTTATTAGCATATCTACCAAAACCAGTGTTTTGTTGATGAGTGCACAAGTCCACAACAACATTTAAGTCTACAGCAGGATGTGGCTGGGCTTGTCTGTCATAAGAAGTGTGGCAGTGAGTTTTGTTCATGTTACTGTCGTAGTTGTAGCTATAGCTGCTGCTGCTACAGTTGTTTTTCGTTAGTTGGATTTAAGTGGTTTTTTGGTTAAAACTGTGGAAATTTTGAAAACTTAATGAATTTTTAATATGCTTCCGGAATGTTAAAGCCGCCTTTGCATGCTGATGCCAACTCTTATTGCCCCTCTTTGCTGCTACCCTCTCTTTTGTGAGAGTGTGACGAGGAACTGTAGCCGAAAAGCTTTTAAAAAACAATTCTACATGTCCACACTTATGGGTAGCAGTCTTTGAGATAGCAAGTGGCATGAGGTGGCAGTGTTGGTACAGTGGTTAAAAAAAATATTTTTTTTTGAAAATTATGTCAAAATTTAATTTATTTAAAAAATTTAAAATATGTTTCAATAATTTATTTTTATAAAAATAGAAATGTTGACAAAATTTTACTTTTTAATACAATTTTTATTTTTACATAAAATTAGAAAAAAAACAAGTAAGAGCGTGCTAAGTTCGGCCGGGCCGAATCTTATATACCCTCCACTATTGATCGCATTTGTCGAGTTCTATGCGCGGTATCTCTTTTTAGACAAACATAGAATATTAAATAAGAACTGTTATGCTATTGGAGCTATATCAAGTTATAGTCCGATTCGGACCATTGTGTAATATTTCAGTTCATTCGGATAAGAATTGCGCCTTGTAGGGACTCAAGAAGTAAAATCGGGAGATAGGTTTATATGGGAGCTGTATCAAGCTATTGATCGATTCAGACCAAATTAGACACTTATGTTGAAGGTCATGAGAGAACCCGTTGTACAAAATTTCAGCCAAATCGGATGAGAATTGCGCCCTCTAGAGGCTCAAAAAGTCAAGACCCAAGATCGGTTTATATGGCAGCTATATCAGAACATGGACCGATTTAAACCATACTTAGCGTAGTTGTTTGAAGTGCTACCAAAATAATACGTGCAAAATTTCAATAAAATCGGACGAGTATTGCGCCCTCTAGAGGCTCAAGAAGTCAAGACCCAAGATCGGTTTATATGGCAGCTATATCAAAACATGAACCGATGTAAACCATACTTAGCGTAGTAGTTGGAAGTGATACCGAAGCACTAAGTGCAAAATTTCAATAAAATCGGATAAGAATTGCGTCCTCTAGAGGCTCAAGAAGTCAAGACCCAAGATCGGTTTATATGGGAGCTATATCAAAACATGGACCGATTTGGCCCATTTACAATACCAACCGACCTACACTAATAGAAATTATTTGTGCAAAATTTCAAGCGGCTTTACTCCTTCGAAAGTTAGCGTGCTTTCGACAGACAGACAGACGGACGGACGGACATGGTTAGATCGACTTAAAATGCCATGTCCGTCCGTCTGTCTGTTGAAATCACGCCACAGTGTTTACAAATAGAGATACTGCGCTGAAACTTTGCACCGATTCTTCTTTTCTTCATAAGCAAGTTAAGTTCGAAGATGAGCTATATCGGACTATATCTTGATATAGCCCCCATACAGACCGATCCGCCGATTTAGGGACGTAGGCCCATAAAAGCCACATTTATTATCCGATTTTGCTGGAATTTGGAACAGCGAGTTGTGTTAGGTCCCTCGATATCCTTCGGCAATTTGGCCCAGATCGGTTTAGATTTGGCTATAGCTACCATATAGACCGATTTCTCGATTTAAGGTTTTGGACCCATACAAGGCGCATATCCGATATTAGGTAATAAATCCGCTTGTTAAAGGCTAAATACCCTAAATCGCCAGTTCGGTCTATATGGCAGCTATATCCAAATTTAGCCCGGTATGGCCCATTCAAAAACTTAACCTGCATATAGAAGAAATACGAGTCTGGGCAAAATTTCAACTCAATTTCTTTATTTTTAAAGACTGTAGCGTGATTACAAATGAGGGACATACGAGCATCGTTAAATCGTCTTAGAATTTTACAACGATCTGAAATATATATACTTTGTAGGGTCCGAAAAGGACATTTCGCTGTCTTCTTATGGGGATGGGTTTAAAAATTTTCATTATTTTATCAAAATTTGATAAAAAAAGGAATTTTTTTATGGGAAATTTTTTTAAATTTTTTACTTTCCCCTTGCAAACGTATAAAACTCCTGTGCTGGACACCCTTGCATCTACGACAGCAAGAGCATACGTCCTTTTCTTAACATGCTAATGCACAACTGTATGGAGTTTTGTGTTCCACCACCTCTGCTATATCAAACCATGGCTTTGTGTCTTTTGGTGTGTCCTGCCTTAAAACAGTCCTGCAGCAAGTCAAAAAACTTGTTTACTAGTCGAAAAAGGGGGTGAAGCTTGCTTTGCATGGCCTGGAATACGATAATACTTGAATTGAGATATGCTATTGAAGACAGCATACTATAAGTTGGGGGGGGGGGGGGGAAAGGAAAAAGAATTTCATGTGCTCTCTTTTTGCAGGAAACTCTATTAATGAACAACTACAGCAGCAACAACAAACACTACTAGCAAAGTATTCCTTCAAGTATTTTCTTTGTATAATCATGGTCCAAAAAAACAAAATACAACCAAGAAGTAGAACAAGAACAGCAAGACCATCCATAGCTTTGGAAATTAAGCAAGGCATTGCCACAAAGGCGAGCGACTGCCAAACTTTGTTTGTGTGCTGCTTTGGAAAATTGATGAAAATTTATTTTTCCCAAAGTCGCCAAAAGACAGTGAGCTCTAGCCAGCACCACCAACAACAACAACAACAACAACAACATTAACAAATAGTAATAATACTACAACAAACAACAAACATTCGAGAAGAACCAAAAAATTAATTAAAAATACTTAAAATATTTCTTAAGCAAAGTTTTTCGACAATCCTGTCATCGTACTCCCCAGAGAACCACTTGTGCCAACACAGTGGCAAGCAAATGCTTGCTTCCACATCCATCCATCCCTTTGTTTTAATATCGGCCCCCACTTCCTTTGTTGTCGTATTTTCGGCTTCATTTCATACATTTAATTATTCTCACATTCACTTGCAGGCACTCAGGCTCTAGTACGTCCAGGCAGTCCGCAAAGTTCCATTTCCACGGATGATCGCATCTCGTTAGCAGCGCCCATATGCAAGGCAAAGGCTCTTGTCGATAGCATGGCAAATCCTTATGATAAGGATGCACTTAAATTTAAGGTGAGTATCAAAACAGCAAAGACGACCCCGTCAGTCAAAAAATCAAAGTGACACGAAAAATGCCAATGTACTGGAGAGAGAGAAAAAAAAGAAATATGAGAATGAGGAACAGCAAGCCATCCATTCATTTTTGCTTCCATAAAAACGGATGTCAGTACAACAACAGCAGCAGCAACAAAAGCTGATTTGCCGTGTGTTCTGCTGTTCCGGTATCGCTCCATTGGGTCTATGATGAATGGATGTGCCTTTCAAAAACTAAACGGAAGATGATGGAAAATGTTCCGGTAGATTTTGCTTTAAAACTCTTTTTTTTAGCTTTTGCATTTTATATGTTAGGGTAAGCATAGCTGGCATACTTAGCTCATTCTTGTGTCGGCAACATCTGGAAATAATAAAGAAACGACATCATATAAGAAATTGTTACGCCATTTTTTGTCCATGCACAAATGTCTGTCTGTCCGTTTTACTATTGCTGAAGCATTTAAATTCTTACAATGTGCATAATCTTCAATTAGAACGTTAACGCATAACGCATTTAAATATAAGGGGAACGAAAAAAGTACCAGGGAATGGTAATGTTACAGTAATTTTACAGCTTAATGATAAGGGGCCTCCTCCTCCGAGTCCGAACGGAGTGCTGCAATGCGACATCTCTTTGAACAGAAGTTTTACTTGCTAGTACCTCACAAATGTGGCCAGCATTAGGAGGGGAAAACCACCGCTAAAAATTTTTCTGATGGTCACGCCAGGATTCGAACCCAGGCGTTCAGCGCCATAGGCGGACATGCTAACCTCTGCGCTACGAAACATTAATAAATTTTGATTTAAAAAAATATATGAACTTGAGTCAACAAAGAGTCAAATGAAGGATTCTTTTTATAACAGTTACATATATCATCTGGCAGATATTGTTGTACCGTTATACATTACAATATATATATATATATTTTAAATACAAAATATAATGCAAATAGATTCAAATGAGAGTCATATTGTAACATAGTCTTAAAATCCGGAAACTGTAATAATATTTATTGAAATAATATTTTTTGAAATATAAAAATTTAAAGATAAATCGTTATTGGTTAACCGTTAACGTGATCATAAGAAAACTGTTATATTATAATAGATTTTTTTGTTACATTCCACAAAAGAGCGAAAAGTGTCAGGAAAGTCATTTTGCATGAGTTAAAGCAAATATCCGAAAGCTGTTATACTGTTATACAAGAAATTGTTTGGTTTGGTTTTTTTGTTTTTTTTTTATGTAAAATATAATGAAGAAAGAACAAAGAGCTAAGACATGAAGTCAGAGTTATTTGATGGCAATTAATAAAAATATTCGGTAACTGTTATACTGTAACATATTGAATTATCTTTAAACTGTTTTACTGTTTTGCACTGAAATATTTTTGATTTTTAATTAATATTAAAAAATAATAAGAAATCTGTCATTTTATTGCTATTAACTTAATTATATGAAAACTGTTATACAGCAATATTTTAACTGAGATTTTATTCTTTTTAATGCAGAAGAATTAGATACAGTGACAGTTAGTGCAATTATCAGGAAACTGTTAAACTCTTATAAAATGCAATAAATACAGACTACAGATGGAGTGATTTTATAACAGTTAGTATAAATGTCCGGAAACTGTTACACTATTAAGCATTGGAAAATTTTTGAATTTATGTAAAATCTACAAATAAGAAGTGTCATGTTATGACTTTTAACTCAGGTATCAAAAAACTGTTATACAGACATACTGAACTGAGATCTGGAAACCGCTACACTGTTATACTTTGGAATATTTTTCAATTTTTGTTAAATCTAAAGAAGACTTAGATCCTGTATGAACAGAACCACTTTTTGAACTGTTAAGTCAAATTACTAAAAACTGTTATACAATTATGCATGAACTGAGATATCGAGTTATCTGGATGCTGCTTTAATGTCATACATCGAGATATTTTTATTTTTTGTTAATATTAAAATATAATAAACAAGGGCAATAAATCAGTCATTTTATAATTGTTAACTCAATTATCCAAAAACTATTATACAGACCTAACTTAACTGAGATTTTATTCTTTGAATTTTCTATTCAAAGAAAAAAACGAGTTACAATGCATTTAGAGTGAGATTTAGAGTGATCTTACAACAGTTAATACTATCCGAAATCTTTAATACTCTTATCCGAAAAACTGTTATACATTAATATTTTAACGGATTTAGTTAAAAATTTAAGAATGAAGGAAAATTAAGCTTTTCACCGGTCAATATATCAAAATTGACAGTTTACCAAAAAATCGGGTCGATTGCAACCTAATTTCTATTGAGTTGCCAATGACAAATTTTTACAGAAATTTCCGTTTTTGTATCAGTTTAGGTAAGGTTGAAAAGAGGGTGCAGATATTAATCCGCCTATGCCTCTATGCACATTCACCTAAGCCAGTAATCGGCTTGTTGTGCGCTCTAATTACTAAAAAGTAACCTCGAAAAAGAAAATCTATGTTAGAAATTCCGTGCTACTTACCATCTCTTTAATGGTTTTCCACACCACCTAAGTGTCGGTGTCTGTTAGCCGCGAAAGCCGGACAATGACATAGGAAATGCTCCAACTTCTCATCATTTTCCCCGCATGCCCTACACATATATATATATTTTTAAGCATTTTCATAAAGATGCAAAATTGGCAGTCTGCCTAAACGCACATCGAGATCAATATGCAAAATTTAGAAAAATAATGTAGAGTGTGAAAAAACTCTTAACAACCTTAGTTTCAAAGTCTACCTCATTTTTCTGAGCTTTATCATGTCTAAAAAAATTTGCTAAATCTGTAAAATTGAATTGGCATAAGTCATAAAGTCATTTAACAGTTAAAATAGTTATCCGGAAGCTGATGTTTTAATTTTTAATAAAAAAATTTTTAAATTTAGTTGTTTATAACAGTTCACTTAATTATCTCGAAACTGTTATACATTAACGAAACGAACATTCTAATGATAAAATCGTATTATTGTGGCATGATTTAAATATCTTACATATAAAGGAGGCTACCGTAGCGCAGAGGTTAGCATGTCCGCCTATGACGCTGAATGCCTGGGTTCGAATCCTGGTGAGACCATCAGAAAAAATTTTCAACGGTGGTTTACCTAATGCTGGCATCATATGTGAGGTACTATGCCATGTAAAACTTCTCTCCAAAGAGGTGTCACACTGCGGTACGCCGTTCGGACTCGGCTGTGAAAAGGAAGCCCCTTATCATTGAGCCTAATACTTGAATCGGGCTGCATTCATTGATATGTGAGAAGTTTGCCCCAGTTCCTTAGTGGAATGTTCATGGGCAATTTTTTCGCAATTTTTACATATAAAGCAAACTTTCGATTTGACTTCTTGAGCCACTAGATTATTAATCGATTTGTCTGAAGTTTGTTTTTAAAAATATCGAGAATATACGTATGTATAACTGTATAACAGTTTCAGTTTCCGAAATTGCGTTAACTGTTACAAATCACTTAAATGTATATTTTTTAATTTACGTATTCAAACAAAATCAAAAAACATTTCCCATATTACAGTATAACAGTTTACCAATAAATGTGTTAACTGTTATATAACAATGTTTTTTGCCCATGTCTCCACCACTTTTTTTTTAAATGCCATCTCCTTAAAAGTCTGTTTTTCACTAAAATATCCCCTTTAATACAAAAATGTATAACAGTATAACAGTTTGTGGATAATTGCCGTATCTATCTGCACTATTTTTGTTTAAAAAAATATGTATGGTATAGGTTATAAAATATTCGACTATGCCGAATTGTGCCTTAGTTTATAGTTGTCTTGTTTGTTGCATTGTATGACACAAAATATAAATTGTCCCTTGGCATTTTGCAATACCATACTTCTTGCATCCCTGCTTGGCTTCGATTTATGTTGTCAAGCCATGCTTGCTGCCTTTTACTCTTCTCTCTGTCTCCTATGGTAAACTCATCCATTGAGTTATTTGTGACACTTAAGTCATTCTGTCTTTATGTATCTTAAGTTTTTTTTTGTTTTCTTAAAATTTCTTTCATTTTTTTCATATTTTTTTATAACCTTTTTCTTATCCTTTTCATAATAATAATTCTACAGAAAGGTGACATAATAGAGGTGCTTTCAATGAACGCCTCCGGTATATGGAAGGGTCGTTGCCATGGCCGTGTGGGTCATTTTAAGTTTATCAATGTCGAAGTGTTGCCAGATCAGCGTCTTAAGCATTCGCATAGTAAGACCTTAACGGGTCTCACGGGCAAAAGTCTAAGTGCAGCCATGGGAGCCGGCAGTGGTGGTGGCAGGCATCTGTCTAACGTCAATGGACCCCATTCGGTGGAGGATTTACTGATGCGCATTGGCTTAAAGGAGTACACATCAGTGTTCGTTTTAAATGGGTAAGTGTGTGTGTGTGTTTGTGTCTACAAAGTAAAGTAAATCCTTTTGAAATTTATTGATATGCCATTGCTGCGGCATGATCGAGTGAATGGGGTAGAAAAATCTCTCTTTTTTCGATGCCATAAACGTGTTATGATTTCCCCTTTTTTTTATTAAGGCGATATATGACGATAAAAGGAAAAATGGACATTTTGGATAAGGGTTTAAAAATTTAAGAAAAAAAAACATTGGTTGTATGGCATTAAAATTTAAGGTTTTACAAGAATTTGGAAGAAAATATTATCGATATGTGTGCATTTTTTCTGCTAATTCAAATTCTATAGCCAAAACAAAAGAAAATTAAATTAAAATGAAATATAAACAAATAAAAAAAAAATTTACAAAAATATTACCATGTACAGAAAATGCCAATTTATTTAAAAGTTCTTTTTGTTATTTAAATTTTAAAAAAATATTAGTTAAATTCCTTACAGATTGCTCTTTTACTGTGCATTTCGACGTTTTTAACCAAAAAACACTCTTTTTTTATTCCCTCAATAGCTACGAGGACCTGGAACTGTTCAAAGAACTTGAACCTGCTGACTTGGATTATTTGGGTATTGTTAATCCGGATCACCGCACCAAGTTATTGACAGCCGTGCAGCTGTTGCATGATATGGACTGTGGTAAGTTGCGTTTACATCCAACAAAATGTATGAAAATTTTAAATGCAGTGTATTTTTCGGAAGCAAAACTGTAGTTCTTAAGTTAAAAGTTTTTTCTTGGTTCATGCATGGTTCGGTCGACTGGCCAATCAATTACAAATGGGTGTGAGTTTCAGGCAAGTCTTGTATTCCCGACGAACATCCTAACGTCAGGGATAAGAAGACGAATATCCCTGGAACACACGCCATGAAAATAACGCTACCCACATTCCGACGATGTTCAAGAGAAGCAATAGAGTTGGATACCCTAGTGTCCCCAATCAACATCATTGCTCTCCGTTGAACCCTGTCAAGTAGCTCCAAGGATGATTTTGGTGCTCCTGCCCATATATGAGAGTTATATTCCAACCTCGGCCAGATATTGAGAAGATCAAAAGAGGTGAAATATTTCCTGCACCGCTTAAGAAAGCCCAAACACTTGAATGTTTCTTTCGACACTTCGAATACGTGTTTTGACCAACGGCCATCACATTGTATCTTCATGCCCAGAACATCAAAAGTATCTGACTGTTCAATATCTATACCGTCGATATATATCGACGATTGATGTGGGTCAGTGAATCGCTTGTGAGATAAGAAACAGCACTGCGTCTTCTGTGCGTTAAAGTCTACACTGTTCATTCTACCCCACTCGGAAATGGCCAACAAATCCTGGGAGAGCGTCTCATCTATAATATGCCTCCCGTCCACAATTTCTTGAGGACTAGGCCTATGGTCGAATGAATATGAATGACACAGACTACTGTCATCGGCAAATGAGTAGACTGAATTCGGAGTCTGAGCCAATAGATCGTCAATGAAAATAAGAAAAAGGGAAGGGGAAAGGACAGAACCTTGTGGCACACCTGCGGTCAATGTATACTCAACCGATGAGTTCCCATCTACAACAACTCGTATTGTGCGATCTTTGAGAAAGCTCGATATAAATCGAACGAAGTTATTACCGACCCCAAAAGCGACAAGCTTTGATAAAAGTGCAACGTGCCAGACTCTATCAAATGCCTTGGAGATATCCAGAGCCAAGACCTTACTCTCGCCAAACTGGTGGATAGATCGACTCCATCGTTCCAACAAAAAATGCCATTAGGTCTCCGTAGAGCCATTTCTACGGAACCCATACTGTATGTCGCTAAGAAGGCCATTGGACTCTAAGTATCTGATTAGATGATGGTTTACCATAATCTCCATAACCTTAGAGAACGCGAAGCATATCGCAATTGGCCGGTAATTCGCAGGGTTGTTCGCCCCACCTGTCTTGGGGATGGGCTGAACGTTCGCAACCTTCCAATGCGCTGGAAAAACACCCGCACGGTAATCAAGGTTGAAGAGGTTGCGTAGTGGACGAAAAACAAGCGTCGAAGAACACTTACAAAGGACAAGTGTTGATATACCGTCCGGGCCCGGAGATTTATTAATAGTTATCATATTCGTAGGGGGTGCTTTAGGGCGTATCGCGAAAGACTTTGCTCCAAAATTTGATATCAAATTCGTTTTCTACTCTCAAATACCTTTCATTTGAGCCCCATATTGTCATAATGAACCTATCGTATTTATAGGAGAAAAAGTGCTCAAAAGAAAAAAAAAAATCTAATGTCATATTCATAATCTAATCCCAAATACCTTTCATTTGAGTTCTATATAGCCATTGGGGTGTGGGGCGACCTCCCATTACTTAATTTTATATGCCATATTTGTAATCTACAGCCAAATACTTTTTACTTGAGTCCCATATTGACATGAACTTCAAATATAGCTGTTTAGAAGAGTTTTGGGGTTGGGTCGGCCAGCTGGGTATACTTGGACCCTAAATTTTAATACGATATTTGTTTTCTAGTCTCCAATACCTTTCATTTGATACCCATATTGTGCTTATCGGTCAACTTTTGATCTTGGATGGTGTTGTTGGGGTAGGGGGAGGGTCCGCCCCTTTCCGATATCAAAAAAATTGTATAGCCTATGTTTCCTTTCAGATATACTTACACAATTTGTGAACATTTGAAGAAAATCGGTACAGCCGTTTTTGAGCCTACGGAGCAAACACACAAACCGAGTCCCAAATAGTTATAATTGGTTAATATGCCCATTTGGGCCATTTGCCCGAGTCCCATATAGTCATAATTGGTTAATATGCCAATTTGGGGCGTTTTCGGGGGTGGTATAACCCCTTATATTTCAATCTGATTTTGTATGACGGAATACTCCCAAAATACCTTTCATTTGAGCCCCATATTGATATAAACGTTCAATTTGTTAGCTTGGAGGAGTTTCGAGGTTAGGGCGACTTCTTGGGTAATTGTAACCAATTTTTAATACCATATTGGCATTCTACTCTTCAAAACCTTTCATTTGATACCCATATTATGATTATCGGTTCACTTTTGATTTTGGGTGGTGTTTTGGGGGTAAGGGGGGAGGGTCCTCCCCCTTCCGATATCAACAAACTTTAAAGCCTGTTCCCACCAAACTTTAAAGCCTGTTCCCACCCACCCCCCCCCCCCCTCCTGCCCATATCCGCAATCTACTGCCGAATACCTTTCATTTGAGTCCCATATTGTCATGATCGTCCAATAAACCTATTTTAGGGGATTTTGGGGTTGGGGCGGCCCCCCCAATTAGATTAGGTATGAATGGCAGTCCTTTACAGTCTCACTTAGACAATTTTAGGTCCATTGTGATACCATAGTAGCGACGGACGAAGCTTCTGGCGGAAATCGAACCCACGACCCCTACACTGGTAATCCAAGCACGCTACCAACTCTGCTACCGGGGCGCCCTAGTTACTTGGACCCAATTTTTAATATGAAATTCGTACTCAACTCCTGATTATCGGTCCACTTCTGATTTTGGGTGGTGTTTCGGGGGTAACGGGGGAGGGTCCGTCCTCTCCCGATATCAAAAAGCTATAAGGCCTGTTTCTCCCTCCTGCCTATATCCGCAATCTACTGTCGAATATCTTTCATTTGAGTCCCATATTGCCATAATCGTCCAATAAACCTATCATAGAGAATCTGGGGGTTGGGGCGGTCCCCCAGTTAAGTTCGGTATGAGTAGCAGTCCTTTACAGTATACCTTAGACAATTTTAGGTCCATTGTGATACCACAGTACCGACAGACGAAGGCTTCTGGCGGCAATCGAACCCACGACCCCTGCACTGGTAATCCAAGCACACTACCAACTCCGCTACCGGGGCGCCCTAGTTACTTGGACCCAATTTTTAATATGAAATTCGTGTTCTACTCCTGAGTACCTTTCATTTGAGACCCATATTGTCCCGATCGGTCCACTTTTAAATTGGGGTCGTAATTGTGGGGTAAGGGGGAGGGTCCTCCCCCTTCCGATATCAAAAAATTGTGTAGCCTATGTTTCTCTCCAGACTTACCTACACAATCTATGAAAATTTTTAAGCTAATCGGTTCAGCCGTTTTTATATCCACCACCATAGGATGGGGGTATACTAATCTAGTCATTCCGTTTGTAACCCCTTGAAATATTTGTCTAAGACCCCATTAAATATATATATTCTCGATTCTTTCGACGTTTTGAGTCGATCTAGCCATGTCCGTCCGTCTGTCGAAATCAAGATAGAGGTCGAACGCGTAAAGCTAGCCGCTTGAAATTTTGCACAGATACTTAGTATAGATGTAGATCGTTGGGGATTGCAAATGGGCCATATCGGTTCAGATTAAGATAGCTCCCATATAAACCGATCTCCCGATTTGACTTCTTGAGCTCCTGGAAGCCTCAATTTTTGTCCGATGTGGCTGCTGTTTTGCATAAAGTGTTCTGTTATGACTTTCAACATCTGTGCCAAGTTGGGTCCAAATCGGTGTATAACCTGATATAGCTCCCATATAAACCGATCTCCCGATTTGACTTCTTGAGCCCCTGGCAGCCGCAATTTTTGTCCGATTTGACTGAAATTTTGCATAAGATGTTCTCTTATGACTTTCAACAACTGTGCCAAGTAGGGTGCAAATCGGTTTATAACCTGATATAGCTCCCATATGAACCGATCTCCCGATTTGATTTCTGGAGCCCCTCGAAGTCTCAATTTTTGTCCGATTTGATTGAAATTTTGCATGTAGTGTTCTGTTATGACTTCCAACCACTGTGCCAAGTAGGGTCCCAATCGGTCATTAACCTGATATAGCTCCCATATAAATCAATAGCCCGATTTGAGTTCTTGAGCTCTTACAAGCCGCAATTTTTGTCCGATTTGGCTGAAATTTTGTGTAGTGTTTTGTTATGACTTCCGGTCTTTCGATCATCCTTGTTCGGTTCCTCAAAGTTTTAATTTTTGGTGGTTTGACAGAAGTTTGCTATGCAGAATAATTTTATGCTCTACAACTTAATTTATTTGTATACATTTTTAGCAGAATCCATGATGGTGGGTTCCCAATATTCGGCCCGGCCGAACTTAGCACGTTTATCTTGTTAAGAATGGTTTTTATTAAAATTTACTACTAAATTTCCCATGAACACTCCACATAGCAACGGGAATGTTCAATAATAAACGGCCTCCCTTTTTATGGCGAGTCCGAACGGCGAGCCGTATAGCGACACCACTTGGTAGAGAAGTTTTAACATGGCGGGATACCTCCCAAATGTAGCCAGCACTAGTAAAGGGATAACCACCGCTGAAAATTTTTCTGATGTTCACACCGAGTTTTGAACCCAGGCGTTCGGCGCCATAGGCGTTTTGCGTCGTGCGTTTTGTTAAAACTATATCATTATCATGCTTAAGCTACTCTCTCTCTCTCTCTTTCTCTCTCTCTCTCAAATTTATTTGCAATCGCTTGAGCAATTTAATGAACATAATTCATTTATAAACTCTTCTTCGGCAGTAACTTTCTTCCGCTGCCATATTTACCAAATAACTCAATTGAACAATTTTGTAAAGTTTTAAAAAGAAATATTCCCTTCTACCTATCTACACTGTGCTCAAAGGCAAATTAAAAAATTTATTGGCATAGTGAAGGGGGTGAAATAAATCCCCTCAGCAGCACAACACTGAAAATATTTGGGCTGAGCAATGACTTGTTGAACGAGTTATTTTTTTTTGTTCTTTTATATGCCACAGAAAAAAAAAATAAAAAAAAATGAATATCCTTCAGCCACTTGAAACTATTTCATATTTAACCCCAAAATGAAAAAAGTAAAAGTCTTCAAGCACTGTGAATCGTATACAAAGCAGCAACAACAAACAACAACAAAAAGCAGAGATAACATATTTGCTGCAAGCGTTAACATTACAATGATGCTACTGTAAATACGAAGGGTTAATGTTGCTTGGCTCCCCATCTAGCCATTTTTGTTCAATGTTAATTTACCAACAGCGTGAGTAAAAATGAAAGCATACTTTTAGGCTTCCCTGGAAAAAATTTAAGTAATTACTACAGTATAGTGGAAAACTTAACAACTTGGGAACTTGGGGGATATTTGTTTTTGTTTCTTTTTTTATGGCAAATTAAAACCAATGTAAATTGGGGTTGAGTTCAAAAGCAAATATGGTTTCATAAGTTCTTCCAACATTGAGTAACAATATCTCATAATGACTGAGAAAAGATTTCCCGAAAATACCTTTAGGCAATTACTTTCAAAAAGGGGTTATGACAGTTTGTGGTGTGTAGATGGGGGGTATTTTGTCATTAGATGGTATTGAAGCCCGAAATGAAGTGAAATCTGAAACCAATAAAAGTAATAATACAATGTTAAAGAATTTGAAAGAAATTGTAATGAAAACTAATTTTTTTTTGAAAAAAAAAATTGCAAAAAATTTTATTTCTACCGTCAATATTGTCCTCTTACGCCAACAGTACTACCCAAAAATATAAGTGGACCGATTGCTACAATATGGAACTTAAATCAAAAGTATTCAGGAGTAGAATAGGAATTTCATATTAAAAATAGGGTCCAAGTAACTCGGGGGCCGCCCAAAACCCCCTAAAATAGGTTTATATGGGACTCAAATGAAAGGTACTCGGGAGCAGATGCGGTTATGGGCAGAAGGGAGAACCAGGCTTTATAGTTTGTTGATATCGGAAGGGGGGTGGGGACCCTCCCCTACTACCCCAAAAGCACCTCCCAAATTAAAAATGGACCAATAATGAGAATATGGGTATCAATTGAAAAGTATTGAAGAGTATAATCTGAATATGGTATTAAAAATGGGGTCTAAGTACCCAGGAAGTCGCCCTAACCCCAAAACTCACCCAAACAGATATATTCGACGTTCATGTCGATATGGGACTCAAATAAAAAGTACTTCACAGTAGATTACAAATATGAGATATAAAATTAGGTCCAAGTAAGGGGATATCGCCTCACTTCCAAATACCCCCAAATGGGCAAATTAGCCTACCATGACTATATGGGACTCAAATAAAAGGTATTTGGGATTAGATTACGAGAATGGCATTAAAATTTGCCTTCAGGTCTAGATGGCGCTTTTTCTCCTAAAAATCCTTTAAATACGTTCATTGACTCAAATGAAAGGTATTTAAGAGTATAAAACGAATCTGATTTCCAATTTTGGAGCCAAGTGTTTGGGTATACCTAAACTGTACTTCATTTCCGACTATGACAATAGGGAGCTCAAATCAGCGGTATTTGGGAGTAAAGAACGAAATTGATATCTTTTTTTCAGAAAAAGAGGCCCAAGGGCGCCCCATCCCCAAAACAACCTCGAAACGCTTCACGTTTACTGACCCTGTCAATATGGGGCTCAAATTAAAGGAATTTGGGAGTGAAGCAAATGCAAATTTTGCCCATGAACATTCCACTGAGGAACAGGGGCAAACTTCTTACATATCAATGAGTGCAGTTCGTTTCAAATTTAAGCTCAATAAGGGGCCTCCTCTTTATTGGCGAGTCCGAACGTCGAGTCGCAATGCGACACCTCTTTGGAGAGAAGTTTTACATGGCATAGTACCTCACAAATGTTGCCAGCGTTAGGAGGGGAAAACCACCGCTGAAAATGTTTTCTGAAGGTCTGCATGACTTGTTACCTCGCTATATTAGCCAGCATTAAGAGGATAACCGCCGCTTTTAATTTTTTTCGAAGTTCTCGCCAGGATTCGTACGTTGGCTTTTAGCGTCATAGGTGGACATGGGCTACAGTGTCACGAATTCGATATCCACATTTAGGACGAAGTGTCCCCACTCTAAAAAGACATTAGAGAGTTAAAGAAGGGGCAGAGGTGTGGGCCCGGTTCGGTTACTGATCTATCTATAAAAAATTCTTGTGATTTGTGGAATTAACTTAACTACATAAGAATAAAATGTACGGCCGGTCTGAGGGTAGGGTATCATCAATTTCAAGAAAATTTAGTCAAAATTTTATTTCTAGAAAATTTTGTCAAAATTTTATTTCTGGAAAATTTTGTCAAAATTTTATTTCTGGAAAATTTTGTCAAAATTTTATTTCTGGAAAATTTTGTCAAAATTAAATTTCTGTAAAATTTTGTCAAAATTAAATTTCTGGAAAATTTGTCAAAATCATATTTCTGGAAAATTTTGTCGAAATTTTATTTCTGTAAAATTTTGTCAAAATTTAATTTCTGTAAAATTTTGTCAAAATTTAATTTCTGTAAAATTTTGTCAAAATTTAATTTCTGGAAAATTTTGTCAAAATTTTATTTCTGGAAAATTTTTTCAAAATTTTATTTCTGGAAAATTTTTTCAAAATTTTACTTCTAGAAAATTTTGTCCAAAATTTTATTTCTGGAAATTTTGGTAAAAAAATTTTGTTGAAAAAATTTAAATCAAATTATACTAAATTTTACCGAATTTTTTCTAAAAATTTTACAATTTTTAAGAAATTCTTTACAAATTTTTTTTAAGCAACAAATGTTTTTTTTTTATCCTAAAGTCTAACCATCTTGAATTTTTTTTGTCTTCTTTTTCCAGCTTCCAATTTCCCCCAAACCGGCTCGGATGTGGATATAGCCGGCTCCAGTTCGGAAAACGATGAGGCTCGCCTCAATAATATTAATAAAAAACATGCAGCTTCGCCATTTGGACGCCGTCATTTTCCCCGTGACTCGGGTTGCTATGAAGGCTCGCCGGTACCCACCTCGCAAACACCCACACAGACATTGGCCTCCACCGACGATTCGAATAGTCTGGACGATGTGGTCTCCAAGTGTTCGAGTGAAATAATGAAAAGAGTAGAGAGTGCCAAGCGAGTTAAGGAAAATCCCTTCCGCACCAATACCGCCCTACCGCCAAGAGTGGGCAAGAAATCTCTGCTTGGCGGTGGCAGCCTAATGTCCGATGATACTCTGATACGCGGGGGTGGTTTAAGTGAAAAGTCCAGTGATTCGGGGGTAAGCAGTAGTTCGCTATCTTCGGGTCCCATGAAGAATAGCACTTAACATTTACCCACCATACTCGCCCATGAACTGCTGCTGGGCGTTCCTTTGTCCAGCAGTGGCGAGACTTTGTGTGGTGCCATTTCGCCCACCACCTCAGTGGCATCGGCTGGTATACCCGGTACTGCTGCTGCTAATGCTTCCATTTACCTAAGATCCCTGGGGGCCGAGGAGAACACCTGCAGCACCCTACCCCATATGCCCTCGCAAACGACCAACAGTCAGGGATCGAATGTTTCCGGCATACCTTCTTCGAATATGCAACTAAATCGCAATTTGGTTATGCTAAGGAATCATTTGCGTAAAAACACCAATGTCCCGACTTTGGGAACAATGGGCAGCAGCAACAGCAGCAATGCCGCCAATATCAGCACCAATACCATCAACAGCACCGGCAGCAATGGCAGCAGCCACAGCAGCAAAGAGACCAACGAACAATAGCCCTTTGGCCAATTTTATGATTTTCTCAAATTATTTTCCTCATTTGCTATTTTGCGTAATCGTAGGGCTATGTTGTCCAGAAGTTCATCCACTCAACAACTTTTCATGTATTATTAAAGTAGGACGAAAAATAGTAGCTGCAGACAGACTCTACAAGGAATGTATATTATTGTTTATTTTTTTTTTTCGTAATTATTATTTTTAATTTGTGTATAGCAACATGATGTGTGTATTTTTTAGTAACACTGCTATGTCTGCCTTAAGGATGAGGTTTTGTATAAACCAATTTTTTTATATTTTTATCTGACAATTTTTGTTTGATAATCTCTAGAGTATCGACAGACTATTTCTATTGACAAAATTTTAGTTTCGTCTTTGAAATCTTTGAGGTCATAAATATTTAATGTAAATAACTGTTGATTGCCAATTGTTTACTGATAAAAGTTAAATTTTGCTGAAAAAGAATAGCAAAATTAAATGTTTGTATAGTCATGCGGCCTTATTCAAAAAACTTTATGAAGCCTTAAATTTTTTTGTTCTATAAAGGAAATCGGTCAAATACTTCTATTTCGAATCTATATTAAGTTTTGTGAATAAAACCGATATGCTTTGAGCATATGGACCATTCCACAACAAAACACATGTTTCAGATGTTTACTTGACGAGTGTACTGTCCACTAAATTTCAGGGGGATGGCGTGACCCCCAATACTTTGATCTGATTTTCTTTGCCAGATTCGAAATCTACTCCCGAATACCTTTCATTTGAGTCCCATATTGAAACGAACGTCCAATATGTCTGTTTGGGGTAGTTTTGGGGTTGCGGCGGTCCGATGGGTACCTAGACTCAAATTTTAATACCATATTTGTATTCTACTCTACAAAACCTTTCATTTGATACGTATATTGTCCCGATCAGTCCACTTTTGATTTTGGGTTGTATTTTTGGCATTAGGGGGAGAGTCCGTCCCCCGTCCGATATCGGAAAATTATATTGCCTATGTTTTCTTCCTGACCACCCTACACAATATGCGAAAATTTCGAGAAAATCGGTTCTGCCGTTTTTCAGTCTATTCGGAACAAACAAACCAAGCCCCGTACATTCATGATTGGCTAATGTGCTCATTTTGGCCATTTTTGTGGGGTGGGGTGATCCCCTATACTTCGACTTGAATTTGCATGCCAGATTCGTTATCTACTCCCGCATACTTTTTATTTGATACCCATATTGTCCTTATCGGTCCTCTTTTTGATTTTGGGTGGTATTTTTGGGATAACGGGGGAGGGTTCGCCCCCCTTCCGATATCAACAAATTGTTATGCCTATTCCTACTTCGTCACCATATTCGTAATCTACTCTCGAATACCTTTCATTTGAGACCCATATTGTCATGATCGTAAAATAAACCTATTTTAGGGGGGTTTTGGGGCTGGGGCGCCCCCCAGGTACTTGGCCCCAACTTTTGTAATGAAATTCATACTCTACTCGTACTCTTGAATACCTTCCATTTGAATCCCATGTTGTCCCGATCGGTCCACTTTTATTGTTGGGTAGCACTTTTGTGGCAAGGGGGAGGGTCCGCTCCCCTTCCGATATCAAAAAAAAAAAAAAAATCAAAGTAAACGGTTCAGCCGTTTTTGAGTCTATACGGAACAAACAAACAAACACAAATTGAATTTTATATATAAGATGCATCTACAGATGGACCGTACTTGTCAGGACTGTTATAAGTCATAAAAAATTCCATATTCCCAAAATCGGGTGATAATTGCGCCTTTTAGAGGCTCAAGAAGTCAAATCTGAAGATCGGTTTATATGACAGCTACATCCAGTTACGGGCCGATTTATAAAATTTGAGGCACAGTTATTGGAAGTCAAAACAAAACACTTCAAGAAAAATTTCAGCTTAATCGGATAGGAATTGCGCCCTCTAGAGGGGTTAGTGTTGCCGTTTACCCTCTAGGGGGCGCAATTCCTATACGATTAAGCTGAAATTTTTCTTGGAGTGTTTTGTTTTGACTTCCAATAACTGTGCCTAAAATATATACCTCAAAAAGTTCTAAATTCAGTATTGACTCCAGACCCGTCTGCGGCGTGGATCTTATCGGTTCAGATTTAGATATAGCTCCCATATATATGTATCGCCCGATTTGCACTTAAATGACCATAGAAGCTACAATTTTCAACCTATTTTCACAAAATTTGGCACGGATTGTTTTGTTACTGATCTTAACCTATCTGCAAAATTTCATCAAAATTGGTTCAGATTTAGATATAGCTCCCATATATATGTATCGACCGATTTGCACTTAAATGGCGGTAGTAGCTACAATTTTCAACCAATCTACACAAAATTTGACACAGATTGTTTTGTTACTGATCTTAACCTATCTGCAAGATTTCATCAAAATCGGTTCAGATTTAGATATAGCTCCCACATATATGTATCGTCCGATTTGCACTTAAATGACCGTAGTAGCTACAATTTCCAACCGTTCTGCACAAAATTTGACACAGATTGTTTTGCTACTGATCTTAACATACTTGCAAGATTTCATCAAAATCGGTTCAGATTTGGATATAGCTGCCATATATATGTATCGCCCGATTTGCACATAAATGGCAGTAGTAGCTACAACTTTCAACCGATCTGCACAAAATTTGGCATGGATTGTTTTGTTACTGATCTTAACATGTCTGCTAATTTTTATAAAAATCGGTTCAGATTTGGATATAGCTGCCATATATATGTTTCGCCCGATTTCTACTTAAATGGCTGTAGAAGCTAAAATTTTCAACCGTTCTGCACAAAATTTGGCATGGAATGTGTTGAAACCGATCTTAACATATTTGCAAGATTTCATCAAAATCGGTTCAGATTTAGATATAGCTCCCATATATATGTATCACTATCCTTAGCCAAGTAAAAATTAAACCTTATCTCTATCCTCAAGCCAAATAAAACTTAAAGGCGACTGTCTTTTGAATATATGTATGTCGACGGTTGCTTACTGCTTTTGGTTTTTCCCTTTACACATGACCTCTGACCTACTTTATTTTATATTTATCCATTTTTATTACATGTGTGCCCACCTCTGACCATGTATTTACAAAGCCATAAATTTTTATGATACCTTTTTGGCAGCATAGCAGTGTTTGATACTTTTAATTATCCTATATATTTTTATTATTATGATTGCTATAGCGCCATTATTTTTAATTTGAGTATAAGTAAGAAATGCTGTGATTCTTTAAATAAAAAGAAAGAAAAAAAAATCATTTAATTTTTAATTTTTTTGTATAATCCAATGTTTGTCATTCAGTTCAAATGTACAGTGTAAAAAGAACAACAATATAATAAAAATAAAAAACCGAAAAAAACAAGCTCTAACATAAAATAGAAATAACACCAAAACAAGCGACAAAAATAAACAAAAGTAACAACAATTTACACAAAAGATTTCTTTTTGTTTAGAAAAAATATAAAAAATATGAAATAAAAACAAAAAACAATTAACAAGAACAAAAAATTTTATATTCTACGTTATTATACGTTCTCAGGTGATGGCATTTATGTGTAAAGCAAGAAAGCGAACAAATATAAAAAAATATGAAAAAAAAAACATTAACAAAAATAAGCATAAAAACCAGCTCCAAAACATTCTGCAAGCAAGCAAACCAACCAACCTAACAACCACCCACCCTTAACACAAACAAAGCAAAATGGTATTTTAACAACAGGTTTTATTTTTTGTTTCTCAGCAAATTGTAAAATAAAACTAAGTTTCACCATATAAATTTTGTAAATATATTTCATTTATATTTTTTCTTTATAGTTGCAAAAAAAAAACACACAGTCAATGTTCAGTGATAGAAAACAGAAACAACCACAACACGTCCAATGTAACAAATTTTGTTTTAGATTTTCTTTTATGTTGTTAGTTTTTTTCTAATTCTTATTCTTCTTACTAAAGCAATATCCTGTTTCTGGTATGGCACTCACACTCACACACATTGGAAATATGTAGCTCTTCATAAGCTCTTCAAAAATACCAGAAGAGTGAGAGAGTAAAGAAAAGAGATGTAGGCAACAGCAGCTTATCAATGTTTAATCAACTTTTGTGATATCTATGTGAAATGAATTGATTTTGATTTCTTTCTTTTTTTCTCTGCACTATATAACTGGTTGTCTTAATTTTATATATATCTACATATTTTTTTTTCTAATTTTATAAAATGTCTTAAATTTGTTTTACATAATCACTCAATCAGAATAAACAAGTAAGAGTGTGGTAAGTTCGGCCGGGCCGAATCTTATATACCCTCCACCATGGATTGCATTTATTGAGTTCTATGCGCGGTATCTCTTTTTAGGCAAACAAAGAATAATGAATAAGAACTGTTATGCTTTTGGAGCTATATCAAGTCATAGTTCGATTCGAACCAAAAATCAATGCTGAACATTGTAGAAGTCATTGTATAATATATCAGTCCATTCGGATAAGAATTGCGCCTTGTAGGGGCTCAAAAAGCAAAATCGGGAGATCGGTTTATATGAGAGCTGTATCAAGCTATAGAACGATTCAGATCATATTAGACACGATTGTTGAAGGTCATGAGAGAAGACGTTGTACAAAATTTCTGCCAAATCGGATGGGAAATGCGTCCTCTAGATGCTCAAGAAGTCTAAACCCAAGATCGGTTTATATGGCAGCTATATCAAAACATGGACCGATTTAAACCACACAAAGCACAGTTGTTTGAAGTGATACCAAAACACTTTGTGCAAAATTTCATTCAAATCGGACAAGAATTGCGCCCTCTAGAGGCTCAAGAAGTCAAGACCCAAGATCGGTTTATATGGCAGCTATATCAAAACATGAACCGATTCGAACCATACTTAGCACAGTTGTTGGAAGTAATACTAAAATACCAGGTGCAAAAATTCAGTCCAATTGGGTGAGAATTGCATCTTCTAGAGGCTCAAGAAGTCAAGACCCAAAATCGGTTTATATGGCTTCTATATCAAAATATAAACCGATTTAAACCACACTAAGGCCAGTTGTTGGAAGTGATACCAAAACACCACATGAATAATTTCATTCAAATCGTGTGAGCATTGCACCCTCTAGAGGCTCAAGAAGTCAAGACCCTAGATCGGTTTATATGGCAGCTATATCAAAACATGAACCGATTCGAACCATACTTGGCACAGTTGTTGGAAGTAATACCAAAATACCTGGAGCGAAAATCAGTCCAATCGGGTGAGAATTGCATCCTTTAGAGGCTCAGCTATATAAAAATATGAACCGATTTGGCCCATTTACAATCCTAACCGACCTACACTAATAACAAATATTTGTGCAAAATTTCAAAATTTCGAGCTTAATTCGGCAGGGCCAATTCTTATTGTCTTTCTTGGTCCAAGGACAAACGCTATTGATTTAAAAAAAAATCGGTTCATATTTAGATATAGCTTCCATATATATCTTTCATCCGATATGCCCTTTTAAAGCTGTAGGAGCCATAATTTTTTTCCGATCCTTACGAAATTTGGCACGAAGTGTTTTTTTTAATGACCCAAAATTTTTCCAAATTTTATTGAAATCGGTTCAGATTTAGATATAGCTTCCATATATATCTTTCATCCGATATGCCCTTTTTAAGCTGTAGGAGCCACAATTTTAGTGCGATCTCTACCAAACTTAGTACGAAGTGCTTTGTGTGACGTTCCAATATGTGTGCAAGATATCATTCAAATCGGTTCAGATTTAGATATAGCTCCTGTATATATCTTTCATCCGATATGGACTTTAAAGGCTGTAGGAGTCACAATTTTGGTGCGATCTCTACCACACTTGGCAAAAAGTGCTTTGTGTGACGTCCTAATATGTATGCAAAATTTCATCATAATCGGATCAGTTTTATATACAGCTCCCATATATATCTTTCATCCGATATGGCCTTTAAAGGCAGTAGAAGCCACAATTTTGATGCGATCTCTATCAAACTTGGCACAAAGTGCTTTGTGTGACGTTCAAATATGTGTGCAAAATTTCTTCTAAATCAGTTCAGATTTAGATATAGCCCCCATATATATCTTTCATCCAATATGCCCTTTTAAAGCTGTAGGAGCCACAATTTTGGTGCGATCTCTACCAAACTTAGCACGAAGTGCTTTATGTGACGTCCCAATATGTGTGCAAAGTTTCATCTAAATCGGTTCAGATTTAGATATTGCTCCCATATATATATTTTTCATCCGATATGTCCTTTTAAGGCTTTAGAAGCCACAGTTTTGGTCCGGTCTTTACAAAATTTGGCATGGAGCGTTTCATTCAACGTCCTCATATGTGTGCAAAATTTCATCTAAATCGGTTCAGATTTAGATATAGCTCCCATATATAACTTTCATCCGATTTGACCTATTAAGGCTGTAGAAGGCACAATTTTGGTCCGATCTTTGCAAAATATGGCATGGAGCGTTTTATTCAACGTCCTCATATGTGTACAAAGTTTCATAAAAATCGGTTCAGATTTAGATATAGCTCTCATATATATTTTTCATCCGATATGGCCTTTTAAAGCTTTAGAAGCCACAATTTTGGTGGGATCTCTACCAAACCTAGCACGAAGTGCTTTTTGTGATGTCCCAATATGTGTGCCAAATATCATCATAATCGGATCAGATTTATATATAGCCCCCATATATAACTTTCGTCCGATTTGACCTATTAAGGCAGTAAAAGGCACAATTTTGATGCGATCTCTACCAAACTTGGCACGAAGTGCTTTTTGTGATGTTCCAATATGTGTGCCAAATATCATCATAATCCGATCAGATTTATATATAGCTCCCATATATATTTTTCATCCGATGTGCCCTTTTAAAGCTGTAGAAGACACAATTTTGGTCCGATCTTTACAAAATTTGGCATGAGCCGTTTCATTCAACGTCCTCATATGTGTGCAAAGTTTCATAAAAATCGGTTCAGATTTAGATATAGCTCCCATATATATTTTTCATCCGATATGCCCATTTATTTAAGGCTAGCTTTACTCCTTTGAAAGTTAGCGTGCTTTCGACAGGCAGGCGGACGGACAGACAGACGGACGGACATGGCCAGTTCGACTTAAAATGACATGACGATCAAGAATATATATACTTTATGGGGTCTCAGACGCATATTTCGAGGTGTTACAAACAGAATGACGAAATTAGTATAGCCCCATTCTATGGTGGAGGGTATAAAAACAGACTTTAAAACAAAAAAAGAAAAATGAAAAAAACCCAACAATAGACCAATGAAAGTTTGTCATAAAAAAAGGAGAAACTAAGTTTTTCCTTGAGCACTTTCAATGATAAAAACTTATGATTCCTAAAATTCGTATGCATTTATATACATTAAACGGATATATAACAACAACAACCACAACTACCAACAAACAATCAGACAAAGCAATAGGCCAATTACATGAAGAAACAAAATTTTACTTTATATTATTTTATATATAAATAAGTTTTAAGCAATATATTTAAAAATAAAAATCAAATTATGGTATAATGCTGCTTAAAGTTAAAAATTATGTTACAGCAAATCATGTTTTAGCTCTCCAAATATTTATAAGAGTTTTAACTTAACTTTCAAGCACCAAATATTAAGGCTCTTATATTTAATCCTAATAATTCTTAGATAAAATAAATAAACTTAATAAAAAAAAAACTTTAATATCAAAACTATTTTTAGTTTGTTTTAAGTAAAAAATAAGAAAAATACATGACTTCCACATTAATCGAAAGAAACCCCTAATAAATACCATACCAAATTAAAATAATTAAAAAAACTTCTGTTTCCTCAAAAAATTGTTCTTCCAAGGCATGGAAAAGTTAGCAAAACATTCGCTTGGAGTTAGAGCTTATTTACATGTAAGTAACTTCAATAACCAAAAAGAAAACAAGTTTTTTTTGGATATTTGAGCTTGTAAATTATCTTTTTTTATTTCCTGACATATTTGGGATTATTTTCTAAAATGATTTAAGTTTTATTTACACTTTAGTCTGAATTTTTGCTATAATTTTTTTCAAGTGTATTTTATTGTATACAATTATTTTATTTCAGTTAAAACAAATGAATTATTTGAAAAATAAAATTTTATTTTTATTTGATTAAAATTAACTGAAATTGTTGTTATTTAAGAAATTGTTGGTGTAGCAGTGTGTTGTGCAGGAGCGCTTACCGATGAAGGATTCCATCGGGTCAGTTAAGGTATGTCCATGGGATTGTTGTCATTTTAACCACATTTGTATGTGGAGGTGTCGTTTCTCGTCAAGCTTCATATGTGAGCAAGCTTGTTCCGGTCCATAGGACCGATTGCCGTGGGAACATTATGACCATTGGTTATTTAAAGGCGCCAATAACTCCTCTTGTTGTATCAAGTATCATACACTCAAAAAGTTTTGAACCTCAACTCTAGTTAAAATTAACTAATTTTTGGAAATATTGTACTTCCTTAGGTACTTAATAATATGGTCCTTGTTTATACAAAGTATTAGTCCACTTTCAACTTCCCACAGGTAAAATATGACCTCTTTAGTTCATATGAAAGAAAACAAGTAAAAAGGCATTAAGTTCGGCCGGGCCGAACTTTGGATACTCACCACCTCGGGTGTATATGTAAACCCCCTTTCGCCACAATCTGATGAAAAATGGATAAATTATGCACCCAAATTCGGCACGGACATTGAGTGGTCTAATAAATATAAGTCACTGTTGAATTTTGTATTTCAAATTTCAACAAGATCGGGTAATAAATAAAGCTTTTATGAGCTTCAGACCCTTAACCGGTATATCGGTCTATATATGACAGCTATATCTAAATACAGTCCGATTTTTACCATATTTGGGTCGGATGGCGGGTGGCCTAAAACTACTCACTGTTTCTAATTTCAGCGAAATCGGATAAAAAAATAAAGCTTTTATGGGCTTCAGATCTTTCAACCGCAGATCGCTCTGTATGGAAACTATATCTAAATATTGTCCGATACAAACCATATTTGGGACGGAAGTCGGGAGACTAAAACTACCCACTGTTTAAAATTTCAACGAAATCGGGATTTAAATAGAGCTTTTATGAGCTTCAGACCCTTTATCGGCAGATCGGTCAATATCGCAGCTATATCTGAATAAAGTCTGATCTGAACCATATTTGGGTCCTATGTTGGTAGGCCTAAAACTACTCACTGTTTTAAATTTCAGCGAAATCGGATAAAAAACAAAGCTTTTATGGGCTTCCGACCCTTTATAACTATATATAGTCCGATAACTAAATATAGTCCGATCTGTACCATATTTCGGTCGAATGTTGAGGGGTTTAAAACTGCGCAATATTCCAAATTTCAGCGAAATCGGGTAATAAATAAAGCTTTTATGGGCTTCAGACCCTTTATCGGGAGATCGATCTATATGGCAGCTATATCTTAATATGAACCGATCTAATCCATATTTAGGCCGGATGTTAGAAGGCTGGAAATAACCTACTGTTGCAAATTTCAGCGAAATCGGGTAATAAATAAAGTTTTTATGGGACCCTTATCGGGAGATCGATCTATATGGCAGCTATATCTAAACATGGATCGATCTAATCCATATTAAGGTCAGATGTTGGAAGGCTTAAAATAACTCAATGTTGCATTTTTTAGCGAAATCGTGTAATAAATAAAATTTTTATGTGCTTCAGACCCTTTATCGGGAGATCGGTCTATATGGCAGCTATATCTAAATATGGACCGATCTAATCCATATTTAGGTCAGATGTCGGGAGGCTTAAAATAACTCACTGTTGCAATTTTTTAGCGAAATCGGTTAAGAAATAAAGCTTTTACGGTCTTCAGACCCTCTATCGGGAGATCGGTCTATATGGTAGCTATATCTAAATATCGACCGATCTTATCCATATTTAGGTCAGATGTAGGGAGGCTTGAAGTAACTCACTGTTGCAAATTTCAGCGAAATCGTGTAATAAATAAAATTTTTATGTGCTTCAGACCCTTTATCGGGAGATCGGTCTATATGGCAGCTATATCTAAATATGGACCGATCTAATCCATATTTAGGTCAGATGTCGGGAGGCTTAAAATAACTCACTGTTGCAATTTTTTAGCGAAATCGGTTAAGAAATAAAGCTTTTACGGTCTTCAGACCCTCTATCGGGAGATCGGTCTATATGGTAGCTATATCTAAATATCGACCGGTCTAATCCATATTTGGGCCAAATGTCGGGAGGCTCAAAATAACCCACTGTTGCAAATTTCAGTGAAATCGGACAAAAAATAAAGTTTTTATGGGCCTCAGACCCTTTATCGTGAGATCGGTCTATATGGTAGCTATATCTAAATATAGTGCGATCTGAACCATATTTAGGTCGGAAGTTAAGAGGTTTAAAACTACGCACAATTCCAAATTTCATCGAAATCGGGTAATAAATAAAGCTTTTATGGTTTTCAGACCCTTTATCGGGAGATCGGTCTATATGGAAGCTATATCTAAATGTGGACCGATCTGAACCATATTTGGTTCAGATGTCAGGAGGCTGAAAGTAACCCACTGTTTTAAATTTCAACGAAATCGGGTAATAAATAGAGCTTTTATGGGCTTTAGACCCTTTATCGGCCGATCGGTCAATATCGCAGCTATATCTGAATATAGTCCGGTCTGAACCATATTTGAGTCATATGTTGGAAGACGTAAAACTACTCACTGCTGCAAATTTCAGCGAAATTGGGTAATAAATTAAGCTTTTATTGTCTTCAGACCCTTTATCGGAAGATCGGTCTATATGGCAGCTATACCTGAATATGGACCCATCTAATCCATATTTAGGTCCTACGTTGGGATGGTTTAAATAACTCTCTGTTGCAAATTTCAGCGAGTCCGATCTGAACCATATTTGGGTCAGATATCAGGAGGCTTAAAATAACCCATTGTGTTAAATTTCAGCGAAATCGGGTAATGAATAAAGCTTTTATGGTCTTCAGACCCTTTATCGGCAGATCGGTCTACATGGTAGCTATATCTTAATATATGCCGATCTGAACCATATTTATGTCAGTTGTCGGAAAGCCTTAAACTACTCACTTTTGAACGATTTCAGCGAAATCGTGTAATAAATAAAGCTTTTATGGGCTTCAGACCCTTTATCGGCAGATCGGTCTATATGGCAGCTATATCTAAGTACAGTCCGATCTATATTTGGATCAGTGGTCGGGAGGCCTTATACAACTCACTGTTTCAAATTTCAGCAAAATAGAATGAAAAATAAAGTTTTTATGTGCATTAGACCCTTTAACGGATAATCGGTCTATATAGCAGCTATACCCAAATATTCTTCGATTTGGCCAGTTTAAAAACTTAACCAGCGTGCATCAAAAAGACGTATCTGTGCCAAATTTCAACTCAATATCTCAATTTTTGAAGGCTCTAGAGTGATTACAACAGACGGACGGAGAGACGGACAGACACACGGACATCGTTAAATCGTCTTAGAATTTTACGATGATCCGAAATATATATACTTTGTTGGGTCGGAAATTGCTATTGTGTTGCGAACGGAATGACTAAGTGAATATACCCCCTATCCTACGGTGGTGGGTATAAAAATATTGAAAACAAATAAAAGCGTGCTAAGTTCGTCCGGGCCCTGCACCATGGATCGCATTTGTCGAGTTCTTTTCCCGGCATCTCTTCATAGGCAAAAAAAAGGATAAAATTAATGATTTGTTCTGCTATTAGGGCGATATAAAGTTATGGTCCGATTTGGATCATAATTGAATTATATGTTGGAGACCTGTGTAAAATTTCAGCCAATTCGAATAAGAATTCCGCCCTTTGGGGGCACAAGAAGTAAAATAGAGAGATCGGTTTATATGGGAGCTGAATCAGTCTATAAATTCAGACCATAATAAACCTGTATGTCATGAGTGGATCCGGCGTATATAATTTCAGACAAATCGGATTATAATTGCGACCTTTAGAGGCCCAAGAAGTCAAGATCCTGGATCGGTTTATATGGCAGCTCTACCAGGTTATAGACTAATTTGAACCATATTTGGCACAGATGTTAAAAGTCGTGACAAAACACTTCATGCTAAATTTTAGCCAAATCGGATAAGAATTGCGCGCTCTAGTGGCTCAAGAAGTCAAGATTCAAGATCGGTTTATATGACAGCTATATTAGGTTATAGACCGATTTCAACCATACTTAGCACAGTTGTTGGAAGTCATAGCGAAACAAGTCGTGCATAATTTTATTCAAATCGGATAAGAATTGCGCCCTCTAGTGGCTCAAGAAGTCAAGACCACTGAATCGGTTTATATGTCAGGTTATACCGATTTGAACCATAATTGGCACAGATATTAAAAGTCATGAGAAAACACTTCATGGTAAATTTTAGCCAAAACTGATCGGAATTGCGCCCTCTTAAAGCTCAAGAAGTCAAATCGGTTTATAATACAGCTGTAATAGGTTATGGACCAATTCGAACTATACTTAGGACAGTTGTTGGTTATCATAACAAAATACTGCAAAATTTTATTCAAATCGGATAAGAATTGTGCCCTCTAGTGGCTCAAGAAGTCATGATTCAAGATCGTTTTAGATGGAACCTATATCAGGTTGTTGCCCGATTAGAACCTAATTCAGTACAGTTGTTGGAAGTCATAGCGAAACACGTCGTGGAAAATTTCATTGCAATCGGATAAGAATTGCGCCCTCTACAGGCTCAAGAAGTCAAGACCCAAGATCGGTTTATATGGCAGCTATATCAGGTTATGGACCGATTTAAACCATACTTGGCACAGTTGTTGGATATCATAACAAGACACGTCGTGCAAAATTTCATTTCAATCAGATAAGAATTGCGCCCTCTAGAGGCTCAAGAAGTAAAGACCCCTGATCGGTTTATATGGCAGCTATATCAAAACATGGACCGATATGGCCCATTTACAATCTTAACCGACATACACTAATAAGAAGTAATTGTGCAAAATTTCAAACGGCTAGCTTTACTCCTTCGAAAGTTAGCGTCCTTTCGACAGACAGGCGGACGGTCGGACTGACATGGGTAGATCGACATAAAATATCACGACGATCAAGATACTTTATGGGGTCTCAGACGAATATTTCGAGTAGTTACAAACAAAATGACGAAATTAGTATATCCCCATCCTATGGTGAAGGGTATAATAACATTTTACCTTTTGTTCCAGCAGAGTATTGAACCAAAAACCTTTTGTGTAGAGCGTCTGCGTTGTAAAGACGCTCTACGCATTCATCCACATCCTCATTGTTTGAGTCTTCGACTATTTTCCCATTTCAATATTTGCTAACAACACAAAAGGAAAACATTTGCTCACTTCTTTTTATACCCACCACCGAAGGATGGGGGTATATTCATTTCGTCATTCCGTTTGCAACACATCGAAATATCAGATCGGTCCTGATTTGGTTATAGCTGCCATATAGACCGATCCTCCGATTTAGGGGCTTAGGCCCATAAAAGCCGAATTTATTATCCGATTTTGCTAAAATTTAGGGCAGAAAGTTGTGTTAGGCCCATCGACATCCTTCGTCAATTTAGCTCAGATCGGTCCAGATTTGGATATAGCTGCCATATAGACCGATTTCCTGATTTAAGGTTTTGGGCCCATAAAATGCTCATTTATTGTCCGATGTCGCCGAAATTCGGGACAGTGAGTTAAGTTAAGCCCTTTGACATACTTCTGGAATATCGCACAGATCGGTTCAGATTTGGATATAGCTGCCATATAGGCCGATATCTAGGTTTTAGGTTTTGGGGCCATAAAAGACGCATTTATTGTCCGATGTTGCTGAAATTTGAGACAGTGAGTTTAGTTAGGCTCTTTGACGTCTTTCTTCTAATATAGTTGAAATTTTGTGGATTTTCACCAAATTCTTTACTTGAGGTAGTTGTAAAAAAAGGCGTGCACGGGCGTTACTCCCATGCAAACCCAAGTCCGAATCCCCAGTCCGGTCAAACAGAAATTTATTTTTTTATATCCGTAGCGCAGAGGTTAGCATGTCCGTCTATAACGCTGAATGACTGGGTTCGAATCTTGGCGAACCCATCAGAAAAAATTTTCAGCGGTGTTTTTTCCCACCTTATGCTGGCAACATTTATAAGGTATAAGGTAAGGCACAGCTGTGTAAAAACTTCCCTTAAAAGAGGAGTCGCACTGCGGCACGCCGTTCGGACTCGGCTATACAAAGGAGGTCCCTTACATTGTGCTTATGAACTACACTAATTGATATGTGAGAAGTTTGCTGCTGCTCCTCAGTGGAATGTTCATGGGCAAAATTTGTAATTTTACCATAGGATGGGGGGGAATTTGTCTATTCATTCCGTTTGTAATACCTCAAAGTATTCGTCTAAGACCCCATAAAATATATATAATCTTGATTGTCTTGACGCTCTAAGTCGATCTAGCCATGTCCGCCCGTCTGTCTGTCAAAATCTCGTGGCTTCAAAGCGGATTCCTAAATTTTTCCTTTATAAATATTCGCATTTACTTTGGCGTCAGCCTTGATGAAAACGATTTAGTATCATTATAACAATTTATGGTGCAATTCTTTCTTTAACTTGAGGTGTTTGAGTTCGCCAACAATAGTCTGTTGTGATTTTGCAGCCATGGTAACACTTCGTCTCAGCTATCCTGTATTTTGTTTTTATTCACACTTCTGCTGTTGATTTTCGTCTTCGACAGTCTGACTTATGGCGATTTAGAATATTGTTGTATCATATTCTACAAGTTTTCACCGAATTCCTTTCAACATATTGATAAGTGAAGACTTTACCAAAAGTAGCAGAGGAAATACTTGGATACCATTTTTATAAATTTTATATACATTTCTTTTAAAACCAAAAACAATTAAAAAATATTTTTTCCATTGATTTATGGAAAATATTTTTTTTTAAATATTTTTTTAACTATACCTATTTTGAGTTTTTTTTTCAACAAAGTTTGTAATAATGAAAATAGGCTTTAATATTTGGTATGTTTTTTTATGGCAAACACTACAAATGTTTTTTGTAGTGCCTATTGTAATTTTATTGAATGGGCTCTTATAGGGCTTTAAAATTACAAAATTCAGAAAAAAAAATTTAATAAATATTTTCGAAATGGAAGCTAAAACATGATTCTGCTGTGAATTTTTCAACTTTTTTTATAAATCCGTTTTTAATCATTTTATTCATTACAAAAATAGGCAATTTGTCCATGAACAAAAAGCAAAGAAGCAATTAAAATTCACAGAAGGCCAAACTCGAAAAGCAATATTTTTAATTATTTCTAAGATAAATCATTGTTTTCCACTAATATTTATTTCAAAAGTTTATTATTTTTAAAATATAGTACGTACATATATAAGGTGAGATGTTAAGAATGTAAAATTTATGGTGAAATGTTATAAGAACTTGTTTGAAAAAAAAATGTTTTAATTTTTTTAAAAAACACTACCAATTTAGCGCACAGCTAAAGTGTAGCAAGCCTCTACCAAGGGGAATAAATCCGATAGATAATATTATGTTTGTGATGAATTTTAGCTTTCCTTTTTCATTAAAAGATAATCGTCGATCATAGAGCTAAATTAAAAGGGAATTAAAAAAATTATGAAAAGGCAATGTAAACATAAATATTGGGTTGCCCAAAAAGTAATTGCGGATTTTTTAAAAGAAAGTAAATGCATTTTAAATAAAACTTAGAATGAACTTTAATCAAATATACTTTTTTTAACACTTTTTTTCTAAAGCAAGCTAAAAGTAACAGCTGATAACTGACAGAAGAAAGAATGCAATTACAGAGTCACAAGCTGTGAAAAAATTTGTCAACGCCGACTATATGAAAAATCCGCAATTACTTTTTGTGCAACCCAATATATTGCAGCTATATCCAAATCTGGGCCGATCAGGGACAAATTGAAGAAAGATGTCGAAGAGCCTAACGCAACTCTCTAACCCAAATTTCAGCAAAATCGGAAAACAAGTGTGGTTTTATGGGGCTAAGACCCTAAATCGGTGGATCGGTCTGTATGGTGCTATATCAGGATATAGTCCGATATAGCCCATCTTCGAACTCAACCTGCTTATCGACAAATAAACTCCCAAAACACATGGCCCCATATTGTTGTGATTGGTCGAACGAACGCATTACCAATCTCCGAGATCTGGTATTTTTTAAATTAGGGTAATGAGAAATGCTTTTTAGGGTTCGTGTCCACCCCCAAATCCTTTTACTTTGAGCCCCAATGGTATGAACCGTTTGGAGGGTGTTTTGGGGCTGGGGCGCCCACCGGCACTTTGCCCTGAAAATAGATATCAAATTCGTTCTTTACTCCCAAATACCGTTAATTTTAGCTCCATATTGCTATAGACGGAAATAAAGTTCAGTTTAAGGGGTGATTTAGGGTGTATCCCAAAATTGGATATCAAATTCGTTTTCTACTCTAAAATACCTTTCATTTAAGTCCCATTTTTCCATAATGGGTCAATTAACCTATTCGATGTATTTTTAGGAGGAAAAGCACCACCTGGACCTGAACACAAATTTTAATGCCATATTTTTAATGTACTCCCAAATATCTTTCATTTGAATCCCATATAGCCATGGTCGTCTGATATGCCCATTTTGGGGGTATTTGGGGATGGGGCGACCTCCCATTACATGGACCTAATTTTTTATGCCATATTTGTAATTTACTGCCGGATAGTTTTCATTGCATTTTGATACTACAGAACAAACAAACAAACCGAGTCTCATATGGTCATGATGGATCATCATTTGGGGCTCTTTTGGGGGGTGGGGTGACCCCCTACACTTTGGGGTAACGAGGAGGATCCGCCCCTTCCGATATCAACAAATTATAAAGCATATTTCTTCTTCATGACCATATTCGTAATCTACGCCCGAATAACTTTCATTTGAGTTCCATATTGTCATGATCGTCAAATAAACCTATTTTAAGAGGTTTTGGGGTTGGGCGGCCCCCCAGGTACTTGGACCCAACTTTTATTATGAAATTCGTACTCTACTCCTGAATACCTTTCATTTTAATCCCATATTGTCCCGATCGGTCGAATTTCATTTTTGGGGTAAGGGGGAGGGTCCGCCCCCCTTCCGATAACAAAAAATGATATAGCCTATATTTCCTGCCTGACCAACCTCTACAATCTGTGAACATTTCAAGGTAATCGATTCAGCCGTTTTTGAGTCTATACGGAACAAACAAACAAACACAAATTGAATTTTCTATATAAGATTGGGTCGGAAATGGATATTTCGATGTGTTGCAAACGGAATGACAAAACAAATATACCACCATCCTTCGGTGGTGGGTATAAAACTACATGCAGTACCTTCATATATATTTTTTATTCATTTAACCTTGGATTCTTCCTTGTACTTGTGACAGCTAATCCTTAACTCAACTTCCTCTTCATTTAGCTTATGTTGATGTGTGCAATAATTGGTATTTTGTATCATAATTGGTATAAACCTAAGAACTTCACTGATTGAACATACAATACAATGAATATTTCAATATTATTGAAATATTATCTTTGAATCTTGTATCCTACTTTTTTCAACTACATAAAAAGTTTTGAAATCTTTATTTTATTGGAGACACATCTAGAAGATGAAAGGTCAGAAAGAGCGCGAATGTTTTTCAATGGGTTTCACTTAATTTTTATACCGGCAACACGTAATCATAGGCATGGAAGAGCTATTGGTGGAAAAATATACGGAATTAGCAAAAAATTAGAGGATTTTGGAATTACATATGAAGTGAATGAAAGTTCAGATGCGCAGCTACTAATTATACGCACCACTACATATGTCTTCACTTTAATACCGACATACATTCGTCCAGATTCTTGGTCGGAGGAATTCAATAGTCTGAAGGATGTATATAATAATCTTGAAATCACTAATGGTATTATAATGGGTGACCTGAACGTTCGCATTGGAGAACTGAAACAATATCTAAATGAAATAGGTACGGAGATGTTCGTTGCTGGTTATGACGTGAGAAAATCAAGAGACAAGGTCATTAATAAAAAAGGCAAGCAATTTGTTGAGTTTTGCAATGACTCGAATTTATTTATTTTGAATGGAATTACTCTCGGAGATGGTGAGGGTAATGTGACATATGCCAATACACTTGGTCAATCTGTAAATGATATATGTTCTGCATCTCTTGAATTGCTAGGCTTTGTTAATAACTTCTCAGTGGACGACAAAATATGGTCCGACCACTTCCCAATTGTACTCAAATTGAATTATAATATATCAGCAGAAAGTGGACAAAAAATGAATTTGTTGCCAAAGCTAATCTGGAAGGATAAGATGAAATATAAATATCAGAGAAGACTCAACGAAATTATGGATAATTATGAGGTAGCAACCAGCAATCTCAAACTAAGTAATCTTTGCGAAATGATAACGAAATCTTGGCCGCAAAAGCCGAATGAAATGCAATCATTTCAGCCGAAGCATAAATGGTATAACTTTTCCTGCAATGAAGCCCGACTAAAAAGCTTCAAATTACTGGCAAAATATCGGAAGTCGAACAATTTGGAAGATAAAATACTTTATTTGAAAGCTCAAAACTCCTACAAATCAATATGTACTAATAGTAAAAACATGTACTATCAAAATATATCTGCAAAGATAAATATCATAAATAATGCCAAAGAGTGGTGGAAGATGGCCAGAGAGATGCGAAATCACCAAAATAAAATTAGCTCACATATAAGGCCTTTACTATTCAAACAACACTTTGAAAATCTGTTAAATACGTCACAAATCATGTCCCAAATACATTATGCGCCACCGTTAAACCATGATCCGATTTTAGATGGACCCATAACCATGGGTGAATTGGAAAATATGCTTCACAAAGTCAAGTTGAATAAGGCACCGGGTGAAGATAGAATACCATATGAGTTCTTCGTATACGCAACAGAGCAATTTCACCTCCAGCTTTTAAGCACTTATAATAACATTTTCAATGAAAGCACCATGGATAAGATCTTTACAAAATCTATAATTTACCCTATTCATAAGAAAGGCGATTACGACAACCCTTCCAATTATAGAGGTATCTCATTTATGAATTGTGCCGCCAAGATATTTATGGGTATTTTAAACGATCGCATTTATACATGGGCCGAGGAAAATCATATTCTGGTAGAATACCAAGCTGGATTCCGGAGGCAATATTCTACTGTTGACAATATATACAACCTGGCAGCTATAGTTAGTCTGAAACTTAGTGAAAGGAAAAAAGTGTACGCTTTTTTCATTGATTTTAAGGCTGCCTTTGATAACATATCTCGCCAGGCATTGATCTTTAAATTGCACCAAATTGGGCTGTCATATAAAATAGTAAAAGTTATCGAAAACATATATAAAAATACGGAGTCGGCAGTATGGACTGGGCAGGAGAGGTCAGAGTACTTTGCAACAACAAGAGGTGTAAAACAAGGGTGTCTACTTTCACCCATGCTTTTTACACTTTATATAAATGATTTGCATGACAATCTGGGAGGAGGATTATATATTGAAAACATCAACATTCGCCTATTGCTATACGCCGATGACATTGTTTTACTTGCAGACGATATAACAATAATGCAAGAGATGATAGGTAAACTCGAAACCTATTGTAAAACTTGGAATCTCGAAGTAAATCTAGAAAAATCAGATATAATGGTATTTAGAAATGGAGGTAGACCTAGCAAAAAAGAAGTATGGAAGTTTAATGAAAGACAAGTCCGGATAACAAATGAATTTAAATATCTTGGTGTAACCTTTACCCCAACCATGAAATTTGGAAAACATGTACAAAATCGGAACATAATGGCGAAGAATGCTCTAAATACTACATGGGACAGTGTAATTGGGCGAAATGATATATGCATGAATGCGAAATGGAGACTTTATTTATCGGTCTGCAGGTCAATACAAACTTATGCAGCACAAGTTTGGGGTTTTGCTCATTTCGAAGAAGTTAATTTCTTGCAAAGATTTTTCATTAAGAAATTATTGCGATTACCGATGCATACACCAACATATATCTTAATGTTAGAAACTGATGTGGAAGATAGCCAAATTTATTCATTAGGATTGCACTTGAAATATCTCGGACGAATCATGTTTCAATATAACAGTTATCGTCTGCCTAACCAATTAACAGCAATAGTGATGCGCAAAAATATCTTTTGGGTGAAAGAGTTAAGAGCAGTAACACAGAGTCTTAATGTACAATGGCCCGAGACTATAAATAGCATTGAATCTTGGAACACTTTCTCAACAGAACTACTATGTTCATTAAAACTAGATCTTAAGCATAAAAGGATCCAACGAAAACTACAAAGCGATTCCCGAGATTACAAATTTTTGAATCCATCTAGAGCACAGCTGTATTTGAATGACAAATATACACAAGAAAAGATTGCATGGATATTTAAAGCTAGAAGTGGAATGTTATACCTGGGGTACAACAGATTTACTACCAGTGAAGAGGAGCGATTATGTAAATTGTGCAACATGCGAGCAGAAGAAACCTTTCAACACTTCCTTGGTATATGTCCTATTTTAAGCGAGTTTAGAATGATGGCCTTTGGAAAGACAATATTGAATCAGGAAGAGATTTTGGAGAAATTGGACGGCAAGAATGATGCCGATTGGGACAACATCGTAACATATTTAAAATCAGCATACACTTATAGACACTATTTATTATCTGAATTCCAATAGAAAGAATTCCCAAGATGTTAAAATTTATTGAGCGACAGACGTTAAATACATTGTCGCAATAACATTTATTTATTTACTTCTTCACAACGAATTGATGATACATTGTCCATATTAAAAATAAATTAGAATAACTGAATGTATTCTTGATATTAAATGAAAAGAAAAAATAGTTAAATAAAGAAGAAGAACTACTACTACTACTACTACTACTTATCTTTGAAAAAGTTGATTAAGTTAATATACATATGAGTTAACTATTGAAATGTCACAGACTTAAACTAATAACCAATAGTCCAAGTTTTTATAGCAATTCACCATCATCATTGTAAATGTGTATAGGGGTTATAAACTAGTTCACTTTTTTGTTTTAATAATTAAATTTGTATATATAATATGTAAATGATAAACGATCTTTAGGTCAAATTAAATTAAGATAACCAAAATCATCAAATCTCAAAGCCATACAATCAAGCACTAACTTAAGCAAATAGTTTTTAATAAAACCTATGATGGTTACGATGGTAGGTAAGGAAACAAAGTTAGCAATACAAATAATCAAAATATTTCTTAAAGGCAAAATCCCGATAACTATAAATGAAATAATTGTAAAGATTTAAGGATAACAAATCCGTGTGTAGTTAGTTTGAAACAAGGGAACTCAACTTCCCTATCGCCCCCCCTCCCCATCCCCCTATGAAATAAGTTGAGACTAATTTAATTTGCAATTGTTATTTCCATACATTTTGTTCTCCTTTGTGATTTCTCTATGGCGAAATAAGAAATACTATAAATATTATAAATTTAAATATTAATTGTAGCAAAAATTAATTGTTATAAATGAAATTTTCGATTGATAAGAAGAGAGAGAAAAAAAATGGACAACAAACAATTAGGGAATATATGAATGTGAATGTGAAGATGTTAGATAGTTAGGCGGCTTAAGGATGTAACGAATGTAAGAATGATAGGTTTGTAACTCAAAGCACATTTTTAACTATGAGACGCTTCTTTTTTTTATACATACAAAATTTAAATTTAAACCAAAATTATGCTATGGCATAAATTATCGTACATATGTAGAGTTGAAGACAAAAAATGCTGTTTAGACTTTTGCATTTTAAAAATCGAGACATCTAAAAATGTTAAAAATCCATACACACCGAAAAGAAAAAGATTATAATAATAATGGCCGAAAAAAAAATTTAATTCGTTTATATATATGAGTAAATAAATTAAAACAAAAAGTCTTACACAATCTTATGGCATACAAATTAAACTATTTAACTTAATGTTGTAAACTAATTGAGAGGAATACGAAGAATAATTTTAAAATTTTCAAAACGAAGTTGTTAGAAGCTTTTTGGTTTCCAGACCCTTAATCGGCAGATCGGTCTATATGGCAGCTATATATAAATATAGCCTGATCTGAACCATGTTAAAGTCGGATGTATCGAGGCTTAAAACAACTCACTGTTTCGAACTTCAACAAAATCGGATAAAAATAAAGTTTTTATGAGCCAAATTTCAAATCCATTCCTCAATTTTTGAAGGCTATATAGTGATTACAACAGACGGACGGACAGACACACGGACATCGTTAAATCGTCTTAGAATTTTACGACGATCCGAAATATATATACTTTGTAGGGTCGGAAATTGAATTTTCGATGTGTTGCAAACGGAATGAATATACCCCCTTCCTATGGTAGTGGGTATAAAAAAAACGATGAAGAGACATTCGTTAGAGAAATGACAAGCGGACAGACGTATCAGGAACATTTTCTGAGGCGAACTGTAAATGTTATGACAGCTGCAATTTTGGCTAGTTGTACTGTTCATGTTTTAACCACACAAATGTGTAATTTGTTTACGAATTGAATGGTAGGACCTCAACTGGATCCCTTAAAACGTACTACAGTACTTCTGATTTACCTGCCAATCGGTTAGGTGCGAATTTCGGTTTTCTGCCAAAAACATTCTTTTCACTGCCAATCCTTTACAAATAATTCTTTTAATTGCCAATCCGTTAGGTGCTTATTTCACTTTACGACTAATAATATTTGAAAAATATCAATGTTTTCACAAAGATTTTTTAATTTACCAGCCACAAAAGTTAAAAGCAAAAACAAGTTAGGCGATAATTGTCAAACACTCACACACTATAGTGAGGAATAGAAAAAAAACTGATTTTCTTACTTCTTACGCTCATAAAAAAGGAAAAAAGATGTAAATGAATTATATTTAAGAGCCAAGGCCGTGGCAGGTAGTACAATCTGATATCTGTAGCTTTTTGGCCTTTAAACATATGAAAGATAAGTGCAAATTTCGCTTTGTTGCCATAAAATGAGTGCAAAACTTGTTTTGGTAACTAAGTCGGAACTAGTGTACAACAAAGTTTTGGACTTCGTATCGGCTCGGCTTATCTTTAACTGTTGGCTGTAATATTTCGTATTTTGCTTATCAGGATCAATGAGGTTCCGTTCTCGTCTACGTGCCATTTGTCGAGTTACTGAACACGGTAGATGGGATGGTCAGAGCGGGCTCGGTGGCGAGACGGGACTCAAGGCCTAAACAGAATTAACGCATTGGGGAACGTCGCCTTGAAAAATTCAACTAAGCAAATAGATATAAAAAAATGAACTTGAAACAGTTAAATAATTTTTAACTTTGAGGACTAAAAACTTTGAGGACTAAAAACGCTATCTACGCGTGACAGCGCAGAATGACGGTAGCTTTTAACTTGAGTGAAAGATTGGCATTTTACCGCCCTCCTCTGGTTCTCCAATATTCCTGTTTCTTTGGTTTGAGTACAACCCCTGGATATATTTCATAGACCGATTTGTATCGTTCTTGACATGATTGTTCGAAGTCATAACAAAACATACCGTGCAAAATTTCAGCCAAATCGGATAACAATTGCGACTTCTAGAGTCACAAGATATCAACTCGTAAAATCGGTTTATATAGGGGCTATAACAGACTTAGGTCGCACTTGGCGCAATTGTTCGAAGTCATATTGGACAAAAATTGCTGTTAAAAAAGTCAAATCAGGAGATCAGGTTGTATGGGAGCTATATCCAAATCTGAACGGAAATGGCCCATTTGGAATCCGCAATGACCTACATAAATTAGAAGTATCTGGGCTTCTTTAGTTTGGACACAAAAATATTTCATTTTGTTGTTGCTTTAACCAGCTTAGACCAATGTTTTTTTTATTTCTTGCTTTTATTTCAAAACAAAACAACAAAAAACACTTTAAGAGTCTCAACATTTGTGGTGTGTTAAATGTATCAAGGGGCGGGTTGCAATGATAGCGATTTCTGCCTTTGCCAGGGGCCTCGTCAGACTGCTATGTCATCATTTATTTCATGCTGAATATCAAGGAGTCTAAACCTAATACTATGTCCAACATCATTTAGATTAATTCGTCACATTGAAATACTCGGGCTTGTTTGATATCAAACCATCAAATCAAAGAGTCAAGTTGAGAGGCGAATGGGTGAGTGGGGTCCAACCCATCATCAGTTGTAGACTATTTGGGGTCAGCGACATAAATTTTACAGAATACAAAGCGGCGCACCCTAATACCCAGCAGGACACTATTTGAATTTACTCACCCCGAAATTATGGAGCCTCCACCGTATGTATTTCGGTCAGTCTGTCCGTTTGTGATGCTATGAAGCTAGGTTAAAACATAGCACAAATCGTGTTTTCCCTCCATGGGGGCTATACTAACTTCGCTATTCCGTTTGTAACACCCCGAAATATTTCTCTAAGACCCCATAAAATATATATATTCTTCGATCTGGACCTGTCCGTCTGTCTGTCTGCACAAATACTTCCTATTAGTGTAGGTCAGTTGATATTGCATATTAAAATATAGCTCCCTAGCCAAGTACAGCACGTGCCAAGTATTTAAATCCTCTTGAAACCTGATATAGCTCCCATGCAAACCGACGTCCAGAATTTTTTCCTTAAGCCTCTAGAGGGTCCAATTCATATCGGATTTGGTTGAAATTTTGTACTATGATGTCTTCTAAGACATTTAATGGATGTACCGAGAAAGGTTCGAATCGGTATTTAACCTGATATGGCTCCCATATAAACCGATCTCCCGATTTTATATCTTGATCCTCTAGAGGCCGTAATTCTTATCCGATTTTGCACAGCGAATTATTCTTCTAATATACGTGTCAAAAATGGTCTAAGTAGTTCAATAATCTGATATAGCTCCCATGCAAACCAATCTCCCCATTTTACTTCTTAAGTCTCTCTGGGGCGATTTGGTTGAAATTTAGCACAATGGGATAAACTATTGTCTTTAGCATCCAAGTCAAGTATGGCCCGAATTGATAGCTCCAAAAGCATATCAATTCTTACCCATTATCCTTTTTTTGCCCATACAGAGATATTGGGCATAGAACATGACAAATGCGATCCATGGAGGTGGGTAAGATTCGGCCCGGCCGTTCTTTTCACGCTTTTACTTGTTTTTCGATAATTGTCTATATCAGACAATTATTTGAAGAGCGTTTGTAAATCGTTCAGGATAAAATTGGGATAGTGGGTTACATTAGTCCCATACAAAATTTCACCAAATTTGGTACCGATATCTACCCACATGAACCTATCTGAGTTCACATTGTACTTTTTTTCTTACAGACGCTTTAGTTAATATACACGGTGTAGGGTACATTATTGGTGTATAAGTCCCAGTATTGCTGGTTTTGAACTCTCTTAAGCTTTTAAATATCCTACCACAGTCTTCAAAGTCTGCTTTTTTTTAATATTTTTTTTTCAGTTTATGCCATTATTCTTCATGCCTCATTAATGTTCTAAATTGCTAAACAAAAACTTTCAAAAAAATAAATTTCATATTAAAAGAACTAAAAAAGACATTTAATATGCAATTCATTTGTATGCCATAAAAAAGAATACGAAAACAAGGATAAAGAAAATGCAATCAAAAACAAAAAAATAAATGAAAGAAAACTCTAAGAAAAACTAAAACAATAATTATGAATTCAAGTGTATAACAACAAAATAATAGCGGAAACAAATAAAAACCAAAAACTAATGTTTACAAATAAAAAGAGGACGAAGAAAAAAATCAATTTAGTCAGAGTTTCATAGTTTAAAACAAGACCGATGCTAAGGCAAATAAAACACACAAAACTACAACTAAGCATTTTAAGCCAACAAAAATACACCGAAAAGAAGAAAAAGAAAAAAAATTCAAATCAAAAACTTAAGAAAATAAAAACAAACATCTAAGAAAACAAAACCCAAAAGCGAAATAATTTATTTATGAGATAGAAGAATATTTGCCTGCAAGCAGCATGGGAAAAACCAAAAACTACATAACAAAATGAAGTGAAATAATGTCAAAGCTAAGAAAATTAAATGCAGAAAAGTCCTAAAAGGATAATCCCTTTTCTCTCAAAAAAAAAAAAAAAAAAAAAAACCAAGAGAAATGAAACAAAACTAAGAAGAAACACCAGTTAAACAGACTCTAACACTTTCAGCTCAAAATTCTCTCACACAAACACTCATAGGCCAAAAGAAGAACACAGAAAATGCATAGCTAAGACTCACAGTGTAAATTTATTCCTATTCTCTCTCTCCCACAAACACTCACACACACACACACACACACAATTTTGTCCCTCCCTGTCTATGTATAACATTATTATAATTATTATTAATAATAATATGCCATATGTACTTTTAAACTCTATAGGGTATATGTATGTATATGTATAAGTAAATGAATCTAGGATATTACACACACACATACTACCATAGATGTATGTAAGTGTGTATATGTTTGCATACTCCATTAGTTGTCGTAAAAAATTTAATTTTATTTAATTATGTGTGTCTCGTCAAACGACAACAAGATAAACCAACAGACTGCCTTTTAGACAGTCGGCCAACCACACACACACACACACTCACACACATACCACAACAATTTATTATATAAAAATTAACTAAATAACTTTTTAATAATTATTATTATTTAATATATAGTACATTATTATTATAATTATAAAAAAAAACCCACAATTTAAAGATGAAAGAGAAAAAACGTGAATAATTAAACCAAACAAATAATGAAATTAAACAATAAATGAAAACAACAGAAGAAAAAAACTGAATAAAAAAGCGAACGAACATATCGTCAAAAAATCTAATCAATCTTGATTTTTAATTACATGCCAATGGCATTGATTTAGGTTTTTATAACCATGCGGTGGTAAGTATTGATCGAAAGAGTTCAAATGAAGCCAGACCACAGGGTAATTATCGCATAATTAACTTTACTTAAACTGCAACATAAAACTTGGCCAATAAAAAGTGCAGTTAAATAATCACTTAAGAGGCCACTCAAAACCATTTAAAACCCAGTAAGGAAGAGGAAAAGTTGGGCGGTGCCGACTATATAATACCCTACATCTACCATATAAATACAATGTGGGAGCTATATCCAATTCTGAACCAATGTTGATGGACTACGGCGGATGTTTTCAGATGGGTTATTAAACAACCCGTATCAAATTTCCAGCAAATATGTTCAAATATGTTAACAGATGACAACATTAATGCACGTTACCCAAAATCTGACGAACATATATATGGGAGCTATATCTGAATCTGAACCGATTACGAGCAAACTTCTCAGGTATTGTAGTAATAGTCGATGAAACCGTTGTGCAAAATTTTGACAAGATTGGTCAATAAATGCGCTTGCTATGACTCTCGAAGTTAAAATCGGGCGATATATATACATGAGAGCTATATCAAAGTCTGAACCGATTTCAATGAAATTCACCTTTAATATCGGGAGTCATTGGAAAATCCTTCCTGCCAAATTTTGAGTAAATTGGTTAACAAATGGCCATTTTATTGCTGTATTACTGCAAATCGGACGAACATATATATGGGAGCTATGTCTAAATCTGAACCGATTTCGAGCAAACTGTATAGACATTGTGGAAGTCGCCGAAGAAAGCGTTGTATAAAATTTTGGGAAGATTGATGGATAAATGCTCTTGCAGTGGCTCTGGGAGTGAAAATCGGGCGATGTATATATATATGAGAGCTATATCTAAATCTGAACCGATTTCAATGAAATTTACCTTTAATATCGGGAGTCATTGGAAAATCCTTCGTGCCAAATTTTGAGCAAATTGGTTAACAAATGACCATTTTATTGCTGTATTACGGCAAATCGGAAGAACATATATATAGGAGCTATATCCAAATCTGAACCGATTTTTTTCCAATTTCAATAGGCTTCGTTTAGGGCGAAAAACATGCCCATACCAAATTTAAAGACGATTGGATGAAAATTGATACTTGTAGTTTGTCTGTCCATATTAATGACAGATGGACAGACAGGCAGACAGACAGAGAGACAGACAGACAGACAGACAGACGGACATAGCTATATCGAATCAGAAAGTGATTCCAAGTCGATCGGTATACTTATCCTTTAACCTTTTGAGTGTTACAAACTAATTCACAAAGTTATAATACCCTGTACCACAGTACTGGTGTAGGGTATAAATATTAACAAGCAGACCAGTGGTTGGACGTTGAGAAATGTTTGAGAATCGGCTTAAGTTAAGTTTAAATTTGTGTCCCTTTTGGTCAAAATTTTGTGTGTGACATACCTTTATAGGCTCTAAGACCCCCACCAAATCGTACCAAGATAGGTTGATATAGCCCCATATAAAACTATATATCTTTGAATCTAAAGTTTTAACACTATTGGTTAGTTTAGTCAGTCTGTATGTCGCAAAGCACGCTACTTTTCAAACTAGTTGAGCTAGTTGCTATGGAACGCGTGCCAAGGACTCGGTGGTGTTTTTATACCCACCACCAAAGGATGGGGGTATATTCATATTGTCATTCCGTTTGCAACACATCGAAATATCCGTTTCCCACCCTATAAAGTATATATATTCTTGATCAGCGTAAAAATCGAAAACGATCTAGACATGTCCGTCCGTCTGTCTGTTGAAATCACGCTACAGTCTTTACAAATAGAGATAATGAGCTGAAACTTTGCACAGGTTCTTTTATTGTTCATAAGCAGGTTATGTTCGAAGATGGGCTATATGAGACTATATCTTGATATAGCCCCCATATGGACCGATCCGCTGATTTAGGGTCTCAGGCCAATAAAAGCCATATTTATTATACGATTGTGCTGAAATTTGGGACAGTGAGTTGTGTTAGGTCCTTCGACATCCTTCGTCAATTTGGGCCAGATCGGTCTAAGCTGCCATATAGACCGATCCACGGATTTAGGGTCTTAGGTCCACAAAAGCCACATTTATTATACGAAATTTGGTACAGTGAGTTGAGTTAGGCCCTTCGACATCCTTTGTCAATTTGGGCCAGATCGGTCTACAGCTGCCATATAGACCGATCCGCGGATTTAGGGTCTTAGGTCCATAAAAGCCACATTTATTATCCGATTTTGCTGAAATTTGGGACAGTGAGTTATGTTAGGCCCTTCGACATCATTCTTTAATTTGGCCCATATCGGTCCCGATTTGGATATAGCTGCCATATAGACCGATCTCTTGATTTGAGGTTTTGGGTTCATAAAAGGCGCTTTTATTGTCCGATGTCGCCGAAATCTTGGACAGTGAGTTGAATTAGGCCACTCTACATGCTTCCTCAATTTGGCTTAGATCGGTCAAGATTTGAATATAGCTGCCATATTGAACGATTTCTCGATTTGAAGTTTTGGGGCCATAAAAGGCGCATTTATTGTCCGATGTCGCTGAAATTTGGGACAGTGGGTTGTCTTAGGCCCTTCGACATTCTTCTTCAATGCGGCACAGATCGGTCCAGATTTGTATACAGCTGCCATATAGACTGATATCACGATTTAAAGTCTTTGCCCTATAAAAGGCGCATTTATTATCCGATTTCGCTGAAATCTGACACAGTGACTTATTTTAGGCTTTTCGATATCCGTGTCGTATATGTTGCAGATCGGTTTAATTTTAGATATAGTTACGTAAAAGACCAATATTTTGTTATATACAATTGAACAATGACTTGTACTTATAAGTATTTGGCCCAAATCGGAAAATATTTCGATATAGCTGCTATGGGGCATAAGGTATGCATTTTTCACCGGATTGCGACGAAATGTGGTTTACGTATATACCCGAGGTGGTGGGTATCCAAAATTCGGCCCGGCGGAACTTAACGCCTGTTTACTTGTTTATCTATAAAATTGAACAGTAACTTATATTTTTTAGGGGGTTTACATATATACCCGAGGTATATTGCTTCCAAATAAAGCGGTCTCTTGATCATCCTTGTTTGGTTCTTAGAAGCTTTAATTTTTGCTGGTTTGATAGATATCTGATATGTACAATAAAATTTTTGACAGAATCTATAGTGGTGGGTTCCCAAGATTCAGCCCGGCCGAACTTTTATACGCTTTTACATGATTTTTCCAGTGTGCGGTCGTGCCTGCAGGGCATATGGGGCCTGCCCGTATTCTTCTAAAGGACATGTTAGCTATCGATGACTACTGCAATTAAAACGGTAGACTTTCGCTGATGGCATACGACACCAAGATAAGGCGGGTTATTTCAAGAAGAGCAGAGCTCAAAAACTTCTAGAGCATTGCCGTGTATTTCAGGAGGAATTACATGCCATAGAGAAAGATAGAGAGAGCTGGTATCACATTTCAGCATCATCATGTGTTGAACTTTTAAAGAATTTTTCGTCGACAGTCAAGTGGTTCCCATTGAGTTTGAATAAACTCCCAAAGCTTGTGAGTGATTTCACTTGAATCCCAAGCCATAGAGGACTTAGTGGGAATGAAAAAGCAGACCAACTAGCCAGAGCTGGATGGGCTTTAAACCCCGTGAGTCATCAGATCAGAATATGCGATTATGAATTTTTACTTTATTACCTTTTTGATCTCTGTGGCAAATATAGCATATCTACAAATTCTCACGATCACTTGACCTAATATTGGTAGAGATGTGCAGATCAGTCTCAAAGCGGCAATGTTGGCTTGCATTTTGTTTGCCATATTCCAAAAAAATTTTATACCCTCCACCATAGGATGGGGGTATAATAATTTCGTCATTCTGTTTGTAACACCTCGAAATATGCGTCTAAGACCCCATAAAGTATATATATTCTTGATCGTCGTGACACTGTAAGTCGAACTAGGCAGGTCCGTCCGTCCGTCCGTCTGTCTGTCGAAAGCACGCTAACTTTTGAAGGAGTAAAGATCGCCGCTTGAAATTTTGCACAAATGCTTCTCATTAGTGTAGGTCAGTTGGGATTGTAAATGGGCCAAATCGGTTCATGTTTTGATATAGCTGCCATATAAAACGATCTTGGGTCTTGACTTCTTGAGCCTCTAGAGGGCGAATTTCTTACCCGATTGAAGTGAAGTTTTGCACGACGTGTTTTGCTACGACTTTCAACAACTGTGCTAAGTATGGTTGAAATCGGTCAGTAACTGATATAGATGCCATATAAACCGATCTTGGATCTTAACTTATTGAGCCTCTAGAGGGCGCAATTCTCATCCAATTTGGCTGAAATCTTACACCTAGTGTTTTGGTATGACTTCCATAAACTGTGATAAGTATGTCGCAAATAGGTACATAACATGATATAGCTGCCATATAAAAAGATCTGGGATCTTGACTTCTTGAGCCTCTAGAGAGCGCAATTCTCATTCGATTTGACACAAAGTTTGTACAACTGGCTTCTCCCATTGCCTTCAACATACGTGTGGAATATGGTCTGAATAGATCTATAGCTTGATACAGCTCACATATAAACCGATCTCCCGATTTTACTTCTTAAGCCCCGAATCGGACTATAACTTGATATAGCTCCTCCTCCTCCTCCTTCTCTTTCGTCCTTATTCATTATTCTTTGTTTGCCTAAAAAGAGATACTGCGCAAATAACTCGACAGATGCGATCCATGGTGGAGGGTATATGAGATTCGGCCCAGCAAAACTTAGCAAGCTTTTACCTGTTTCAAATATTTTTCTAGGATATTCTACCCTTCTCATAAAAAGGCTGGGAAAAGAGCGGTCATAGGTCTTAAACACTTCGCAGAAAGCCACTCATCAACAAAAGAAATCTTTAGAAGAGATGTTCAATTCTCTGGCTAATAATAAATCTACAGTGAAATGCAGGCCTTTATTTCGTAGCACACACCCTTACAAGGGAATCACGTTGTTCACAACATTATGATACTTTTTTTGGCAACTTTAGACATTTCTATTAGAGCAGCAAAATCGCATCACCATTTCCCCGTATTACATGAATACATTTTTTATGTATTGTATGTTCCTACACTCATATCTGACTTTAAAATCAACATTTTAAATATCTAATTGGCATAATTTGATGCCGGTTGTAGAGCGATATAAAGATAATTCAATTGATTTAATTCACACCAGCACATTGTAATCAGCGATGGGAAGACAAATACATAGTGAAGAAAAATAACGAAATACTGCTAGTGATAGAGGTAGTGATGCGCAGCGCCCTTTGTTTTCTCAAGAAGCCATATTTAAGTGATTTAAATGAGTTTTTTTTGCTCACTTCAAGATGTGAGATGGGTGCTTTTGTTTTTTTTTTTTTTTATTTGCTACTATCGCATTACACCGTTCATCAGCACGGTTATTTGTTTTATTGCAGTAAATATGTGAATGATTAAATATCACAGCGTATTTCATGGGCTGTTTAAGGTGACTGTTAATGGAATGTGCGTTTTGGAATTTTTAGGTGTAAAACACTATGAATTGCCAAGTGATGTCATATGACAATTGATTTAAGTGAATGACCTCTTCAATATCTCGCGTGAGGATTAAAATGTTCCACGAATTTATTATTACAAGCACTATATTCAGCATTACTGGAGATGAAAATGGAAATGTTATTTTTTTAAACTTTAAAGATTACAGTGTCTAAAGAGTCAAATTTATATCCAATTATTAGTCCCATCTTTGTTAATCTACCCAGATTTTTTATACCCCCCACCGTAGGATAGGGGGTATATTCATTTAGTCATTCCATTTGCAACATATCGACATATCAATTTCCGATCCTACAAAGTAGATATATTTCGGATCGTCGTAACATTCTAAGACGATTTAACGATGTCTGTGTGTCTGTCCGTGTGTACGTCTATCCGTCTGTCCGTCCGTCTGTTGTAATCATTCTACAGCCTTTAAAAATTAAGATATTAAGCTGAAATTTGGCACAGATACGTCTTTTTGATGTATGCTGGTTAAGTTTTTCAACGGGCCAAATCGGCCCATATTTGGATATAGCTGCTATATAGACCGATTTTCCGATAAAGGGTCTAATGTCCATAATAACTTTATTTTTCATCCGATTTTGCTGAAATTTGAGACAGTAGATGGTTTAAGGCTTCCCGATATCTGACCCAAATATGGGTCAGGTCGGACTATATTTAGATATAGCTGTCATATAGACCGATCTACCGATAAAGGGTCTGAAGCCCATAAAAGCTTTATTTATTAATCGATTTCGCTGAAATTTGCAACGGTGGGTTACTTGAAGCCTCCCGACATTTGACGTAAATATGGGTTAGATCGGTCTATATTTAGATATAGCTGCCATATAGACCGATCTCCAGATATAGGACCTAAAGCCCATAAAAACTTTATTTTTTACCCGATTTTGCTGAAATGTGAAACATTGAGTAGTTTTACGCCCCCTCATATAGAACCTAAATACTGTCCAGATCGGTCTATATTTAGATATAGCTGCCATATAGACCGATCTCCCGATTAAGGGTCAGAAGCCCATTAAAAATTTATTTTATAACCGACTTCGCTGAAATTTGAAACATTTGTACCTCCTAACATAGGACACAAATATTGTCCAGATCGGACTATATTTAGATATAGTTGCCATATAGACCGATCTCCCGATTAAGGGTCAGAAGCCCATAAAAGCTTTATTTTTTAACCGATTTTGCTGAAATGTGAACCATTGAGTAGTTTAACGCCTCCCCATATAGAACCTAAATACTGTCCAGATCGGTGTATATTTAGATATAGCTGCCATATAGACCGATCTCCCGATTAAGGGCCAGAAGCCCATAAAAGCTTTATTTTTTAACCGATTTCGCTGAAAATTGAAACAGTAAGCAGTTTTACGCCTTCTAACATAGGACCCAAATATGCTTCAGATCGGACTATATTTAGGTATAGCTGCCATATAGACCGATCTGCCGATAAAGGGTCTGAAGCCCATAAAAACTTTATTTATTACCTGATTTCGCTGATATTTTAAACAGAGGGTTATCTTAAGCCTCCTAATATTTGACCTAAATATGGGTTAAATCGGACTATATTTAGGTATAGCTGTCATATAGACCGATCTGCCGTTTAAGGGTCTGGAACTCATAAATGCTGCATTTATTACTCAATTTCGCTTAAGTTTGAATCATGGAGTTATTTTAGGCCACCCGCCATCTGATCCTAATAAATTTAAGATCGGAATGTATTTAGATAAAGCTGTCTTATAGACCGATATGCCGATTAATGGTCTAAAGTCCATAAAAGCTTTATTCATTACCTGATTTCTTCGAAATTTGAAGAAGTGAGTTGGTTTCAGCCTGCCGACCCAAATAGGAGTGTGATCGGACTATATAGATATATTGGGTTGCCCAAAAAGTAATTGCGGATTTTTCATATAGTCGGCGATGACAAATTTTTTCACAGCTTGTGACTCTGTAATTGCATTCTTTCTTCTGTCAGTTATCAGCTGTTACTTTCAGCTTGCATTAGAAAAAATGTGTAAAAAAGTATATTTGATTAAAGTTCATTCTAAGTTTTATGAAAATGCATTTACTTTCTTTTAAAAAATCCGCAATTACTTTTTGGGCAACCCAATAGCTATTATATGGACCAATATAGTGTCTAAGTCCCATAAAAAGTTGACTTATTGTCTGAAAATGTTAATTGTAAATTAGTTCTCTTGGGGTCCTGTATAGAATACTAGCCGAACCGGGCCCGCTCCGCTGTGCCTTCTTTAACTCTCAAATATTTTTTTAGGGTGGAGACACTTTGCCCTGAATGCGGATATTAAATTCGAGCCATTGTAGTCTATGACGCTGAACGCGTTCGAATCCTGGCAGAAACATCGTACAGAGCGGTGTCTATCCTCCTCTTTATGTTGGCGACATTTGCGAGGTTCAATGCCATGCATGGTCATTTAAAATATTTTCCCCAAAGAGGTGTCGGCTATAAAAAAGGTCCCTTATCATTGAGTTTAAACTTGAATCGGAAAGCACTCATTGTTGTGTGAGAATTTACTCCTTTTCGGTTCCTGGTGGTAATGTTCTTTCTTAGGGTAATGTTCTCCTTAGGGGAGGGATGTCACCTCAGACATTTCGACTCAAATATGGATATCAAATTCGTGCTGCACTTCGAAACCCCTTTAGTTTGAGCCCCATATTGCCATGGCTGGTAAATATGAACCGTTTGGAGGGTGTTTTGAAGCTGGGAAGGCCACCGGCACTTTACACTGATAATATTCACAGCTTGTGACTCTGTAATTGCATTCTTTCTTCTGTCAGTTATCAGCTGTTACTTTTAGCTTGCTTTAGAAAAAAAAGTGTAAAAAAAGTATATTTGATTAAAGTTCATTCTAAGTTTTACTAAAAATGCATTTACTTTCTTTAAAAAAATCCGCAATTACTTTTTGGGCAACCCAATATATATCAAATTCATTCCCAACGAAAATGAAGTTCAGTTTAGGGGGTTCTTTAGGCCGTATCCCAAAACACTTGGCTCCAAACTGGAATATCAATTTCGTTTTCTACTCTCAAATACCTTTCATTTGAGTCTCATATCAACCTATTTGATTTATTTTTGGGAGGAAAAGCGCCACCTAGACTTGAACGCACAGTTTAATGTCATATTTGTAATCTTCTCCCTAATACCTCATTAGAGTTCCATATAGTTATGGTCGGCTAATATGCCCATTTGGGGGTATTTGGGGGTGGGCGACCATCCATTACTTGGACCTAATGTTTTATGCCATATTTGTAATCTACTGCTTAATACTTTTCCCATAATGACATGAACGTCGAATATATCTATTTAGAGGAGCGCTAGGGGAGGGAACCCGCTGGTTAGTTGGACCCAACTTTTAATACCATATACATTTTCTGGTCTCCAATACCTTTCATTTGATACCTATATTGTCCCGATCGGTGCACTTTTGATTTTGAGTTGTGTTTTTGGCATAAGGACGAGGGTCCGTCCCCCTTCCAATACCGAAAAATTATATAACCTATGTTTCCTTCGAGACCAACCTACACAATATGCGAAAATTTCAAGAAAATCGGTTCTGACGTTTTTCAGTCTATACGGAATAAATAAACCGAGTCCCATATATCCGTGATTGGCTAATGTGCCCATTTTAGACTTTTTTTTTTTTAGGGTGGGGTGACCCCCTTTACTTCGATATGAATTTGTATGTCAGATTCGTTATCTACTCCCGCATACTTTTCATTTGATATCCATATTGTCCTTATCGGTCTACTTTTGATTTCGGGTGGTGCTTCTGGGGGAACGGTGGAGGTTCTGCCCCTGACCATATTCGTAATCTACTCTTGAATACCTTTTATTTGAGTTCCATATTGTCATGATCTTTAAATAAGCCTATTTTAGGGGGTTTTGGGGCTGGGGCGGCCCCCAGGTACTTGTACCCAACTTTTTTTTATGAAATTACTACTCTACTCTTGAATATCTTTCATTTGAATCCCATATTGTCCCAATCGGTCCTCTTTTATTTTTGGCTAGTACTTTTGTGGTAAGGGGGAGAGTCCCCCCTATTTTAGGGGGTTTTGGGGCTGAGGTGGCCCCCAGGTACCTGGACCCAACTTTTATTATGAAATTCATACTCTACTCCTCAGCACCTTTCATTTGAATCCCATATTGTCTCGATAGATCCACTTTTATTTTTGGGTAGTACTTTTGGGCTATGGGGGAGGGTCCGCCCCCCTTTCGATATCAAAAAAATAGAAAGCCTATGTTTCCTTCCAGACCAACCTATACAAACTGTGAAAATTTCAAGGTAATCGGTTCAGACGTTTATGAGTCTATACGGAACAAACAAACAAACACAACTTGAATCGTATAATCTCCGAAGTGCAGCACCAATTTGATATCCATATTTGAGTCGAAATGTCTGAGGTGCCATCCCTCACCGAATGAGAACTTTACCCTAAGGAAGAGCATTACCACCAGGAACAGAGAAGGGGCAAATTCTCACACATCAATGAGTGCTTTCCGGTTCAAGTTTAAACTCAATAATGAGGGACCTTTTTTATAGCAGAGTCGGGACGGCATCCCGCAGTGTGACACCTCTTTGGGGAAAATTTTTTATATTACCATGCATGGCATTGTACCTCGCAAATTTCGCCGACGTTAAGAGTAACTAGCATTAGAAATATATATCCATGGTACTGGGTATTCAAAGTTCGTTTTCACTATGTTTTTTGTTTGTTTGAATTCCGATTAAGGCTGTCTAACAATCTTATCCATGAAATTTCTATTTAACACGATTTCGCTCAAGATAGGATTGTTGACTACGACTACACTTGATTGAATTATTATTTAATTGGCTACATCGCAGATTATGGTAATTGTGCTGATTCAAGATTTTTTTGTTGATAAGCGTCGCTAATTTGTAGTGACGAAATGACCCTAGCTATTGGGCAATGAATTAGAAATAACACACATTTTATATTGAAAGGCATGTGTTTGGAATTGAAATTGATTAGTCACTCATAATGGGGGTTCTTTGGTTTAAGGAAGAAAGTTTTGTTTTAATTGTTCTCTCACCTTTGTTATGCCAAAGGGTATTATAGCCAAGTGTATATGAGGGAGGTCCTAAAATGAGCCAGCAAATTGCAAATTTTGCCCATGAACATTCCACTAAGGAACAGGGGCAAACTTCTCACCTATCAATGAGTGCAGTCCGATTCAGCCGAGTCTGAACGGCGTGCCCTAGTATGACACCTCTTTGGAGAGAAGTTTTTATATGGCATATTACCTCACAAATGTTGCCAGCATTAGGAGGGGAAAGCCACCGCTGAAAATTTATTCTGATGGTCGCGCCAGGATTCAAACCCGCCCGATTAATGGTCTGAAGCCCATAAAAGCATTATTTATTACCCGATTTCGCTGAAATTTGACACAGTGGGTTAATTTAAGCCTCCCAACATCTGACCTACATACGGTTCTGATCAGATTATATTTAGATATAGCTGCCATATGAACAGATCTGCCGATTTGGTGTCTGAAGCCCTTTAACAGCCATTTATTCATCAATATTGGCAAAATTTTGCACAACGCTTGCCTCGACCACTACCACAACATCTGAGAAGTTTGCTCGAAACCGGTTTAGATTTAGATATGGCTACCATATATATGTTCGTCCGATTTGCAGTAATAATGCAATTAAAAGGTCATTTGTTAACCGATACTATCGAAATTTGGCAGGAGTGATTTTCTCTTGATTCTCAAAATTGCTGGTGAATGTCATAGAAATTGGTTCAGATTTAGATATAGCTACCATCAGGGACGTAGCCAGGGGGTGGTGCCCTCGGTCCCAAAATTTTTTTTATAAAAATTGTAACGAAAACATTGCGAACATTTAACAAACCTTTTTCTAAAATAAAATTCTATATGAGTTTTCTCATAATTTTCGATTTATTATTTTACTAGCCTTCTTTAACTCTCCCATATAGCAATGGTCGGCTAATATGCCTATTTGGGGGTATTTTGGGGGTGGGCGACCTCCCATTACTTGGACCTAATGTTTTATGCTATATTTGCAATCAACTACTTAATACTTTTCATTCGAGTACCATATTCATATGGACTTCGAATGTATCTGTTTAGAGGAGTTTTGGGGTTGGAGAGGGGCCGCTGTGTACTTGGACCCAAATTTTAATACCATATTTGTTTTCTTCTCTCCAATACCTTTCATTTGATACCTATATTGTCCCTATCGGTCCACTTTTATTTTTGGGTAGTACTTTAGGGCTAAGGGGGAGGGTCCGCCCCCTCCCGATATCAAAAATTTTAAGGCAATCGAATTTTATATATAAGAAAGATATATAAAAGATTTGAAATTTTATCTGTAGAAAAATTATCATTTTAAAAATGTTTCTATACCTACCACCGAAAGATGGGTGGTGTTATTCCGTTTGCAACACATCGAAATATCCATTCCCGACCCTATAATGTCTATCCGTCCGACTGTCCATCCGTCTGTCTTTTGAAATCACACTACAGTCTTAAAAAATAGAGATATTGAGCTGAAACTTTGCACAGACTTTTTTTTGTCCAGTGTGATTTCAAAAGTCTGTCTTTTGAAATCACACTACAGTCTTAAAAAATAGAGATATTGAGCTGAAACTTTGCACAGACTTTTTTTTGTCCAAAAGCAGGTAAAGTTTGAAGATGGACTATATCGGACTATACCTTGATATAGCTCCCATATAGACAGATCCGCCGATTTAGGGTCTTCGGCCCATAAAAGCCACATCTATTATCCGATTTTGCTGAAATTTGGGACAATGAGTTGTGTTAGGCCCATCGACATCTTTCTTTAATTTGGCCCAGATCGGTTCAGATTTGGATATAACTGCCATATAGGGCGATCTCTCGATTTATGGCTTTGGGCCCTTAAAAGGCGCATTTATTGTCCAATTTTGCTGAAATTTGGAACAGTGAGTTATGTTAGGCCCTTCGACATCTTTCTGCAATTTGTCCCAGATTGGTCCGGGTTTGGATATAGTTGTCATATAGACCGACTTCTCGATTTAAGGTCTTGCGCCCAAAAAAGTCGTATTTTTTCCGATTTTGCAGAGATTTAGGACAGTGAGTTGTGTTAGGCCCTTCGACATCCTTCTTTAATTTGGTTCAGATCGGTTCTGATTTGGATATAGCTGCCATATTGACCGATATCTCGATTTAAGGGTTTGGAGCATTAAAAGGTGCATTTGTAATCCGATTTGACTGAAATTTGACACATTGACTTATGTTAGGCTTTCGACATCCGTGTCGTATATGGTTCAGATCAGTTTATTTTTAGTTATAGCTACTAAAAAGACAAATATTTTGTTATACACAACAATGACTTGTACTTATTACTATTTGGCCCAAATCAGAACATATTTCGATATAGCTGCTATGGTGCATAAGGAGATCGGTCTATATGGCAGCTATATTCAAATCTGGACCGATCTGTGCCTTATTGCAGAAGTATGTCGAGGGGATTAACTTAACACACTGTCCCAAATATCGGCAACAGCGGAAAATAAATGTGCCTTTTATGGGCCCAAAACCTTAAGTCGAGAGATCAGTCTATATGGCAGCTATATCCAACTCTAGGCCGATCTGAGCCAAATTGAAGACGGATTTCAAAGGTCCTAACATAACTCACTGTCCCAAATCGCGGCGACAGCGGATAATTAATGTGCCTTTTATGGGCTCAAAACCCAAAATCGGGACATCGGTCTATATGGCTACATTCAAATCTGGACCGATCTGTGCCATATTGCAGAAGTTTATCGAGGGGCTTAACTTAACTCACTGTCCCAAATTTCAGCGACATCGGACAATAAATAAGCCTTAAATCGTGAGATCGGTCTATATGTCAGCTATTGCCAAATCTGGACCGATCTGGGTCAAATTGAAGAAGGATATCGAAGGTCCTAACACAACTCACTGTCGAGGGGCTTAACTTAACTCACTGTCCCAAATTTCGGCAACGTCGGACAATAAATGCGTATTTAAAATAACGTCTGCATTTAGTCGTTTTTTAGTAATATTACCATGCGATTCGTACTATGCTTCCAAGGGTCTTTCACTTGAGTCCCATATTGTCCCAGTCAACATGTATGTCCCTTAAGATGGTTGTTTTATGGGTTCGATGTAAAAAATAAAGGATTCCTATTCATCGTCTGATTCCAATGGCCCTTTAATTTGATTACCTCGATCGGCCTATATATGTGGATTTGTGTTTTGTTCTCAACTTGAGTCTCAAATTGTTCCAATCGTTCTATATATACGTTCCGGAGATTTTGGTGTGGGTCAGTCCTTCAGAGAATTGTACCAACATTTTTATATACATTTTGTGTTCTACTTCCGCAAACCTTATTTAATTTAATTTGCTATGACAGAACAGTTGTTCCACTAGTCGAACGTGGAATAGCATTCCAAGCGCCTCTATCTTTTGCGCTCATTCTAAAATCTCTGACACCAAGTTTCGGAGTTGAAACCATCCATGTCGTCTTATCTTCATTTACTGCCAAACCCTTTTTCACTGACTCGCTTTCGATTCTTTCAAAGGCTGCAGTTATTACTTCCGGTGACCGACCTGTGATGTCGATGTCGTCGACATAGGCGAGTAGCGTTTGTTGTCTGGTGAGCAGTGTGTCATATCTACGTACATCTGCATTTTGTAAAGAGTAAAGAGTGAGTTTTAAGCTGTTATCTTCTAGGCAACACTGATTAAAACAGCTCACGCACGTTTCGTGTTTTCTTTCACTATCAAAAATCTTCAGTTTGGTCTTTAATTTAACCATTAATGGTCTTACAAACGAACAGCGCTAGCAAATTATTGAATTTTATCATCATAATGCGTGTTGCTCTGTTTAGAAGGTTTATGGTCTGTTTAATAGGGTCAGCCAGAAGCATTGCAAGAGCTACAAATGCATCCAGAAAAAAGTCACAGTTTGGTGCGGTTTATGGGCTGGTGGCATCATTGGAACGTACTTCTTCAAAGATGATGAGAATTGAAACGTTACTTTTTTTTTAAAAAACTTTCTATAGCTCTTAAAAAGTCACCTTTTATAATCTTCTCCAGCAGGATATTAAAGAAATCACACGATAGGCTGTCTCCTTGTCTGAAACATAGTTGAGTTTGAATGGTTCGGAAAGATTCTTTCCCTTTTCTAACTGAGGAACGCGTATCAGTGTCATCCCTGCAGAGTCTTATTAATTTTGCACGGATACCCAACTCAGACATGGCTTCAAATACCTTTGATCGTATAGGGGTACCGAAAGCGGCTTTGTAGTCAACAAGGAGATGGTAGGTGTTGATTTGTTCTTCTCTTGTCTTTTCCAGGATTTGGCGCAGAATATCTGGTCTAGGGTGGATTTACCAGGCCTTAAGCCGCATTAATAGGGCCCAGTTATCTCATTGACTTTAGGTTTTATTCTTTCACACAGTACGCTCGAGAGTATCTTGTATGCGATGGGGATGAGACTTATTCCTCTGTCGTTGGCACATTCCGTCTTGTCTCCTTTCTTGTGGACGGGACATAGTATGTTGAGGTTTCAATCATCGGTTATGCGTTCTCCTAGCCAGATTGCGCAGACAAGCTGATGCATACGCCTTATCAGGGTGCCGCCTACGGTCTTAAATAGTTCAGCGGGGAAACCCGTCGGTTCCTGCTGCCTTGTTGTTCTTCAGTCGGGTCACAGCTTGTTGGACCTCAATCTAACTAGGAGGTAAACATTCCATACCATCATCTGGAATTGGTTCTGCGGTATTCTCTTCGCCGTTTTTCTATATCCCCAGTCAGTTACCAGATTCCCTTCTTTGCTTCTACAGAAGGATGTGCCTGCACCAAAGCCATCGGTTTGATGTTTAATTCTTTGGTAGTATTTTCGGACTTCAAGCTGACTCCTGTACATCTCAATTTGCTCACACTCATGTCTTTCCTTTTTCTTTCCGCGGAATAGACGTTTCTCCTCTCTCCTTTTCTCCCGATACCTCTACTTCATCTGGCGCGTTGCTACCGATTGCAGGGTTGTTCTATATATCGAATTCATGGTAGCAGTAGCACTAACTTCCACAAAATCTCTGAATGGTTTTCCTCTTCAAAAATTTTCTCTCAATGCACACACATCAATCAACATGGCACATAATCACAGACTAAGATAAGTATGGAGAAGATTCTACTATTTGGCTTTCTTTGTGCTTAAGATGATAGATAATGAGCTCGTTTGGATATGCAGCCACTATTCTACATGTGGCAGCGATGCCAAAGGTAGTCAGACAGAGTCAGTCATAAATATTTACAGATTTCTACAATGCGCATTGCAAACATGCTTGTAAGTGGCAGAGATGCGCTGCGATGCGATGTGATGGGTTCCACTTGACAACTTGAGGCAAGAATATTTGATAAACATGGGTATAATCTTAAATTGCTAAATTGCCTTTGTTTATTATTTTCAATTTTTCCGAATTATCACAAAAACTTAAGCCGCTCTTAATGCCGGCAGTGTGACGTTGACATGTGAGGATGATGAGGGCTGGAGTAAATGATGATGATGTTGATGATGACAAGAGCACTATCAGCCAGCCGTGGCGGTGTTGTTTTCATTTCTTACGTCTCATAGATTAGTTTAGTTTGGTTTCACTTTTTTCCGGCAGTGTGTCGAGTAGAGCGGTCATAACAACGGCCACAATTTCTACGCCAAGCGGTAGCGATAGTGATCGAAAATATTTGCAAAAATAAAAGCAACACGAAAAAAATTATGATAAAAATCCTTGCAAATATCAAGCAATTAATGTGGTGCTCGAGAAATTTGTCATAAAAAGAAAAGAAATCATAAAATAAAAAAATTTAAGCGACTCCGTCCTTTTAAGAATGTTATCAAACCCATGGTAAAACGTGTGCGAATAAGTGTTGAAAGCTGATGAAATACTAACAAGTTTGTTGTCAACGTCGAATTTTGTCCCCCGTCTGAAGTTTTTGGATATCAAAGCTGCCCACTCTCGATTTATCTTCACCAGCCCACCGGAACGATAAGTTTTTCTTGTCTTATCTTCCAAACAACAAAAAAAAAAAAATCTGTTTATGGTAATTCAACCCTAATTTACTACAATTAATCAAATTATTCATCGTCATATCAAACTTGAGGCTCTACGCTGCGATAGTGCCTATTGATAGAAATGTGATATACTATACACATATCGAAATGATATTTGGAATTTCTGGTGAAATTGTGAATGACTTGAGGATTTCATATCGATAAAAGAGTTAATAAAAGTGGATAATTTTTGAATGTATGAAAGGAAATGCAAAATTCGGGCGGTGACGACTATATAATACCTTACACTTAACCAATAAGGCGATACTCACCACGAAATGGACGCTTTATCTAATTGTAAACCCATTTTTATGGACTCCGGGCGGTGGCGACGAGTCGGGCGGTGACGACTATATTATAACCTACACCTCCCCTATAAGTGGCAATACTCACCACGAAATGGACGCTCTATCAAATTGTTAACCCATTTTTATGGACTCCGGGCGGTGGCGACGAGTCGGGCGGTGACGACTATATTATACCCTACACCTCCCCTATAAGTGGCAATACTCACCACGAAATGGACGCTCTATCAAATTGTTAACCCTTTTTATGGACTCCGGCTGAGCTTTTCAGATGGGTTATAGAACAATTCATGTCAAAATTTCAAACAAATCAGTTCAAAATTGAGTGTGACTTGGTCTATGCTTTATACAGGGGTGCTGTATATCAATCGGTTTGATAAAATTTACTAAAAATGTCTATGTTTATAAGAGAATGATATGTGTCGATTTTTGTGGCGATCGGTTGTAAAATTACCACATTATTGCAACATTACTCAAAAGCGGAAGTCTATATAAATGTGAGCTATATCTAAATCTGAATCGAATTTGATTAAAATCCATACACATAGTAGCAGTTCTTGGCACAATGCAAAATGTAGAGAACTTCGGTTGATAAATGCCACGACAAAGGCTCTATAAGTGAAAATATTTTAATTTGAAACGATCTCTACTAAAATCCTGGCACTTGGTGGGTTGGGCAAATTTTCAGAAGATTGGTAAATAAATATTGGATTGCCCAAAAAGTAATTGCGGATTTTTTTAAAAGAAAGTAAATGCATTTTTAATAAAACTTAGAATGAACTTTAATCAAATATACTTTTTTACACTTTTTTTCGAAAGCAAGCTAAAAGTAACAGCTGATAACTGACAGAAGAAAGGATGCAATTACAGAGTCACAAACTGTGAAAAAATTTTTCAACGCCGACTATATGAAAAATCCGCAATTACTTTTTGGGCAACCCAATATAATAATACCCTCCGAATTCCGTTTGTATAATCTCGAAATATTAGTCTAAACCCCATAAAGTATACATATATCGTTATACACACCGCCGAAGGATACATTTTGTCCATTATAATCCATTTCCGACCCCATCTTCTTCATATATATAACAAGTAAGAGCGTGCTAAGTTCGGCTGGGCCGAATCTTATATACCCTCCACCATGGATCGCATTTGTCGAGTTCTATGCGCGCTATCTCTTTTTAGACAAACAGAGAATATTCAATAAGAACTGCTATGATATTGGAGCTATATTAAGTTATAGTCCCATTCGGACCATAAATGAATACTGAACATTGTGGAAGAATTGCGCCTTGTAGGGGCTCAAGAATCAAAATCGGGCTATAGGTTTATATGGGCAAAATTTCAGCCAAATCAGATGAGAATTGCGCCCTCTAGAGGTTCAAGAAGTCAAAATCCCAGATCGGTTTATATGGCAGTTATATCAGGTTATGTACCGATTTGCGCCATACTTAGCGCATTTATTGGAACAAACATAACAAAACACCTCATGCAAAATTTTTACCAAATCGGATGAGAATTGCCATCTAGAGGTTCAAGAAGTCAAGACCCAAGATCGGTTTATATGGCAGCTATATCAGGTTATGGACCGATTTGATCCATACTTGGTACAGTTATTGGAAGTCATAACAAAACACCTCATGCAAAATTTTAACCAAATCGGATGAGAATTGCGCGCCCTATTGGCTCAAGAAGTCAAGATCCCAAATCGGTTTATATGACAGCTATACCAGATTATGAACCGATTTGAGTCATACTTAACACAGTTGTTGAAAGTGATACCAAAATACTACGTGCAAAATTTCAGTTAAATCGGATGAAAATTGCACCCTCTAGAGGTTCAAGAAGCTATATCAGGTTCTATACCGATTTACGCCATACCTAGCAAAGTTATTGGAAGTCATAAGAAAACACCTCATGCTAAATTTCAGTTAAATCGGACCAGAATTGCACCCTCTATTGGCTCAAGAAGTCAAGATCCCTGATCGGTTTATATGGCAGCTATATCAGGTTCTATACCGATTTACGCCATACTTGGCACAGTTATTAAAAGTCATAACAAAACACCTCACGCAAAATTTCAATAAAATCGGAAGAGAATTACGCCCTTTAGAGGCTTAGGAAGTCAAGACCCAAGATCGGTTTATATGTCAGCTATTGCAAAACCTGGGCCGATTTGAACCATACTTAGCGCAGTTGTTGGAAGTGATACTTAAATACTACGTGCAAAATTTCAGCCAAATCGGATGAGAATTGCGCCCTCAAGAGGTTCAAGAAGTCAAGACCTAAGATCGGTTTATATGGCAGCTATATCAAAACATGGACCGATCATGGACCGATTTGGCCCATTTACAATACCAAAAGACCTACACTAATAAAAAGTATTTGTGCAAAATTTCAAGCGGCTGGCTTTACTCCTTCGAAAGTTAGCGTGCTTTCGACAGACAGACGGACGGACGGACTGACGGACATGGCTAGATCGACTTAAAATGACCTGATGGTCAAGAATATATATACTTTATGGGGTCTTAGACGCATATTTCGAGGTGTTACAATCCGAATGACGAAATTAGTAAACCCCCGTCCTATGGTAGAGGGTATAAAAATTAATTTGTGTTTGTTTGTTTGTGTGTTCCTTATAGACTCAGTAACGGCTGAACCGATTTTCTTGAAATTTTCACAGATGGTGCATAATGATCTCCCGTGGTGAAAATAGGGTACTAAATTTTTTGATATGTGAAGGGGGGCGGATCCTCCCCCTTATACCAATTTTCAGAAATGCCAGATCTCGGAGATGAGTGATGCAATTTAAGCGAAATTCTGTGTGCTCTCATGTAGTAACCTACAAACAAAAATTGAGTGTCCAAATTTCGGATGGGATTCCTAGGGGGGACGCCCCACCCTAAAACCTAGCAAACATATATTTATACCAATCACTACACTATGGGACTCAAATGAAAGGTATTTAAGATAAGAAAACGTATCTGATATCCATTTGTAGGACCAAGTGTTAGGGGGACCACCCTAACCCCCAAAACAACCATAAATCGGACATTTTTACCGACCATGGCAATATGGGACTCAAATGAAAGGTATTTCCGAGTAGAATACGAATCTATTATCCAAATGTGGGACCACGTTTCTGGGGCTCCACCCCTTCCCCAAACAGGACTTATTTACTGACCATGGCAATAATCGGCTTAAATAAAAGGTATTTGAGTGTAGAATACGAATCTGATATCCAAATATGGGACCAAGTGTTTGGGGGGCCGCCTCTCCCCAAAAACATCCCCCAAAGGAACAAATTTACGACCATGGCAATATGGGGCTCAAATGAAAGGTCTTTAGGAGTTAAGCACGAATTTGATATCAATATTCGGGAAAAGTCTCGATGCGGCCACCCCACGCCCACAACACCACCCAAATAGGAAGTATATGCTGACTATTGCAATGTGAGGCTTAAATAAACGGATTTTTAGAGTCGAACACGAATCCGACATATATTTTCAAGGCCAACTCACTGAATGGCCGGTCATCCCCCAAAACACCCCCATGCCGGTCATGTTTGCCGACTATGGAATTATGGCGCTCAAATTATAGGTAATTGGGAGTAGACCAACATTAGGGACCAAATGATATCAACATTAGGGACCAACTGTCGAGTTGACGTCCCACCACCATAACAACCCCCAAATAGGAAGTGTTTGCTCACACAATACAATTTGGGTCTTTAAAGATTGGAACTCAATATTTATAGTTTTTAGGGCCAATACCCCAAACCGGACATATTTGCTGACTTTTGCAATTAGGAGTTCAAATCAGATTACAATTCGAATTTAATATCGAATTTTTTCCGTATAATGTAAAAGAAGTAAAAGAAGATTAGAAAACGAATTTGATATCCAATTTTTAAGGCCAATGGCAATATTGGGGTTCAAATAAATGATATATAGATATATGAGAATAGAGCACGTTGCTGATATATTTTCCTGGCTTATCGTTTGGTTGACCACCCCAATCCCCAAAACATCCCTAAATCGGGCATATTTACCAACCATGTCAAGGTGGACCTTAAATGAAAGGAATGGTGGGTAGAGCAGGAATTGATACCCACTTTCGGGACCAATTTTCTGGGGTTTTACCCCTTTCCCAAAATATCCCACAAACGGCAATTTTTTACTGCCAATCGCCATATGGGGTTCAGTTAAGATATTTGGGAGTAGAATACGAATTTGTTATCCAAATGTAGGACCATGTATTTAGGGCATCACCCCTTCCCCAAAACACCCCCCAAAGGGTAAAAATTTTTCGACCATGCCAATATGTGGCTCTAGTGAATGGCATTTGAGATTAGAAAACTATTGGTTGCCCAAAAAGTAATTGCGGATTTTTCATATAGTCGGCGATGACAAATTTTTTCACAGCTTGTGACTCTGTAATTGCATTCTTTCTTCTGTCAGTTATCAGCTGTTACTTTTAGATTGCTTTAGAAAAAAAGTGTAAAAAAGTATATTTGATTAAAGTTCATTCTAAGTTTTATTAAAAATGCATTTACTTTCTTTTAAAAAATCCGCAATTACTTTTTGGGCAACCCAATAATTTGATAACCTATTTTGGGGCCATGTGTTTGGGGGACGCCTCATCCTGTAATCTCCTCTTCAGCCAATGGCAATATGGGGTTTAAATATATGGTATTTGAGACTAGAGCACGATGCTGATATTTCTTCAAGTCCAATTGTCTGGGGGAACACCTCACCACCGAAAACACCCCTAAATCAAATATCATGAGAATATCGGGCTGACGTAAAGTATTTTAAGAATGGAGTATACCTTACACCTAAACTAAAGTTCGTAGACCTACAAAGATCATAGGGGATTCAGATAAAGGCACTAATATTGTTAAACTGTTAGTCAAGCGATATACTATTTTCGTAGCATGGTATTTCACTAAAGGCTCTTTAATTGTCGAAAATAAATATTCCGAGTAAAATTTTGTGCCATATTAAGTAAAAAAAGGCGCAGCTGAGCAGGACCGGATCAGCTAGACCAATATCTCGATTTAATATCACGCGGCTTTAAAAGATATGATATTTAGATATAGCTGTCATAAAAACCGATCTCCCGATTTATGATCAAGGACTCAAAAAAACTATATTTAATAACTAACATTAGTCTCTTACACCCCCTTGCCAAATACGGTCGAAAGCGGATCATATTTGGAAATAGTTCTCGATATGGCTTTTTGAGCCTTTAGAGGACACAGTTTTTATCCCAATTTGTTGAAATTTTACACTTGAAGAGTTATTATGACTTCTAACAAATGTTCCAAATATATTTTAAATCAGTCCATATAGCTGCAATATAGACCGACCTCCTGATTTGAATGCTTAAGGCGCAAGAAGGTGCAATTCTTAACCGATAGAGCTAAAATTGTGCACAAGCTTCCATGTAAATTGCAAATTTTGCCCATGAACATTCCACTAAGGAACAGGGGCAAACTTCTCACATATCAATGAGTGCAGTCCGATTAAAGTTTTAAGCTCAATGATAAGGGGCCTCCTTTTTATAGCCGAGTCCGAACGGCGTGCCGAGTGCGGCACCTCTTTGAAGTGAAGTTGTACATGGCATAGTACCTCACAAATGTTGCCAGCATTGGGAGGGGAAAACCACCGTTTGAAAATTTTTTCTGATGGTCTCGCCAGGATTCGATCCCAGGCGTTCAGCGTCATAGGCGGACATGCTAACCTCGGCGCTATGGTGGCCTCCCTAGCTTCCATGTACACCGTCCATTTTATGTACTCTTGTAAATTTTGAAAAGTAGGTGGATCGGATGTTAGAGGCTATTAAATAGTCTACTGCGGCCAACTTTTGTTTTTCCTTGTAAGGCTTTTAAGTCATTTTAGAGTAAAATTAAAAATTTCAAAAAAAATTCCAATAATCTGCCGACTCCATTTTCATAATACCATTGTGGGAAACCCCCTAAAACTTGGTAACATTGTGTGAAAATTATTGGCTTGTAATAAAAATACATCCGTATAGGAGCTAACAAACTTTTAGCAATGCTTTTAAAAAAATCTTTTTGCTTGAAGAAAATTTATTTAATAAATATAAACACAAAGTTTTAAGACATCTTCTACTTGAGATGAAAGAACAAAGAAATGAAATCAGACTCTATGTACCACATAAAGAACGAAACATCTTTTAATGCAGTTGAACATGTACGAGTGTGAGCATGAGTAACAAATACACCCACCCATCGAGTACTACACACATGTGATTATGAACTAGCACCAGCTTTCAAGGCATCAGACTCTAAGATGTTGCTTTTGCTTTGTCTCGTTGATGTTGGTTTGGCGTTGCTAACATAACATAACGGGCACAAGTGCATGCGTGAATTGTTTCAAGTATGTGTGGGTGAGTGCGTGTGTTTATTGGTGTGTTTGTAACACTCATACTCATAAAACATGAGAATATGCAAAGTATTTTCATTCATTAACTGTTGGCCCATATTCCATTCTTAGATCGCGGATATTCTCACACACACAGTTGTAAGGGAGTGTGTGTGTGCGTGTAATTTTGTTTTTCTCACCCCATGAGTGCTTGAGCCATGAAGTGTTCTTGTATTTATTTTCATACCGTTGTGAGAGTTTCTTAGCCAAATATGTAGGCCACCTATATCTGGCTATTGTTATATGTGCTGGCTGCTTCCTGGTGTAGCAAAACCATATCATCTTCTTTGGCAATGTGTGAAAATGTGCTACATTCCAACTCTCCTCTCTTCTACACTCGTCACATTTGGCACAAACATTTTCTTACACTTCTCAGACGACTCGTTAAGCATCATGCGAGACAAATAACATCACCATCATGCGCAACACTTTGACACTAACACCACTGCAACTGCCATTACCAACACCACTGTCACTTCCACTGTGTTTGGCTAAACATTTAAATCTTACATGAGCGTCTTTAAACAAAAAACAAAAAAAAAAAAAAAAACTGAAAATTTTTGTTATGAATATTTGCAGTGCATCGCTTTGTATGAGATGCCGTGTGATATTTATACCCCGCATTTAGAGATTAAAGTATAAGCGAAGGAAAAAATTAAAAAAAAAAAAATTCACTCACAGTCGATGCCGACTTTTATTTGACAGATAAGTCTAGGGTAAACAAGATAGATACCAAAAGGCATTGTGAGATTACAGGATTCACTTAACAAGGTTACCCCAAGTGATCACCCAACTTACAATTTTTTGAATTTTCGTCATTAACCTTGTCAAACTAGTTATTGTTTACGATTTTTTAAACTTGTTGCCAATAAGAGTTTGTTCACATTCAAAATAAAAAAAATATACAAAATTGAAGAAGACTTGGGCAAGAAAATCTGGATTGTCCAAGACATTGACGACAATGTCAACAAAATTACGACTGCTTTAGTGCAGTCTTTCGAAGATGGTTGTCCTCTACGGGAAAGAAAATCAGCCCAAGAAAAACCCTGGATAACCGGATAGACTCGCAACATTAGGAAAGAGGTCCGCAGACTTTTTCACAGAGCACGGAAGTATATTCGGAGGTGTATTAGACAAGGCTCAAGGAATACAATGAGATTACCAGAGCGACAAAACGTGACTCCTGGAAGCTTTTCTGCGAACAGATCGATAGCGTTAATGACGCCGCCAAGATGAAACAGTTTCTCTCAAAAGCCCATGTTTAAACTGAAATGGAGTGAGAGCAGAGACAACGGAGGACAGGTTGAGGCTTTTGATGAAAACCTTTTTTCCACAGGATACGAAGGGAGACACCGGAATCTTGGAATAATGAGGTTGGTCGACGGAATGTTTGGTCAAGGAAGCCTTGAGGAGCTTCACAGCAATTTAAGTCACCCGAACCTAATGGAATATTTCCGGCGTTACTACAAAAGGAGGCCGACTATCTGGCGCCTCATCTGGCCACTATTTTCACAGGATCCCTAACACTTGCATATACTCCGAAAGCCTGGCAGGAGGCAAGGTTGGTATTTTTACCCTAGACCGGCAAGGCGAGTTATGCTACACCAAAGGCCTACAGGCCTAAACCTTACGCCATTTCTACTCAAGAACATGGAACGCATTGTGGATACCATGATAAAGAGCAAGACATCCAGCGAACTGCTTAAAAACATACAGAAAGTCGATGTCAATGGAAGGCCGGTGGAGACTGCCCTGCACGCGGTTGTGCATAAAATATTGGGTTGCCCAAAAAGTAATTGCGGATTTTTCATATAGTCGGCATTGACAAATTTTTTCACAGCTTCTGACTCTGTAATTGCATTCTTACTTCTGTCAGTTATTAGCTGTTACTTTTAGCTTGCTTTAGAAAAAAGTGTAAAAAAGTATATTTGATTAAAGTTCATTCTATGTTTTATTAAAAATGCATTTACTTTCTTTTAAAAAATCCGCAATTACTTTTTGGGCAACCAATAGAAGAATCCTTCGATGCCAAAACGTACACATTGACGGTTTGCATTGAGATCGAGGAGGCGTTTAACAATGTGCGGACCGACACAATGATCAAATCCTTAGACCAGTACAGGGTGGACCGGGTCCTTAGAGACTGGATACCATGATAAAGAGTAGGACATCCAGCGAACAGCTTAAATGCATACAGCATGCCTATGCCAAGGGAAGGTCGGTGGAGACTACCCTGCACGCGGTTGTGCATAATATAGATGAATCTTTCGATGTCAAGACGTACACATTGGCGGTTTGCATTGACATAGAGGGGGCGTTTAACAAACGGACACATTGATCCAATCCTTAGATCAGTACTGGGTGGACCGGGTACTTAGAGACTGGATAAACCATATGCTAAGGAACAGATTGATAAATTGTCACTTCCACTGTGTTTGGCCGAGAGATCGGTCCATATGGCAGCTATATTCAAATCTGGACCGATCTGAGCCAAATTGAAGAAGCATGTTGAAGGGTCTAACACAACTCACTGTCCCAAATTTCAGCAAAATCGGATAATAAATGTGGCTTTTATGGGTCAAAGACGCTAAATCGGAGAATCGGTCTATATGGCAGCTATATCCAAATCTGGATCGATCTGGGCCATATTGCACATTCCCAAATTTCAGCGACATATGACAATAAATGTGCCTTTTATGGTCCCAAAACCTTAAGTCGAGAGATCGGTCTATATGACAGCTATATACAAATCTTGATCGATCTGGGCCAAATTGCAGAAGATTGTCGAAGGGTCTAACTCAACTCACTGTCCTTAGTTTCGGCGACATCGGGCAATAAATGCGCCTTTTATGGGCCCAAAACCTAATACCGAGAGATCGGTCTATATGACAGCTTTATTCAAATCTGAACCGATCTGTGCCATATTGCAGAAGTATGTCGAGCGGCTTAACTTAACTCATTGTCCCAAATTTCGGCGACATCGGACAAAAACCTTAAATCGAGAGATCGGTCTATATGACAGCTATATACAAATCTGTACCGATCTGTGCCATATTGCAGAAGTATGTCGAGAGGCTTAACTTAACTCGTTGACCCAAATTTCGACGACATCGAAAAATAAATGCGCCTTTTATGGGCTCAAAACCTTAAATCGAGAGATCGGTCTGTATGGCAGCTACATCCAAATCTGCACCGATTTGGGGCAAATTGAAGAAGGATATCAAAGAGCCTAACACAACTCACTGTCCCAAATTGCAGCAAAATAGGATAATAAATGCGCCTTCTATGGGTCAAAGACCCTAAATCGGCGAATCGGTCTATATGGCAGCTATATCCAAATCTGAACCGATCTGGACAAAATTGAAGAAAAACATCGAAGGTCCTTAGACAACTCTCTATACCAAGTTTCAGCAAAATCGGATAACAGATATGGTATTTAGGGACCTTAGAGCCTAAATCGGCGGATCGGTCTCTATGGGGGCTTTATCAAGATATAGTCCGATATAGCCCATCTTCGAACTTAACCTGCTTATAGACAAAAAAACAGCTCAATATCTTAATTTTTGAAGACTGTAGTGTGATTCCAACAGACAGACGGACCGACACTGCCAGATCGTCTTAGGAAATCGATATTTCGATGTGTTGCGAAGGGAATGACAAAATGAATATACCCCCATCCTTTGGTGGTGGGTATAAAAAGAAAATCTAAATAAGGATTTTCGTGCTACCTACAAAATCCTTAATTGTGTTCCATAACACGGCCTTGGATTAGTGCATGTCTGGTATTGTAAGTACCAGTGTCTGCCAGTCGCGAAAGCCGGGTAATGACATAGGAAATGCTCCAACGTCTCATCATCTTCCCAACATGCGCTGCACTCAGAGTTGGATATTACTCCCAATTTTCAATCGCGAGTCTCTGGATACTGCCATTGCTATCCGATGTGGCTGAAATTTTGCAGGTAGTGTCCTGTTGCAAAATTACAGCCAAATCGGATAAGAATTGCGTCTTCTAAAAGCTCAAGAAGTCAAGACCCAAGATCGGTTTATATGGCAGGTTATGAACCAATTTGAACCATACTTAGCACATTTGTTGGAAATGATATCAAAACACCATGTTCAGTCAAATCGGATGAGAATTGCGCCCTCTAGAGGCTCAAGAAGTCAAGACCCAAGATCGGTTTATATGGCAGCTATATCAAAACATGGACCGATTTGGCCCATTTACAATCCCAACCGACCTACACTAATAAGAAGTATTTGTGCAAGCGGCTACCTTTATTCCTTCAAAAGTTTGCGTGCTTTCGACAGACAGGCGGACGGACGGACAGACGGATGGACATGGCCAGTTCGACTTAAAATGTTACGACGATCAAGAATATATATACTCTATACCTCCATCCTATGGTGGAGGGTATAAGAAGTCTATGCCTAAGTTTTTTCCTTCTCCTGTAAAGTAACAGTGGTGGGTATCTAAAGTTCGACCCGAATGAACTTAAAGCCTTTTATTACTTGTTAAGGTAGGTCGTTACGGTTTGCAGATGGATATATTAGTCTGTACTCTCTTTCTCTAGCAATATTCATTCTCATGGTCGAATTATAACGACTCTCACCCCCTTTGGCTAGTAAATAATGGCTATTGAATAATTTTCCTTTTCACCTATTTTTAAGTTGATTACTATTTGTAAGTTTAATTTCGATTATTAGGTCAAGAAACTCGCACTTCGATTGTAGCATTATCTAAGAAATATTTTGTTTAAAATTTTTGTCACCAGATTAGATTTGTCTACGGCAGTGATCATTGCCACAGATTATGGACTTGTACCATTCCACCTGCGGACGGGCCTTCATTTTATCAGTCTAAATTATATGCATTTAATCAAATGTTTACAGAAATCGCTATGTACGTCTAACTGCCGTTTAAGAGCAGTATCATAAAACAATTAGAAGAACTAAATGGGGTCTTATCTGAGAAAAGTCTCTAAACTCAGTCGAGTAAAGTAGTAAACGAACAATCCAAAGTTAGTTAAATATCACTTTTCCTAAGATTCGGTCGCAACACTATAAACACGCTGTTGTTGCTCGATGTTAAGAAGAAAACTTTCGCGGCGTAATTACGAGTCTGGAAAAATAGAATTGAACTGGGAATTGAGTGTTTGAATAAAATCTGTTTTCAAAAGTGTACTTCAAGGTGTGTAAAAGAGGATGTGTTGACGAGTTTTTGGCCGAAGCCAATATAATCAAAAGCAAAGCAAGTTAAGGCGTGCTAAGTTCGGCCGGGCCGATTCTTGGGAAGCCACCAGTATGGATTTTTTTATTCCACATACCAAACTTCTGTTAAACCAGCAAAAATTAAAGCTTCTAGGAACCGATCAAGGATGATTGAGAGACCGGTTTACATTGGAGCTATATCAGGTTATATTGGGTTGCCCAAAAAGTAATTGCGGATTTTTTAAAAGAAAGTAAATGCATTTTGGACTTTTTTTCTAAAGCAAGCTAAAAGTCACAACTAACTGACAGAAGAAAGAATGCAATTAGAGAGTCACAAGCTGTGAAAAAATTTGTCAACGCCAACTATATTAAAAATACGCAATTACATTTGGGCAACCCAATAGAACGATTTTAACCGTACTAGGCGCAGCTGTTGGACGTCATAACACAACAATACATGCAAAATTTTAGCCAAATCGGATAAAAATTGCGGTTTCCAGGGGCTCTAGAAGTCAAATCGGAAGATCGGTGTATATGGTAGCTATATCAGGTTATAGACCGATTTGGACCGTACATGCAAAATTTCAGCCAATCGGCCAAAAATTGCGGCTTATAGGGGCTCTAGAAGTCAAATAGGAAGATCGGTTTATATGGGAGCTTTATCTAAATCTGAACCCATATGGCCCATTTGCAATCCCCAAAGACCTACATCGATATTAAGTATCCGTGCAAAATTTAGAGCGGCTTAACGCGTTTGACCTCTATCGTGATTTCGGCAGGAGGACGGACGGATGGACATGGCTAGATCGTTACAGAATGACGAGACGATCAAGAATATATATACTTTATGGGAAGGCCACCGTAGCGCAGAGGTTAGCATGACCGCCTATGACGCTGAACGCCTGGGTTCGAATCCTGGTGAGACCATCAGAAAAAATGTTCAGCCGTGGTTTTCCCCTCCTAATGCTGGCAACATTTGTGAGTTATTATGCCATGTAAAATTTCCCTTCAAAGAGGTGTCGCACTGCGGCACGCCGTTGGGAATCGGCTATAAAAAGGAGGCCCCTTATCATTGAGCTTTAACTTGAATCGGTCTGCACTCATTGATATGTGAGAAGTTTGCCCCTGTTCCTTAGTGGAATGATCATCGGCAAAATTTGCAAAAAAAAAAAAAAAAATGGCAATGGGGTCTTAGACGAATATTTCGGGGTGACTAGATTAGTATACCCCCATCCTATGTTGGTGGGTATAAAAAGGATATATCGTCATAAAAAGACAGGGCGACATTAAAAAAGAAGTTTAATATTTATACCCAAAAAGGAAGAGAGATAGACCCATTGATAAGTATACCGATCGACTCAGAATCACTTTCTGATTCGATTTAGCTATGTCCGTCTGTCCGTCCGTCCGTCCGTCGGCATGTCCGTCCGTCTGTCTGTCTGTCTGTCTGTCCGTCTGTCCGTCTGTCTGTCCGTCCGTCTGTCCATGTTAATTTGTGTACAAAGTACAGGTCGCAGTTTTCATCCGATCGTCTGCAAATTTGGTACAGGCATGTTTTTTTACCTAGAGATGAAGCCTATTGAAATTGGAAAAAATCGGTCAGATCTGTATATAGCTCCCATATATATGTTGGTCCGATTTTCAGTAATAATTCAATAAAATAGTCATTTGCAAACCGATTCTCTCGAAATTTGGTAGGAAGGATTTTCTTTTGACTCTCGGCATTACTGGTGGATTTCATGGAAATCAGTTCAGATTTAGACATAGTTCTCATATATATATATCGCCGATTTTAACTTCTAGACTCACAGCTTAACTTCTAGACTTGACCCATCTTGCCAAAATTTTGCTCGACGACTGACACCGTATCTGAGGAGTTTGCTCGAAATCGGTTCAGATATAGGTATAGCTCTCATATATATGTTCGTCCGATTTTGGGAAGTATTGCAAAAAATTGCTAATTTGTTAGACTTGACCCATCTTGCCAAAATTTTGCAAAATGCTTCCCTCAACAACTGCCACAGTGTCTGAGGAGTTTGCTCGAAATCGGTTCAGATATAGGTATAGCTCTCATATATATTGGGTTGCCCAAAAAGTAATTGCGGATTTTTTAAAAGAAAGTAAATGCATTTTTAATGAAACTTAGAATGAACTTTAATCAAATATACTTTTTTACACTTTTTTTTTCTAAAGCAAGCTAAAAGTAACAGCTGATAACTGACAGAAGAAAGAATGCAATTACAGAGTCATAAGCTGTGAAAAAATTTGTCAACGCCGACTATATGAAAAATCCGCAATTACTTTTTGGGCAACCCAATATGTTCGTCCGATTTTGGGAAATATTGCAAAAAAGTGCTCATTTGTTAATCGATTCTGTCGAAATTTTGCAGGAAGGATTTTCTTATGACTATCAATATTACTGGTGAATTTCATAGAAATGGGTCCAGATTTAGATATAGCTATCACATATGTATATCGCCAGAGTTTCACACCAAGAGCCACTGCAAGCGCATTGTTTGACCAATCTTGCCAAAATTTTGCAAAACGCGGGCGCAATTCTTATCCGATTGGAATGAAATTTTGCACGACGTGTTTTGCTATGACTTCCAACAACTGTGCCAAGTATGGTTGAAATCGGTCCATAACTTCATATAGCTGCCATGTAAACCGATCTTGGGTCTAGACTTCTTCAGCCTCTAGAGGGAGCAATTCTTATCCGATTGGAATGAAATTTTGCACAAAGTGTTTTGCTATGACTTCCAACAACTGTGCCAAGTATTGTTCAAATCGGCCCATAACCAGATATAGCTGTTATATAAACCGATCTGGGGACTTGACTTCTGAAGCTTCTAGAGGGTGCAATTCTTATTCGATTAGAATGAAATTTTGCACTAAGTGTTTCTCTATGACTTCCAACAACTGTGCCAAGTATGGTTGAAATCGGTCCATAACTTGATATAGCTGCCATGTAAACCGATCTTGGGTCTTGACTTCTTCAGCCTCTAGAGGGCGCAATTCTTATCCGATTGGAATGAAATTTTGCACGACGTGTTTCGCTATGACTTTCAACAACTGTGCCAAGTATGGTTCAAATCGGTTCACAACCTGATATAGCTGCCATTTAAACCGATCTGGGATCTTGACTTCTTGAGCCTCTAGAGGTCGCAATTATTATCCGATTGGAATGAAATTTTGCACTAAGTGTTTTGCTATGACTTCCAATAACTGTGCCAAGTATTGTTCAAATCGGTTTATAACTTGATATAGCTGCTATATAAACCGATCTGGGGACTTGACTTCTGAAGTTTCTAGAGGGCGCAATCCTTATTAGATGAAATTTTGCATGAAGTATTTTATTATGACTTTCAAATACTGTGCCAAATAAGGTTCAAATCGTTTCATAACCTGATATAGCTGCCATATAAACCGATCTGGGATCTTGACTTCTTGAGCCTCTAGAGGTCGCAATTATTATCCGATTTGCCTGAAATTTTGTACGACGAATCCTCTCATGATTATCAACACACGTGTTTATTATGGTCTGAATCGGTCTATAGCCTGATACAGCTCCTATATAAATCGATCTCTCTATTTTACTTCTTGAGCCCTCAAAGGTCGCAATGCTTATTCGAATTGGCTGTTATTTTACACAGGTCTCCAACATTTAATTCAATTGAGGTCCGTACCGGACCATATCATGATATCGCTCTAATAGCAGAGCAAATCTTCGCTTTTATTCTTTTTTTCCTAGAAGTGAGATGCCGGGAAAAGAACTCGACAAATGCGATCCATGGTGGAGGGTATATAAGATTAGGCCCGGCCAAACTTAGCACGCTTTTACTTGTTATATTGGGTTGCCCAAAAAGTAATTGCGGATTTTTTAAAAGAAAGTAAATGCATCTTTAATAAAACTTAGAATGAACTTTAATCAAATATACTTTATTTACACTTTTTTTCTAAAGCAAGCGGATAACAGCTGATAACTGACAGAAGAAAGAATGCAAGCTGTGAAAAAATTTGTCATCGCCGACTATATGAAAAATCCGCAATTACTTTTTGGGCAACCCAATAGTTTGAACATATTTGCTCGTTTTTTCTTTTAATTTTGTTGATGATAATGCTGCTGACAAATGTTAACCTTATCAACACTTGCTTTTGGCTATCAATCAAATTTGTGCATGTTTGCTCAATCTAAAGGCCACAGTGAAATTTTCTTTATCAACCCGTGTATGATATTTGAAAAACTATATGCAGATTTTGGAAGTTTCATACAATGGCATCCAACAGCATAAGCAAATGCGAATGTTTAAATCTACTGAGATGACAGCATAAAAAGTCTAAGATAATTCAAAATCAGTTGTTGGCATATTAAAAAATGATTTGGCATTTTTGCGCAATATTTACTGTCTAGTAAGCTTCCTATTGAAATTGGATGAAAACTTATTCTTCTTTATTTTTAGAAGTCAAATCGAGTAGTAGGTCCATAATTATATTGGAAAGTGGGCAGATGGAAAGATATTATAATTTTGCAAATAGTGGAGCAAATTGTTGGCACTATAGCCACAATAGACTAGATCGAATGAAAGCTATGTCTGGGAGACACATTTTAATCAATAGCGTGTGTCCTTGAGCAAAGGAAACGCGTATGAATCATTTTACCACAATCCGCCAGAATGTCAAGGTTCTTTCGAATCAGTAATTGATTTTAAATCAATCGGTATATTAAAATCCACTTAAACTAGTTTATTTATATCAGCAAACATATTTTACTGATTCTAAATCAAGTTTTTATACCGTCCAAAATAGGATGGGGGCATACTAAATTCGTGATTCCTTTTGTAACGCTTCGAAATATTAGTCTAAAAGTCCATAGAGAACATACATTCTTAATTGCCATGGTATTTTAGGTCAACCAAGCTATGTCCGTTTAACCGTCTGTCTGTGGTAAAGTTCGATCGGGCTGAATCTTGGAAACCTATAACCATGGATTCCTCTAAAAAGGTATCCTTCTTAACTCAATTTGTTGTTTGGTCGGTGGAGATAGCTCTGCACGAGGTTGTGCATGAAATAAAAGAAAGTTTCGATACCAAGACGTACCCAATGGGGGGAATGCATTGATATAGAGAGCGCTTTTAAAATGTGCGGAACGACACACGGATCCAATCCATAGACCAGTACCAGGTGGACTGAGTTCTTAGAGATTGAATAACCATATGAATCTCAGTCATCCTTAATTACGGTTACGGATTGGGGAGGGATTTAACTAAACCCTGGTAGTGTTATCTGGGAGATCATGCTATGCAGATGAATCAAAGCTAGAGGACAAAGTGGACCTGGGGGTCTATATTGAGAACCCAAGGACTGAGATTTGTTTTAGATTGCCTGACCATAATACATTCCTGCAGGCCGAGTTCCGGGCGGTTACTGAAGTCGTGAGGTGGTCTAAACGTCGAGTCTAAACATCTTTACGGACAGTTTACTGTCCATCAAAGCAACAACAACCAGGACGGTAAGGTCAAGTACAGTCTTGGAGTGTAAGAAGGAGATTATGGTCTTCTCTAGGGATGGCATGATTCACATTGCTTGGATGCCCGGCCATAGTGTAGCAAGGGGCAGACAATTTGGCAGTGAAGGTCAGATGGCTATGTTAATAAACTTAGTTAACCCAAAGCTTTTTTGGTGGACGCAGTCCAAGTTTAGGCTGTGGGCGACTAAGGCATGTAAAGTATATAACACTGTGGAACAGCGATATGGTCGGTAGCACAAGGAAAATCCTATGGGAGGATCCGGATATTGAGAAGACGAGGCTATTACTAAAAGAAGGAGGCCACCGTGGCGCAGAGGTTAGCATGTTCGCCTATGACGCTGAACGCCTGGGGTCGAATCCTGGCGAGACCATCAGAAAAAATTTCAGCGGTGTTTTTCCCCTCCTAATGCTGGCAACATTTGTAAGGTACTATGCCATATAAAACTTCTCTCCAAAGAGGTGTCGCTCTGCGGCACGCCGTTCCGACTCGGCTATAAAAAGGAGGACCCTTATCATTGAGCTTAAACTAGAATTGGACTGCACTCATTGGGAGAAGTGAGAAGTTTGCCCTGTTCCTCGGTGCAATGTTCATGGGCAAAATTTGCATTTGCATTACTAAAAGAAAGTAAAAAAAAAGGTCAGTATAGTTTTCGGTATCAAAACGAGACACATAGGACTACGAGCTCACTTATGCAAAATCGGTGGGTATATGTGGGGCATGTAGGGAAAACAATGAAACGTTGGAGCATATCCCATATCATTGCCAGGCTTTCGCTGCTAACAGATACCGGCACATAGGTGGGGACACAATACCAGCCATGAATGGAAAAAGTAATCTCGAAATTGTCTTTTTCGAGGTTACTTTTGACTCCGCCCCCACCATAGGATAGGGGTATACTAGTTTCGTCATTACGTTTGTAACATATCGAAATATCGATCTGAGACCTAACAAGGTATATATATTCTTGATCGCGTCAAGCTAGGCGCTTGATTTTTTTCGAGTTTTGCACGAATTATTCCAGCATGTGTGTGCTAAATACGATACGATCCAAATCGGTTCATAATCTGATATAGCTCCCATATAAACCGATCTCGCGTCTTTACTTCTTGAGCCGCTTGAGAGCGCAAGTATTACCCGATTTGACTGAAATTTAGCATCAAGTGTTTTGGCTTGACCATCAACAACAGACAAAGTATGGTCTAAATCGGTTTATAACCTGATATAGCTCTCATATAAACCTGCCTAGATCTTGACTTCTTGAGCCTCTAGAAGGCGCAATTATTATTTGAATTGGCTGAAATTTTGTAAAAAATGTCCGTCCGTCTGTCTGTCGAAAGCACGCTAACTTTCGAAGGAGTAAAGCTAGCCGCTTTAAATTTTGCACAAATTCTTCTGATTAGTGTAGGTCAGTTGGGATTGTAAATGGTCCGAATCGGTCCATAACCTGATATAGCTGCCATATAAACCGATCTTGTGTCTTGACTTCTTGAGCCTCTAAAGGCCCCAATTCTCATACGATTTGACTGAAATTTTGCACGTAGTGTTTTGGTATCACTTCCAACAATTGTGATAAGTATGGTTTAAATCGGTCCATATTTTGATATAGCTGCCATGTAAACCGATCTTGGGTCTTGATTTCTTGAGCCTCTAGAGGTCGCAATTCTTATCCGATTTGGCTGAAATTTTGCATGAGGTGTTTTGTTATGACTTCCAATAACTGTATTAAGTATGGCGCAAATCGGTAGATAACCTGATATAGCTGCCATATAAACCGATCTGGGATCTTGACTTCTTGAGCCTCTAGAGGGCGCAGTACTCATCCGAGTTGGCTGAAATTTTGCATGATGTGTTTTGTTATGACTTCCAATAACTGTGCTAAGTATGGCGCAAATCGGTAGATAACCTAATACAGCTGCCATATAAACCGACCTGGGATCTTGACTTCTGGAGCTTTTTGAGGGCGCAATTTTTATCCGATTTGACTGAAATTTTGCACGTAGTGTTTTGTTATGACTTCCAATAACTCTGCTAAGTATGACGCAAATCGGTAGATAATCTAAATTAGCTGCCATATAAACCGATCTGGGATCTTGATTTCTTGAGCCTCTAGAGGGCGCAGATCTCATCCGATTTGGCTGAAATTTTGCATGAGGTGTTTTGTTATGACTTCCAATAACTGTGCTAAGTATATCGCAAATCGGTAGATAACCTAATATAGCTGCCATATAAACCGAATTCTTGAGCCTCTAGGGGGCCCAATTCTCATACGATTTGACTGAAATTTTGCATGAGGTGTTTTATTATGACTTCCAATAACTGTGCTAAGTATGTCGCAAATCGGTACATAACCTGATATAGCTGCCATATAAACCGAGCTAGGATCTTGACTTCTTGAGCCTCTAAAGGGCGCAAATCTCATCTGATTTGGCTGAAATTTTGTACAACGGCTTCTCTCATGACCTTCAACATACGTGTCGAATATGGTCTGAATCGATCAATAGCTTGATACAGCTCCCACATAAACCTATCTCCCGATTTTGCTTCTTGAGCCCCTACAAGGCGCAATTCTTATCCGAATGATATGAAATATTAAACAATGACTTCTACAATGTTCAGCATTCATTTATGGTCCCAATGGGACTATAACTTGATATAGCAACAATAGCATAACAACTCTTATTCAATATTCTTTGTTTGCTTAAAAAGAGATGCCGCGCGTAGAACTCGACAAATGCGATCTATGGTGGAGGGTAAATTGGATTCGGTCCGGCAGAACTTAGCACGCTCTTACTTGTTTTTGCCGGTCAAGTTTTTAAAGGTGAAAGTTTTAAAAGGGTTTCCCCTTGAAATTTGAAACAGTGCGTTGTACTAGGGTCCCGAAATCCGAACCAAAATATGGTTTAGAGATAGCTGCCATATAAACAGATATGGCGAGTTAGGGTCTTAAGCCCTCAAAATGCCCATTTATTTCCAAGTTTCGTTAAAGTTTGCAACAGAAGCTGCCGAGAGGGAAGTTTCAGTGGCAAACTTCCTTCTCGGCAGCTTCACCAAAATATGGTCCGATCTTGACCATATTCGGAAAGTATGTCGAGGAACCGCAAAAAAAACTTTTCCTACTCCTCGGAACAGCCTCCTTTGTTTTAGCCGAGTCTAAGCGGCTTGCCATAGTGCGGCATCTCTTTGTTGAGAATTTTTTTTTTGTGGTTCTTCGACGTACTTTCCGTATATGGTCAAGATCGGACCATATTTTGGTGAAGCTGCTGGGCTTGCTAATAAGCCCAAATTATTTCCAGAAATGAAAATGGGAACTGAAAATTATTTTTGATCTTTCAAAACCCTTGCTCCATATCGGATCATAATATAGCTGTATATAAACCGATTTCCCGAGTAAACTTTCATTGTTCATTAATGGTGCATTTGTATGAAAATTTGACAAAATTTAGATAAGATATACTTGCACATTTATTGCTTCCATTTAAATCCGAAGTAGATCTTAAGATAGCGCCATCAATTTGAAGGTTACAGGTTAATGTTCCCAGCAACACCTACATTTATTCTCAAATATTTGATTATTTACGATTGGTCTTTAAACGAAATTTATCTTAATTACCTTAATGACGGTGTGATTTTCTTTTTATTCAAAAACCGCAACACTTAAAACCCCACCACAAAGTGAAAGCTGTCGTAAGACCACCATAAAACACCTCAAATCATATAAAGGCAACATAAACTTTATGACCAGTCAATAAAAAAAAATATTTCTAACCACATAAGCCAAAAATTCTAATTTGTTCTCTTTGTTTTAAATTTCCAGATCTTGGTCGTAAAGTTATCTAAAAAGTAAACACAACAAATATGACTCACAGCAATGAGACTAAACAAAGAAATGGCTCAGTGGTTCACACAGAAACCGCCAAATCGAGTGAGGATCCTTTTCAGGCCATTATGGAGAGGGCTGGAAATCATGGACGATTTCAATTGATCTACAACATCATCTTTGTCATGGGACTGGCAATGGCTGGAGCCATGTGTTATATGAACATCATACTGGCCTTAAATATACCCGACCATTGGTGCACCGTAGCGGGAAGAGAGAAAACGAATTTCACTTTGGATGAATGGCGGCGATTGACATTGCCCACGTAAGTGATTAATACTTTTATAGTTTTGTTCTATGGGTGTATGATGCATGCGCAAGCACTTGCATATGTGTGTGTGTGTGCACTGAAGAGAGTTTTTTCTGGGATTGGGACAAACGCAATATGAATGATAAATATTTGATAAGTAATTTTTGACAATTTTGTGACAGTTTGCGCTACTACGAATTTCTGCATGTTCAGAGTGGTCCTTAAAACATGCTCTAGCTGAGTCCAGAGCATATGCATCAAACATTGGCTGTTAGCATTGTTATCTGTGAGTGTGTGTGTGTGTGTCTGAGTGTGATTCTCTTGAACCATTCACCATACAAGTGTAATAAATTGTCAAGCATTGCGTTTAAAATTTCATTTTTCAAATTTGCATTTCATATAAATGTCATCATCGAACATGCAAACCTTTCTACCTTTCAATATAGGGACACACTCACACATACATAAATATCTGTAGCATATGAGAAATTCCAGTACTTAAGGCAGAACTTACTATAAAGCTGTTCAATTTTACAGTTTTTTAAGGAAACAATTCCTTGAGTGAAAGATTTTTTTATTAAACCCTCCACCATAGGATGGCATCTAAGATCCCATAAAGTACAAATATTCTTGATCGTCCTGACATTTTAAGTCAATGTAGCATACTTTCGAAAGAATGTAGGTCGGTTGGGGTTGTAAATAGGCCATAGCTGTACATATTTAAATACAGCGCCCAAACGTATAAACCTTTCTCCCGATTTGACCATTTGCGCCTCTAGAGGCCAACGTAGCGCAGAGGTTAGCACGTCCGCCTATGACGCTGAATGCCTGGGTTCGAATCCTGCCGAGAACATCATGAAAACTTTCAGCGGTGGTTATCCCCTCCTAATGCTGGCGACATGTGGGAGGTACTGTACCATTTGGTATGGCAGCCATGTCAAAACTTCTCTACAAAGAGGTGTCGCACTACAGCACGTCGTTTAAACTCGGCTGTAAAATGGAGGTCACTTATCATTGAGCTAAAAACTTTAATCGGACAACACTCATTGATATGCGAGAAGTTTGCCCCCTGTTCTTTAATGGAATGTTCATGGGCAAATTTGCACATTTGCATTTTGCCTCTAGAGGGCGTATTTCTTAACCGAATTAGCTGAAATTTTGCACAGTGACTTCTTCTATGCCCTTTACTATTGGGTTGCCCAAAAAGTAATTGCGGATTTTTCATATAGTCGGCGTTGACAAATTTTTTCACAGCTTGTGACTCTGTAATTGCATTCTTTCTTCTGTCAGTTATCAGCTGTAACTTTTAGCTTGCTTTAGAAAAAAAGTGTAAAAAAAGTTTATTTGATTAAAGTTCATTCTAAGTTTTATTAAAAATGCATTTACTTTCTTTTAAAAAATCCGCAATTACTTTTTGGACAACCCAATATAAGTGCCGAATATGGTCTGAATCGCTTCATAACCTAATATAAAGGGTGATTTTTTTGAGGTTAGGATTTTCATCCATTAGTATTTGACAGATCACGTGGGATTTCAGACATGGTGTCAAAGAGAAAGATGCTCAGTATGCTTTGACATTTCATCATGAATAGACTTACTAACGAGCAACGCTTGCAAATCATTGAATTTTATTACCAAAATCAGTGTTCGGTTCGAAATTTTGACAAATTTTGTTCAGCGATGAGGCTCATTTCTGGTTGAATGGCTACGTAAATAAGCAAAATTGCCGCATTTGGAGTGAAGAGCAACCAGAAGCCGTTCAAGAACTGCCCATGCATCCCGAAAAATGCACTGTTTGGTGTGGTTTGTACGCTGGTGGAATCATTGGACCGTATTTTTTCAAAGATGCTGTTGGACGCAACGTTACGGTGAATGAACACATTTCGAACCGAACACTGATTTTGGTAATAAAATTCAATGATTTGCAAGCGTTGCTCGTTAGTAAGTCTATTCATGATGAAATGTCAAAGCATACTGAGCATCTTTCTCTTTGACACCATGTCTGAAATCCCACGTGATCTGTCAAATACTAATGCATGAAAATCCTAACCTCAAAAAAATCACCCTTTAGCTCCCATGCACACCGATCTCCCCATTTTACTTCTTAAGTCAATCTGGGGCCCAATTCTTATTCGATTTGGTTGAAATTTTTCACAATGGGAACTAGGTTAGGTTAGGTTGAAAAGAGGGTGCAGATATTAATACGCCCCATGCCACTATGGACATACACCTAAGCCAGTAATTGGCATTTTGTGAGCTCTAAAAACTATAAAGTAACCTCTAAAAAGAAAATGTTAAGTTAGGAATTCCGTGCTACTTAATTGTTTTCAATACCACTCCCCTAAGTTGGTTCATGTCTGATGTTGTGTCTCCACCTAATTACCGGTATCTGTTGGACGCGAAAGCCGGGCAATGACAAAGGAAATGTTCGAGCGTCTCATCATTTTCGCCGCATGCCCTACACATGATATCACTTGCCGCTCCGATTTTACACAAGTGAATTCGTAGTCCTATGTGTCCCGTTATGATACCAATTGCTATACTGACCTTCTTCTTGCATCCTTTCAGTAATAGCCTCGTCTTTTCACGATCTGGATTTCTCCATAGGATTTTCGCCGTCTTACCGACCATTTCGCTGTTCCACAATGTTGCATGCGCATTCGTCACCCACTCCCTTAACTCGGACTGCGTCGACCCGAAAGGCTTCCGGTAAACCAAGTTTATTGAATGCAGTCCTCTGTTCTTCATCGCCAAACCGTCTGCCCTTTCATTTCCTCTTACTCCGTTATGGCCCGGCACCCAAACGATGCGAATTTTGCCATCCTCAGAGTAGCCGTTAATCTCCTTCTTACACTGCAAGACTGTTCGTGACCTTACCGTCTTGGTTGTTATTGCCCTTATGGCAATTTTACTGTCGGTAAAGATGTTCAGGCTCGACGTCCTCACGTTAGTACCACACCACTTCACGCATTCCGAGATCGCCCCGATCTCCGCCTGCAGGACCATATTATGGTCAGGCAGTCTAAAACAGATCTAAGTCCCTATGTTCTCAATATAGACCCCCAGGACCAATCTGTCCCCTAGCTTTAATCCATATGTGTAACATGATCTTCCAGATGTCAATACTAGGGTTCCGTTAATCCAAGACTGTGCCGATGGCACCAGTGCCTCGCACTCGACTTCAAGGTTCATCTCAGGTATCCAATCGGAAACCTCTTCCCTTCCTTACAGGTTTCCTATCGTCGCCTCGATTATACCGCGATGGTATGAGTTGCTTCAATCCTCAATACATTCTCCCATCGCCTTAAGTCTCATAGCCGGCATAGACAACAGTACCTCCTACTCGACCTAAAGGTTAATCTCAGGTATCCGAGGGGAAACCTCTTCCCTTCCTTCCAGGTTTCCTATCGTCGCCTCGAATATACCGCGATGGTATGAACTGCTCCCATCCTCAATCCATTCTCCCATCGCCTTAAGTCTCTTAGACGCAGTGGCTGCCTCACACTTAATTTGTATGTCAATGGTTCGGATATCTAGAATAGTCTCCAGTGCCCTATTGTGCGTGGTCCTCATCGCTCCGTCTATGCCAAGACAACATGTTCTCTGAACCTGTTGTATGATCCTAAGGTTGCACTTTTCTCCATAGCAGTCTGCTAATGCCAACACTGTCCTGGCAACTGGCTTTATATCTCATTTCGCTTATATAATTATTGTATGGAAAAAAGCAGTTTGGAATGTAGACAGCCACTGAGATACACATCTGCATTTGCCTTCTAGTTAATATCTCATTCAAAAACTTCCATAAATGATTCTAAGGAAACTCATTTGTTTGGTGTTTCTGATATTTTGCCTTTGTTCATTTCACGTGTGTAGTAAAGTACAACAACAACAGTTCAAAGGTACTTTAAACAGGGAAATGTCGCATTAGTGCTTGATGCTTATTTAAGGTTTTGGGCCTATAAAAGGCGCATTTATTGTCCGATTTCGCCGAAATTTGGGACAGTAAGTTGCCTTAGACTCTTCGACATGCCTTTTCAATTTGGCCCAGATCAGTCCAGATTTGGATATAGCTGCCATATACACCGATCTCTCGATTTAAGGTTTTGGGCCCATAAAAGGCGCATTTATTGTCCTATGTTGCCGACATTTTGGACAGTGAGTTGTGTTAGGCCCTTCGACATCCTTCTTCAATTTGGTCCGCATCGGTCTAGATTTGGATATAGAGGCCATAAAGACCGATCTCTCGATTTAAGGTTTTGGGCCTTTTAAAGGCGCATTTATTGCTCGATTTCGCCGAAATTTTGGGACAATGAGTTGGGACAGTGAGTTTGGCCTTTCCACAACCCTCTTCCAATATGTCTCAGATCGGTCCAGATTTGAATGTACAATAGCTGCTATATAGACCTATCGCTCGGTTTAAGTTTTTGGGCCTGTAAGAGGGGCATTTATTGTCCGATTTTGACGAAATTTTGTGACAGTGAGTTTGGCTCTTCGACATACCTCTTCATTCTGGCCCAGATGGACTCAGATTTGAATATAGCCGCCATATAGACGATTCTCTCTATTCAAAGTCTTGGCCCCATAAAAGGCACTTTTATAATCCGATTTCGCTTAAATTTGCAACAGTGACTTATGTTAGGCTTTTCGATCACCATGTCGTTTATGTTTAAGATTGGTCTATATTTGAATATGGCTACCAAAAAGACCAATATTTTGTTCTACAAAATTGAATAATGACTTTTACTTATTAGACCACTCAATATCCTTGTCGAATTTGCTCCAAATCGGACCATATTTCGATATAGCTGCTATGGGGGCATAAATAATGCATTTTTCATCGGATTATGACGAAAGGTGGTTTACATATATACCCCAGGTGGTGGGTATCCAAAGTTCGGCTCGGCCGAACTTAACGCCTTTTTACTGGTTAATTTTTAGAGCGCACTACAACCGATTACTGGCTTAGGTGTATGTTCATAGTGGCATGGGGCGGATTAATATCTGCACGCTCTTTTCAACCTAACCTAAACTAACCTACTTGTTCATTTTATTTCTTCTAACAAATCCATCATAATTAAGCAGCAGTAGTTTTCAGCAGTAAGCCTGCTGTTCTAAAGTTGAAGAACTACTGCTGTAATAGCAGCACATTTTACTTTAACTTCGTTTGCAATTTATAGCAGACTTTTTTCTATGAGTGTAGTGAGTACATAAGCTTGAATCCGTTTCAACGGATTTAGTTTTTGCTTGTCCAACTTTTTTAAAAATATACCATTAATATTGTAGGAAGTCGTAATATTGCACGATTCATATTGGTGTTTAACTTATACTCGTAATTTGCCATATAAATTATGGTAACTACCCAACTACGTTCCAAAGCACTTGTTTAGAGTAACGGCTAACTGTAGGTAGTTGTTATAAATGGTGTCCTCAGAACTACAATTTATCTCGCTCTTTCCGTATGCATAAATAAAATTATAACGACTTGATTATAGATTTATGACACATCTAAACTGTATTTTAATTTCAATAATAACTTGTCGTGAAAGTAAAAATCAGGTAACAGCGCACAAGTTTGGTTGGGAAACAAGTTGTTTACCTAACGTTGTGTCTACAAGAGCCCAACTAGGCCGTGCAAGGGTTGCCCGGTCATGGAACTATTTGGTCCATCGATGGGGAGATCGGGAGAAGCGATGGGAATTTCATCCCATCCCAGCTGTTAAAATATAATGTGATGGTAACTTTAATTATTCAATAGTAGGCGTTATACTGGGTTGCCCAGAAAGTAATTGCGGATTTTTCATATAGTCGGCGTTGACAAATTTTTTCACAGCTTGTGACTCTGTAATTGCATTCTTTCTTCTGTCAGTTATCAGCTGTTACTTTTAGACTTCCTTAGAAAAAAAGTATATTTGATTAAAGTTCATTCTAAGTTTTATTAAAAATGCATTTATTTTCTTTTAAAAAATCCGCAATTACTTTTTGGGCAACCCAATAGTTATACTTAATATTTTTATTTTAACTAACAAAGGTCCAAGGCTAATGTTAAAAGGTGTTACATATGGAGTGTGAGTATATTTGTAAAAAGTGGTTGTTTATCTCGCAAATTATATAAATTAAGCTAGATGAAGTGCTAGACGTGGCTATTATCTTTGCTAATCATGGACAATATATCAAGCCCAACTCACAATATTTAAGGAAATCGGCACTTTGAATCAATATGCGATAATTTTATGGTTAGAGTAATGACGGTTTAAGATGCAATGATTTTTAAAGAATTTGTTGATTGTTTTCCGCAAAGTATTTGTAGTTTCATAATATACACCATAGAATGGGGGTATAGTAACTTCGTCATTCAGTTTATAGTTCATCGAAATGGCTTAAACAAGGGTTATGTACCATTATAGGATATGCAGATAAAGTTTTTCAATAGGCCAAATCAGACTAAATTTTAAATATTGGGTTGTCCAAAAAGTAATTGCGGATTTTTTAAAAGAAAGTAAATGCATTTTTAATAAAACTTAGAATGAACTTTAATCAAATATACTTTTTTTACACTTTTTTTCTAAAGCAAGCTAAAAGTAACAGCTGAAAACTGACAGAAGAAAGAATGCAATGACAGAGTCACAAGCTGTGAAAAAATTTGTCAACGCCGACTATATGAAAAATCCGCAATTACTTTTTGGGCAACCAATAAGTACCATATAGACCGAACTGCAGATTTAAAGTTTTAAGACCATTTCAAATTTTGAGCTTTTTAGGCTCCACGACATCCTTGTCCCGATCCCGATAAAACTAAACAGAAAAAAACACCAAAAAAATTTAAATTAAAAATTTAATTGGATATAAAATCGTTTTCAGTAAAAAAATGAATTGATTCAATCATTTTTTATTTGAATATGATTTTTTTCAAATTACAGTGCGATTAAACTTTTGGCCATTAATTGATTCAATTAATTCTTTATTTGACCCAATTAATTTTTTAAATCACTCTATTGATTTTTTAATTGAATCGGAAAATTTTTGGTAATTTTCAATTAAAAAATTAATTGTCCCAATAATTTTTGTAATCGAATCTTAAACAATTTTGAAATATGATGTTTAAGTAAATTTAATTATAGGCTATTTTGTCCCCTACAATAAAAAAGGGAAAGAGATTTTAAAGACCCATACATCCCAAATTTTCGATAAATCTATAGCAATACCATGGTAGCCGGTTCTACGAGACGGATAAACCCGCTGGAGTTCTTCATCGGCCAAGGGCTGCCGCCTCAGTAACAATAAATTGCTACAATAACAACAAATCTATGGGGCACCCCTACACGACACCCCCAATTTTTTGGAAAACCCATATAGACCGATCTCTCGATTTAAGGTTTTGGATCCAAAAAAGTCTCTTTTATTCTCCGATGTCGCCGAAATTTGGGACAATAAGTTGTTTTAGGCCCTTCAACATCCTTCTTCTATTTGGCCCAGATCGGTCCAAATTTGAATAGAGCTGCCATATAGACCGATCTCTCCATTTAAGGTTTTGAGCCCATAAAAGTCGCATTTATTGTCCGATGTCAACGAAATTTGGGACAGTGAGTTGTGTGAGGCCTTTCGACATCTTTATTCTATATGGGCCAGATCAGTTCAGATTTGAATATCGCTGCCATATAGACCGATCTCTCGATTTAAGGTTTTGGGCCCATAAAAGGCGCATTTATTGTCCGATGTCGCCGAAATTTCTGACAGTGAGTTAAGTTAAGCCACTCGACATACTTCTGCAATATGGCGCAGACCGGTTCAGATTTGGATATAGCTGCCATATAGACCGATCTCTCGATTTAAGGTCTTGGGCCTTTAAAAGTCGCGTTTATTATCCGATTTTGCCAAAATTTGGGACAGAGAGTTGTGTGAGTCCCTTCGACATTCTTCTTCAATTTGGCCTAGATCGGTCCAGATTTGGATATAGCTGCCATATAGAGCGATCTCTCGGTATAAGGTTTTGAGCCCATAAAGGCGCATTTATTGTCCAATTTCGCCGAAATGTGAGACAGTGAGTTGTTCAATTTTGTTATACAAAATTGATCAATGACCTTTACTTATTAGTATTTGGTCCAAATAGGAATATATTTCGATATAGTTGCTATGGGCCATAAGGAATGCATTTTTCGCCCAAGTTCGTTCCAAAGTTCGGCCCGGCCGATCATAACGTTTTTTTTTACTTGTTTTGCATAGGTTAGGTAAGTTTGAAAAGAGGGTGCGGATATTATTCAGACCCATGTCACTATGGACATACACCTAAACACCTAATTGGCTTGTTGTGCGCTCTAAATACTAAAAAAGCAACATCGAAAAAGGAAATCTAAGATAGGAATCCGTGCAACTTACAAAATCCTTAATTGTTTTCCATGCCGCACCCCTAGGTTGGTTCACGTCTGGTATTGTGTCCCCACCTATGTTCCGGTATCTCTTAGACGCGAAAGCCGGGCAGTGACAAAGGAAGTGCTCCTATTTCATTGTCCTTGTTATTTTTTTTTTTTTTTTGCATGAAAATGCACTAAATTATGCCTAAATAAAAATTTTGGTCAAAATCGGCCCATAAACAAAAAGTGCATATATTTCCTCTGGGTAAAGAACATTTTACCCAACTGCTAGTGTCTGACGAGAGCGGCGAAGAGGATACCGCAGAACCAATCCCTGATGATTGTATAAAATGTTTACCACCTAGTCAGAATGGGGTCCAAGCACCAGACACCCGACTGAAGAACAACAAGGCAGCAGGAGCCGAAGGGTTAACCGCAATTCTTGCTAGATTTGGCTGAAATTTTACACAATGACTTTTACTATGGTCTCCACTATTCAGTAAAATTATGGTCCAAAATGAACTGTTACTTGATATTGTTTTAATAACATAGCAATTCTTTTCTTTTATTCTTTGTTTGCCTAAAAGGAGATACCGTGGCAAGTGCTCGACACATGCAATCCATGGTGCAGGGTATATAAGATTCCGCGCGGCCGAACTGAGCACGCTTTTACTTGTTTTAGTAATATTACAACCTTTATCACTTAAGTTTGAGTATTTCACAAATTTACAGAATTTCCCATATAACCTCTGATGATAAAACTCTCTATGGGGCAAACTATTGATATTTTACAATATCCTTTAACACATATCGCCCATTCACATTCGAACTTACATTGACATTTACACTTACAGGCAACGGGACAATCGTGGTGCAGAGAAGTATAGCAGCTGTCAAATGTTTGATGTGAATTTCACCGAAATTGATGACTGGCAGAATTGGAATTCGGCATCAGCAAATGTAACAGGTTAGTATTGTGATGTGACATACATGATTGGATGCATTCTTACGTGCATATATACGAACATACACAAGCAAAAGTGCAGTGTTGAAAAAATATATAAGACAAAAAAAAACTATTGAAAAGTTTGTGAAAAATTAAAATCTTAAAAATTAGAATGCCTTTGCCCATCAATGCAAAATCAAGTTTTGGTTATACCTTTGAGATTTAAGAAAATTATCTAAAATGCTATATCTTGACAAATTTTCCTCAGTGTATTCCTTATAATTCGTGGCCACAGATTCCTATTTCTCTGGCATGACAAAAGCATTGATGAATGATTGAAAAATTGCAAACGGAAACTACAAATCATAGTTTCACCTGAATTCAGCTACAATTGGTAGATATATGTAAAAAAGAGTTGAAAGACTGAAAACGAAAGCAAATTCACTTGCATCACCTCGCATCAGGGAAATTCCATTGAAGACAATTTGTCAAATATGATACACAAAAGATTGCAATAACCAGCCATGAGAGCAATCTAAGGACTTTGTAAAAGTTATAAAAGGAAATGTTTTAAAGATATTAAGAATGTAAGCATACTTGTAACGTTCATGGTTAAAAGTTTAAAAGGATCGAAATGTAGAACAATTTCTTAGTGGAGGGCAACAAAACCTGGTTAATGAAGAAGAAGAATATAGAAAAAAAAATTTAATTAGTTCTGTCCATACTTAGGATGCCCACCACCACGTTTATATGTAATTAAATTGTGGTCCAAAACAAGACTGATCCAAAACAACTCATTGCTTCAAACTTCAGTGAAATCGGTTAACAAATGCTGCTTATGCTGGTACGGGCACCAAGATTCGCTCTGGTAACTTGTATTGAAAGCTTTCCGCTTTTATTTTCGCAGATTTGATCGTTTCGATGACCACCATGGGGGATAGTTAGTTTTCCAGAGTGTTTGTGGTTATAATTCTATAAAGGCTGTACTCAAAGATCTGTCTATGGTCAATACAGCCTGTTAGAAAGCTGCCGTGAATGTAGGCAAGTAGGTCCTTTTCGGTTCCGTACTAGTATTTCCTTCTCGCTGATATTAAACCGCATCCAATTATCATCTGTAAATAACCTCTTGCCAATTATTGATCTCTATTTGCTGTATATCAGACTATTCCTTGTCTCATGTACCAATATTTCTCTATTTCATGCCAATCTCATGCCATAGGCATTGTATCATATTGGGACAATAGTACGATCACGACATAAGGTTAGGTTAGTTTAGGTTGAAAAGAGGGTGCAGATATTAATCCTCCCCATGCCACTATGGACATACATCTAAGCCAGTAATCGGCTTGTTGTGCGCTCTAAAACGATCACGTCATGTTTATGATACCCGCGATGAATGTCTATTTAACCAATCTTGTCAACTACTTTGGTATGAATATCTATTTAACCAATCTTTTCATCTATTGGGTTGCCCAAAAAGTAATTGCGGATTTTTCATATAGTCGGCGTTGACAAATTTTAAGCAAATTTTAAGCATTAATCGAATTGGATCGTCATGTAACTGAGCGTGAGCTAGGAGAGAAGTTAAATATACCAAAATCAACCGTTCATTATCACATAAAAAGTCTTGGACTAGTGAAAAAGCTTGATATTTGGGTACCACATGTATTGAAAGAAATTCATTTAACAAACCGAATCAACGCTTGTGATATGCACCTTAAACACAATGAATTCGATCCGTTTTTAAAACGAATCATAACTGGAGATGAAAAATGGATTGTTTACAACAACGTTAGTCGAAAACGATCATGGTCCAAGCATGGTGAACCAGCTCAAACCACTTCAAAGGCTGATATCCACCAAAAGAAGGTTATGCAGTCTGTTTGGTGGGATTGGAAGGGTGTGGTATATTTTGAGCTGCTTCCAAGGAACCAAACGATTAATTCGGATGTTTACTGTCAACAATTGGACAAATTGAATACAGCCATCAAGGAGAAGCGACCAGAATTGGTCAATCGTAAAGGTGTCATATTCCACCAGGACAACGCTAGACCGCACACATCTTTGGTCACTCGCCAAAAACTGAGTGAGCTTGGCTGGGAACTTTTAATGCATTCACCATATAGCCCTGACCTTGCACCATCAGACTACCATTTATTTCGATCTTTGCAGAACTCCTTAAATGGTAAAACTTTCGGCAATGATGAGGCTATAAAATCGCACTTGGTTCAGTTTTTTGCAGATAAAGGCCAGAAGTTCTATGAGCGTGGAATACTAAATTTGTCAGAAAGATGGCAAAAGGTTATCGAACAAAATGACAATTATATCTGATTAAAGTTCATTCTAAGCTTTATTAAAAATGCATTTACTTTCTTTTAAAAAATCCGCAATTACTTTTTGGGCAAACCAATATTTTGAAGGTAGGAGCCTATTGTCTCATATCTTCATGCAAATGTGTCTTAAGCATTGTTCGATCTGAATATTTCCTCTGTTATATCTCTAAAAACGTTATTATAATCATTCCCAAATGATGACGATTCTAGCGTGCGTCTCGATAAGGTTTAGCTTTATAGGGTAGCCCGTAACAAAGGTGAGTTCAATCGTGACAGCCCAGGGCGAAAGGGATGTAAGTGGGAGAAGAAGGTGCGTATGGACACAATGGTATAACGTCCCCTGTCGAAATTATCCAGTCTCCAAGTTCAGACAGGTCAGAGAAAACCCGACTGTCCATGATGAAATGTTTGTGCCCCCGTAGTGCCGAACATGAAAAACAATCTGCTCTCATCCTGGACCAGAGTATCCTGTCATTCCGGTATCCATACACAAATTTTCATTCCCGAACAATCCCCTACGGGCCATCTCCTCTTCTGTGTTCATTAGTTCGACAATTGACTCATGTGTGAGATCAGCGATAGGTTGGCTCGTATAGGACTTGCACTTCCTGGCATTTTTGTCCACCCAATCTCCATGCGCCTCGGCCTCACCATACTCAAATCTAAGGCCTTGAGCAACGCCATACTGTCCACATAAATCCTGAGTTGCGAAGGCGGAAACTCCTACCCCGGATTTCTCATGCGGCCATGGCACAGAACTCTGCCTACAAGACCGAACACTCATCCGGCAGTCTCACCGACATGCTGTGCCTAATAATAGACCCCGTTGTAATTGTTGTTCTTGTAGCCACCTATATATATGGAAGTAGCGATCCTAGTCATCCTGCTGAAGTTGACCAAGCTCGTTCCAGCCTATATGATCGATCGCGGCGGAAACGTTAATGGCCATTGGTTATTTAAAGGCACCAAGAACTCGCCTTGTCACATCGAGCATCATAGGCACTCAATAGTTTAATATGAGCCTATGCCACCCGGCCTCTCACTGAAACTCGCCACTCGATTGTCCGAGACAGCAGTTGCAGCTACTCCGCATGGAGAATTCTACTATCCGCAACCTGTGGACTTGTGTGGTAAGCTCAGCTAAGCTTCTCGTGATGAACAACACACAGACCGGAGCTCAAAGTTGTAACCTATGTGGTACTCATAGCTTTAATTACCGGTAGTAGAACACCCTCAATCCAGTGCCTGACTCCATTGTGGAATCATCAGTAAAGATAATAAATCATGAAGATATAATTCCGAATCGGTTTCGCAGCAATTTAATCTGAGACCTTTTTTAGTCTGCAAAATCGCCCATGAACATGCCATTACGGATAAGGGCAAATTTCTCACATATCAATGAGTGCTGTCCCATTCAAATTTAAGATCAGCGACCTCCTTTTTATAGCTGAGTCCGAACGGCGTGGCGCACTTCGACACCTCTTTGGGGAGAAGTTCTTACATGGTTTCTATGCATCGCATAGTGCCTTACAAATGTCGCAAGCATTAGGAGGGGAAAACCACCTCAGATTTCTTTTCGGTGGTCACCAACCTTCCGTAGTCTACTCTCCGCATACATATTTCCCAGAAAATAGTCGTGCCCGCATCCGTTCGAGTTCCCTCAGCCAAAGCGCAAACTTGGCGGCACAATTCAGAATATAGAGCACAGCCTCGCCGACATAAAGTTAACGAGTGCCTCTGAGTAGATCTTCAATCCGGTACCTGAAACCATTCTGTAGTAATCATTGAAAACAAGAAGTTCTCATCCTCCACAATGATTGCATCCTTCTCTCATTCCGGAAAAGTTCCTATTCTGAGTCCGCCTAGGTGCCAGGTGTACCCATCCAGAATATCTAGAAAAGACCGTAGCCGCAACCACCCTACTTTAGAATGCCGGGCATCCTCAGCCTAAGCGCAAACTAAACTTACAATACCCAGAATTTTACTATGGCCGTACCCATCCTCCTTAAGCATGCTGAGCTCCCTCCGCCTAAGGGCAACCTTGGCGGCGCAATTAGGAATATAAACCTTAATACCTTGCATATCCAACATTACTTTCAAGCCCGCCTGCGGTATCGATATCAAACTCCCACGAATGCGAGACAGACCAGTCTGTACACCTGTTCGAACTACCTGGTTCCAGTCTTCCTATCCAAAGCCGCGCACCATACCAGCGTTCAATACCTCATCACAAGTCTCATATCCCGTAAATCATCGTCATTAACCCCTCACTTCTAACCGAACATTCTTCTGCATGAGTAGGAGGCGAATAGTGTCTTCCCGCTTCTCTCTTTCATACAGGCTGGCTGATGAAAGCCGCTACCAAAAAAAAATGTAATAACTTTTTTTCTATTTAATAATAATAATTTAATAATTAATTTAATTAATTAATTAATTAATTTAATTAATAATAATTTAATAATTAATTTAATAATTTAATTTAACATGAATAAAAGAAAAATGTATTCCATACACCGAAAAAAAAATGTAGCAATATTCATCATTGTAGCAATATTCATCTCTTCCAAGACAGTTTCGAATCGAGGACTGCAAAAGCAAATGTGCCCATGAACATTTCATTTAGGAACAGGCGCAAACTTCTCACATATCACAGAGTGTTGTCCGATTCAAGTTTAGGATCAATGATCGACCTTCTATTTTCAGCCTAGTCTGAACGGCGTGCCGCAGCACGACATCTCTTAGGGGAGAAGATTTTTCATGCTTGCCATACCAAATGGTACAGTACCCCACAAATGTCGCCAGTATTAGAAGTGGATAATCACCGCTGCAAAATTTTTTTCTGATGTTCCCGCCAGATCCAAACCCAGGCTTTCAGCGTCATTGCCGGACATGCTTGTCTCTGTGCTAAGGTGGAATCGAGGATTACGCCACAGTATCGCCACCTCCGACAACAGCAGAGTGCTACCGTCCAAAGACAAAAATGCTAATTTGCCCATGAACATTCCATTAAGGAACAAGACAACTCCTCACATATCACTGAGCGCTGTCCGATTCAAGTTTAAGCTCAATGATAAGACTTCCCCTTTTATATGTGATGGTGAAACAGCGTGCTGGAGTACGGCACCTTTATGGAGAGAAGAGAAAAACCGTCCAAAAAAGGGAGTTTTAAATCCGAAGTCAGATTTCTTGGAATAAGGAGCACCGTCTTCGTTACCTTAGTTCCTAGACAATTCGCAGTAGCCCCACTCAACAGCCTTCTCAATGACCTTTCCAATATCGGAATGAACGTCAACAGAAACTTGCCCCGGTTGAGCAGCACTGTATCGACCGAATATGCGCTCTATTGGGATTCAATTGGTCTATGTCTACTCTCAGGTTCCATGTTTGTTCTATGTTCTGACGACTGAGAACATATTGTGCACAAATGAAAGGATGTGTCATCCTACCCTAACCAAATAGGTATTAAAAAGAAGTAAAAAGGCATTAAGTTCGGCCGGTCCGAACTTTAGATACCCATCACCTCGGGTGTATATGTAATCCCCCTTTCGCCTCAAATTAAAATTTCAACTAAATCGGGTAATAAATAGAGCTTTTATGGGCTCAGACCCTTTATCGCCAGATCGGTCAATATCGCAGCTATATCTGAATATAGTCCGATCTGAACCATATTTGGGTCCTATGTTGGGAGGCGTTAAACTACCCACTGTTTCAAATTTCAGCGAAATCGGCTAAAAAATAAAGCTTTTATGGGCTTCAGACCCTTCGTTGGGAGATCGGTCCATATGGCAGCTATATCCTAATATAGTCCGATCAGTACCATATTTGGGTCAGATGTGGGGAGGCTTGAAATAACTCACTGTTGAAAATTTCTACGAATTCGGGTAATAAATAAAGCTTTTCTGGTCTTCAGACCCTTTGTGAATATACCCCTTATCCTACGGTGGTGGCTATAATAATACATGAAGGCCGATCATGATAGAATAGGTCATAAAAGGTCTTTGGTAGTAGAGTACACTTTTTGCCCTCAAAGTGGAATAGACACAGAAAGGACGTAGGGATCTTTAAAAATGTGCTATCCCAAGTGGTAGCTTAGAAATATGATTTTGATAGAAGACAAGCAATGGAAAAAAAATAATTAGTGTGGATCTGAACGAGACCCATAGCCGTGAATGTTTTGATCACCAGCTTAAAAATGCTCAAAGAAAAATCCATTTTAAAAGAGTAATTTTATGGGGTAGCGAAGCTCACCGGGCCAATTAGTTGATAAAAAAAGGACCTGTACTTCTCCAATATATCCAACAAGGTATGTCTTGTAAACTCCCAACTCTTTATTAATTTGCCTAATAACGTTAATCTTTGCTCCATATACTGTTTTCCCACTTTGAATGGGACTCGCCTTAATTAAGGTTCATAGTCAAGCGGTAATCTATACAAAAGTTCTATTTTTCCTCATTTTGAGGCGTCAATCAAATCCCAAAGTTGTAATAAACTGTACCACAAACCTGGTATACCTTTTACAATGTTAGGGCTCAAACCCTATAAAGCTATTCCTATACACACACACATAATGATACCATACCCATTTCAGTTTTATGTAGTGATGAAAATTGTTTGTATCTCAGCTGTTGACCTGTTGGATTGGTTGTTTCTTTGATGATGATGATGATGCAAATCCATACATTAACGAACAACAAACAGCATCCTGGTGCTTTGTATTTATCCTTCTGGTTTTTTTTTTTTTGCTCGTGGTGTGCGGGTGCATGTTTGTTGGTGTAATTTCGTGTTTCGTTTGATAGAATTGATTTATTAAAACCCTCCCTCCTTCCTTCATTTTTTTTTTTTTTTCGTACAACACAATCATCGCATAGAGACACATTTGCCAAGTATCATAAGCTCGCTCACCTGTCTGACTATCAGGTGATGTGATGAATGTCTGTCCAACCAATCATCTATGCTGGTGCACCAGCTACAAGCAACCAGTCATTTATGTCTGCTTGCTTGTCTGTTTATTTGTTGATGTGTGTGTGTGTGTGTGTTTGTACTTGTGGCAATGCCTGATGATTGTGTTTGCTAGCACACACGAACACAAATACCATAATCATAAATGATGTCAAAAACGAACGAAAACCGGTAATACTGGGATATATTGGATCCTAGAGAAGCGTAGCGGAGTGGATAGAAAAGGGCCTTCAAGAAGGGGACAAAAATAATAGCAAAGACATGGGGATAACAGACTTGTATCTAAGTCTAACATCTATAACATAGGTGCTCGTGTAACAGATTTTCAAATATAAGTTCTAAGGAGAGTTTGGTAATTTTTTATACCCACCACCTAGGATGGGGGCGAAATATTGACCTAAAACCCTATAAAGTATTTTTATTCATAATCGTCTCGACATTCTAAGTCGATCTAGCCATGTCCGTCCGTCCGTCTGTCGAAATCACGATAGCGGTCGAACGCTTAAAGCTAGCAGCTTAAAATTTTCCGCAGGTACTCAATATTGATTTAGGCCGTTGGGGATTGCGCATGAGTCATATGGGTTTAAATTTGGATATAGCTCCCATATAAACCGATCTCCCGATTTGACTTCTTGAGCCCTTACAAGTCGCAATTTTTGTCCAATTTGGCCAAAATTTTACAGATATGTACTGTTAGGACTTTCAACAACTGTGCTAAGAACGGTCTATAACCTCATGTAGCTAGGAGGGTCCGCCCCCCTTGCCATATAAAAAACTTATATAGCCTATTGGTCCTTCCGGACCATATCCGTAATCTACTCCCGAATATCTTTCATTCGATTCCCATTTTGTCATTTTAAACCTATTTTGGAGGGTTTTTTGGGGTCGGGGCGGACCCCCAATTCCTTGGACCCAATTTTTAATATGGAATTTGTACTCTACTATTGAATACCTTTCATTTAAGTCCCATATTGTCCCAATTGGTCCACTTTTTTTTTTTTGGCTGGTACTTTTAGGGTAAGGGGGAGGGTCCACCCCCTTGCGATATCAAAAAATTATATAGCCTATTGCTCCTTCCGAACCACTTTCCACAATCTGTGAACATTTCAAGGAAATCGGTTTAGCCATTTTAGAGTCTATACGGAACAAACAAATTTACAAACCCACAAACAAACAAACAAACATACAAACAAACAAACACAAATTCATTTTTATATATAGATTTTATAAGAATTCCATATTATTCAGATAGCACACCAAAAAAAAAGTGGAACAAAATATTATACAAATTTATATATACGAGTATAACCATACAATAAATTCAGTTTAAAAATATATCCTCAAGGGTATCCAGGATTTCCTTATTAGATCTTGGTAATTGTAAACAATTTTTCCTACATTCCCTTAATATTTCATCAAGAAAGTTCTTTTGCATATTCTCCCGTTATAAGGAGTTGAAAGGCATTATTTTAAATAACTCAACTCCCTAGAGTATGCAATGCAAAATTCCCCAAAAACACACAAAAAATTAACAAAATAAGGCCTCATATGTGTTACCCTCACATATTGTAAGTCCAACTCGAAAATTTGCATGTTGCTGTGGTATTGGCAAATGAGTTGTGTGCTGCTGTGTGTGAATGTGTATGTGTGCTTGTACTTTGAGGTAAATTTTAATGTAATGTTGCATAATTCCCAGGTGAGCACACGAAATATCATCATCATCGTTTGGTCGTTGCTGTTGCTTGCTGCTTCAATTGTGTACTGACTGACAAGCGTTCACTTGGCCCTCTTTGTATCGCTTCCTCTCACTCTTTCGTTGTCACTTCCTACCAAATGTTTGACGCCTTGTTTGCCTTGTGGTTTCAGGCGATATTTTGTTATTTTTATACCCTCCACCATAAGATGGGGGGTATACTAATTTCGTCATTCTGTTTGTAACTACTCGAAATATTCGTCTGAGACCCCATAAAGTATATATATTCTTGATCGTCGCGACATTTTATGTCGATCTAGCGATGTCCGTCCGTCTGTCCGTCCGTCCGTCCGTCCGTCCGTCTGTCTGTCGAAAGCACGCTAACTTCCGAAGGAGTAAAGCTAGCCGCTTGAAATTTTGCACAAATACTTCTTATTAGTGTAGGTCGGTTGGTATTGTAAATGGGCCATATCAGTCCATGTTTTGATATAGCTGCCATATAAACCGATCTTGGGTCTTGACTTCTTGAGCCTCTAGAGTGCGCAATTCTTATCCGATTGGAATGAAATTTTGCATGACGTGTTTTCTTATGATATCCAACAACTTTGTCAAGTATGGTTGAAATCGGTCCATAACCTGATATAGCTGCCATATAAACCGATCTTGGGTCTTGACTTCTTGAGCCTCTAGAGTGCGCAATTCTTATCCGATTGGAATGAAATTTAGCATGACGTGTTTTCTTATGATATCCAACAACTGTGCCAAGTATGGTTGAAATTGGTCCATAACCTGATATAGCTGCCATATAAACCGATCTTGGGTCTTGACTTCTTGAGCCTCTAGAGTGCGCAATTCTTATCCGATTTGGCTGAAAATGTGCACGACGTGTTTTTTTATTATATCCAATAACTGTGCCAAGTATGGTTCAAATCGGTCCATAACCTGATATAGCTGCCATATAAACCGATCTGGGATCTTGACTTCTTCAGCCTCTAGAGGGCGCAATTCTTATGCGATTTGAATGAATTTTGGCACGTAGTATTTTGTTGTGATATCCAACAACTGTGCCAAATATGGTTCAAATCGGTTCATAACCTGATATAGCTGCCATATAAACCGATCTGGGATCTTGACTTCTTGAGCCTCTAGAGGTCGCAATTATTATCCGATTTGCCTGAAATTTTGTACGTCGGATACTCTCATGACCATTAACATACGTGTTTATTATGGTCTGAATCGGTATATAGCCCGATACAGCTCCCATATAAATCGATCTCTCTATTTTACTTCTTGAGCTCACAAAGGGCGCAATTCTTATTCGAATTGGCTGATATTTTACACAGGTCTCCAACATATAATTTAATTGTGGTCCAAACCGGACCATATCTTGATATCGCTCTAATAGCAGAGCAACTCTTTTCTTATATCCTTTTTTGCCTAAGAAGAGATGCCGGGAAAAGAACTCGACAAATGCGATCCGTGGTGGAGGGTATATAAGATTCGGCCCGGCCGAACTTAGCACGCTTTTACTTGTTTTTTTTTAATTTGTATTGGTGTTGTTGTGTTTTTTTGCACTCTCTCTCTTGGATTATTTGTCTTCCATTCATTTATTTATGTTTTTGAATGTGAATTAAAATGTTCCTTTTTCTATGGTGGTAGCATGTTGCAACATTTATGAGAGAACGTTCGTTCACAGACAGAATGGAATTCGATCTGCAGGATATACAGTAATCCGCCATTAAAAGGCCGGAAAAATGTGCATATACAAAGAGAAAAAATGGAAACACTCCAGACATTAGAAAACCTTAATTAACTACAAACTATTAAATTAATTTATATTGGAAACAATGTAGGTAGGCTAGGTTATATGGCTAGACCGTTTTAATGATAAGAGAAAAGTAAGAATGTAAGAGCCAATGGGTTTCAGAACGTGAGCATCCGTTCGGATTTTTTTTTTTTTTTGAAAAAATAAAGTGAAGAAAAAAAACATAAATTAAAATATCAAAAAACAATATAGTCAAAGATAAAATAAAGCAAGTAGAATCGTGATAAGTTCGGCGGTACCGAAACTTGGGTACCCACCATAAATTCAACTCGAAATTTACCGTAGTAAACTCAGCTTGTATTTAAATTATTTTATAATAGATTGCGGCTATTATAGTCTCTAGAAGTAATTTCGGTGCATCGATATTTAAGAGGGCACCATCTTATATTAAACAAGTAAAAAGGTGTTAAGTTCGGCAGGGCCGAACTTTGGATAGCTACCACCTCGGGTATATATGTAAATCACCTTTGGTCATAACCCGGTGAAAAATGGATATATTATGCCCCCATAGAAGCTATATCGAAATATAGTCTTCGAACCATCTTCGACACGGAAATTGAGTGGTCTAATAATGGTACAAGTCTTTGCTCAATTTTGTAGTACAAATATTGGTTTTTTGGTAGCCATATTCATGTATAG